>NW_004443979.1:4055084-4164872 GCF_000243295.1 Trichechus manatus latirostris
CTACTCACCAAGGTAGAATGTAGAACATTGTCTTTATAAACTGTGTTATGCCAATTGAGCTAGATGTTCCTCGAGACCATGGTCCCCACAGCCTTCCGCCCAGCAATTCAGTCCCTCAGGGAGTTTGGAAGTGTCTATGGAGCTTCCATGACCTTTCCTTGTTATGTATACTACTGTTTAATGAGAAACTATTTGTTCTGTAAACCTTCACCTGAAGTTCAATTAAAAAAAAAAATAATAATAATGGCTGGTAGGTTTTAACTGCCAACATTTGGTTAACAGCCAAGCACTTAACCACGGCACCACCAGGGCTTCTATATCTATATCCTGAAGCCTCCACTCCCCAGAATGGACCCCATCAGTATTTTTTAAGAATAAAAGAAGATGATAGATGTAAAATTACCTTGGAAATAAAGACATTTCGTAAATCCAGGATTTAGGAATTTTCAAACAACCTCATCCTAAGGCTTTTAAGGCAGCAAAGCAATTTTATGTCTGTGGACATATCTTTCTCATGGACGTAAGTTGAGAAGTGCTGAGAGAAGCTGAACACCTAAAGTGGCGTTTCTAACTATGCTAAGAATCGACAACAGACTAGTTTAAAATTTAGTATCACTGACTGAACATGGCAGTTAAGACAGAGAGAAATGCTATAGTCATGGTTCTTGACCAGTTTAGATGAAAACATTTTAGTGAGTGAGAACATTCTTTGGCTTTAAAAAATATGCTCTTGCATTTGTTTGTGAACTTTGAGAAGCCCTTTTTTGCCCTGATGGTTACCACAGTAACTGGCTTAATATTTATGGTGTGGTGAATCCTAGGGCCTGTTCCCCACCATCTTTTAAGTGTGTATGGTACCGTGTTGATGGGCACTGCTGCAGACTGGATTGCTGACTCCTGTGCATTGTAGAATGGGGTTTAAAGCACACTCGTCCCCTTATGTTTGATTTTGACCAAATGTTAGGTACTGAATATTCCTTGAATCTTACTCCATTGTCCACTTTGCCAGTTTGGCAGCAAGTTCTCATTCTAATAAAAGAAGTTACTCAGATGGAGATTCCAGATGTGTCTAAGCTGCTTTTATTAGGACAATGGAAAGCTCCAACCTTTTCTTCTAAATACAATCAAGAGTAGTGTAGCTTTGCCTTTGTAATTTTACAAAGAGTTGTATTACGTAACTAGAAAATTGTCTCCCTGAGCATAGAGAGAATTCATTAGCACAAAATGCAGCTTGGATAACACTGAGGTAAAGCTTCAGTCCAAGAGAGAAACCTTTTAAGTTGCTGAGATGTAGTGGAGGGGAAGAAGGAAATTGCTATTTTACATGATTGACCAAAATGCACTATAATTATATCAACTTGAAACAGATTCCTTAGAAGAACTGATAACTCTGTGATCAGAATAAGGCATGTGTAGTGGAACTAAATACCGCATGTACTTTCTCTGCAATGTGCTGACATGCTATATGTGAGATGCACAGCAGAAAAGGAAACTGTACTTGTCTTAGCTTGTTAATAGGACCTCCATCTCCTTTAGCATACTAACAATGGTGGGGAGGCTTTACTGAAGAATTATTTGCCATGCCTACTCATCCTTTTGCATTGCTCATGCAACTCAACTTGAGGATTCTCCTCAGGTCATGTTATTGTGATGTTGCCGTGCATGTTTGTAATTAACACAGCATCACTCATCAGGCAGTCAGCTTCCTCAATGGAGTAACCCTTGAGGATTGCACTGACTGTTTGTTGCCTATTCTAAAATGGGTGAGTAAAGTTCAGTCACAGATATTTAGCCCAAAGGTACCCTTTCCTTATTTCCCCTCTTCCTTCCAATGTCTCTACAAATACTATTTTCTGTTGGCCCCATTCCACCCATACTCACAATGATATTAATGTTTAGTTAATGCCAGTAAAATGCACTGGCTGATATCTGAAAGCCCAAAACACTCTTCCTAATCTTTATTCCTTGTGTATGGTAATCATATCTTTGTACATCTCCTTCACCTAACTGTAAGTTTCTAAAGGGCAGGGTTATGTCTTATTTATTTTGGTAAACCACCCCTCTCCCAAAATAGTGGAGTACCTAATACGTAGTAAGTGCTCAAGAACTTTTATCAACTGAATGAATAATGGATTGGAAATATTTCTTTGGATTCTGAAATAACTGCAGCTAGTGAGTGAAGTGCCTGGACTTCCAATAGCCAAGTTAGATAACTAGTTATGATTGAAATAACTTCACTCATCTTTACAGAAGCTGACCGAAGACCCACTTTAGTATTACCTGAGAAGCGCACAGATAATGTAGACAAAGCTAATGCCTCTAACTCTGGCAATTAAAGAATTGGAATTATAGATTATCTAAGCATTATGATGCACTTTCTTTGGTCCATCTTCTGACTCTTTCACAGTCCCTTCTAGGACTGGAGTCACACAGCTGTGAGATGGGCAAGCAGAGTTGGCTGAGTGCTCTAAGGAGGAGCAGAAAGAGGTCAAATCCTCTATATTGGGCCTTGACTTTATCTCATAAGCACCCTGCTCTAACCAGCTCCGGTCTCCATCAACCCCAAGCGACTGAGTGAGCGCTGTGACATCTGACTTGAAGGAAATGTGGGACAGACTGCTACAGTGGAAGATCTTTTTCCCTCACTTCTTTTGGCCCATTAGAACGGACAGCTTTCCTTCACTGGCCTTTGTTTCTATCATTTTCCCACCTGGAATGCTTCCTCCTCATTATTCTTTTGCCTCTCTGAATCCCATGAGGACCAGCTCAAATCCTGTCTCTTCCTGAAACCCTTCCTGACCCTCCGTAGAAAGCGGTAATTGCCCCACCCCCACCCCCGATGAACACCTGGGCAACTCAGTGCTGATGCTACTTGACATTTTGGATATTTTTTCCTATATACTAATTATTTTTTCTCATATTTCTGTCTCGTGCTCTTGAGAGTGAGATAATGCCCCGGGTTTTTGTAAAACCTTAGCATTTTATATCATATGACAAATATAAAAAAGAAAACTTGGTGATTGAGGAGAAAAGCATCTATCTAGAAAGGAATTTGACGTAGGTAAATGAATGGAATAAAAGATTATTACAAACATTATGTGAAAAATCCATGAGCATGTAGTACTTTTATAATATATAAAATTATTTAAAATAATTTTCTTAAAAGGATAGTTAAAGAAGAGTCTTTGATTTTTCCACTAGGCGTAAGAAAGTGTTTCATAACCAGCAGTGAATATAGGTTATAGATATGAAAATGCAAAGGGATGGATATTTATATTTGAACTAGAACCAAAGTCATATTTTGGAAATTGTTCTCTATGTTCCAAAGTTATTTGTTGTATAAATTTTTCTATAATTCTCCCATGGTGGTGTTTTGTGTTCAGTGTTAAGTCATTTGTATCCAAAGTACCAAGTTATATCATCCAAATGCTATAGTCCAGAAATATTCAAGCATGGTGAATCTACATGATCATCAAATCTTGTTCTAGGTCCCAGACAGGAAGAGCCCCTTACTGAGTTTTTCAGGCTAGTAGTTATACTCACACCAGATGCACCTCTGTATCCAGAACAGGAATTGTGCCAGTTTAAATGAGCTAGCTAAAAGTCTTCTTATAGGCTCTATGCAGTTCAAATTTAGGCGATATAGTTCTTGTCCAGAAACTAACCTTCAAAAACTGAGAATGCCAGTATCGGTGTTTGTCAAACAAAACCATTATGAAGGTGAATATGTATAATATTTTAAACTTTGCCAATAGTAGGTATAGACTTGTAGAATATTATTTGCAAGGCAATACAAAATAAAAAGTTAAGACCCTCATACTGGAAACTTCTGCATTTGAAGGCTAGAGTTCTGAGATGCGTGATCATATTCAAACAGAAGGAAAAAAAATTAGTGTTCTAAAATGGGATATCTTTTATTGAGCACTAACTATATGCAAAGCACTGTACTTCTGAGAAGATTAAGGTAGCCTGAACTACCTATAATGACCAATCCTGTTTCATCATGAAGTGGTGAGAATAAACTGTATAGTAATGTGACCCCCAACTCTTGCTCCAAGAACAGGCTCCTGTCTGCCAGAATGAATTCCAAATTCACAATCAGAATCAAAGTTAGGTTGTATTAGCTGCTCTGTATTTTTAACCTTTGTATTAAATTACCATCAAGCAACACTAATTAAGATAAGAAATGGAGCTACTTATTTGTTTCATATGCATCTTCAGAATTCTGAATTATACATTAAAACAATCTATGACATCTGTGTAAGCTTTCCACAAAAGAAAAGAAGTATAAATGCCTCAGGGTGCTTCTGCCTAGCTAAGAAACAGATGAAAAAAATTCTGTAGTTTCTATTAAAATACAGAGAAATATCAGAATTTTAAAAGCTACAAAATTAAGGTAAAGATTATATAAGGCAAATAAATCAATAAAAATTATAACAAAGACCAGAATATTTTAGATTTATCTGAAAAAGCTGAGTTTCCTAAGGCTTTGAAAAATGAGAAAAACTATTTGGCAAAATCCTTAACTTGTCTTTTTGTTTGTTTGTTTGATTGATTTTGTTTCTAGATTCCAGATTCAGAGAGGCACAACTGATCCAAACCATTACAAAAGCTTAGGAGACAGTTTTCGAGTGATTAGCCGAACAGAAGGGTATGTATGCTTCTTTATACGTAGACTCTGTGTGGATATAGGAGTGTGGGTGTGTGCATACAAAATTATTCTTAGACTGATGAAGACTTGGTAACTTTTTTTATTTTTGTCAATAAAGTTAATCGCATTTCCTCACAAAGGTTTTCTACTTACCATGTTTTCTCATTTTGAATGGTTTATTTTTCTAGTTTTATCAGGGAAGAGAACATTTGCAAAGGTACCTCGCTGCTTTGTTGTGTTTTATACGATTGAAAACTGAATATATGCACAATGGAAACTATCACAAAAGGATATTAGTAATAAGTTTAATGACTAGAGAACAACTTCTGATTTATGGCATGAAGGCTTTGTAAAGTTCTTATAACTGGAGCTATCTAAACTCAACAGTTCTTTATTTTGATACTTAAATATAATGCTCAAGTGCTTTCCTTTTTTATGCTGTGGTTTATGAATATGAGACTAAAACAGATCTGTGTCAAACATTAATGGGTCAACTCTATTATCCTAATTATATATTAGATGAGCAGATAAATGTACTATTTTGGTTACATAAACTAAAATTGTCTTTGATATGTAGATTCAGTTAAAGACTCTATCTAGCATAATTTTCCAAAGAATATTATTAGATTTGTTTTTGAAAGTTCTTTTCATAAGAGGATTGGTTGAAAATAATAATTATACAAAAGCAATAACAGTAATAATAATAATACCAAAAAAAACCAAACCCTTTGCCATCGAGTCAATGCTGACTCATATAGGATGGCTATGAATAATAACTAGTATATATTTAGCCTCTACTACGTACAAGGAATTTTCCTTACAACTCTGTGAGGTAGATTCTATTAGGATCCATTCCAATTGGATGGATGGAAAAACCAAGACTCAGAGAAGTTAAGCAATTTTCCCAAGTTCACATAACTGTTAAGTAGTAGAGCTTGGACTCAAGTCTAGGTCTGTTTGATTCCAAAATTCATGCTCTTAACTACTGTAATTCACTACCTCTCTAGACAGTTAATAGCCCAGGTCTTAACCACTGCACCACCAGGGCTCTGTTATACACAACAGAGCAATAAATATTCTGTTCCGGCTTCACATCCTCCGCCATGACTAAACTGGGAAGAAGCAGTTACAAGCCCTGGTTTCTAGCCATGGACTTACAGGATCAAATGAGACGCACATTTTAAATTATAGATATTGCCAAACTACCTTCCAAAAAGTATGTACCAATTTTATACCCTTAGTATTTGAGAAGTCCCACTTCCCCACACTCTCTCAAACACTGACATTATCAGTCATTATTTGATACGATCTGTTGCTCATGCATCTCCTGTTTACGGTCTGATAAAACCAAATCAAACCTGCCTTTGAGTCGATTCCAACTCATAGCAACCCTATAGGACAGAGTAGAAAGAACTGCCCCATAGGGCTTCCAAGGAATGGCTGGTGGATTCGAACTGCTGACCTTTTGGTTAGCAACTGAGCTCTTAACCACTGCACCACCAGGGCTCCAGAATGACCATACATGAGCAATAAAACTTTTGATTGTATTCCTTTGATTGTTACTGGAATTGAGCATACTTTTATATTATTAGCTATCATTCTTTCATGAATTGCCTATTTGTGCCCTTTGCACATTTCTATTAGGTTATGTAGGAGCTCAGTATATATTATAGGTACTAATCTTCTGATAAAAGGAACCTGGTGGCGCAATGGTTAAGAGCTTGGCTGCTAATGGGAAGGTAGGCAGTTCTAACCCACCAGTGCGCCAAGGGAGAAGAGAGCTGGTGATATGCTCCCATAAAGATTTACCCATTGCCATCAAGCCAATTCCCACTCATAGCGACCCTAGACTCTAGAGGACAGAGTAGAACTGCCGCACAGGGTTTCCAAGGAGCGCCTGGTGGATTCGAACTGCTGACCTTTTGGTTAGCAGCCAGCACCTAACCACTTCACCACCAGGGCTCCCCATAAAGATTATAGCCTAGGCAACTCTATGGGACAGTTCTACTTTGTGCTATAAGGTTGCTATGAGTCAGAATTGACTTGACAGCACGCAGCAACAACAAATCTTTTGACAGTTATGTAGATTGCAAATATTTTTCCCAGCTTGTCATTTGTCTTACAACTATAAAGTCTTACACCTTTCACAAGTTTGTAATTCTTTTTAAGACTGTGATTTTATATGATCATATCTATCCTTGATGTCACGTTTTTAAAAAATTCCCTAACCTCAAGATTATGGACATTTTCTTCTGGTATTTTTTTATACTTAAATCTTTAATCCAGCTAAGATTTTTTTCTGTGGTATATGGGAAGGAGCCCAGTGGTGCAGTGGTTAAGTGCTGGGCTGCTAATGGAAAGGTCAGTGGTTCGAACCCCTCAGCAGCTCCATGGGAGAAATATGTGGCAGTCTGCTTCCATAAAGACTACAGCCTTAGAAACCCTATGGGGCAGTTCAGCTCCATCCTATAGGGTCATTAAGAGTCAGAATCAACTTGACAGCAACGGGTTTGGTTTTGATTGGTGGTATATGGGAATTAAATCTGATTTTCAAATAGTCAATTGTCCAAACACCACTTGTTGAAAAATCCATCCTTTACCCACTGTCATGGATTGAATTTTATCCCCCCAAAATATGTGTCAACTTGGCTAGGCTATGATTTCCAGTATTGTGTGGTTGTCCTCAATTTTGTGATCTGATTATCCTCCATTTTGTGATGTGTTGTAAATCCTAGCCTCTATGCTTGTGGTTATAGTCCCATTTGGGAGTGAGCTGTCAGTTAAATTAAGGAGGCAAGATTAGGTCATAAGGATTAGGGTGGGATGCAACACCCTTACTCAGGTCACAGCCCTGATATGATGTAAGGGCAGTTTCCCTGGGGTGTGGCCTGCATCACCTTTTAACTTACAAGAGAAAAAAGTAGAGAGAAACAAGCAGAGAAAGATGGAACTCCTACTACCAAGAAAGAAGAGCTGGTAGAAGAACGTGTCCTTCTTTGGACCCAGGGTCCCTGGGCTGAAAACCTCCTAGACCCAGGGGAAGATTGATGCCAAGACACACGGAGATCTCCTAGGAATGCCAGGCCCACAGATCTTGAAAGGAGACAAAGACCTTCCCCCAGAGCCAACAGAGAGAGAAAGCCTTCCCCTAGAGCTGGCACCCTGATTTCAGACTTCTAGGCACCTAAACTGTGAGAGAATAAATTTTTACCTGTTAAAGCCATCTGCTTGTGGTATTTCTGTTATGGCAGTGCTAGATAACTAAGACACCTAGTAATTTGAAATGCTACCTTTTTCATATATTAAACTTTCACATATATGTAATTAAGATTTTCTATTATATTTCTCCATTTTCTATTCTGTTTCATTAATTTAATCTAGCTCTATTCCAGTATTACACTGTTTTAATTATTACATCTTTAAAGTATTTTGGAAATATTTAAACTATGCCCTGGAATATAAAGTCCAAAGTCCTTATCATGGTGTATAGGTGTGTCCCTGGTGTGGCCCTCCTTTTTTCTCTAGGCTCATGTCCCATTTACAGACATGCTCTAGGAGTAGCAAACGGTTTGCAGTTCTCTGGTCTCTCACACTCTCATGGTTTTCACATGTTATTCCCTATTCCTGGAGGACCCAGCTCCCTATTCCATTCAAGACACTACCCCTCTTCACTGAAGGATGAGCTCAAGTTTCACTCTTCCTGACTGTCTTTTCTCTACCACATGCTGGCTGAAATACACACACACATACACACACGCGCGCACGCGCACGCGATGTGCCACCCTGATTTATTATGTCTGGCACTGAGTAGAGACATTCAGTAAGCATACGCTGAACAAATGAATGAAAGTCATCACGCCAACATCATAATTATACCAAATGAATCAAGGATGATAATTCTTGGTGTAGATCACTCCTTTCATGTTATAGTAATGATAATGATCTAGATGCCTCACGAAATATTCTGAGGTCACCTGGTGACAGGAGATGATCAAGTTCTTCTTGCTGTTACTCTGGCAATGTAGTACCTAAGCATCTCACATTTATAATATACCTGCTTTTATGACAAGTAGAATCAAAATCATGTTCATTTCACCCAAAATATATATAAAGTTATAGAAATCATAGCACATTATATAGTCAATAAAAGCATGCCTTTCCCGTAATACAGTAATGTCAGCGTTGCTGAGTTCTGTAAAGCTGTAACAGATATCTCTACATTGGGTTGTGGGAGTTCCTTAGCCAGGCTCTTCATTTCATGTGTGTTTTAGGAAGAAGTTGATGTTTCTGCTTTGATATCAAATAATATAACAAACATGCAGTATGTGTGGTCCTTGCAGAGTAAAATTGGCTTTTTCCTCAACTGCATGTGTAATTGCTTCTAGAGCAAATCGACGTTCTTTCTGGACATGTTGTTAGCTAGAAGCTAGAGGTATCTAGTCTCAGAGATGAAAATATTTGTAAAAATACAAAAGAAAAAGCTGCCTGTTATTTTTAATGCAGAGCAGGAGCATTTCACGGCCTTAGGTTAAACAGAAAAAAAAAGGAAAAGAAAAAAATAATAATAAAAACCTTTGAACACATCCAGTATGTTAAATATTTTTTCCTGGTAAAAACAATTCATTCTGATTTTGTTATTTTCTTTTTAGAGTACATTCTGCTTTTAAAAATGTTTTTCTAACCCAGGCGTACAGGCCAGATTGATCTGTGGCCTGCAAGAAGGATCAATTTGACTATTAGCATAATTAGAATACATCACTCCTGGCTTTTCCTATCTCCTCCAGGTTTTAAATACTAGTCCTTTTCTAGTGTTAATTTAAAGAAATTTATATTTGTGAATATACTTATAATCTGCACACATCTCCCATTTCCCCACTCTAAGAAAGTGAAGTCGTACCCTGACCAGTCTTAAAGATGCAATTTCCCACCTATTTGTCCAGAAGTCACATGCTTCTCGAGATAATAGCTCAAACCCAAAACCCGTTACCGCTGAGTCCATTCCAACTCCTAGTGATTCTATAGGACAGAGTAGAACTGTCCCATAGGGTTTCCAAGGCTGTAAATCTTTCCAAAAGCAGACTGCCAAATCATTCTCCCTCAAAGTTGCTAGTAGATTTAAACCGACGACCTTTAGGTTAGCAGCTGAGCGCTTAACCACTGTGCCACCAAGGTTCCTTGTAATAGCTCAATTACATGAGTCCACATCCCTTTACTGCTTATAAGATTCTTAGTGTTCTTGAAAGCATAGATGCTCTGTACTTTTATTAAAGATGGTTTTTCAACCCAGGTTTACCAAGGTGAGATTAATTTAAGTTTAAAAAAAAAATGGTCTTCCAAATTCTGAGGAAGGATTTCTATCATGATGGAATTATCATATTTAGTTAGCTTTTACCAAGGAGGCCGTCATCGTTTTCTCTAACGGAGAAGGAAGAACTCACAGGGAAGAAAGGTAGAAAAGGCATTTGTCACTGTTGAGGGTATCTCCACTGTCATCATGACGCTTCATCTTTCTCTGGTTTGACAGAAACTAACTAACTAATAGGTCCATCTGCTGTGATACAGTGAGCCCAGAAAACATAAAGATACTGCCTAGTTGGTTAGTGCCTTTAAAACTGATAAAGTTTATAAAACCACCTGGTAAACAGCAGCTGGACTCTACTTACACGTGTTCATGCATCACTCCACGCTTCCCTTTGCCTCAAAGTCTTTAATGAAAGTTTTTCTAGTCTTTTTTGTATTTGTCATTCCTTTAAAGAGAGTGATTGTAGATGTTCACAGATGAGTGATGGGTTATAAATTATGCTAATGTAGAAAGGGACCGTCCCCTCTGCTCCTCCCTCACCCTTCCTTCTCTGGAAGTGTTCTAGTGGCCATTCTTCCTGAAATAGAGGAAAAAAGGAGCTAAACAGAGTGGCATGGTTAAAGAAAGATGTGAAACTAACATTCGTTTTCTGCAGTGTGCCAGGTACTATACTAAGGACGTTTTCAACACAGCACTGTGAAGTAGGCCTCATTATGTCCTTGTTTTGTATGAGGTAGCTCAAGGTCGGAAAAGTTAAGTAACTTGCCCAAGGTCATACAGGTGTTAGTGGCATATCATGATCTTTCCATTATACTATATCGCCTCTCACTGAAAACCAAACTTTATTATTTATTGAATGGAAAGTCTACAATGTGGAAATAGTGGCTGTAAACCCCTAATTTTTAAATGTCTCTTCAAAAACCTTTGCTATTCCTAGCCTCAAATCATACAGCTATTTAAAGCCACTTTTATCTCTCCCTGCAAGTAAAGTATGAAAGTTCTGAGAGACTGGTATATGTTCAGTCAAGCAAATCTTAGCGATTCTGAGGCAGCACCCCAGCCTCTGACAACTCAAGACTCGATTTAATCCAGTCACACCCCCATCTCTTGCAGATAGTGCCGTATCTCTGCTAAGTTCATGGTTTTCAGTCAATCTACTCTCTTCCTGTATGTTTCTTAGTGCTCTTATGAGAAAAAATTTGGGGCTTTGGTTTGCCCAAGGCAAATAACTAGGAAACAACTAGGCCAGATTAAACTTAGTTTCAAATGAGAAACATGTTGATTGCTGGTGCCTTCAGAAATATGGTATTCTTCAGAAAGTATTGCTGTAGAAAATATGTGGTTGCGTTTGGGGGGCATTTGAACTGTGTTTTGTTTCACGATTTGTTTTCTGTAACCACTGATGCTGCCCCAAGTATCATCTTACAATCAGACCACTTGGTGATTATAATATTTTCTAGTTAAATGACATTTAAGGCCTCGTTTTATGAGCTCCAGCATAATTGGCTAATTTGGTAAACTCCAGATGTGTGAGATAATGTGCCACTCGTTTAAGTGCCTTTCAGACGGCATAAATGGCATGGCCCCGGGAGGTATAATCACTCCCTCTTGTTTTCATTAAGAAGGGGAATGAGTGGCTTGTGACACAGACAAAGGAAATGGGACGTCTACAACCCTAAATCAACAACAACTTGGTAAGAGTTGGACATTTTCTTTTCACAGGTGGACTCGCTCTAAGATCTTTGGCTGAATTTGGTGTCTTAATAAGTCTACTTTTTAAAAACTGATTTTCTTAATCTAACATGGCTAGGTAATTTTAAAGCACCCTCTGAAAATACGAAGTCCTGCACCTATAGAAAGCCCCCTGAATAGACTAGCGTGTGGAAACCGTCTCACCCTCACGTGGAAGTGGGAGGTAGTCTTGGGTTTGAAGAGGCAATGGCGGAGCTAACTCTTGCCATGACCGAGAATTGTAGTTATTTGAGCAGTCAGCATTCTCACCACCTAAACCAAGTTCCAACTTCACAAGGCCCAGTAGTTGCTACTGCTTTTTCTCTCTTCTCTCAACCTCCCTTCCTCATCCAACAGAAACCAACTCACCTGCCCGTCATAGGCAGGCAGGATTAGGGTGAGTGGTTCTTGGCATCATTGTCCCCTGGATCCTGGGGCTGATGCCTCTTGTCTGACTATAGATACAGTGGCTCTCACAGACAGCTGAGTTATGGGTCACTGGGTACTTGCTACCATTTAACCAACACAGGTCTTCACTCAGATGAATAATTACAGACTGTATCCGGACCCCAGTGCAGGTAATCTGTAATACACATCAATTGTTTGTAGGTCATTGGGTGCTGACTGGGTTTGCAAGTCTGGTTTACCCAAGTGAATGCATTTTCTGATGGGTGCCATATGTGTACTGTGACATCTATGATGAATTTCCTGGTACCTTGATTGCCTAATATCTATTTTCTCATACATTCCTTTTCTCCTTTCCTTTTTGTTTTATCAAAGAGGCCCTTCCTAGTACGCAGCAGACCTCCCTTGAGTGCTCCCTTGTTTTTGTGTGGTGCTGATGAGGAAAGCAGAAAGTCCCAGCTGTTCTTGCTCCTCTACTACAGGGTTTGACCCTGGCCTATCTAGGCTTTATTAGTGATGCCGCAACAAAAAAAGAGGGTAAGAAAAAAAAAAGAACAAGTTAGAGTTTGGAGAATAAACTATAGCAAATTTAGCTGGCAAGTCTTATGAGGGATGGTTCCAGGTCCAGAATATGACCTGGAGTTAAAAACTAAAAGGGAAGAACACACTCAGCATTTCTTGAGCTGAAAGAACTGAAGAAAAAGGATTTAAGCCTCGAGTTACAATATTGAAAGATTCTACAGGGAAAATATTAAACGATGCAGGAAGCATCAAAGGAAGATGGAAGGAATATACAGAGTCACTATACCAAAAAGAATTAGTTGACATTCAACCATTTCAAGAGGTAGCATATGATCAGGAATTGATGGTACTGAAGGAAGAGGTCCAAGCTGCACTGAAGGCACTGGCAAAAAACAAGGCTCCAGGAATTGATGAAATACCAACCGAGATGTTTCAACAAATGGATGCGGTGCTGGAAGTGCTCACTCATCTATGCCAAGAAATTTGGAGGACAGCTACCTGGCCAACTGACTGGATGAGAATGATATTTATGCCTATGCCAAAGGAAGGTCATCCAAATGAATGCAGAAATTATCAAACAATACCGTTAATATCACATACAAGTAAAATTTTGCTGAAGAGCATTCAAAAGTGGCTACAGCAGTACGTTGACAGGGAACTGCCAGAAATTCAAGCTGGATTCAGAAGAGGACGTGGAACCAGGGCTATCATTGCTGAAGTCAGATGGATCCTGGCTGAAAGCAGAGAATACCAGAAAGATGTTTACCTGCGTTTTATTGACTATGCAAAGGCATTCAACTGTGTGGATCATAACATGTTATGGGTAACATTGTGAAGAATGAGAATTCCAGAACACTTAATTGTACACATGAAGAAACTGTACATAGACCAATAGGCAGTCGTTCGAACAGAACAAGGGGATACTTTGTGGTTTAAAGTCAGGAAAGCTGTGCATCAGGGTTGTATCCTTTCACCATACTTATTCAATCTGTATGCTGAACAAATAATCTGAGAAGCTGGACTAGATGAAGAGGAATGGGACATCAGGATTGGAGGAAGACTCATTAACAACCTGCATTATGCAAATGACACAACCTTGCTTGCTGAAAGTGAAGAAGACTTGAAGCACTTACTGATGAAGATCAAAGAATACAGCCTTCAGTATGGATTACACCTCAACATAACTGAAGTTGTCAAGGATTCCATTTTACTTGGATGCACAGTCAACACCCAGGGAAGCAGCAGTCAAGAAATCAAATGACGCACTGCATTGGGCAAATTTGCTGCAAAAGACCTCTTTAAAGTGTTGAAAAGCAAAGATGTCACCTTGAAGACTAAGGTGCGCCTGACCCAAGCCATGGTATTTTCATTTGCCTTATATGCATGCAAAAGCACGACAATGAATAAGGGAGACTGAAGAAGGATGGACAACTTTGAATTATGGTGTTGGCAAAGAATATTGAATATACCATGGACTGCAAAAAGAAGGAACAAATCTGTCTTGGAAGAAGCACAACCAGAATGCTCCTTAGAAGCAAGGATGGCGAGACTGCATCTCACATAATCTGGATATGTTATCAGGAGGAATCAGTCCCTGGAGAAGGACATCATTCTTGGTAAATTAGAGGGTCATCGACAAAAAGGAAGACCTTCAACAAGATGGATTGACACAGTGGTTGCAACAATGGGCTCAAGCATAACAATGATGATGAGAATGGGTCACTATGAGTCAGAACTGATTTGACAGCACCTAACAACAACAGGCTGAAGCCATTTTCTTCTTCCAAGTCTTCTGTTTCGGAAAGGGAGAGGAGGTGATTTCAGTTCAGGAATGTGCATTCTATCATTGCTCTTGAATGATCTGTGTACCTTTTAAAAATGGTTTATGTGTATTACAAAGAGTTGCTGGGTGGCCCAAACAGTTACATGCTCCACTACTAGCTGAAAGGTTGGCAGTTGGAACCCACCTATTGGTACCTCAGAAGACAGACCTGGCGATCTACTTCCAAAAAGTCCTGGCGTTGAAAACCCTATAGAGCGGTTGTACTCTGCATACATGCGGTTGCCATGAATCAGAATCAACTTGGCAGCAACTAACGAAACAACGGTATATTACACTTTTGTAAATTCTCATTAAATCAAAAGTATGTAATCTCTTTTCACAGAAAGCTTATAGTATATTGCTAAGACCTTTAAACTTAGATTATTGAGCAATTGAAGGTTGAAAATGAAAGAATGAATGGTAAGGAGAAAATAGTAAGGAGAAAAAGAAGACTAGACAGTGGCTTATTTCAGTATTTAAAAAAAAAAGGAAGTTGAACCATTGATATATTATCTAGCATTTATATTTTGCCAAATTATTTTATACCACTGCAAAGTCGAATAACTGTTGATTTAAGCCATATTGGTCTGTAAAGTAGAACAGGCTCTCCCCCGTCTTCACAATCAGGGGGTAGATGATGAATTTTCAGAGTGCTCAGATAGCAGTATCCTAGTGCTTCCATGTCCCAGAGTTCTATTTCCTTTTCTGCCCACAGAGTGACCTTTAAAATGGTTTCAGCTCCTAGATTTTCCTCCTGTCATCACCACAGACTGCTAGCTGACAGTCACACTCCGACTCCCTCAGCCTCTCACTAGCAACGCTTTCCGACTTACTGACTGGCCTTTGGCAAGGATTTAACTGTTGCCAAAGAATAAGTAAAAACGTTTGCATGATGTCAGCCCGTCAGCAAGGCCTGATTAAGAGACCAAACACAGCCTCTCAGTGCATGGTGCTGACAAGAAGGAAAGGAGGACTGCTTGTCTGGGTGGGAGTAGTTGTCTTTCTGGAAGGTTGGTGTTCTCAATTCAGAGCTTGAGCAAATATTCCCCATGTTTTTTATACAGTGTTAATGAGGGGAGGGATGGGAATTCCATATACAGTGGAAGATGTCCTGTTCGATATATTTCCAGGTCCTTAGTTTAACTTTTTCTGGGTTTCTGGTGGAATAGAAGCACATAATCACTTTGGGAAAAAAAAATACATGCCTTTGCCAAAAGCAAAATCCTTTTTCTAGTAATTGTTAAACCAAACATTTTCAGATGATAATGGGGAAAAAATCCTAAAAACACTCTTCTACCTTTGCCTGTTTCTCTTACTGTAGAAAATAACTGAGATATGGTTTGATATAGGCAAAATTAAAGGAGTTATTTTATCTCCATCATTGACTTCACCTAGTGTCTCTGATTCTGTAGAACTAAATTGTTCAATATAGTATCTTTATGATAGAAAGTCTTCTATTCCTGACCATATGCAAAGTTGATCTCATTTTATTTCCCATGGGGGCAAAAAGGTCACACAGACTTTTAATATTCTAGAACACAGTTAAGAAGTTATAAGCATTGGCAAGATACACACATACACACATGTACATACATGCATTTAAACTCTAGTGGGATTGCCTATCCTTTAGATTACTACATTTGTCTTTGTAAATCCCGTGCAACAGATGCCATGTAAGCATCCATAAGTGCAAGTTCCTGCTCATGAATTTGGTTATTCACCCAATTACAATATTCTCATCACCTGTCCATGCATTTTCTGGCTAGTCTCATGGCTTAACTTTACCTTTCCTCCAGGTCTCTCACGTGGTTTGAAACTGGAGGGAAGGAGAAGATTCAGACACTATTGTTATAACAGTGATTATATTCAAAGCCACTGTTACGTTTTGGCCCTTTACTGTTTGTGAAATGTATTTCCTTACTTGATGCTGACAAGAGCCCTGACAGGTACAGAGGTGGGGAGTATGATCTCTAGTTTTCTAGTCAAGAAACTGATAAGCTATATTAAGAAACTTTCTCAGGGTCCCACAGCTCATATCTGTTGGCACCTGGATTCATCTCAGGTCTTCTGCATCATGTATCATGCTCCTACTCTGTCAATAACTTAATGGCGGTATTAGTAATAACAGAAGCAACACCTCAGATTTATCCCAGTCCTACTACAAGTTCAAAGCATTGTCACGTACTTCGTCTCACTTTATAGCGTCTAGGGGAGGCAGGGAAGAGATGATATGATTGGTTACATTCTGCATACAAGAAAACTTCAAACTAGACAATAGATAAGTGGTAACTTTGGTAAAGGGTAAGACAATACACAATACTGAGGAAGTCAGCACAACTTGACCAAGGCAAGGTCATGGAAGCTTCATAGACACATCCCAGATTCTCTGAGGGACTGAATTACTGGGCTGAGGGCTGGGGACCATGGTCTCAGGAGACATCTGGCTCAATTGACATAACATATTTTGTAAAGAAAATGTTCTACAGCCTACTTTGGTGAGTAACATCTGGGGTCTTAAAAGCTTGTAAGCAGCCATCTAAGATACTCCACTCGTCCCAACCGGTCTGGAGCAAGGAAGAATGAAGAAAACCAAAGACACAAGGGAAAGATTAGTCCAAAGGACTAATGAACCACAACTACCACAGCCTCCACCAGACTGAGTCCAACACAACTAGATGGTGCCCAACTACCACCACCGACTGCTCTGACAGGGATCACAATAGAGGGTTCCAGACAGAGCTGGAAAAAAGTGTAGAACAAAATTCAAACTCACAAAAAAAAGACCAGACTTACTGGTCTGACAGAGACTGGAGAAACCCTGAGAGTATGGCCCCCGGATACCCTTTTAACTCAGTACTGAAGTCACTCCTGAGGTTCACCCTTCAGCCAAAGATTCGACAGGCCCATAAAACAAGTAAAACAAATAATACACATAGCTCAACCATGTATACAACACTAAATGGGCACTCTAGCCCAAGGGCAAGGTTGAGAAGACGAATGGAAGCGGGGAACCCAAGGTCTAGAAGGGGAGAGTGCTGACACATTGTGGGGTTGGCAATGGATGTCACAAAACAATATATATTAATTGCTTAATGAGAAACCAATTTGCTGTATAAACTTTCATCTAACACACTATAAAAAAGAAGAAGAGGAAAGAAAACTTCAACAGAAAGGAGTTTAGTGAGATGTTCAGAATTTAAGATTGGATTCTGAGATCTGTACTTGAAGAATTCAAAGCTTTAAAAAGCAAAAAATAGTCTCTTGGGCAAATGGAATTGGACTACAAATGTATTCTGAAGTATGACTTCCAGAGAAGTCACTGGATGAAGTTTGAGGTTAAGACTCACTGCATGAACTTAACTCAGTTATTTGTCCTGCTAGTATGTACCTAACTCCATTGGAATATTGGGTAATAAATAACCAGAAGAACCTCACAAAATACTAGATAAAGCATTTAATCAAAGTTCCTTGGGTAAAGATGTCAGATGGGGATGAAAATTATCATATGATTTTAATATATGTTGAAATATGTGGTTGCCAAAACCTAAAGCAGATGCCAGCCATATGCAGTGGCCTTGTTCCCATGCTGATGAACACTGTGTTCATAATTCTCCTCGTCTGGCCACAGAGAACTCACAGGAAAACAAGCACTGGGTACCAGGAAATCTAATGTTGCCACAGTCCCAGTGTTAATGAAAAAATGAGATAAAGTATGAGATAAGCTTTGGAAACCCTTAAAGAGAGGTTGTAAGTTTGTGTTAGATGAATGAGTTCTTTAATTTCTTTAAGATGCATGTGAGGCCACTGGGTAAGATAAGGTTTGAAAGAGTCACACCAGATATGGAGGGGCACAAATTAAATAGCGTTGTTTTTGTGTATTGTATTAGTTACATATTTCTGTGTAACAACTTTCCCCAAAATGTAGTGGCTTAAAAGAACAACCTTTTATTATCAAACAATTTCTGAGGGTCAGGAACCTAGGCATGGCTTAGTAAGAAACCTCTGGCTCAAGATGTCTCATGAGGTTGCAGTCAAACTCTCAGCTGGGCCTGAGGTCTTATTTAAAGGCTGGAGGATTCACTTCCAAGCTCACTCATGTGGTCATTGGCAGGATTCAGTTCCTCCTGGGTTATTCAGTTCCTCCTTAGTTATTGGACTAAGGGCCTCAGTTCCTTACTGGCTGTTGGTCAGAGACCTCCCTCAGTTCCTTGGCATATGTGCCTCTCTGTATGGCAGCTCACCTCTGTTCAAGTGAACAAGTGAGAGACCAAGAGAACAAGAAGAGTGAGAAAGGGCATCCAAGATGGAAGCTACAGTTTTTTTATATCCTAATCTAGAAAGTGATGTCTCATCACGTCTGCCGTATTCTCTTCATTGGAAGAGAGACAATAAGTCCAGCCCACACTCAAGGCTAGGAGGGGGTGAGGAGGGGAGAGAATTGATACTGGCATGAATACTAGAAGGTGGGGAACATTGCAGGCCCTTCTGGACCAATTATAACTCCTACAACAATTTTTCTGTGATTTTGCTCATGCATGTTCATCAGCCAAGAATGCCCTTTTTTCCCTTTATCCAGCTATGGAAATTCTGGTCATCCGTAAATGCCTAGCTAATATGCTGCCTTCTCTTTGATGCCTTCTCTCATCATCCAAAGTGGAAATTATTTCCTTCATCTATTCTTTTATAGCACTTTGTTTCTCTATGACAGCATTTATCTTTGGAGTCCAACAGACCTGGATTAGAATTCCATTTGTAAGTTTTGGGACCTTGGGAAAATTACTTAATCTCATTATACGGCAGTGTTTTCATTTGTAATGTGGCGATAGTAATAGTACTTACTTTACTGGGTTGCTAGCACTCAGTACAATATGTGCTAGATAAATATGCACACAGTTATTTTTATCTAGTTCTGTTGTCAGTATCGTATCTTGTAGCTAGTTATTTGTAACTATTTACAATTGTTACATACATTTAAATAGTTAATGTATGGAATAGTTAAATGTATGGAACTCGTGAAATCATCTTTGGGGCTTTTATGATATATAACACAGTTCTTTGTATAATAATCACTCCATAGATGTTGGCTGAATTTAATTAAATAATTGCTGGTTTAATATACTTCGCTATCCTGGCCACATTAATATATAAAATAAGTATAGTCAAATCAAAACAAATGCCAACAAAAATGTATGACTCCTATGGTATTAAGACCAAGACTCTAAGGGTGATAAATTGTCTCTATCTCCAGAAGAGTAACATCTTTGTAACAATCTAAAGAAGACAATAGAATATTTTTAAGGGCCATTCAGGTGTTAAAGGTGGGGGTTGGATTTTGGCATATAGTTTTTAAATTCAGAGGGTTCATCTTTGGCAGATAATTGTGGGTGGTACTGGGGAGTCTAAATAGAAAAACTGGTGAGATTGTTGAAGAGCCAGGTGAAGGGCAAACTATCTACTTCCATTGCTTAGAATGTGTTATGTCTTCACTACTGTTCTTCTTACAACAACACTTCCTGTCTGGAGTTTAATTAACAGAGGGACCAAAAACAGTATATACAAAAACCAAGCATTTCTGGTTAACTAAAATATTAAGCAAAGTAAAAGCTAAAGAACATTTAAAATGCAATTAGAGGTAAATCAAGAGTTAAAATTTTAAAAGACAGTATTAAAAGATTTTTGGTTCCATCCACAGCAGAGTTGCTTGCATCAGAACAATACTCCTACTGAAAACATGGGACAAAAATACACAAAACCACTGTTTGAAGGCACTATAGAGCCACCCAAGCAGGAACTACAAAACCTTAGGGAAGGAAGCCCACCTCAATTGGCTCTACATTCACCCCAGATTTTCCCCTAAAGGCCAGATTTGCTAAATCATGTGGGAAAGTTTGAGATTGGGGGTGGGTACCAAGTATTGAGCCAAGGAGAGGAGTTAGAGGTTAGAGTTCAGGCTGCCAAATGGCTGTGACTTAAGGAACAAAAATCCCATAGAAGAAGAAAATTTCAGAGAAGTGAGCCCAAAGATCAATGTGCAGTTTCCCCTTGAGGCATTTGTTAATTCCTGAACTGCATGTGAGCAGGAAGAAACTCCTAGAAACGCAACAGAAAATAGTAGTTGAGAAGCTAAAGAGATGAGCAGAAATTTCAGCAGCCCCATGATGCCGAGGAGACAGAGATTGGGGTTCAAACCCAGTCAAGTGGAAGAATTCTGGTGAGTACCCCAGGTCTACTCTCAAGGGTAAGGACTCTGCCCTAGAGAAAAGGACAAAACTTAAATGCATTATCCGTAAGGAAGCCTAAAATCAAATCCTCAGCAGGATAACGGTGATCTGCTATACTCCATCTGCTTTCTAAGAGAAAACATGTTCCTCTATTAGGAATCATCCAAAGCTCTTCCATTTTTTGTGCACAATATAATGCATTTAATTAAAAAAATTGCAGGGTCTTAGGAAATGAAGAATCAAATGACCAAACATCAAGAGAAATAGTGACAATAAGTGTTTCAAATTTTGGAATTACTAGACAGGGACTTTTTTTAAAAAGCTATAATAAATACGTTCAAGAAAGCAGAAGAAAAGATGGAGAATTTCACTAGAGACCTAAAATCTGTGAAAAATAAAAAATAAAAAACAGACTCAAGTGGAAATCCTGAAATAGGAATACAATAGATGGGTTTTTAACCCATACCATACATCATCAGCAATTAACTTGTTAATCATTTTGTAAGTTCTTGAATAGCAGGGACCATGTTTTATCCTACTAGTGTGCAGAACACATAGTAGGTAATAAATATTGTAATTAGTTGATTGAATCATTACAGGAATAATAATAATACAGATATTTTGGTGAGAGAAACCATAAAATCAAAAACAAAAAAAAAAATAATTTTAAGCAACCCAAACAATAATAACTTACCCTGTGCCAGGCACTCTGCTAATGCTTTACATGCATTAACTCACTTAGTTCTCACAACAACACTATGGGGCAGGAACCATCATTCTTCCCCTTTTATTTTTGAGTCAACCAAGGTCAAAAGTTTATGTGACTTGTCCAATGTCTCATGAACAATCAACCAGTTGCTGCTGAATGGATTCCAGCTCATATCTACCCCATGTGTTTCAGAGTAGAACTGTGCTCCACAGGGTTTTCGATGGCTGATTTTTCAGAAGTCGATCACCTGGCCTTTCTTCCAAGGCCCCTCTGAGAGGACTCAAACTGCCAGCCTTTCAGTTAGTTGCTGAGCAGGTTAACCATGCACCGTGCAGGAAGTCCTCCAGGGTCTCATAGGTTGTAGGTATCTGACCTGGCATTTGAACCCAGGTGATCTGGCTCTAGGTCTTTACTTCAACGTTAGTTTTTTGTTTTTGTTTTTAATGGACTTAAAAAAAATAAAAACATAAAGTGTTCTGCTTTGGCTGAGTGGCTAGTTGCAAATTTTAGAAAATAAGTCAAAAATTGGGAAACTAAATTGCTTGGTGGTATTTGCTAGAGCCCTAAATTCTTCTTATAACATGACCTTTAGGTTGTTTTCAGATGCTCATTCAGGACAAAAGGTATCACTTAGTATCTTTTGGCATGGGCTCTGTTACGCATGTTTGACACATAAGAAATATCACTGTGCTGAACAGAGTATCCCATCTTTTTCCTTAAACTACAGATTGCTCAAGGCCACAAGACACAAACCATGAGTTTAAAGTTGACACTCTCAATTTCCTCCTTTCATGTTTGTGGATCTCATTTTCAGGATGCTGACATTTTGCCTTTTCTACATCCCTGTCTTCCCTCCTTCCTCTACCTCATCATCTGTCTTAAATGTTTAATCTTTTTGCTACACCTCCAGAGTGTGATGGCTTTTGATGGCAGATCTCTTCTCCAGTGATGGGGCATTCCTTGGGGAAATCCATTTTCTTTCAGCCTTGGCACATACATTTATTACATAGAACAAAGGGGGTATTCATGAGGACCTTAAGATTCCCGATATATTTGCCTTCAGCTCTCTTTCCCTCAAACTCTTTATTCACCTAGGTTGCATTTCTAAATGCCCCATATCCTATTTTAATCTGATAGAAAAGACTCTCCTTCCTTCCTTCTTTTTATCCTTCCCTCCTTCCTTCCCTCATTCTCTCTCCCCTGCCTCCCTCCCTCCCACCTCCCCCTCCGTCCCTCATTCCCTCCTTCCTTCTTTCTTTTTTTTTTTTATTTTTAAGAAAAAGAGCTACTCATTTCAGGCAGAGAATTAAAATGAAAAAAAAAATTAAATGAGAAACTCCTCTTGTGATATTGGACAAATCATTAACTATATATTCCTTAATTTCTCTCTGGTGTGAGACCCAATTCCCTAACATTTACAGAGATTTTTTTCATATAGGAGATGAAGGGCAAGCAACAGCATTATTCTACATAGAAACAGAAATCTACATCTTTTCTACATTTATGTCTTTTCCTTTCCAGTCTTAGAAGAACGCTTATATCCCAGCAAGCAAATAGTATGTAGTGATTGTCCATGTATAACAGCCCTCTCTTAGGCAGCACGCAAGATAAATATTAGACACAGCTTTAGCCTTCTAAAAGCTTAATTCTGCAATAAAATGACTATATGAGCAAAAATCATTTTTTCAGTCACATGATTCTGTTCGCTTTTGTGGGAAAGCCCTTCATAAAGCAGCTGCCCAGATGACAGAGATTCAAGCAGTTGGAAAATATATTTGCAGTTTAAAACCTCTGTATCTCTTCACACCTCTTAGATAACCATTCTCAATCACAGACAAGAAAAACAACCAAAACTATGAAGGGACTTTCCAGACTGAAGTAAACTGTCCCCATAGGAAATAAAAATCTTCAAAGTGTTGCTTTCATTGAACTTGTTTCTTTTCCTACAACAAATGGACATGTCGGACATAAAATTTAACTGAGACACACTAAAGTAAGGGTCTGGCTTACCTGAATAGGAGAAGTTATAGCATTCCATTAAGGAGACACCAAGGCTCTAACAATGCATTGGCTGCTTTAGATGGCAATATGTCGAACTTCTAATCACCAACTATTTGGACTATCGTTTATTTAGGATTTCAACAGCCTCCTGTTAAACTCTGCTGTGTGATTCCATTTTATATGTCTTTTTCTGTGTGTTTGTTTTAATTTAAGAGCCAGGATGCATATTGACAATTCTTTGACGGCAGAGGTAAAACCACCAGGAGCATATCTGTTTATTGAGGACTGACAGCTTTATAGCTAACATAAAAATAATCTAATGTTTATTGGGGCAAATGTTTGGACTGAGGATTAACTGAAACTACTGAATAGAGAAAACCTTTTCATCCTATTCAGACTTCTCAAATAAGATTTGGGATCAACTACATAAAAACTTTTTGTGTTGATTTCTTTAACGCTGTTCCCTTAATTTGCCCCACTATTCACTCCCCTCCACTTCGCTGCCCCAAATCATGTTTTACGACAGGGGTTTGAAGTAAGTAAAACCTTGAGAAGGAAGATGCTACTGTTCAGGGATCTATTGCTACAGAATTTACATGGGCCTTGCAAACTTTCTAGATAATGGTAAAGCAATAACTCTAAACCACACGACCGGTAATATAAATTGTCTTTTTCTGCTGTTTCCTGTAGCTTATACATAATAAGAGTGCTTGGATTTTTTTAAAGTCATTGTTGGCGGGAGCAGAACTTGTTTTAAAACCAGTTTTTAACTGTTAAGAAGTCTTTCTTTTAGCCAAGTATCAAAAGCATTAGATTGCTGCCTTTATTTCGAATGTGGCATTTGAAGGGTTTTAAAAAATAAGCTGCTCTTTCTATTAGTGGAAATATTACCTATTTGAACATAGGTTAACAATCTTGACTTTAATTTTTTTTTTTAATTTGGTGTTAGTTATAATTACCACTAATATCTGTTTCCCTAGCATCTTTCTTCCAAAAAGTGAAGAATAGTATGTATACTCATCTAACTCATTCAGCAAGGTTCAGGTCAGCTACTATTACTTCTCTCTTTACCACACCCCACAACTTCACCCTGATGCCCCGGCTCCTATTTTCCACTGAGTAAAGTAAATGGGATAAAAAAAAATTAAGCAACTTGTTAAAAGGTCGCTAAGGAGCCGCTGCAGAGCTAGAAATGGAAACCAGGTTTACTAGCTTAGTCTGGTGCCCCAAGACAGTTAAGTAAATTGTCTTAACTCTTCCCTTTGAGAAGACCGTGTATCTCCTGACAAAGCTGATACGCGAACATTCAAATAGCTCAGTTTTCTATGGAACCAATGTCTCCATAGGTATGGGTAGGTTTTTGTGAAAGTGTGCATATCTGCCACGTGAATAGGCAGAATGGACTCTGGAAATGCTAGACTCACCCTGGTGGTGTAGTGGTTAAGAGCTGTAGCTGCTAACCAAAAGGTTGGCAGTTCAAATCCACCAGGGGCTCCTTGGAAACCCCATGGGGCAGTTCTACTCTGTCCTATAGGGTCACTATGAGTTGGACTTGACTTGAAGGCAATGGGTTTGGGTTTTTTTTGGTTGCAGTAACTGAGAGGTTCTAAGGTATTTTTATAAAGGAATTGTACATCAAGTGTGCATCTAAAGCTAATTAACACTTCACCACCAGGTAGTAGTGTGCTACTCAAGGATGAGGATCCTGTCTTACCCACTGTGGTGCCCTAGGACCTGGCTTAGTACCTGAATCCTAGAAGGAATTCAACAAATGTTTGTTAGACTAAACTATATTTTAAAAATTTAACTGTTTAAAAATAGATTTGGTTCTTAAAAAAGAAAGAAAAGGATTACTTTTTTTTTTAATTTGCTAAGGAGGATACACTATTTAGCCCTCCACAGACTTAATTTATTCTTAAATTCTTTTCACCATCATGTCTGTGATGCTGGCGATTGCCTGCATTTTGAAGCGTGATAGTGTTTTGAAGTGCAGAGATTGCTTATAAGCTGGTAATTATGGTGTCTGTGGAATTTTCATTTTGTTCCTAGAGCATCAGCTTGTTGACTCTTCTTGAGAGTTAAGTGACTTAGAAGCTAATCTTCTGATTTACATTGTGCAACACTTCACTTTCTTAAAAAATATGACAAGGCATCTCCTCCCTTGACGAGACACCGCAACCGTCCTTCATCACAGTTCCCATGACTCTGATGTGCTGAAACAACTCCTTGGCATTTAAGTCTCACTTGCTCTGAAGGAGTTGTGTGCATGCTATGTTGCAGCTGAATTCTGTCCCTCTTGCCCTCCCCCTCCAGGCCAGTCTGCATGAACTGCCCATGAGCTTTCAGGCACAGCTCATGATACGGACATAGTTCTCTAACTTACTCTGTGGACTACGTTCCTGGTTGGTGAGGCTGTGGCTTCTCTGGGTCAGTGACAGGAATCTCTGCCTCGCAAATAGCCAACTGCTTCCTATTGTCCCAAGAAAGACTGGTGGGCTTTATTAGGGACTTGGAGTCACACTGCGAAGACACCATGGACTCATGTCAGTCTCATGACTTGTTCCCCTCGTCTCAGTTTTAGAAATAAACTCTTTCTCAGTCTTGAGCATCCATGTTTAGAAATCTAGAGGTTACAAGTAACCCCTTGTAAATACATCCTTCCTTTAAAAACAAAAACCTCTGGTGACACACCTAAGTCTAAGTGATTCATGGTTCATTTTACATTTAAGATGTCTGAACCTTTGCTAGAATCTGTCAGGCAAGCAGAATTGTGGAGCCAAGCATACAACAATTCCACCTCAAGAAGCTGCACTTCAGTAGTGTTCCTAAGGGATCAGATAGTGCAGCAAACTCTGCTCGGAGCAAAATTCTGCTCATATGAACTGGTTCACGTGTAACTAAAATTGATCACACTGACCGCTTCGATTATGATTTTTCACACATTAACAAAATTAAAATATTTATTGTAAATCCAAATTTTAAGATTCCTTTTGTGCGGTAAAATAGGTTCTTTGCTTTTTACAAGGTTATTTCTAAGTTGCAAAAATTGTCTCCTTGTCCTCGCCCATGTTTTTAGACTTGGCTCCCACAATCAGATAAACAGAAAGTGTGAGGAAACATCTTTCTTGCCTCTGTAATTGAAACCTTACAAGCAGATGATAACAGCTCCAGTTCTGTCAAATAGATGCATTAAAAATCATTTTATAAACTTTATACCACCAGCAGCATTATAAAGTCATGTTTTGTGTTTTTAAAAAACGACTTCCCAAAAAGCTCCCATCACAAAAACAATTTAAATATATATATATATTTTTTACTGTACCTTTAAAGTTATTATAATAAGCTATAGTCATGCCAGGGTGGCCTGGGAGTTCTCTCATTTCCCCTGATGCACAAAGTTATTATTAAGTTTGCACTACAATGGCAGACCCTAATAACACAAGCATGGCATATGGTAAAAACAAATTCAGTAAATCCATAAATGCATATTGCAAGTAAAATTTGGATTACTTGAAATTTATGAGATTTTTGTAATGTTTATTGCGGAGTCAATTACATATATGCTGTGAGCCATTAACATAAACAAACCTTTAATTTTTATTCCTTGGACAAAAATCTTGCTTTACTAGGATGTTATGGACATCATCAATAAGCAGCTCCACAGTTAAATTTTTTATTTATCACATGATTGTATTTTCTAATCCTGTTTCAGTCTGAAACAAATGTATTACATAATTGTGTGTGTGTGTGTGTGTGTGTGTGTGTGTGTGTGTGTGTTACAAGAGCCATTGCTATTTATTTCATTAAATTTTTATTAAAAGTGAGGGTTAATTTTTCCCCTTTCTTCTTCTGAGGAAATAAAAATATTCTTGGATAGAAATGTAAAAGTGAGCATCACAAGCTGGGAGACACCCTCTTACTCATTTCTACTCCACTGTTAACACTCTATGCACCTGCCACCAATTATACGTGTTCGTTGCCTGATGTTATTTTACCTAAATTGCACTTGGCCACAGACCTTTTTTTATGCATTTACCTTGCTGCTTGCTGCTTGACAACTTCATCCCTAATAACTATTTTCCTTTGAGGTTACATCTTATTCACTTCCCAAGTCTGTATTTTTTTCCATCGCCCAACAAAATAAATGTGTTTCATGAACTTCTTTGATTTGCTTCTTCTTGCCAAGTTTTTCTACTTTATTTTACTGTGGGTCTCTTGAAGGTGTGTGTGAGTTGATGGAGTTCCATTGTATACATAAAACCAAGCCAAAACTTGCCATTCAAAAGATAAAGCCAGAAGAGAATAAAGGCCATACGTCAATACAGAGAAAAAGACTGACTGCAACTATTTTTCCCTGCTTTGTGTTTATAGTTATTTCTATGGAAACTGCACGTGGATTTCTGGGGATTGCGTTTGACCCTAGGGATGTACACAAGTGACTCTGAAAACATTTGGTCCATTAACATTGGGTTTATCATATACTTATGCTTGTCCTTTCTCTTTAACTCACAACTACAATTGACATGACACCTATCAGACCATCATAGTATTCATGCTGGGATTTGTATGTGTGTGTGTGTGTGTGTGTTTAGGGGGTGGGAAGGAATAGGAGGAAAGGCTTCGTCTCCCGCAGGATCATTGTGAAGTACAAAATAGCTTGTTAGTCCCTTACACACATTCCCTTATTGCTAAAAGTGTGAACTTGGGATTCTTCCATTTATTCTATTTATTCAGATTTTTCTGTTAGTGACTTTGCAAGAACCAGAAGGAATTTGCCTATCTATCTCTTCTATCCCCATTCCCCCACATCCTACCTCTATTTCTTCTCTGTGTCAATATCCTGTGATGAGTTGTGCCTGAAAACACATAGATAGTTCATGCAGACTGGCCTGGAGGGGATGGAGGAAGAGGTGAGAGTTCAGCTGCAACACAGCATGCACATAACTTCCCAATAAATAGTTGATTGGGAGATTTCAAATTATGATGTAATTTTCCTGTTGCGTTTTCCACGCAGTATTGAGAGGTGATCAGATCACAATACCTTTGCCCATATTTCGTCTATTTACACCCATATTTTTTAGTTTTGTTAGAGCTAAACGTGTGTACTATATGTATGCTTAAAGATGATATTCATATTTTACCTATATTAGAACAAACAACAAAAATAAAGCCAATACAAGATGCCATATCAGAGGGTAAGGACATGAGAGGAAGACAAGGACTGGGGAGTAAGAACCAGAGAGAGCAGCTTTAGGAAGACAGCACTGGAGAGAGAAGAGGGCTGCCTTTACAATATGGTGTGTAAGATGTGGAGGGGATCTGTGATAGTGGTAAAAGTAAATGAGGAACAATTGTTTTTTCCTTGATGTAACTGCTGATGGTGTTGTGGGGCACCTGAGTACCATTTCAATATACACAACATCAAATTTTATTCATATAAATTGTTGTTAACGTTTTAATGAGAGAGGAAATATATTGAGAGAATGGAAATAGTAAAATTTTTTTTATGCTGATAGATTAAACTTTAAAACTTTAAATACCAAAATTCATAGAGTAAATGTGCAAATTAAGCTTTTGATACACAAAGGTATCCACATAGTATGTCTATTTCTAGATTTTTCAGGGAATCATTAACTAAAGGTGTTCTTTCTTGCCTTGTACTTTGGACATTTCACAGTTTATTAGTAACTTGATCACAGACCAATTTTTCTATTTATTTAATACTTGGGCCGAAATTTTGAAGGGGGAGGAGCATGTTACAGCTCTTGACTGTGGGTTTTCAATTATCCATGTAGTCTGCCTCCCATTAACGGCATAATTGGGAACTGGATGTGCAGAAAACAGATTCATAGCCATTTAAAAATGCTGCTAGACACAGGAATTTTACAGGCCTCTGTTAGTCTCTTCAAAAGGATCATGTTTTGGTGGAGATCTCAGATATGAGGTTTCAGATACACACTCTTTCTCTCACACATCTCTCTCTTTCCTAAAATGTAAAATATTTTCTCATCATTTTTTTATGTATAAATCTCTCCCCAATAAGATTAAAAACTCCCCAAGTTCAGGGATAGGACTGCTTCTTTATCTGCATTTCCTGGTGCTGGATACATAGTAAGTAGGTGGTGACTACCTGATGGGATTCTTCTTAAGGTCTCCTATGAGAATTCTCACAAGAACCACTGGCAAAATTTTAAGTCCGCTAGCAATTTAGTTCCGTGAGGGACTAGTTAATGGTCCAACCAAACCTCAAACCTCAGAATATTTATAAAAAAGAGAACCCTTATCTAGCTTTATTTATTTTTTTTCATATTACCTCATTGAAAGGAGCCCTAGTGGCGCAGTGGTTAAGTGCTCAGCGGCTAACAGAAAGGTTGGCCGTTCGAACCCCCAACTCCTCCAAGGAAGAAAGATGCGGCAGTCTGCTATCATAAAGATTATAGCCTTGGAAACCCTAGGGGGCAGCTCTACTCTGTCCTATACGGTTGCTATAGTCAGAATCGACTCGATGGCAGTAGGTTTTTTTTTTCTTACTCCCATTAAAAAAGACAATATATAATCTCTTTTGAAAACTTTGTATTGAAGTATACTATATTAGAGAACCGAGTAGATAGATACTCATATATCCAGCACTCAGATCAAGAAACATAATATTTACAGCTCCCAGAAGCCTCCTTATGCCTCTTTCCAATCACGATTGTGCCCCACCCCCACCAAAGGTAAGGACCATCCTGATGCTGACTCTTTTTAATTTTCAAATATCACACGGTTTTCTCACCAAGTTTATTGGCTGATTTTTCTGGGAGAGCAAAGAGGGGTGGTTAATCCCCTATAGCTGGCTTCTCTGCATTGTGGGATTTTCCTAGCTGTTAATTATTAACTTTTCCTTAAAATAAAACTTCCATTGTGTAAGGAGAAAAACTCCATGAGCACAGTACATGTGATATAAATCACTTTTATGTCTGTGAAACAGCTGAGTTTACATTTTTATTACATTGTTTGAAAAAGTATCTTTTCATCTGGAAAGAATCAGTTTAAAATGTGATTGTCAACACAACTAAACCAGTTTTCTGTTTAAAATGGCTGCTGGTGGAGCTAAGAACTATAATTAAGCCAGGTTTTTCTGCATAGACATTAGTTACTAAAACCTAGAGGTTTTGACGGAGATTTCACAAAGGAAATTTCTAGACTTTAAAAGGAAGGTAAAGAGTTTTAGTTTAGATGGAAGAAGTAAATAAGTAATGAACAAAAATATTATTGTACAGGGCAGAATCTTTCCCTGTGAAAAGTGATTTAATGGTGTGGTTTTAAATTAAATTCAAAGTAATATATGCATCTATAGTGTTTTCTAATAAGAATACTTTTGTTCGAAAAAGATGTTTACTTATTGGTTAATTAGCAATTTGTAGCATAATCTTCTCTCAAAAAATTTTATATTTATGTAGTGCTCTGAGAGGATCCTATTAGAAATATTCTACCGTTCAATTAGATTAACCATTCTAATAGAAGCATAAACAATTGTTTGAAAGCCTTTAGCAGTTTGCTTATGTTCACTAATTTCTTGCTATTTATTTTGAAATGATTTAAAAAAGAGGAGGAACAGATCTTTTTGTGGTATTTCTTGCTAAATTTAATTTTAAACTCTGTTATTAAATGAAAATTGATACATAGCATATTCTTTTTATGATATAGATTTTGGCTATGCACATTCCCTTGTTTCCAGTACAATGATGTTATATGTAGTTTTGTAATAGTCCAACCTTCCTAAATTCCTGCTTTGAACAGTTTATTTTTCAAAACAGTCATCACCACACAATTGTGTGTGCTTGCTAACCTTTCATCTTCAACCAGATTTCCAAAATCCCATTATTTTGTGGCTTTTCTAACAGAGGACCTTTTTTTTAAAAAAAATATGTATATACCCTTATAAGTGTTGGAGGCTTTTTGGAGAACAAAAATTCTCAATAATCAACAATTGAGTGAATTATGAGAACTATCTGTTTAAATATGGGCAGACTAGACACCCTTTTGAATATTTATGCAATATAAGTTTATGTGCAAAAGAATTTTGTGAATTCACAATGATTTTTTCTGAGCTAAAGTGGTGCAAATGTACCATTCAGCATTTTACCTGGCAAGAGCAGATGTGGCAGAGCTTCAAAGGCAGAAGATGAGATATAGGTGATTTATAAATTTAAACTGGGGATAATACACCAACCCTCAAAAATTAGGATTAGAAATAATCAAAAATTTTGCACAGATATAAAACACCTGGCAATCTGCTCCTATGAAGATTACAGCCTAGAAAACCCTATGGGGCAGTTCTACTCTGTCCTACAGGGTCTCTATGCATCGGAATCGACTTGACAGCATAGAACAACAACAAAGGAAGCTTTGATGATATTCATTAATTTTGATTTGGACATTTCCTTTGATCTCATTAATTATTATTACTCTGCTTATGACCTTTGGAATTTTCCCTGAAAATATCTTGGATCCTAAGATGCCACTAAATTTCAGAAATAAAATTTAACCATAATAACAACAACCAAAAAACACTTCTACATGCCGGGGCCAACATATTAAATGCCACTCTGTAAAGCTTGCAGATCTCATGTTGAAAGCTCGTAACCAGGACTTTGTATATGACTTTCTCTTTTTATCAGCTATTGATTTGGCTGGAATACTCTTTTCCACAAGAAAAAAATTTTCTAAAATACAGCTATAGTAAGACGATGGATTTTTATATGGGAAAAAATTTTTTTCCTGCTTGTCTTTTAGTTTTCTATATTTTTGCTTAAACCTTTTATTTTTATCCTCCTCTGGCTACAAATGCATTTGTGCTGAATGACAAGCATAGAATATAGTGAATCCTGCCTGTTTTCTTGAGGAGGATTGATAGAATTGAAATTTTTAATGAGGTAAAGGGGCTAGTAAAACCAAAGCATAATGACCTCTTTATTCGTGTATATCAAACTATCAACAGTTTTCTTAGGAAAAAAATTTCATGTTCTTCCCTACTGTTACTCCAGTCCTTATCCTTTCTTCCCTGAAGAGGTCTGTGCCCCTATAACCCTCCCCCCATTAAAAAAATCTATGAAATAACTTTAGGGAAAACCAGATTGTCAGTAGCAGACTTCAAAACTCCAGTGACTCCTACTATTCATTTCACTGAATTTAACTATTTATGAAAAGTTACCAAGCAATGCAGTGTTAGTATTAACTCTGAATTATCCAACTTCCTGTAAAATTTAGTTTTTTTCCTGTCATAAAATTAATATTTGTATGTCTTGTACTTACCAGCTCATAAATGAAATTAAGTAGGCACCATTAACAAATACTCAAATGTTAATACATACTTGAAATAAAATATACAAAAACAACAAAGAAGCATTAGGTAAATACATTTTTCTGGAAAATCTAAAGATATTTTATTTAGTTGCAAACAGTAAAAATAAATCAAACCAAATCTACAAAAATCCTGTTTTCACCTGGAATTTTTTAGATTCGACAAGTCCTTTAAGTCATAAACCCTTATGGATGGAAAACTGATCTTTTCTAGGTAAGTAAAGTACCTAGAGAGAAAGCAGTGACTTACTTTTCGTGAGGGCCAAACCAGTAAGACAAGTTTAGTTCTCTGGAATATGAGGTCCCCTTGGGAAAGGAGAAGAAAGAGAGATGACAGCAAAGCATATATTTTCAGTATTGAGAGAATCCAAAGATTTTCATCACAACTTTAAGCATATGTTCAGACACATTCCTTCTTTGGTCGGGAAATCAAAGATGTCATTCAAATGCTAAATATTTTATAGTATTACAAGAGAACGTTTGGAGGCTTTTTGTTTTCAACACGTACAAATCCAGGATACCTGTCCTCAAGTTGCTGTGGTCATCCACGATAAAGGGTAGTATAGAGCTTGGGCTCAGGCGATCCAGAAAGGGGTGGGCTACTGGGAGGTGGCATCCCCAGCTGCCTGCCTCGGTGGCTCAGCCTTCCATGATCGATGCTCTTTGTTAAGAATTGTTGGCAATGGCAGTGGTTTGCAGCTTCAGATAAGAGCCTTAGTTCTCAGGTAATGCCCTCGATCAGAGCCCCGATGACAGACGGTGGAGTGCAAGTTTTTTCAGGTGCTCTGTTTGCTCAGTAATCCTTCAGTGCCAATCTACTCCAAAGAGTGAGCGAGATCCATCGGTAATGGACATCAGCCATTAAGCTCCTCGTATTTGTCATCTATCAGGTTACTGCTTTGTTACTCTCAAGTGATGAATGGATGTTGTTATGCTTTAAGAAAATAAAGCAATGCTGTAAATATGTCCAGGCTATAAAAGTGGCCACTTTATTTCTTCCATTTTTTTGAGAAATAAACGCAAAGTCTTCCAGAAATGCTAGTCTTTTTCCTTTAGGAGTACAGAAAGCAATGTGCTTTAAGTTAGTGTTTGTAGTTGCTTAGGGTCTCACATGAAACAAATTACTCTCAGAGTGCCTATACTATGTTTTGCCTTCTTGGTTTGATACAGCTAAGTTTACACTTTGCACAGGCATTCTGGTTAAAACAGCCCTGCTTGCGTGCATGAAAAAAAGCCCAAACAGGGAATATAGGTGTTAAAAATAACATGAGACCAAAGCAATTCTCCATTTTAGTTATTCCTACGTTAACTAGGCACGTTTCTGCCTCACAGGAAGAAGTAATAATTTTTAAAGACTTCTTAATTTATTTGAATAAGAAAAGATTTCCAGAAAATGATATTGCACTTAGTATTCAACACTCACATCGGTCTTGTTAATGTAGTTATACAGTTACTTGGAATAATATGAATTCTGTTTAATATCAGGCAGACTGTATATTCACTCTTCTCATCTTTTCTAAATTAATGTCAATTTTGTCATCAATTTTTGAAATTCTTTAAGAAAGTCTGTCCTTTTTGTAAGCATCCAGAAATTAAATTCTGGAAATGGCATGCTAAGTATGTTTTAAAACCATTTGCATTTGTTGTCGATCGTTTTTGTAAATGTCTTTAAAATGCCATTAGGTCCATTGTAAAGTAGAGAAAAATTAATCATGACAGCACTGAAGTAATATAATAAATGAGGATCCAGCCAGGATTAGAATAAGTGACTGCTCCCCTGATAGTGTTCCTGGCTTCTCAGGATATTCTGAGGAGAGTATTTTCAAGGGCTATTTTTAAATTGACTGTCTCAATGGCTTATCTCCTCGTTCCCTTCCCTTCACTCCTCCTGCCAACTGATGAAATACTCCTTCAGGTACCTGAGAGCAGGTGCCGCGCTTTCTGTGTTACTCCAGCTCATCCAGAGCCACAGGCGAATGTTAAACAGCACAACTCCAGCCCCTGCCCCAACACCCTAACTTTCATTGTCAAGGCCCTTCATGTTGACTCTGCAACCCTCAAGCAAGAAAAATCTTACGGAGGACAGTGGCTATGTGTGTTTATTTTACTACCACAGGCTCATAATTGCCAGAGAGGTGCGGAGCCTCACTTCCATCAGCTCTAATTGCTGCGAAAGCCTGTGGGCCTCTACTGAGGCCGACAGCATTTCCTGTACAGAGGCTGGGGCCTGGGGTGTAGGACCATACGTTAAACTCTTTCAAAGTTTCCCCACTCCCCCCACCCCCACCTCATTTCCATGCTATTTTTTGTTTGTTTGTTTTTAGTTTTTCTATAAGTCCCTTAGCAAAGGCATTTTTAAGTTCAGGGACATCTAATAGGGTGAAGGGAACAGAGCAGTAAATTGCACAGAATCTTGTGCTCCAAGAGAAAAGAATCAGAGTGATCTTGGGACTCAGAGGAAGCATTTTGCAGAGAGATTGTTTGGGGTGGGGGAGGTTAAACTGTCTAAGAGTCTAAACCCTCCATCTGCAGACCGATGTCCCTAGGACTTAAGACATAAATTAGGAATATTCTAGAATTTATTTTGTGGCGATTCTGCTGATTAATTTTCGAATAGAGCTATGTTCTTATTGGCCTGTTCTGGACGGACTTGTCCTAATTGCAGAAATATTGCAGAACATCTTTTTTAGTCAGTTTCCTATAGAAAACAGAATTACCTCTGGATTCCCCAGCATTTGGATTCAACATATTCAAGTATTCAAACATAGGTTAAAAAAAAAAAAGTATATCAATTGTATTTGAAGAACAATATAGATGCTTGAAACATGCCAAATAGCAGGGAGAGGGAATAACCTTTAATGAGTGCCTACTCTGGTGCTGGGTTCTTTATGCACATTACGTTAAGTGATCTTCACAACAACCTTTGAGGTAGGTTTTATTGTCCCCATTTTATAGGTGGAAACCAAGGTGTCCGAGGTCCCACAGCTAATAAATAAATCCAGGCGTATCTGATTCCAGAGCCCTCCTCTTGCCTGTATGCCAGGGTGCCTCTCAACGCTCAAACCTATGCGCACGTTCTTAAATGACTAAAAATATCACATTTGTCCCCAAGAAATAATGTTCAGAGATACAACATTTTTTGTTTCATTCAAAATGCTTCACTTGCCAAACAAAATTTCAGGATCTGTTTCCAGCTGGTCTTGGGTCGGATAACCTGTACCTTAAGCACTTAATATAGATTTGTAAGAGTCCCCCAACTTCAGTGCGGTAGGACTTTGTAATATAAACATGCGCTACAGAACTGAGAGCTCAAACATCCATTTTCCACAGGTGTTACCTGTGCATGCCTGTTCTTGCACCTTCATTATTCTTCTTGCACGGTGAATACATCTGGCCCCCTGAATGTGCTTTCATCAAAAGAATGCATTAATATAGGACCTGAGCGTGCAAAGACAACTAACTTCAAATTGAACTTAAATTATGCAGGACGCTGACACACTGATCTTTATAACCTGCTTTCTGTATTGTGGTTTTAAACCTCATAACAATGGCAATGCTAATAACAATTTGTATTGCAGTAGCACCTTTTGGTAAGAAGCTCAAATAGCTTTATGGCTATTGTCTCTATAATCCTCTCACCATCCCTTCGGGGTAGATGAGGGGGAATATATATATCTCCATGTTTCATATGCAGAAAGTCAGGCACAGTGAGGTGACTTCCAGGAAGACTGGCAGAAGGATTGTCAGTCTATTAAATATATGTTGATGAATCCAACGAACACATTTTATTTGTTCTTTTTGCTGGGTGGTTCCATTTAGTTTTGTTGTCAAACCCAAGACGCAGTGTACGCAAAAGAAGGAAGCAAATCAAGAGCATGTGGTTCATTTGCTTTGCTCCATTCACAAGCATCCACCTTTATGCCAGAGAGGAATGGTTGGGCCTCAAATTTATTCCCCTGATCCATTCCAGCAGGACTGACTATATTTTTTTTAGCCAATTTTGTTCACCATAAGGGTACAAAAACGCATCGAGACACTGTGATGGACCATCTCCTCCCAGTTACCACCCTTCCTGAGAGCCCCTCAGGCCAAGGAGTTAGTAGAATAGTCAATTAATCTGTCTTCTCATGTGGAATCAGGAACAGCAAAGGTAGATGACATGTACAGGGCATCCAAAAATTCATTTGAGCCAACAAATCCAATTTCAAAGCTCTTTGCTCCCTACATAAAATACGTAAAATGTATATAGTATACTAAGGGTACAGGATCCTGGATTCTCTGTTTCCTTGTCTGTAAAATGGGAATCATGATAACTGGTTTGTGGATTAAGATAGCCAAGTGCTTGGCCCATGGTAAATGCTCAATCATTGTTTCCATTCCCACTTCTTCTCCATTCTAAATCAAAAAAACCAAACTCGTTGACGTCGAGTCAATTCCAACTCGTAGCGACCCTATATGATAGAGTAGAACTGCCAGATCGGGTTTCCAAGGAGCAGCTGGAGGATTCGAACAGCCAACCTTTTGTTTATCAGCCAAGCTCCTAACCAGGAGCTCCTTCTCCATTCTGGCAGAGGGAAAAGAGACACAGAGATTGGCCCCTTACTCCTGCTACTCCCTTTCTTATCTCCTAAAGGCCTTGACTCAAAGGTCTGTTTCTAAAAGGAAGGAATGGGCTTAAATCTGGGGGGGCACTTTTGGTTACTACTCCTAGGTCATTTACAATCCGGCTCTCTCAAACCCTGAGATTATGGTGGGCTTTAAAGGGGAGGGTGAGGTCAGTTGTAGAAAAGACAGTGTGCTGGTTATGTGCAGCTCTCAGTTCACTCTCAGATAGAACCATCCCCACAGATGAGGTAACCTGGGAGATCTCTCCAGCCCAGAGAATAACAGGGACTGAGGTTTTGGTAGCACTTGGATCATTCAAACTGCATGGATGTGTAAGTTTTCTTTGAGGCACTCTTGACCTTCTTGTGTGACAACCCTGATTGAAGCCTGATTTAAGACAAACTATCTTGTGCTGATAGCCAACCAAGGTCAGGTGTGCTCTACTGAATTCTGTGTGGGAAAATGCCCCAAACCACAACTTGATTTAAACATTCTTCAAATCTGGCATTAAGAGCTAATCTGTGGTGCCTGGACTCTTCTGTCAAAGACTAGTGAGTTTCATCAACAAGTTATCTGACAACCTGGCTGATCATTGTCTTGGTGCTGGGAGACTTTCAACAAAAACGTGAAAATCATGTCCAAGCCCTTAAAATTTTCTTCCGTATTTTGACTAGTGTTTAACCAAACAACTGGGGGGTTTTGTCTGTTTTTTGTTGTTGTTTTTTTAACTACTGCTACCAGAAACACAATACAAGTTTGGGCACTGCTTCACTGACTGGTGAAGGCTCTGGGGGTGAGATGGAGTGGTACAGGACATAAGATATAGTTCCTGACTTGCATTAATCCACACTGACTCCTTCTCTAGCCTAGAGCTAGTTTTGTGCTTACTTGGGCCTCCATTTTCCAATCAATAAAATGGGGGTAATGATAAAACCCTCCCCCCCAACCCCCTCCCCATGGCATGAATGTGTCTTTATTGAATCTGGTCTTACTCTCAACAATTAGAACTATATTTTTGAGTAACAGAGTGATGGTGAGGTGATCCCTGCCTCCAAATTTAAGTTCATGCCCAATGTAATTTAAAATGATTGAACACAGTGGAGAATGTTTCAGACACTGAAATTGTTTCGCAACAGCCCAGAGTCCAGAAAGTTACCTACTCACTTAGTTTTTACCACAATTGTTGTCAGGCACACATACACACAGGTTGGCCCTGGAGTGCGATTTTGGTGTGTGTGGGAACATGGGCGGGCAGAGGTGCTGCTGCTGCTTAAGCACACTTTTGTGCCTATGCAAAGGTTTGTGCCTGACTCTCTCCTATGAGAGCATCCTCAGATGCAAGTGTGCACCCTCAGGTGGTGCCAAGAACAGAAACCCTGGCCATGCCGCCATTAGAAAAATGCAGTGGAGCCATGCGGCACCAATAGAAATGCTAGTAGGCATTATTTACACTACTATTGTTGAAAATGCTTTAGGCAGCAGAGTGAAAACATGGCTAATGATTTAGATGCTGTTGCATTAAAAGCAGGTTCCATGCAGAGCACTGTGTTCCGGTTCTCTGAGATGTTTTTAATGTGGGCATTTTGATGTGCATCCTGGAAACATTACTCATGTTTATTTCACTTAATAGAATTTGGTAGAACTGTTCTGCAAGTTTTCTGGGAAGCATGTTGGATACATATATTGGTATCTGGTTTAGACTGTAAGTTGGTAAGGGCAAAACCATGCTGGCTTTAGTCTGGTGCACGGCACACCATCCTGGTAAGGAAGATACCACAAATGTTTTTGGCTTCTGCTCCACTGTTCCTCCCATCTTCCAGGCTCTTTCCAATCCTAGATCCCTTAATCCTTCCCTCACCAAATCCTGGAATTCTTCTGGAACATTCCTTCAGTTCCCTTCCTCTCCATTCCCACGACTACCATCGTAGCCCCGCTAGCCAGCCTTTCTGCTTTCTCTCCTCTTTTATCTCTTCTCACCATTGTCTTTTCTCTGCTCAGAAACTTATACTTGCCTTCTGTGCCAAGTCAATTTTGATATTACCTTACATTCCTACTGTATTAGTCAGAGTTCTCCAGGGAAATATAACCAGTATGATAGATATAGAGAGAGAGATATAAAGAGAGATTTATTTTAAGGAATTGGCTCATGATTTTGTGGGAGCTAACAAGTCCAAAATCTACAGGCCAGGCAACAGGCTGGAAACTCTGGCAGGATGTCTATTTATAGTCTTGAGGCAGAATCCTTCTTCCTCAGGAAACTGCAGTTTTTGATCTTAAGGTCTTCAACTGATTGGATGAGCCCACCAGCATTGTGGAAGGTAATCCAATTTACTTAAGGTCACCTGATTTAAATATCAATTACATGTAAATACCTTCATAGCAAATCAAGATTAGTATTTAACCAAACAGCTGGTCACATAGCTGAGCCAAGCTGACACATAAAGTTAACCATCGTATCTACACACTTTTCACTCCTCTCAAGCATGACGTGTATCTCTTCAAGTGGATCTCCTTGATGTCCTCTACATTCTCACTACCAGGCCTTTATTTTTGCCTTTCTTCTGCCTTAAATATCCTTTTACCTCCTCTAATTATACAATTCTACCCATACCTGAAAGTCTAGATCAAGCCCCACCTTAATTTAGCCAAACGAATTCTGCCCTCGCAAACCTTAGCACACAGGGTAGCTTTTTAGTTACTTCCACTGGCTTTGGAGAGCAGGGAGTAGTGTACACATATACCGATTGTCCAGCCCTGTGATCAATGTTCAGAGAGCAGGGATCTTTATTTAGGATTCTTAGATCTCTAGGGATATGAAACTATCAGCCAATTTTCGTGTGTACAAGTGTTTTCCTGGGGACACTCCATAGTCTTTCATTAGTTCTCAAAGGAATCCTCGACAGGGAAAAATGATTTAGAACCACTGCTGTAAGATGATATAAAAAAAGGTTAGGGTACATTCCCTGCCCTTGGTGCTGTTGGAGTCTTGATGAGAACTAAACTTAATCCCACAGGGAAAAATTGAGTAAAGTTGTGCTTGATTGGGTGGAGGTAAAGGTGGAGCTACAGGTCTGGAGGCTTTTGCAGTATCCCAGGAATGAGGTCATGTGGGCTGTGTTGAGTGCAGATCCTGGGGTAATGGAGGGGAGAGGCCTGATGGAGGAACACTGGGAAGGAAGAAATTATGGGAAGGTGGGGAGAGGGTTACAGTGATCAAATGATAAAAGAGAAAGTAACCAGCTGTGTGATCCCAGGAGTTTCTGCTGAGATGATGAAGTGATGAAGAGAGAGGTGGTAGCATCTGAAAGAAAACAAGGCTTTTGGGGAAAAGGAGTATTGGATTGAGTTTGAGGGAGGAAGGAGACATCAAAGTGAATGTATCCCCTGGGTCAGCAGAGTCACAGAACTGGAAATTAAGGGAGGGATCTGGACATTACCCACACAGTCTTGTTTCAGGTGTTTTAGTCTTACCATTCAAACTAATCTTTAAGCCCTTAGAGGACAAACTTGTCTGCTTCTCTTGTTCTCATACATTGGGTTCAGGTAATCCAGGTTTAAATTATGGCTCTACCACTCATTAGCTGTGTGGCCATAGTCATGTCATTACCTCTAGGCTTACATTTCTCCCTCTGAAAATGGGGGTACCTGTCTTATGGGGTGGAGTCCCTGGGTGGCACAAACAGTTAAGCGCTCAGCTACTAACCAAACAGAGGGAGGGGTCAACAGTGTGAATGCGGAGAGAGATCAGTGAGGCGCTGAGCAGGCATGCTCATCAGCAGGGCTGTTGGGAAATTATGAGTAACTTTGGGGAGCATACTTTCAGTGCCTCTACCAGGGTGGCAGATAGACTGCAGCAGATGGAGGAGCAAGCAGGAGGTAAGAAAGTGGAGCTGGTACACACTCTTCTCTGGAAGACATTAGAAGGGAATAAAAAGAATGAAATCTTTGATAAGTAAAGAAGCTTGTGGAATGGAGGGTCAGTTTATTTTTTTTTAAGTAGAAGGGACTTAAGCTAGTTTTATGTAAGAAAGGGAATAATTGACAGATGAAGACCTCTAAGAAGGCATGAGCCAACAGTGTCAGTAGGGAAATATACTCTAACAGGGAGAGAGATCTCTAATTCTCAGAGACAGGACGTGTGAAGGTAAATAGATTTGCAAGTGGGAAGCTGGATGTTGACAGATATCTCCCTGATAATGGCTATTTGCTCTGTGAAATAGAAGACAAGATTATCTGCTAAGAGTAAAGAGGGAACTTGAGAAAAATGGTGTGAAGGTTTGCAATAGCACCCATGAGAATGGAAAGGAGACAAGACCAGGAACTCATAACAGAATTGTCATGAGTCTTTGAGCTAACGTTGGACACCATACATTTGAGGTGGCACCAATCTTCATGTCATGTGATATTCTCCAATAATCTAGAACCTGCAGATACGAGTAAAGAAAGCAGTTGATGGGGAGTTTTAAGAATTGAATGAGGGACTGAATATAATTGCACAAAAGAGTATACCAAGAATAAGGAAAGAAGAGAATCCAGAAGTTTCAGTAGACTGAGATGAGTAGAAGAAATCAAGGGAGCAGGTTTGGATAAGGTTGAAAGGCAGGTATAATTGAACTACAGCAGTGAGAGGGGAGGGGTAAAAATAGAAAAATGAGATGTTGGTGCTTCATGTCTCAAAGATGATATATTTCCAGGTGATACAATGCCCAGGATGTGGCCTTGGGAATAGGTAACACACTTCTTTTTACGAGAAGTTCTATGGGAATTAATTTCTACTCAAAAAGCCAACTCTTGAATGAAGGGAGTAAAATTTCGTGGATGATAAGAACGACATACATGATTCCTGTTGCTATATTTATTAATATCATTATGAGTAAAATGATTTTGCTCATCAGTACCATAGGGATCGATTATAATTATTTTAGATTTTCATTAAAATATTTTAAACAGTGGTTGTTTCCAAAATATAAACATCAGCTTTTTACTGTAATTTGTAACAATTTGTGTAAATGAAACGGTAGGATAGTCTGTAAAATAGTCTCTAAAATAAACTCAACCTGTGTTAATAAGATGGATATGAAGATTTCTGTTCATCTTAAAATTTGGAGTCCAGAGTGTACTGTTATCAAAATTTTTCTAGCAAACTACCGGTTCTTTTCCTCTTACTGGCTTTACCTGAAGTAATCTCAGGAAAAATATTGAGAAATACATCTTATTTTTGGCTGCCTTTTTAATGTCTTCTCCAGTGTCACACGGAATAATGTATGCAAACATGTAAGCCAAAGCAATTTGTTGAAACTAACAGTATAGTCAATAAAATCAAGAGCATATATTAGGTGACCACTTCCCATACCTGATGAATAATTGATTATACTGTCAGAATTTACAAATATCTAGTTCCTACTATGTAAATAAAATACTAAATATTAAGAAAGCTACTAAGTCCTTTTTCTAAAAGAACTTACAGTGTAATAGGAAATTATAATAATACATAAATCACTGCAATAAATGGTAAATTGTGACATGTGCTGGTAGAGGAGTACAAAGAAAGCACTCCCAAAAGTTCCCTCCATAGAGGAAAGAAGGAATTTGAGCTGGTATCTGGGGAATTCCCCTCACCTGCTGAGTAGAGATAGACATACTAATCCAAGACATCTACAAATGTCAGATGGACATTTAATATAACCCACATTTATTCATTATATAAGTTATCAATGAATGTCTCTGAACCATCACCTTAAAGTGTTAAAATTCCATTTTTCCCTACTGCTATGTATGCATAATATAATAGTTCAAAGCATGTACTTTGGTGTCAGAGAGACCTGGCTGGGTAAATTTTGTAACTTCTCTAAACCTCAGTTTTCTCATCATTAACCTGTTAACAACATTAGAACTCTTCCATAGAGTGATTATAAGGAGTAAAAGTAATAGCACCATGGAGCCATCTGGTAAGCCCTCAATAAAAGTTACTTATCAGATTTGCTATTAGCATACTGCCTCTTGTCAACACAAGATTTTGAGCTCCTTTAGGATAGGGACCATTTAGTTTTCTTCTTTTATAACTTATTCAAAACACAGTTCTAGATTTCTAATAAATACTCAATAGATGCATGTTGCTTTGTCTTTTGAATTTTTGAACATACTCCCTCTGAGAGTGATGAAGTTTTTCTGAGGATGAGCCAAGCACAGAGTCTTTTTCCATCACATATTCTTTCTGACTTATCAGTTATATGCCCTTTAGGGTCTTTCGAGATCAACGTTAGCTGATACAGCCTTTGGTGACGTGGGGCACCTTAGATGGTGAGTCTTGTATCACAGCAGTGTCTGGCGGGACTAACTCATCACTCAGAGCTGAGAAGGCACAAACATTCCACATTGTTGTTCAGCCACCCAGTGGCTGGTAGGTGATTTTTTTCTTCTCAAAATCTGTCATCATGCATGCAACCAGACAAAGTATTTTAAGTTTATTTTGAAAGAACATGAAATCCTCAAGAATGCTGTTAAATGTGAGATTTTTTTTTCTTTAGCATAGTACCCCCACAATAAAGAGACCTTTAACCAGCTTTTTGTCCTGAACAATGTTCAGCAATCTCCCAATTTCTTAACTCATACTATCTGTTTATTGCCATGCCAGTGCTAGTGAAAATAAGAGAAATTCATGTGGACAATTAGGGTATCAGTTTTAAAAAATATATTTTGCTTTTATTTTACTGTGTTTTCAAGTGCAACAAAGGAAGATGCAGTTAAGTGACTGTTACCATTCCCAACAGCAACATGGGTTTCTCACCCCAAATTATGTAACACTGAACTGCCAAAGAACTATGCAGGAGACCCTTGGTATTCACAGATTTAACACTCCAGGTTTTGAATATTTGCAATCGACCATGAAGGTTTGTGATGTGTTAATTGGAAGTTTTGCTGAGGTTCAAATTTGAATCACATGTACTTCGAAGGAGTGTTACAAAGTGATTGAGGAGCTAGTGAGCTAACCTAGTGAGCCATCCAGCATACTTCTCTAATAAGATTGTTTTGGTCTCTATTCCTGGCATAGGCAGTAACTCTTCAGGTGATTAAAAACTTGGTTTCTGTGAAAAAAGAAAAATAGTCGTCATATGCAAGATAAAACATAAATAAATCTTGCAAAAACATTTGCTTTGTTTGAGAAGATAATATGCTTTGGAAATACACGTATCTCAAAGAAATAATTCTTGGAAAATCCAGGAACCTTTGAGAGTATCTCCACATTTATAGATTTGGAGATTTTTCATGCCTCAGGATTTACCCGTTCTAAATATCAAAGGTTTCCAAACATGTACTTTGGAGGGTCTGGGTGAAATTTTACAATCCTAAAAATATTTCTCTTGCTTGACTTTGAAATATGGCTGCTGAGTGCCAGGTTACATGAGTTCTCTCTCTTCTCTTCTTATGAAGGCTCTCAGTGACATGACTTGCTCCTGAAGGAGCCCATGCAGCCTGTGAGCAGTGCTTTATGGCCAACCTGTGCCCTGAAAGTGGCTCGCTCTAGGAATGTGAAGTCTTACGGTTTGGCAAGCTCTCCAGTCTCTTGGCCCCTAAGAAAATGGTGCTCCCCATTCGATGCTGCTTGTAAATTCAGAACACTACCAACATTAATTGGCACTTATCTGACAGAGGCGAGGCCAGTGGGTCCCAACACTGCGCTGCCCATAACAGAGTTTTCTCTGGTGCAGTGCAAAATGAGAAGACCTAGTTTTTTGTAACACTGTAATGTATTCTATTTAAAAGGGTATTTTTTATTAACGTTTTTATGTTAAATGTCCTTTTTTATAAAATGATGGTGATAATAGATGGTCATGGTTTTTGTTTCTTATCAAGATTTAAAGTTGACAGCTTTATGTAAGTTCCCCAGATTTGTTGAAAATTTCCTTATCTTGGAAATTCAAAAGACTGTATCTAGTTCTGAGATCCTAAGGTTTAGCCGAGGAAGAAACTTCTCTAGAGAGCATAAGTTTTTCCTCACAGTCAGGAATAGATACAGTGTAGCCTCTGGGCATTTTGCACAAGAGCATCTGAGTCTTCAGGTCACACCTGAACCCAGTCTCTTCTGTGGCAGTGTGTTTCATTGCCATTCATGCTATTGGACCAGCTGTGTTTACATATCTTGAGCCATTCAGAGTAAGTGAACTTTGTTCTGATAACAATGGAGGGAGTTGTACTTTGCATTCATAAGCCCCATCGAAAAAATTCATTCTTGGCTGACTTCCCAAAATGACAATTGCAAAAATTACATAGAATCAGTGATTTATTTTGTATCTGTTTTTTTTTTAAGTTGTGTTATTTCTGTTTTTTAAAACTCATACAATACGTCAGGAAGGCTGATATTTACAAATTAAGGGAGATTAAGGAAACTACAGTCATGCATCACTTAACGTCCATGATATGTTCTTATGAAATAGGATGTTATGTGGTTTGGACGTTGTGTGAACACCATATTATATACTTAGCAAAGCTATGTGGGATACCTTTTGTTTCACCTCCAAATCGATACTTCTGCTTTGCTTCTTGCAGCTGCTATCACTAGCACTGGTTTTGCTGAAGAGCTGTGATGCACTTCACGGTAATATTTTCAAAAGAAAGTTAAACAGAGAGATAACACTACAATGCTCAAGAGACATGTGATACATGAGATTGGATGCTGCTAACTAGGAGTCCAAGCATATACTGTTACCTGGTTAACTTATTTGTAAGTAGGGAAAGTTCACATTAAAATAACAATAGTACAGTGCAGTACATACATAAGTTAGTAACAGGCATTTATTATGACTATCAAGACATATGTTTTATAGGTTATGTATGTACTATACCATTATACATTTGGCAGTGCAATCTCTTTGTATACAAGAGACATGAGATACATGTGTTGCATGTGGGAAGCTGTTGCATTCGCTATGTCCAGTTACATCCACTATGTCCCATTCTCTGATTGGGATTTCTGAACTTTATTATAACATTATGGCACCACAGACATATATGAGGTTGGACATTGCCCAAGTGGATGTTATGTGGCACACGACTGTATTAAGCAATAATAATTTTAAAAAGCCCAGTAAATGTTTAAATATAACAGTCAGGCTGAAGACCAGATGGGCTGTCAGATAACAAAACTTGAGCTAACAAGAGATTATTCTTGAAAACCTACATCTTCACCTGTTGTTTATCACAGCGGAATGTTGACATATCAGTTACTGCACTATGGAGTCAGAATGCAGCATCTTAGATCTGATCCCCAGGAAGGGCCTTTAAATTTAGACTTCCTTGATGAGGAAGAGACGTAAACTAGCATTACAAGTGAGCATAAGGTGGACATCAGAGTATAAGTTAAACCGCATCTGAATAAAACAGATAAGCAGAAAATCAAGAAGCCTACAAGAGTAATAGCATATTGCCAACAAATTTTTAAGACTGATTATACACATAACTTAATTACATATGGCAAAATGAAATACAAGCAGCCTCCAAATCTACCTACTTTCCCAGTAAAGGTAATGTAAGTAAGAAAGACATAAGTCAAATCTGATTTCCTCATAGAAACAGTTATAATAGGGGATTATATGCTTCACCAAGAGCCTGATGCCTAATGTTTTATAGAAATCACCAGAAATCATAAATAATCAACTACAAATGCTGTGTGTACATAGTGTAATGCTTTCTGAAATAGATATAAACCAAGCAGGGTAATCCTTCAAGTCTCAGTCTTAGAGACCAAGCTCTGTCTAGACTGGAGCCCAGTGACTTGGATGGGGATGGAATCTAGACAGCTCTCTAAAGTCATGTAACTGCTGCCTTCAAATATGTCAAAGTCTCTGACCTAATAGGAAATATAGAGTGTTTATTCTTCATACAAAGCTCCACACTACTCCCTGTGAGGATTCAACACTGAATAAAGTAGAAAATAATGGTTGCTCCAAAAAGAGGTGTAAGAGTAAGAAGTCTTAATTAAAGAAATGTAAAAATAGAAATGACACAGCAATGTAAGCATTTTAGGGTCACTTGAGGTTTCACAAAGATTCGGAGAGATGTATTTCAGTCTTCTTGTCATGGATACTGTTCTTGTAGGAAAAATATGGACTACATATTTTTAAAAGAATTTTAAGAACCTAAGGAAAGTTAAAAATCCTAATATACCGTTGGGAGAAGATAAATGTATGCAAGGACCGTGCAAAGATAAATTGCCATCCTTGTTAAGCATTTTGGATATATGGAAGTAAATAATGTCAAGAGAGCAGATTCTCTTCGGGATTTTTAGGAACTTAATTTTAACTGTTTTGTAATCACTAGTATTTTAAAATCCTTTTCCAGTGTTAACAGATGAAAAAGTTAAATTCTAAACAACCTTTAAAACTGACACAATTTTAAAAACAGTAGCACTTCAAGGACTATTCCTTGAATAACAAGTTCTTCCATTCATGACAATACTTGCAGGCAGAGGGAGAATACGTTCATGCCCCAGACAATTTCCAGACGGGGGAAAATTTTGTAGTTGTTGGAAATGAGATAGAATTGTTTAAAAGAAACAAGATAGAAAATTAAGACAAAGAAACTTGAATTACATCATCTAGAGAAGAGCCCCACCACTACACTTCCAAATCTCTTGTGTTAGGTGCTGTCAAGTTGGTTCCTACTCATAGTGACCCTATGTACAACAGAACGAAACACTGCTCGGTCTTGCACCATCCTCACAGTCGTTGCTTTGTTTGAGCCCACTGTTGCAGCCACTGTGCCAGTCCATCTCATCAAGGGTCTTGCTCTTTTTCACTGACCCTCTACCTTACCAAGCATGATGTCTTTCTCTAGCAACTGGTCCCTTCTGATAACTTTTCCAAACTCTGTGAGACGAAGTCTCATCATTCTTGCTTCCAAAGAGCATTCTGGCTGTACTGCTTCCAAGACAGATTTGTTTGTTCTTCTGGCAGTCCATGGTATATTCAATATTCTTCTCCAACACCATAATTCAAAGGAGTCAATTCTTCTTCGGTCTTCCGTATTCGTTGTCCAGCTTTCACATGCATACGAAGTGATTGAAAATACCATGGCTTAGGTCAGGTACACCTTAGTCTTCAAAGTGACATCTTTGCTGTTTAACATTTGAAAGAGGTCTTTTGCAGCAGATTTCCCCAATGCAATGCGTCATTTGATTTCTTGACTGCTCCTTCCATGGGCATTGACTGTGGATCCAAGTAAAATGAAGTCCTTGGCAACTGCAATATTTTCTCCGTTTATCATGATGTTGCTTATTGGTCCAGTTGTGAGGATTTTTCTTTTCTTGATATTGAGGTGCAATCCATACAGAAGGCTGTAATCTTTGATCTTCATCAGTAAGTGCTTCAAGTCCTCTTCACTTTCAGCAAGCAAGATTGTGTCATCTGCATATTACAGGTTGTTAATGGAACTTCTTCCAATCCTGATGCTGCGTTCTTCTTCATATACTCCAGGTTTTCGAGTTATTTGCTGAGCATACAGATTGAATAAGTATGGTGAAAAACTACAACCCTGGCACACACCTTTCCTGATTTTAAACCATGCAGTATCCCCTTGTTCTGTTTGAATGACTGCCTCTTGGTCTATGTACAGGTTCCTCATGAGCACAATTAAGTGTTCTGGAATTCCCATTCTTCACAAATGTTATCCATAATTTGTTATGATCCACACAGTCAAATGCCTTTGCATAATCAATAAAACACAACTAAACATTTTTCTGGTATTCTCTGCTTTCAGCCAAGATCTGTCTGACATCAGCAATGATATACCTGGTTCCATGTCCTCTTCTGAATCCAGCTTGAATTTCTGGCAGTTCCCTGTCGATGTACTGCTACAACTGTTTTTGAATTATCTTCAGCAAAATTTTACCTGTGTGTGATATTAATGATATTGTTCAATAATTTCCACATTCTGTTGGATCACCTTTCTTTGGAATGAGCACAAATATGGATCTATTCCAGTTGGTTGGCCAGTAGCTCTCTTCCAAATTTCTTGGCACAGACAAGTGAGCACCTCCAGAGCTTCATGTCTTTGTTGAAACATCTGAAATGGTATTCTGTCAATTCCTGGAGCCTTGTTTTTCTCCAATGCCTTCAGTGCAGCTTGGACTTCTTCCTTAAATACCACCAGTTCTTGATCATATGCTACCTCCTGAAATGGTTGAAAGTCGACCAATTCTTTTTAGTACAGTGCCTCTGTGTATCCCTTCCATCTTCTTTTAATGCTTCTTGTGTCATTCAATATTTTACCCATGTTGTTGTTGTTAGGTGCCATCGAGTCAGTTTTGACTCATAGCGACCCTATGTACAACAGAATGAAACACTGCCCAGTCCTGCACCATCCTCACAATCATTATTATGCTTGAGCCCATTGTTGCAGCCACTGTGTCAATCCATCTCGTTAGGGTCTTCGTCTTTTTCGCTGACCCTGTACTTTACCAAGCATGATGTCCTTCTTCAGGGACTGGTCCCTGCTGACAACATGTCCAAAGTATGTGAGATGTAGTCTCACCATCCTGCTTATAAGGAGCATTCTGGCTGTACTTCTTCCAAGACAGATTTGTTTGTTCTTTTGGTAGTCCATGGTATATTCGATATTCTTCGCCAGCACCACAATTCAAAGGTGTCAGTTCTTCTTCCGTCTTCCTTATTCATCGTCCAGCTTTTGCATACATACAAAGCGATTGAAAAACACCATGGCTTAGGTCAGGCACACCTTAGTCTTCAAGGCAACATCTTTGCTTTTAACACTTTAAAGGGGTGTTTTGCAGCAGATTTGCCCAATGCAATGCATCTTTTGACTTCTTGACTGCTGCTTCCATGGGTGTTGACTGTGGATCTAAGTAAAATGAAATCCTTGACAACTTCCATCTTTTCTCCATTTATCATGATGTTGCTTTATTGGTTCAGTTGTGAGGATTTTGCCCATAGAATCCTTCAATACTGAAACTCGAGGCTTGAATTTTTTTCTTCAGTTCCTTCAGCTTGAGAAATGCTGAGCATGTTCTTCTTTTTTGGTTTTCTAACTCCAGGTCTTTGCATATTTCATTATAATACTTTACTTTGTCTGCTCGAGCCACCCTTTGAAATCTTTTCAGCTCTTTTATTTCATCATTTCTTCCATGTGATTTAGCTACTCTGTGTTGAAGAGCAAGTTTTATAGTCTCTTCTGACATCCATTTTGGTCTTTTCTTTCTTCCCTGTCTTTTTAATGACATTTTGTTTTCTTGTATGATGTCATCCCACATGTCATCTGGTCTTTAGTCATTAGTATTCAATGCGTCAAATCTGTTCTTACTATGATCTCTAAATTCAGGTGGGATATACTCAGCATCAGCGAAAAAGAAGAAGGCCCTTGACGAGATGGATTGACACAGTGGCTGCAACAATGGGCTCAGGCATAACAAAAATTGTAAGGATGGTGCAAGGCCGGGCAGTGTTTCATTCTGTTGTACATAGGGTCACTATGAGTCAGAACCAACTTGATGGCACCTGAAAAGAACAACATACTCAAGGTCGTATTTTGGTTCTCGTGGACTTGTTTTAATTTTCTTCCACTTCAGCTTGAATTTGCATACGAGCAATCAATGGTCTTTTCTGCAGTTGGCCCCTGGCATTGTTCTGACTGATGATATTGAGCTTCTCCATTGTCTCTTCTCACAGATATAGTTGATTTGATTCCTGTGTATTCCATCCGATGAGGTCCACATGTATAGTCACCATTTATGTTATTGAAAAAAGATATTTGCAGTGAATAGATCATTGGTCTTGCAAAATTCTATCATGTGATCTCCAGCCTCGTTTTTATCACCAAGACCATATTTTCCACCTACCGATCCTTGTTTGTTTCCAACTTTCACATTCCAATCACCAGTAACTATCAATGCATCCTGACTGCATGTTTGATCAATTTCAAAGTGCAGAAGTTGTAAAAATCTTCAATTTCGTCATCTTTGGCATTAGTGGTTGGTGTTTAGATTTGAATAATAGTCATATTAATTGGTCTTCCTTGGAGGCATATGATATTATCCTGTCACTTCCAAATAGTCCTTGTTATTCTTAGACCTTTTAGTAACACTCTATAACTAATGTTCCTCTTTTCTTAAGCTGCAATAATACCAGGTGGCATTGTTTCTGGTGACATCTTATTGCTCTGTGGATGAAGTATAGAATAAAGATAATCTAGCACATGGATTTTTATCAACTTGGGTAATTACAGTGGTAGTTAGCATTTTGAGTAATTAGCTATGCACTGTGCTAGCATTGTACAAGCATTATCTCATTTAATTGTCTAAACAACTCTAAAATACTGATTCTATTACTGCCTCATTTTACGCATGAGGAAGCTAAGATTTAGAATAGTTAAGGAACCTTCCCATTGTCACAGACCCTGAGGGATTTGAACCCAGTTCTGTCTGAAAGCAACTTTTGGTCAGCTGAAAGCCATTTGTGGCTTATTGCCCCAGCCTGACTTAGTACAGATGTAGTAGAGATGATTCAGCCTCCGTTAGAAAGCCTGCGTAAATCAGGAGAGGTGAAAGTGGAATCAGGTTAAGAGGGGCATGCAGTGCTGTGGTAGAAATTTTTAATTTTAATGATTATTTTATTAAAAATAAAACAACTGGTGGTCAAAGCCAAGTCATTGACAGCTTACTGATTTGGGTTTTCTCTGTCGTTTTAAGGTTGTCAGCACTAATAGAAAGTGACACAACTGCTTCTCACCTTGTTCATTTTGATGCTGACGCTGATATTGGGTGCATCATTCTTGCTGCGTAGTGCTGAGACTACAGCTGGCTCCCTTCCACCCCCTCCGGTGGGCAACAAGTTAGACCTGGGCCTGGCTCCTCCTTCCCTGATGGTTACAATATGAAGCCCATCCAAATGTACTGAAGGCATTAAACAAAGGCTCTTGCTAGTGGGTGACTCCAGGTCCTCTGAAATGTGAAGAACCAATAGGAATGCTGAAGATTATTAGAGTAGGGAGAGGCAGGCAGCTACACGTTTTTCCACACTGCAAAATTCAGTGAAGCAGTGCCACAGGAGTCGGCCCAGATGTGAGTCAGGATTACAACAGCCTAGTCACAGCAGTATTTGCAGCGCCAGATGTCCAGTAAAAAAGGGTTAAAACTTCAGATCTGAAGCCTGTTTTGCCACCTCCTCACAAACTACCCTGGTGAGACAATCCTTTGTCATTACCTCATTATTCATCACCTCCCTGCAGATACCAGCGGGCTTGATTTGCCTGGCTAGAAAATCCGTTTGGGTGTCATGTGTCAGCTAAACAGGCTTAGTTACAATAGAGCCTGATTAGTTTTCGCCTTGGCCTCATAAAATGTGGCATATGTATTAGCATAATGGATTAGGAGGAAAAGAACATTCACTACAAGAAGTGAGTGAGTACAGTCCTGGGATTTACACATTTGATCTTTGGTGTATTTGACTCACTCCAACTTTTCAAGATTTGATGGCTCCTTTCTCCCTAAAATGACTGGTTTCAGATTCTTGCTTTTTTACTTTTACACTGACTTTCCCAGAGTACTGCATGGAATTTATAGACTTGATCTTCATAGCCTCTCTCTAAGGCAAATAGTAATACTAGACTCTATTTTCTACTCTAAGAGGAGATGCTCATGGACAGACCTTAGATGATATACATGCAGCCATCCTATGGGTTCAGAGCAAAGTCAGAATAAAGTTAGGATTCACTCTCAGTTGATTTATTCAGGGCCCACAGATGTACAACTTTTCTCTGGCTACAATGTGGTAGCATTTCTACTTTCAATCCCATTCCATTTTTTGAATGCTTCCTATATGAAAGGCATTACATTAAGCACTGTGAGAAAGATCTAGATAGATTAAAAAAAAAAAAAGGATCCCTGATATAAGAGTACTAAGTCCACAAAAAGAATAATAAGCACAAGAATCACTGTAATATAAAGTAGAATAAAACTAGGAAGAAAACTTGAAGGCAAAAGAAAACTGACATTTGAGTGTCATCAACATTTATGTCATAAATATTTATTCTTATAATAATATAAATGGTAGCTATAGTATTATAAACGTAAATATTATCTCAAAGTATTGGACATGTTGGTTATACTACCTACCATTTATAAGATACCTACTGGGTTCCACATACTGTGCTGAACGCAATGTGTCTTTTATCTCATGTAATCCTCATGCCAATCCTAAAAGGTCCCCTTCTTAGAGATGAGGAAATTCAGTCTCTCAATTATATAACTTGTCCAGCAAGTAAGTGACGGAGCCTGGAGTCAATTTCTGGTTGCTTTGACTCTAGGCCTGACCCTTTCCACCAGATGACACTGTCTTGTGAGCACTGAAATGGGAGTCAATATTTGGAGATATCAGGAGAAGCCAGAGCAGGCAAAAGGAATACTTAAGCAAAGACCCAGAGGCCAGAAAGCATGGGGTATGTTCAGGGAACAGACAACAGCCCACTTTGGGTAGGAGCTTTTGAAGAAAAGAGGTAGGAGATAAGCTAGAAAGGGGGATTGGGACTAAGTGAGGAAGGTCATGGGACCCAGGTTGAGAATGGGCACTTCCTTTGATAGGTAATGGGTAGCCATCAGAGGCATTTGAGCAGGAGGGTGATATGACCAGAATCATACTCTAGGGACATCAGTCTGACAGGAATGTACAACTTAGAGCAGTGTTTTTCAGCTTTTCTTTGATCACAGCCCGCAGTTAGAAATACCTTTTGTATTGCAACCTGGTACATACATATTTAAAACACTTTCAATTGAAACAAAAATTTTACAAAATAATACCTTTACTGTCTACAAAATACTGATATCCTGTATTCTGTTTTATTCTGTTTCTGTTTGATTTTTTTTTAAAACTGTACTGGTTTGCAATTCACAGTGAGAAAAACAAAGGTTTAGATCATAGTTGGGAGACATGGGGCGAGGTGGGGAAACAAATTCTAGGCTATTGCAGGAGTCTAGGCCAGAGCTAGAGAAATGGGAGGGGCTTCAAATATGTTTCAGAAAAGAATGACTTGGCAACTCAAGAAGCGCCATTAACAGAAATTGGAAAGATGGGTGGAGAAACTGGCTTTGTGTGGGAAGAGAGTTTGATTCCAGACATGCTGAGTTTCAGGTTCCAGGAAGACTGTTCAAAGAGGTATCAAGCAGGCAGTCAAGAGCAAGAACCTGTAGCCCAGGACAGACTTTGAAGCAAGAGGTATAAGCCTATGTGTATAGAGGGGTAGTTGAAGTTTAAGAGAGCAAATCATGTCCGTGTGAGAGAAGGGAAAAGTCCAAAGACACATCCTTTTGGAACACATGAGTTTGGGAAGTAACAGAGGAAAAGTGGAAAGGAAAACCGAAGCAGTGCAGCATACCATCTTCTTCTTCCTTTCTTATTCATCTTTTCTAGAATAATGAGTTTTCCAAGGCCACAGCAGACTGCAAGCAGAAGAGTAAATAATGATAAACAACGTGGGTTTCTGTTCTCAAGCACCTGTCAGCTAAATCACCGGTGCTCGTATTTTCCACGAGACCTCTGATTCTAGTCATCTTCTGCTGTACAACAAACTACCCCAAAGCCTAGGGGCTTGAAACAAGCATATTATTTTGTTCACCCTTTCATGGGTTAGGAATTTGGGAAGGGCTTGGCAGGTTGCTTCCTCTCTGCTCCACGTGGTCAGCTGGGGCTGCTGGAGCTAGATGATCACTTCCAAGATGGAGCTAGATGATCACTTCCAAGATAGTTTCTTCATTCACACATCTGGCGCCTCGGTGCTCCTTGGCATTTCACTTTCTCCACATGGCGTCTCATGGGCCTCTTCATCTGGCCTGCACTGCTCAGAGCATGATGGTTCAGGGTAGTCACACTTCTTTCATGGCAGCTCAGGGCACCAAGAGCAAGCATTTCAAAACACAGGAAGTAGACGCTTCCAGTTGCAAAAGCCGTGGGCCTAGAAATTGGCACAGCATCGCTTCCGCTATATTTTATTTGTCAAAGCAGTCACAGAGCCCACCCAGGTTTAAAGTGAAGGGACATAGAGCCTCCTGTCCTCTCAACTCGTTCTGGAAGTTTTCACAGAGGGTTTCATACGTGTTCCAGAGCAAGGCAGTGAGTTTTCTTGTGGTCCACCATGTTCTTCCTCCCAGTTTAGGGCTCCTTGTGCAGAAGGGCTCCTGCAGCACATAAAGCCTTGTGGGCTGCCTTGTCACCCCTGCGTGGGGACCTACCATCAAAACAACACTGTCTCCCATTACCGTGAAAGCTATGGTTGCTGCCTCCCCTGCTGATGGAACCCTTAACTTTGGGTCACTGCCTGAGCTGTTGAGCTCTACATCCATCAAAGCCATGCTGGCTCCTGAGCCAAAGTGTGTGTATGTGTGTGCGCACGCATGTGCATGCGTGTCTGGAATCCTTTTGTTAACATTACCTTGATCTCCAAACAGTGCAGCTTGTGCTTCCAGTGTCTCAGGGAGAGTATATATGAAAACCACTCTTCTTTTTTTTTTTTTCTCTCCATTATTTCTATTTTTATCTCACAGCTGCTGTCCCCCAGGACTCAGACAGTTTCCACTGTCAGTTGGGCCAGAGGAGCGATCTCAATGAAAGGCAACAACAGCCTGACCCAGAACTGTGGCATTGTTTTCGGTCCAAGTGAATGTTCCTATTTGACTCCTTCCTGGGAATGAATTTTGTCCTGTCTGTGGTCAATAGACTTGATGGGTCTGCTTTTCTGGTCTCCTCAATGTCCGCCAGTATATCTGGTTCTTATGTGAGTACTGCTTAAAATCAAGGAGAGACCCCACTACATCAATAAAATCTATTTCAAGCTCTCTCACACCCAGATACCTGAGGTGGTCGGATAAACATTTCAAGCAGCTTCTCCCTGTTGTCCCCACCTCTAGCAATGAAGAGATTATAGAGACACATAGTTCTTTTTGAAAACATTCATCACCTTTGCAATTAATCAATTATTTGTTGTAAGTGTAATATCCTCCCCCTCCCCCAATGAATGGAAAGTCCACAGGACAGCAGAAAAAGCTAGTAAGATTCACTCCAGTATTTCTAGCACCAGGCACAACTTAGCACTCAATAAATGTTTGTAAAGTGAATGAAAGAGATAATAATTGAATGAATGAACAAATAAACAAATGAATGTTCTTTCTGTCTTAAATGCTTCCAGAGAAAAACTCAGGTCTGGGCCTTTGTGGTACAAATTAAATCTCACCCCAGAATCAGTGTATCCATTTTTCGTCTGTTATTTGGAAGTCTACAATGAATATAATTTAATTAGCATGTTTTACCCATTTTATAAAATTACAGTGTTACTTTTTGAAATTCCAAGACCTAATCTCTTTTCTTTGCATGGTTTAATGTAGACTCTTGAAGCTAGAGGAAGATAATTATGACATGATCTTCATCTTCTAACAGTAGTTATAAGCTCATGTATCCACATAACTACCAGGACCTATATAATTTAGGTAATGGGTTTATTTTTGCTAAATTGTCTGAGTAAGTGTGTTGGATTAATTCAATATAATGACATATTAAACTGTTGAATGAGAAACTAATTTGCTCTGTAAAGTTTCACCTAAAGCACAATTAAAAAAAAAAAAGATAATGACATATTTTAAAACTTTATAGATATAATAATTCTAAGATTTACTGAGAGCTTACTATGTGCCAGGCACAGGACCAAGGTGTTTACAAACATTATCTCAGTTAATCCTCATACCAAATCAAAGAGATGGGCATAACACACCATCTTATTTTACAGATGAAGAAACTAAAGCTTAGAGAGATTAAGTTCCATGTCCAAGGTTACACAGTGGTGGCGCAGTGGTTAAGAGCTACGGCTGCTAACTAAAAGGTCAGCAGTTCAAATCCACCAGCCACTCCTTGGAAACCCTACGGGGCAGTTGTACTCTGTCCTGTAGGGTTGCTATGAGTCAGAATTGACTTGATGACAACGGATTTGGGTTTGGTTTTTTTAAGTGGCAGAGACAGGATTTGAACCAGGATCCAGTTCCAAAAAATTACCACATTGATAACCACTTTATACAAGAATTGATGAGAGTTTGTATTTTCAAATTCAGATTAATTTGTGATATTCATGGAAGTATGAGCCTTCTAAAAGCTCCACAATTCTGGTGGTATACATTAAGTTTCAAATCCTGCTGTATAGGTGACTTGGGACAAGTCACTTAAACGGTCACAACCACCTTTCCCAGGACACAGTGTTTCCATTGGAGGCTGAGCCAGGGGAGCAATCTCAGTGAGAGGCAACATTCAGACGCAGAACTGCATCTCCCCTGCTGGTATTGCTTTTGAGCTCAGTCTCTTCTCATGTAAACAAATGGAATTTTAAAAGTCTATCTCAGGATTATTGTGAGAATTAGATAAAATAACACATATAAAACAATTAACCTGATGCCTGATACATGATAAGCACCCCCATATTAACTGCTATTGATATGATCATTATTACTGTTGAGGTAAAAGTTTTCTGAATACGTAACAGATATCTCCTGAATTATCACTAGAGGAAAAGGACCTCAGTTCTGTAAGAGGTCTAACTAGCATGGATATTGTGAACTTTGCTATGTTTATTACCGCATGGCAGCTTATATGTATGCAAATGCAGCTCATATAATTGAAATCTACATATAATTCCCCCATGGCTATCTATATTTTGAAAGATTTTAACAAGGTAAAAATGAGTAGATTTGAGCTATGCATTTTCTCCTCTTTTGTCTGTATACCCCAGCTTTAAGTAATAATATAAACAGAAATCTGTCAGCGGGAAGGAAAAAAGAACAAAGACTAATATTAAACCCAAATATTATCTATACAAAATGAACAATTAACACCTAATAACCAGAGGAAACTATACCCTTGAAGCCATCCAACCTATTATGTGTCAATTTGCCTCCGTTTGTAGTTGATTTGATAACTGATTAAACTTTTCTGAATGCCACAATAGCCCATATTTTTATAAATCATTTTTTATTACCACAGACCTATCCCATGTTAATTCTTATGTAAGTTGCTTCTATGCAAATATATCCTAATGTCAGGAGACCAGAGTAATGATTCACAAACTGGACTCTTAGCTGGCTCTTTTCCAACTTGCTGTGTGGCCTCTGAGAAGCCGGTCAAGATTATTGGTTTGTTACTTTATCTACAAAATGCAGTTTATGATCCTCCGTGAAAATCTGTGCCGATTAACTGACTTTCAGTAATTGTTGCAAATCATTCAAAAATGCTATTTAGAAGTCTGTACAGTTTGTCAGGTCAGCTTTAAATGAGTCAACCCTATCAAAACCAAACCAAACCTATTGCTGTCGAGTCGATTCCAACTCATAGCGACCGTATAGGTGGTTTGGAACTGCCAACCTTTTGGTTAGCAGCCGTAGCTGTTAACCACTGCGCCACCAGGACTCCTACCCTTTAAAGAGAGTAGCAGATATTTTCCTGGCTTGCATCTTTTAAGAAAGAGAAGCATAGTTGCAACCCCTTCAAGGAAGTTTCCTGAAGTGAATGTTATCATGAAAGACATATCTGGCACAGAACAGGCCACTAATGTGATAAGTGCTCAAGAGGAGAACAAAAAAAGGACGAGGGAGAGTAGCAAAGTCACACCCTACAGGCTAGTCGTGCCAACCTAAGCAAGTGAAAAATGCTTCCAGGCTTCTGTTTGGATGCACAAACTGAATGGTTATGTGGCACAGATAACCTTTCAGTAGATAATGGTGAAGGCAGGAGCTGAGCCCCACAAAGGCCCAATATGAAAGGGAAAAGGAACACTTCCGTGGCTGTAAATAAAGAGATGCTTTTAAGCCCGGTCGAGACAACCAGTTGATTTTCAAGGAACAGGCTCCACAACCTCTAAGAATCCGCTAAGAAATATGTAAGAATCAATAATAATAATAAAAATAACAAGGAGTAGGAGGAGGCAGAAACCTCTGTATACCTTTTTACTTTTTTTTCTTTCCTCTCCTTTTTCCCTTTCTCTCCTTCCTTTCTCTTCTCTCTCACGGTTTTTTTAAACAATACTTTATTGTGTTTTTGGTGAAAGTTTACACAGCAAGTTAGGTTCCCGTAAGACAATTTCTACACAAGTTGTCCAGTAACATTAGTTACGTTTTTCACAATATGTCAACATTCTCATTCATTGCGTTCTGGTTGTTCCATTTCCAGTATTCTAGTTTCTCTGCCCCCCAACCCCCCCATCTTTCTCTTCTCTTGTGATCATCTTTCTTCCCTTCCTCTTTCCCCCTTTTTCCCCTGCACCCTTGATACAGCATTTGGGAAGGCGCCAAAGCACTCTGCTGCAGGGGTACCTTCCCAAACACACGTGCTATCATTCCATGTTATCAGTAGATACAGACATGAGTAAGGGAGTTAGATAGGAGTATGTGCGGTAGCTATTTGCTCTCAAACACCTCTGACTGAGCCATTTCTTTTGGAACAGAAACATCCTGGGCAATTAGACAAACTGTGTGTGTGACAGCATGATGCTGGCAGTACCTTCCCTGTGATAGGCATTGAAAAGTGCTTAGTTTTTGTTTAATTTTTCACTGCCACTAGATTTGAGAGGCCTCAGTAAGTAGAAACTAAGCATCTCCTTGCCTGTGTATGATAATTCAAGTTAAAAAAATTAGGGTAACTTCTGCAGGTTTTATCATCTATGAGTCATTTATGTATGTATGTATGTATGTATGTATGTGCATATGTATGTGTATATGTAGTACCATAAATCGACATGGTAATAATGTGTTGTTGTTTTTGTTAGTTGTTGTTGAGTCAGCTCTGACTCATGGTGATCCCATGTACAACAGAACTAAACGTTGCCTAGTCCTGCACCATCTTCACAATCGTTGGTATGCCCAAGTCCATTGTTGCAGCCACTGTGTATTTTGAGTGCCTTCCAACCTAGGGGACTCATCCATCCAGCACTGTACTGAACAGTGTTCTGTTGTGATACATATGGTTTTCACCAGCTAATTTTTGGAAGTTGATTGCCAGACCTTTCTGTCTTAGTCAGGGAGCTCCACTGAAACCTGTCCACCACAGGAATCCTTCTGGTATTGGAAATACCAGTGACATAGCTTCCAACATCATAGCAACACACAAGTCACCAAACTGACAGGCAGGTGGTGGTAATAATGTAACAGGTAATTATTTAGTCATACCTGGTGAAATAAGATTTGTGATGGCTTTGCCATTGTCTTTGATGATGCAGAACAAAGAAGCAGCGCAAAGAATGCATCACAAAGGGAGGCCCTTGCTGCCCCTAGAACCATAGTGCTTAAGTCTCCTGGGTAATCCCAGGAGCACAAGTCCTCAGTAAGCTGCCAGTGAACAGCCAGATTCTCTCCTCACTTACCCAGAGAGAAAACATGTGCAGGAAGATGTATAGTAGTTCACTTATTTAGATGAGGTTAGAAGAAAATTGTCCCGGGACTTAACATTTTCCCTGTATACTAACTGCTTTAGTCATTATCATCTGGAGATAATAGTTATATACTGTAAGGGTGTCTTAGTTATCTAGTGCTGCTATAAAAGAAATACCACAAGTAGATGGCTTTAACAAAGAGAAATTTATTCTCTCACTGTATAGGAGGCTAGAAGTCCAAATTCAGGGTACCAGCTCCAGGGGAAGGCTTTCTGTCTCTGTCGGCTCTGGGGCAAGGTCCTTGTCATCAATCTTCCCCTGGTCAAGGAGCTTCTCAGTGCATGGACCCCGGGTCCAAAGAATTCACGCCCCTGGCTCTTCTTGCTTGGTGCCATGAGGTCCCCCTGTCTCTCTGCTTGCTTCTCTCTTTTATATCTCAAAAGAAATTGACTCAAGAAACAAACTAATCTTGTAGATTGAGTCCTGCCTCATTAACACAACTACCTCTAATCCTGCTTCATTAACATCATTGGGGTAGGATTTACAACACATAGGAAAATCACATCAGATGACAAAATGGTGGACAATCACACAATACTGGGAATCATGGTCTAGCCAAGTTGACACACATTTTTGGGGAACACAATTCAATCCATAAAAAGGGGAAACAGGTCCACATTAAGTGAATTATTCTGTAATCCTGGCCTTTCCCCTTTTGGGGACTTGGTTTGCTTCTCTGTAAGACATAAATAAGGTCCTCTCAGTCCAAACTGCAGTGGGGGAGCAGGAGGGTTATGAGGGCTAACTAGTAACCAAGCGATTGTCTCAGCAACAAAAAAACATTCAGAGCCGGTGTGGCGGGTATTTTGTAAAATCAGGGAATTCAACGACAAGAATAAGCATTTCCATGTCAGCACAACAAGCTGTCCCTCACGAGAATTTTAAAGTGGAAATAATATTTACAGGGGGAGGGTCTCCTGGTTTTCTGAGAAGGAAACTAGGCACACATTTAAAATTGCCTAACCCAGATTTAGATGGCATCTTTACTCTTCTATGGAAGAGACTGAGGGTGGGAAGGGTGCCCACTCAAAAGAGCGTATTCAAAAGAAAAAGAAAACATTTTTGAAGGGATGTGTAAGGCAGGCCTGCTGGGGCAGGTTTCTGCTCAAAGGACTTTTTGCAGGGTTTTAAAAAAGTCCCACAGGAGTTGCTGCATTAGGGGGTGGCAGGTCACTGATGCACTGCCAAGCTCTGAGCCATCTCCCCGTGCAGGCAATGCCTGGGACACGGGGGTGCCACTCAGGGCCCAGACTGAGCATGAGATTAAGAGTGAAAACGCCCATATGTCTCTAGGTTGTTTGCCCAACCCCTCTCCAAGCCTCCTTTGACATGAATAATTCAGTGAAGCTAAATCAGCCCTTGATGAAACTCATCAAAGTTCAAGTGTGACTTGAACTTGGTTGTTAGCCTGGATGCTTTTACTCAGGGCTGCTCTCTTCAGGACCGCTTGCAGTTTTAGCAAAACCAGAGAATTGCGTTCCCTCACTGGCTGTCTGTATATGTCTAGTTCTCACACAAGAAATTTTCAGGTCCTTGTCAGTCTTTGGGGTACAGAGATTATTTCTGTTCCCAGCTGAAATGCAGAGGGGGAGTTATCGATATTTTTCTCCTATCTGGGTTAACCAGACTCAAGAGGATGAACTTCGTGGTACAAACCTAGAACTTCCTTTTTTCCTTTTGACCTAGCTAACCCAGTAGAAAGGAAAACTCGTCTTTCTGCTTGAGCGGCTTTGCCTTCAACACAAAATCCTTCCCAGTATTTCAATCCATGCCTGGAGACCTGACATAATTGGCTGCATTGTAGACATCTGAAATATAAACATCAGAAACACTACACCCCTCTCTTGGGTCATGCCCTGTGCCTGGAGCAAGACTGCCAGGACCAAATGCTCGATTCATCTTGACTAGACCTGCCTGCCTGGGAGTGTGGGTTACACACACAAAGCTAACTGCTCCCACAATGCGCTACTTGAAGCCCTAGCAGTAGTGTGAAAAAACAACGCAGGGAATCATCTAGAGCCCCAAATTCACTTTTAAGCTGAAGGTTAGTTACCGGGCTACCCTCACCTTGATGCAGGCTCCCTGGTAAGGTCTGAGCCACTGGGATAAGAGCTCAATGTTCCCTGAGTGGCTGTGCTGTGCTTTCAGCCCCCTGGGACCCTCTGAGGGCAGCCTGCATTCATGGTTGCACATTCACTTTTCTGCTATTTCATGGAAAAGGTGAACCCTATTGCTGAAAGTATCCATCCCCACCCTCTTGCAATGGGCACCCACCCCTCTCCTTGGGAGGAGGGCATGCCTTATGCTGCGGGTGGTGACAAATGATTATTCTGATCATTTCACCGCCAGTATGACTCTCAGAGAGGTCAGCGAGCTGGTTTCAAATAAAAGAACTTTCGGGCTTCAAAACATTTTGCTTTTGCTCACAAAGCAGAAATTCTGGCAAGCACTAGTGGTGACTTCAACATCAAAAGGGTTATAGAAGTAACACTACTTCATTTCTGGAGGTCATGCCAGCAAATTTTGACTATAAGAAAAATCTAGAGAGAGGCGGATCCAACATGGTGCTATAGACAGAAGCACCACGCTGCCCCTCTACAGCAAAGACCTGAAAAACTAAGTAAAACAGATACAAACGTCAATCCTGGAACCCTAAGCATCTGAAGGGATAAAGAACTCAACCAAGCAAGGATAAAACAAAACTAAGAAATTTACAACAGGGAACCAGACAGGTCAATCTGTAAATGACAACAACATCAGAACAATAAAAGAGGGAATAAACGGTGTAGGTATAGAATTCTAAATGGAGAGGCTAACAGACACATGAGGAAATGCTCGCAATCACTAGCCATTAGAGAAATGCAAATCAAAACCAAAACGAGGTACCATCTCACCCCAACATTACTGGCAAGAATCAAAAAAACAGAAAATAACAAATGTTGGAGAGGCTGCAGGGAGACTGAAACTCTTAATGCACTGCTGCTGGGAATGCAAAATGGTACAACCATTTTGGAAAATGATATGGCGCATCCTTGAAAAGCTAGAAATAGAAATACCATATGATCCAGCAATCCCACTCATAGAACTATATCCTAAAGAAATGAGAGCCATCACACGAATACAAACACTTGTGTTCATTGCAGCATTATTCACAATAGCAAAAAGATGGAAACAACCTAAATGCCCATCAACAGATGAGTGGATAAACTATGGTACATACACACAATGAATACTACACAGCGATAAAGAACAGTGATCAATCTATGAAACATCTCACAACATGGATGAATCTGGAGGGCATTATGCTAAGTGAGATAAGTCAATCACAAAAGGACAAACACCATATGAGACCACTATTATAAAAACTCATGAAAAAGTTTACACACTGGAAGAAACAATCTTTGATGGTTACTAGGGAGGGGAGGGAATCCTGGTTGTGCAGTGGTTAAGAGCTTGGCTGCTAACCAAAAGGTCAGCAGTTCGAATCCATCAGCCGCTTCTTGGAAACCCTACAAGGCAGTTCTACTCTGTCCTATAGGGTCACTATGATTCCAGCTGTGAGCTGGAATCAACTTGACGACAACAAGTTTGGTTTTTGTTTAGGTTTAGGGAGGGGAGGGTGAGAAGGGAAAAACACTAACTAGACAGTAGATAAGTGGTAACTTTGGTAAAGAGTAAGACAGTACACAATACTGAGGAAGTCAGCTTAGCTTGACCAAGGCAAGATCATGGAAGCTTCATAGACACATTCCAGACTACCTGAGGGACTGAATTACTGGGCTGAGGGTTGGGGAACATGGTCTTGGGGTACATCAAGCTCAATTGTCATAACCCAGTTTATAAAGAAAATGTTTTACATCCTACTTTGGTGGTAGCATCTGGGGTCTTATGAGCTTGCAATTGGCCATCTAAGATACCTTACTGGTCCCACCCTGCCTGGAGCAAGGGAAAATGAAGAAAACCAAAGATACAAGGGAAAGATTAGTCCAGAGGACTAATGGACCACAACTGCCACAGCCTCCACCAGACAGAGTCCAGCACAACTAGATGGTGCCCAGCTACCACCACCAACTGCTCTGACAGGGATCACAATAGAGAGTCCTGGACAGAGCTGGAGAAAAGTGTAGAACAAAATTCTAAATCACAAAAAAAAAATAAATAAAAAATAAAAAGACCAGACTTACTGGCCTGACAGAGACTGGAGAAACCTTGACACTATGACCCTGGACACCCTTTTAACTCAGTACTGAAGTTACTCCTGAGGTTCACCCTTCAGCCAAAGATTAGACAGGACCAAAAATGAGATTAAATTAGCACACCAGCCTAGGGGCGAGGAGGAGAAGACAGGAGGGGACAGGAAAGCTGGTAATAGGGAATCCAAGTTTGAGAAGACGAGAGTGTTGACATGTTGTGGGGGTGGCAAACAATGTCACAAAACAATATGTGTATTAATTGTTTAATGAGAAACTAATTTGCTCTGTAAAACTTCATCTAAAGTGCAGTTAAAAAAAAAGAAAAGAAAAATCTAGAAACCACCTGCCTGTCCGTAAATATTGAGACTGGGTTAAAAAAAAAAGTAGTACATCCATACTATGGAGTACAGGCAGCCACAAAAAAGAGTGAGGTAGATCTTTAGGGACTAATATGAAAGTTGTCAAAATATATTAAGTACAAAAGGCATGTTATAAACCAATGCATATGATTCCTCTTAAGTTCTTAAAAAAGATTTATCTGTATGTTCATAAAAATGTGACATGCATAGAAATTCTTGAAAATTTCTGGGAGGAAATGAGTAGTTATCAGTTCTATGGGTCCCTGAGTAGTGCAAACAATTAACATGCTCAACTGCTAATTGAAAGGACGGATGTTCAAGTCCACTCAAAGGTGCCTTGGAAGAAAGGCCTGGTGATCTACTTTTGAAAAAGCAGCCATTGAAAACCCTATGGAGCACAGTTCTACTCCGACACACGGAGTTGCCATGAGTCAGAACTCACTTGATGGTAACTGATTATTAGTACTGTTCAAATTGTGGTCCATAAATTGAGAGTTTAGAAATGTTTGTAGCAATTTGATTGACATTGCTCCGACATCCAAGTGAACTTTTAAAAAAAGGAAGGGAATTGTATTTTGTATGTCTTTGACTGTTCTTTTAAATTATTCTAGTAATTAATTTTTATTGTATTTTACAAAAGTACTGGTCCACGAGGACTGGAAATAAGAAAAAATTATTCCTTCACCACAGATCATTGAGAAGCACTGCTGTAGGAATGAGAATGAAGAATCCCATTCATACTTTTACTTCACACCTTCTATCCTTTGGTATTGTTTGAATTTTTATCCTGGATTGTATTATGTTTATGATCAAACATTTGAAAATGTTTACACTTGGTTCTAAGAAGTTGTGTCAGGCCAGTAGTCTTACCTACCACATCCTTCCTTGGCTCATTCATCTTAAAGTCTAGATCGCAGCATCTCTTGAGTGTTCCTCATGCTCAGAAATTGCCTAAGCTTCAAAAGAAGCAGTTCCCTGGGAGAGAGGCCAAAGGGCACCAAGAGAAGTGGACAGGCAGTGACCAATCAAGAAAGACTACCCACATCTTACAAAAAACTTTTCTGCATCCTTGAACTCAGCTGGAGAAAGAATCCTCTCTCACAGATGAGAACACTAGACTCATGTCTCATTAAAATCACCTCACTGGATTACAAATCCAAAATCCTTTAGGGAGCCTTACAAACCACGTAATGTTTCTCACTTTGCATCTTCAATTATGCATCTTTGATTTAGCTGACAGATGTGAAGCAGTGTGCATAGCCAAGCAATCCCCTAGTGGCCACACATGTGTGGGGGGAGGCTGCAGAGCACTGTCTTCCAGCTCCATCTGGCACCAGCTTCCAATCACGCAGACCCTTTCTTCTCCATCCACCTTCCCTCAGCCTCCACCCTCCCTCTCCTCCCCTGGGCCCTGCTGGATTGGATGGACACATCCTCTTTTACCTAAGCCCCCCTCCCCTTTGAAGGGACTCCCAAGGCCAATGGGAACGGTGACCCCACCTGAGGAACCACTTCTTTTATCATGGGATAGCACCACCCCAGCATTCCATCAAGGATTTCAGTGTAGAAATCAGGCCAAATTTGGGCTCTATCCCAGACTAGGGCTGCCAAGACCATATAGAGAAACATCTGGCTGGACAGTTGGAAGTGCTTGGCTCTGCCATGCAAGAAATCCACTTTCAGCCCTGAATCCCAGGCTCTCATTTGCTGTCCTGGTGGAGATGCCAGGCCTGCTGCACAGAATCCACTCAGTCCCAGAGGGAGGAGAGCTCTAAGGCCTTCACCAGGAACATAGATGTATTGCCAGGCCCTATGGGAGTATAAGTTGCATAGGAATCAATGACAGAGCACTGAGAGATGGAGGGGAGAAAACACTATATATGTGAGTGTCTGCATTTGTTCACACATGTGTTTCATAGAAATGTTCTGTATGCAAAATGCCCCCTTCCTGAATACATGCAGGGTTTTTCATGGTGGTGGTGGTTCTTAGCTGCTGTTGAATCACCCCGACTCATGGTGATCCCATGCACAACTGAACAAAATGCTGCCTGGTCCTGTGCTGTCCCCATGATAGGTTGCAGATTGGACTGTTGTGATCCATAGAGTTTTCATTGGCTGATTTCCAGAGGTAGATCACCAGGCCATTCTTAGTCCATCTTACACTGGACGCTCCAGTGAAACTTGTTCAGCAACATAGCAACATGCAAACCCCCACTGACAGACAGGTTGTGGCTATGCATGAGGTGTATTGGCCAGGAATTGAACTTGGGTTTCCTGCATGGAAGGCAACAGTTCTACCACTGAACCACCACTTCCTCCATTTTCATGGTGGTAGTAAGTGTGAATTATTTTAGCTATCACACTGTTTCTTTTTTCCATGAGTAGGGAACCTCCATGCCTATGGCTGAATAAAAATTGTTGGGTGTCAGATTTTCTAAAGTGTGATCAGTTAGCAGATTTGTCTCCATTCAATATTATTTAATATTAATGGAAGTATGGTTTGGATGATGAATTCAAGGGTTGACAGTAAACAGAATTCTCTGTTTTATTTCCTTTCTTGCCTTTATTTTAGAATTGTAGATAGTAGTTTATATCTTTTTAAATTCATTTTTCTTATTTTCCTGCATCATTTCTCTAGCATTTATAATTTTCATGATAAATACCAATTTTAAAGTTAACAGTCATGATTGTGGGGTATGTATTGGGTTTTTTAAATTCCATTTTCTCACCCCTTAACTCATCTGTAAAAATGTAATTATCCTTCTTTTTCCACATGTTGTGTTATGAGTGCTAAAAATACATTTCTATGAAAGTTTTTTAATTTTGTAGGAAGGCATACAAAGAACAAGTATATGAATTAATATCTTTCCTATTAAATTTAACTTTTCCTTGTATTATACTTTTCTCTCTTTTTTTCCTCTTTTGGACACCGTCTCTCTCATATTTTCAGCCGTCACCTTTTGTTATCCTGGAATTTACTTTAAGTGCCCACATGTGTATGTTGTGTGGTGCGATGCAGTGGACAGACCAGAGGCTTCAGGCTCAGAAAGGCCTGGGTTAATCCCAATTAAATTACTTCTTAACTACGTGCACAAGTTACTTAGACTCCAAGAGTCTATGTTTTTGTACCTGTGAATAAAGGTGAAATAAGATGATGTATGTTAAGCAATCCTCCTTACCGCGGTGGTTAAGAGCTACGGCAAGCTACAGCTGCTAACCAAAAGGTCAGCAGTTCGAATCCACCAGCAGCTCCTCGGAAACCCTGTGGAGCAGTTCTACTCTGTCCTATAGGGTCACTATGAGTCAGACTCGACTTGATGGCAATGGGGTTTTCTTTTTTTTTTTCCACTTTAATGTATTTGGAACATATTTATCCTGATTCACTCCCCACCTCCTTCCTCTATCATACCCTTAAGGAAGTGGAGAGTGATAGGTTTGCAGTAGCTGGTTATATGTAGGAGTGGAGGGTATGTAGGTGTGTGTGTACATATACAACAGAATGGTGTGGGTGAAACAAAGCTAGATTGATCTTTTGCCATATGAACAGTAACATACCTTTTAGAACAAGGAGGTAATGGTCTTGCTCTACTGTGCCCACGTCAGACTACACTCAGTGTAGTCTTGGTCCAGGGGCTCTGAGGTGGGTTGATAAGAGTTCTGGGGCCTTGTCATATGAAGAGCTGAGGTGTTTAGTCCATGAAAGAGAGGCATCAAGGTGCTCAACAACTATCTTCAAATTCTGCAGGTCCTTAAAAAAAAAAAAAAAAAAAAAACTGGAATCAGACTTACTCTATATTGCCTGATGAGAAGAATCAGATGAAAGTCACCTAAAAATGGGTCTGGGCTCAAGAGAGGAGGGTTTCTCCAGTGGCAGAACCATCCCAAGATGGATGGGCATTGTGAGAGGGGGCGGGATCCCAACATCTGGAGATGCTTGATCAGGAGCAGGGCGACCACTTGATAGGGGACCATTGTAGAGAGAAAGCAAATTTCAAAGGAGAGAACTAAAGTACCCTGAGGGTCCTACCTAGTCCAAAGATGCTAAGATTCTATAATTCTATATTAAATATTGGCTTTGCTTCTGGTGGGTCTTTCCTGCCTTATGGAGAAACTACCAGATTAATAAAACATTGTGGCTGGATCTTACTAGTTTATGGACTTCATAATTTATAAAAATTCCAGTGTGTTTGTTTTAGATGATCAAATTAGATATATTGTTGGTAATTTCTTGTTGCTATTAGCTGCTGTTGAGTAGGCCCCAACTCATGGTGTCCCATGCACAACAGACCAAAACATTGTCAATAAGGTTGCAGATTAGACCTGTTGTGCTCCATAGGGTTTTCATTGTCTGATTTTTGGAAGTAAATTGCCAGGCCTTTTTTCCTAGTCTGTCTCAGTCTGGAAGCTCCAATAAAACCTATTCAGCATCATAGCCACTCAGGCCTCCACTGACAGATGGGTGGTGACACATGAAGTGCATTGGCTGGGAATCAATTCTAGGTCTCCTGCAAGGAAGGCAAGAATTCTACCATTGAACCACCACTCCCAGGCATATAGTAGGTACTCCTTGCTGATAAATAAGCTAATGGTACTGAAAACAAACTAAAAATACAGACTGTGTGTAAGGAACTTGGAATTCTTTGGAACAAAAGAGACCCAGATAGTCAGTGGCTTCATGGGAAGTGTAAACACCAAGATTAGTGGATAATCCACTGGTCTCTTTTCTTCTAATAAGTAATCATCTTAGAAGCAAAGTCTGTAGCCAGACTCTCAGTGCAGTGTTGCTTCTCTAAAAAGCAGTCACCTGCAGAACCACCGGAGAAGCCTGGCTTCTTTGTTGGCTCATTCCATAAATCATAAGGAAAGTATTTTTCTACATTCTTCAGCTCAAATGGCAGTAGGTGTGGTTCTGCTTGCTCTACAGCAGGGGCTACTTCCTGTTGTACCTGTTCTGCAAAGTGCACAACTGTTAGCAGAATGAGAGGAAAGCACCCTCATTTAAAGTTTGTTCTAATGTTTAAAAAGTGAAAACATGCTTTATCCCATTTAAGATTTCTACTAGTCTTGGTAGACAGAGGTGGAATGAAATATTAACCTCTTTTAAGAAGCAGTAAGCAAGATAATCTGTTTTGGGCATATCTCAAGGTTGTTTCTAAATAAACAGTAGAGGAAACCAAGAATTAGTCCTCAGAGGAACAAAGCCCTTCCAACCTGCAGGTATTGGATAGATGGGACCTGGTATCTCATTCAGTGGTGATGACTCAGAAGCAACTCTGTAGCTTCCTGGTCTCAGAGGCCAGAAATGGTCATGTCAGAGGCATGGAGCACATTGGCAATCAGCAGTCTTTGACTTAAGTGAGGACACTCTAGATTAGAAAGTAGAGGAAAGTCTCACTCCTTGGAATATATCCTAGAGAAGTAAGAGCCGTCACGCGAATAGATATATGCACACCCATATTCATTGCAACGCTGTTCACGATAGCAAAAAGGTGGAAACAACTTAGGTGCCCCTCTGAATGGATAAACAAATTATAGTATATTCACACAATGGAATACTAGGCAATGGTAAAGAACAATGAATCTGTGAAACATAATGTGGAGGAATCTGGAAGGCATTATGCTGAGTGAATTGTCAGTCGCAAAAGGACAAATATTGTTTAAGACCACTATTATAAGAACTCAAGAAAGGTTTAAACACAGAAGAAAACATTCTTTGATGGTTACGAGGGTGGGGAGGGAGGAAGGGGGTATTCACTAACTAGATAGTAGACAAGAATTATCTTAGGTGAAGGGAAGGACAGCACACACTACAGGGGAAGTCAGCAGCACAACTGGACTAAACCAAAGCTAAGAAGTTTCCTGAATACAGTCAAACACTTCGAGGGACAGAGGAGCAGGGGCGGGGGTCTGGGGACCATGGTTTCAGGGGACATCTAGGTCAATTGGCATAACAAAGTTTATTAAGAAAATGTTCTGCATCCTACTTTGGTGAGTGGTGCCTGGGGTCTTAAAAGCTAGCGAACAGCCATCTAAGATGCATCAATTTGTCCCAACCCACCTGGAGTAAAGGAGAATGAAGAACACCAAAGACACAAGGAAAGTATTAGCCCAAAAGACAGAAAGGGACAAATAAACCAGAGACTGCGTCAGCCTGACACCAGAAGAACTAGATGGTGCCTGGCTACCACCAATGACCGCCCTGACAAGGAACACAACAGATAGTCCTGGTTGGAGCAGGAGAAAAGTGGGGTGCAGAATTCAAATTCTAGTAAAAAGACCAGACTTAAGGGTTTGATTGAGACTGCAGGGACCCTGGAAGACATGGCCGCCAGACTCTCTGTTGGCCCCAAACTGAAACCATTCCCAAGGCCAACTCTTCAAAGATTACACTGGACTATGGGACATGAAATGATACTCATGAGGAGTGTGCTTTTTAGCTCAAGTAGATACATGAGACTAAGTGGGCGGCTCCTATCCAGAGGCAAGATGAGAAGGCAGAGAGGGTCAGGAGCTGGGTGAATGGATGCGGGAAATCTGGGATGGAAGGGAAGAGTGTGCTGTCACAGTATAGGGAGAGCAACTAGGGGGTCACATAACAAAGAGTGTATAAATTTTTGTATGAGAGACTGACTTGAACTGTAAACTTTCACTTGAAGTACAACAATAAAATAAAAAAAATAGAAAGTAGAGGAAAGTGAGGATGGTCTCATGAAATTCCTGGGGGAATTACCATGATAATGGTTCCTAAGTACTCTGGGCTGCTTCTTAAGTAATATGCTATCTGGGTAAGAGCCTCCCCAGTTCATTAACCAATTGTTGTCGTTAGTTGCCATTGAGTATATTCTGACTCATGGCAACTCATGTGTGCAGAGTAGAACTGCTGAAACCTATAGGATTTTCAAGGCTCTGATCTTTTGGAAGCAGATCGCCCCGCCTGTCTTCTGAGGCACCTTCTGGGTGGGTTCCAAATGCCAACCTTTCAGCTAGTAGTAGAGCACGTAACCATTTGTGCTACTCAGGGACTCCTCATTAACCCAGTTGTTGTTTCGAGGTGCCATATGAGTCGGTTCTGTCTCATAGCAACCCTATGTGCAACAGAACAAAACACTGCCCAGACCTACGCCATCCTCACAATCATTGTTATGCCTGAGCCCATTGTTGCAACCACTGTGCCAATCCATCTCATTGAGGGTCTTCCTCTTTTTCATTGACCCTCTACTTTACCAAGCATGATGTCCTTTTCCAGGGACTAATCCCTCCTAATAACATGCCCAAAGTATGTGAGATTTAGTCTCGCCATCCTTGCTTCTAAGGAGCATTCTACTTGTACTTCTCCCAAGACTGATTTGTTCCTTCATTTGGCAGTCCATGGTATATTCAATATTCATATGGGATGATTGAAAGCACCATGGCTTGGGTCAGGTGCACCTTAGTCTTCAAGGTGACATCTTTGCTTTTTAACACTTGGAAGAGGTCTTTTGCAGCAGATTTGCCCAATTCAATGCATCATTTGATTTCTTGACTGTTGCTTCCATGAGTGTTGATTGTGCATCCAAGTAAAATGAAATCCTTGACAACTTCCCCATTTATCATGATGTTGCTTATCGGTCCAGTTGTGAGGATTTTTGTTTTCTTTATGTTGAGGTGTGATCCTTACTGAAGGCTGTGGTCTTTGATCTTCATCAGTAAGTGCTTCAAGTCCTCTTCACTTTCAGCAGTTAAGGTTGTGTCATCTGCATAACACAGGTTGTTAATTAGTCTTCCTCCAATCCTGATGCCACGTTCTTCTTCATATAGTCCAGCTTCTCCAGTTATTTTTTTCATTAACCCAATAGGGCAGAATTTTTTCTATTTTTCAACTTGTAATTCCTGCACCTGCTGTCTCAGAATTAGGGGTGGTGTTAAACATACAAATTCCTGGATCTCAACTCAAATCTACCAAATCAGAATCTCTGTATATAGGCCCAAGAACCTATTTATTAGGAAGGAAAGCTGTTCTCAAAAGCCTCCTCAAGTTTTATTGGCTAGGATTAAGTCACATGCTCATGCCTAAATCAATTAGGAGCCAGGAGAATAAGACTAGGTGACTAAACCCATCATGCCAGGGCTGGAGAGGGTTCCCCTTCTCTGAGCACATAGCCTCAAGGATGTGGGAACTCTAGAATTAGGTTCTGCCTGCATGGAAAAGGGCTAGGGGTAAATTAGATGAGTAGACATGGTGTTTGCTACCACAGCTTGGTAGGTGATTAGGGATAATAACGCACATTAAATCTTGGCCTCTTCTGTTGCCAATTCTTGAAGTTCACTCATATTCACCAGATCAAATGCCCAAAACCTTCTTCACTGATAGCCTTTTCTGGTGATGTGTAAGTGACTCCAAAGAAGCCAGAAAGAATTGATGTTTGGTAAAAGAGACTGATCTTGCAATAGTTCAAAATGCCAGATGTAATTTTCTATTCCCAAACCCTCAAATTGTAGTTGGTAGGAATATGATATATTTATTCTCTAATTCAACAAATATTTACTGAGCACCTCTCATGTGTCAGTCCTGGGCATATATCAGTAGATAAAAGAGACAAAAACTTGTGTCCTGTCCTCATGAAGCTGACATCCAGTGGGAGCAACAGAAAGTAAATAAATAAGCAGATAAACTATAAAGTATGTTTGAAGAGGATAAATTCTAAGAAGGAAATAAATCAGGGGGAAATGATAAGAAGTAGAAAGGTAGGCATTTTGCAATTTTAAATAGAGAGGTGAGGTCAAGCCTCACTGAAAAGGGAAGGTTTGTGCAAAGACCTGGGGGAGGTGAATAGTGAGCCATAGGGATACATGGAGAGTTAAGGATCCCAGGAGAAGTATGGCAAGTATAGAGGCCCTGGAGTAGGAGTGTGCCTGGATCAAGAAAGAGGAAGGCCAGTGGGGCTGGGGCGTGGGGAGTGAAGCAAAGGAAGAGTTGTAGGAGATGAGGTTGGAAGAGATAAGGAGGTAGGGTGGGAGCAGATCACCTGGAGCCTTTGAAGGGACTTTGTTTTTGCTCTAAGAGGGATGGGGAAGACATTGGAAGGTTGGAAACAGAAGAGTGACGTGATACACCTGTTATTTTAATACGACCGTTCTGGCATTGCTTTGAGAATAGACTGTAGGGAAGCCAGGTAGGAGGCTATTGCAATGTTTCAAGTGAGATATGATCAGGACTTGGACCAGGATAATTGAGATGAAAAGAGAAAGAGGAGACTTAAGGATGATTCCAAACTTTTTGGCCTGAGTAACTGGAAAGATGGAATTGCTATTAACTCATCTAGGGAATACTGTGGGAGGAGCAAGTCTGTAGAGTGAGAATCAGGAGTTCATCTTCAACATGTTAATTATGAGATGCCTATTAGACATCCAGGTGGAGATGTTGAGTGGCGACTGGATGAACTGGAGATGTGAATTGGAGAATTATTAGCCTATGTATAATAATTAAAGTAATAGGACTGGATGAAATGAGCAAGGAGAGAGAAGAAGTCCTAAAACCAAGCCCTGGGGTTGTTTTCTGCATTGTTTTTCAAGTGCCTTGAGTTCTACTAAGTTTATCCAACCTGTAGTTTTTTAGGACATTGAAGGAGTTAGGTTGGAAAATGGTTAACCTAAATTATTCATTGATAATAATGTAGCATGAAGGAAACACTTTCTCAAAGATATCTGGAAGACTGTGCATATCCAAAAGCCCATAAAGTACATATAGGCTTTGACTTATTATATCCAGAATGCTCAGTGATTATCCATTTAACCAGTGTTTTAGCCCATTGAATAAAAGCTCAGGCACTTATAAAACATATGCAGGGGACTGTGAATGACAAATCCTGGCTCAGCTGTTCCTCCATTCAAATTTTAGCCCCTCCAAGAGACCAAGGAGAGCCTGGGGCAAAGGCCTTCAGCCCATACTAGAGACACAGACCAGGAAAAATCAATAGAGCCAGGAGGTAGAATGAAGCTTCACAGTGAATTTGACTCTGGCGCAGAGGTTAAGAGCTCATGCTGCTAACCAAAATGTCATCAGTTCAAATCCAGCAGCTGCTCCTTGGAAGCCCTGTGGGACAGTTCTACTCTGTCCTATAGGGTTGCTATGAATTGGGATCAACTTGATGGCAACAGGTTTGGTTTGGTTTGGTTCCCAGGAGAACATGGAAGTCAAAGCATAGCATTCAAGAACTGAGATTTTGGAGTCAAGTATACCTGCATCCTAATCCCAGCTCCATCACTTTAGTAGCTTATAGGCAAGTTGCTTAACTTCTCCAAGTGTCTGTTTTCTTGTTTATAAAATGGAGAGAACAATATCCATGTCGTATAAAAATTGAATGGGATAATATTTATAAAACATTTAGCACAATGATTGCTATTATTATTTTTAAAGTGTCCCTCAATAGTCTCACTTCAGTTAGAAGTTCAACCTGTTATAGTATGATTCCTTTGGAGCCTAATTTAGTGAACTGAAAGGCTGTTAAATCAGACTGCGATTTGTAATCTACAGAATATCCTGGTCCAAGGCCTGGTTATTTGGTAGGGTTGGGACTATTCTTGAGTTGCATTTATCTCTGGTACCACTAGGGGGCACCTCAAGAAATTAATTTTGGAATGTGCTACAGTAACTGGTAGAATTTTTTTACAGTAACATGATAGAATTTTGCAAGACCAATGACTTATTCATTGCAAATAACTTTTTTCAACAACATAAGTGTGGACCTCGCCAGATGGAACACACAGGAATCAAATCAACTGTATCTGTGGAAAGAGATGATGGAGAAGCTCAATATCATCAGTCAGAAGAAGGCAAGGGGCCAACTGTGGAATAGATCATCAATTGCTCAAATGCAAGTTCAGGCTGAAGCTGAAGAAAATTAAAACAAGTCCACAAGAGCCTAAGTATGACCTTGAGTAAATCCCATATGAATTTAAAGACCATCTCAAGAATAGATTTGACTCACTGAACACTAATGACCAAAGACCAGGCGAGTTGTGGGATGACATCAAGGATATCAAACAAGAAGAAAGCAAAAGGTCATTAAAAAAGACAGGAAAGAAAGAAAAGACCAAAATGAATGTCAGAAGAGACTCTGAAACTTGCCCTTTAGCATAGGGTAGCTAAAGCAAACGGAAGACATGATGAAGTAAAAGAGCTGAACAGAAGATTTCAAAGAGTGGCTCAAGAAGACAAAGTAAAGTATTATAATGAAATGTGCAAAGACCTGGAGTTAGAAAACCAAAAGGGAAGAACACACTCAGCACTTCTCAAGCTGAAAGAACTGAAGAAAAATATTCAAGCCTCGAGTTGCAATTTTGAAAGATTCTATGGGCAAAATATTAAATGACACAGGAAGCATCAAAAGAAGATGGAAAGAATACACAGAATAACTGCACCCAAAAGAATTAGTTGACGTTCAACCATTTCAGGAGGTAGCATATGATTAAGAACTGATGGTACTCAAGCAAGAAGTCCAAGCTGCACGGAAGGCATTGGTGAAAAACAAGGCTCCAGGAATACCAACTGAGATGTTCCAACAAACGGATGCAGCACTGGAAGTGCTTACTCGTCTATGCCAAGAAATACGGAAGACAACATCCTGGCCAACAGACTGGAAGAGATCCATATTTGTGCCCATTCCAAAGAAAGGTGATACAAGAGAATGCGGAAATAAGCAAACAATATCATGAATATCACACGCAAGTAAAATTTTGCTGAAGATAATGCAAAAACTGTTGCAGCAGTACATTGATAGGGAACTGTCAGAAATTCAAGCTGGATTCAGAAGAGGATATGGAATGAGGGATATTATTGTTGATTTCAAATGGATTTTGGCTGAAAGCAGAGAATACTAGAAAGATGTTGTTATGGATTGAATTATGTCCCCCCAAAATGTGTATCAACTTGGCTAGGCCATGATTCCCCCTATTGTGTGATTGTCCACCATTTTGTCATCTGATGTGATTTTCCTATGCATTGTAAATCCTGCCTCTATGATGTTAATGAGGCAGGATTAGAAGCAGTTATGTTAATGAGGCGGGACTCAATCTACAAGATTGGTTGTGTCTTAAGTTAGTCTCTTTTGAGATATAAAAAAAGAAGCCAGCAGAGAGATAGGGAGACCTCATACCACCAAGAAAGCAACACCAGGAGCAGAGCGCACCCTTTGGACCCAAGATTCCTGCACTGAGAAGCTCCTAGAATAGGGGAAGTTTGAAGACAAGGACCTTCCCCCAGAACCGACAGAAAGAGAGAGCCTTCCCCTGGAGCTGGCACCCTGAATTCAGACTTCTAGCCTCCCAGAGTGTGAGAGAACAAATTTCACTTTGTTAAAGCTGCCCACTTGTGGTATTTCTGTTATAGCAGTACTAGATAGCTAAGACAGTTGTTTACTTGTGTTTTATTGACTATGGAAAGGTATTTGACTGTGTGGATCATAACAAATTATGGATAACATTATGAAGAATGGGAATCCCAGAACACTTAATTGTGCTCATGAGGAACTGGTACATAGATCAAGAGGCAGTCGTTCAAACAGAACAAGGGGATACTGCATGGTTTAATATCAGGAAAGGTGTGCGTCAGGGCTGTATCTTTTCACCGTACTTATTCAATCTGTATGCTGAGCAAATAACCTGAAAACCTGGAGTATATGAAAAAGAACGCAGCATCAGGATTGGAAGAAGTTCCATTAACATCCTGCAATATGCAGATGACACAACCTTGATTGCTGAAAGTGAAGAAGACTTGAAGCACTTTTACTGATGAAGATCAATGACCACAGCCTTCAGTATGGCTTACACTTCAACATCAAGAAAACAAAAATCCCCACAACTGGACCAATAAGCAACATCATGATAAACGGGGAAATGATTGAAGTTGTCAAGGATTTCATTTTACTTGGATCCACAATCAATGGCCTTGGAAGCGGCAGTCAAGAAATCATTGACACATTGAATTGGGCAAATCTGCTGCAAAAGACCTCTTTAAAGTATTCAAAAGCAAAGATGTCACTTTGAGGACTAAGGTGTGCCTGACCCAAGCCATGGTGTTTTCAATTGCCTCATGTGCATGCTAAAGCTGGACAATGAATAAGGAAGACCAAAGAAGAATTCATGGCTTTGAATTATGGTGTCGGTGAAGAATATTGAATATACCATAGACTGCCAGAAGAATGAACAAGTCTGTCTTGGAAGAAGTGCAGCCAGAGTGCTTCTTAGAATTGAGGATGGTGAGGCTTTGTCTCATGTACTTTGGACATGTTATTAGGAGAGACCAGTCCCTGGAGAAGGACGTCATACTTGGTAAAGAAGAGGGTCAGCAAAAAAGAAGAAGACCCTCCAGGAGATGGACTGACACAGTGGCTACAACAATGGGCTCAAACACAGCAACAATTGTTGTTCATAGGGGTCACTATGAGTCGGAACCGACTTGACAGCACCTAATAACAGCAGTAACAGGTAGCCATGAAGAGTTAATATACTTCCAAATGTGACTTATACATCAGGAGTAGCCTGCTCAGTGCACTTAGGATTCTTAACATCTTTGACCTCAAAAATGTATAAATTGGTTGCAGCAGAATTCCACCACAGAGTGTGCATTCCTGAGGCACTGAGTCACACACTTAGGTACGGGTCCATTTGTGAAGGACATCTCTGAATTCTGAGGTTTTCTGCTCTACTTGTGGTCAAATATAGCCCTGCAGCTAGATCAAGCTATTCGATTAGGCAACTTGCAACAATGTACTAAGACATTTCTATAAATACTTGTATACAGAGCTGGCATAGAAAATCATCTCTAGCCCACCAGTAATGCTTTAGAATTAATTCGCTCACCTTTTATGCCAACGGTTTGCCATACTAAGTAAACAGCTAACACATGGTTGAGCCAGAATTCATACCCAAAGAAAGTGGCTCTAGAGCCAGTACTCTGCCTACTACACCTTATGACCTTTATTGACAGGCAACATTGAATTAATACTAAATGTCAGAGGGTGGAGATAAAGAACAGGAGTGGCCGTTGTCTCTGCCCTCAAACAGTTTATAACCTGGACTAAATATGGTAATCATGTTAATAATACACACACTGTTCCATTAAAAATATACAAGTCATTCACACTATTTATTAATAAGGATACTGAGTCATGTCTGTCTATATGGGTCTATATACATGTGTATATATATGCATAGGGAGTCCCTGGTTTGCACAAACAGTTAAGTGCTCAACTACAAGGCAAAAGGCTGATTGTTTGAACCCACCCAGAGGCTCCTCGGAAGACAGGCCTAGTGATCTGCTTCCAAAAGTTCACAGCCTTGAAAACTCTATGGAGCAGTTCTACTCCACACAGATGGGCTCACCATGAGTCAGAAATGACTCAATGGCAACTCACAACAACAATGTATGTGTATATGTGTCTATGTATAAGTATATAAACCCAAAAACCCACTGCTGTTCAGTTGATTCCAATGATGATTATAAGCATATGCTCATGTATACGGTATTCAATTTAATAGTATCTGAGTGTCTACTACGTGCCAGGCACATAATATAAAATGAAAGGCAACATCTTGGTGGCGTAATTCAGACAAGTGCAATACCAAGATTTTATCTACTGTCTCAGGGAAGGCTTCTTAGAAAAGTTAAGGTCTTTGTTGATTTGGGGACAATGGGACTGCTATATCAACATTTGACCCAAGAAGAGTATGTACTCTACTGGTTGGTACAAAATATATTGAATGAATGAGTAAATGAATGAATGATACTTGCTTCATGAATGGGAAGGACAAAAATCAGGAACTGAGGAAGTTAGAAGAACGGGGCACAAATAACTAGAATGGAGCAAGGAATTCCCTCAGCTGGGCTCACAGAGCAAACTGCTGGCTGGCAAATGACTTTTTGACGCCACAATCAGGTCTTCTTTCCTGGCTTTTAATCCTAGTTTAAGAAATAGAGTTTTGTGTTTGTTTGTTTTTTAAGTCCTTTGCTCCATAGTTGCCATGCATATGAGTGAAATTCTACCTTGCATGTTTTTTATTTCCAAATGGAGTTATGTTCATATTTATATGCAAGGTAATCTGCTGTCACTGAAAATAAAGGCACCTCATGTAGTCAGTTATAAATGTCTCTTCACTTACAGATTAGTGGGACTATTACCCACATCTTACCAATATTACTTACCACACTTTAGCTGTTTCTCAAAGATCATTTCCCCTTTTTCTTCCTTAGCATTATCCATCAGGTTTCTGGTTCTTATATCACGCTAATGCCTTCCTTGGGCTCAGCTAGGCAACATATTCAGGGCGTCGAGTGCCTGCCAAGTTTCCAGGGAACGGAGCCATGGGCCTACCTCCTAAACGATACTGACAGCTAAACTAATTTTTTTTTATCTTAGAAAATCAAAGTTGTAGTTTATTTTAGACACATCAACAAAGTTTAATTGTCATGGTAAATTCATATTGAACGTTCAATTGAAAATGCGTATTAAAGAAAACTTTAAAGAATTCTTCTATGCAGCATATAATGAAAGTAATATGTTTGGGGGTAACAAATATATCCAACAGCCATACGAAGAAACTTAATTCAATTGATTCTCAGTAATGAATATTAGTGACTATATTGCTCATGCCTGAAGACCTGATATGAGTTGAATCGGGAAAACTTGTCTAAGACTGTTAGCTAGAGCATTCACTGTGTTGCATTTCCTTGAAGTTTATTTGCTGTTTTTCCTTCCCTTTGAAAAATACATGGTTTTCCCTCTCTCCTTTGTCTAAATGAACATGGCCCTAAAATGCATGCAGTTTTGTAAGCTTCGGATTGCAGATTCTACGTAACTCAAATAACAGAGCCATGAAATCCCACCCTTTCATCTGGATTCTGTGAACCGCTGAGACTTGTGGAGTGTAAGTGATGTCAGAATAATGCCTAAAGGTGTAGCGTCAGGGCCCACACTCTGCCCTGGGATACGCAATCCAGCCAGCAATGTAAGGCTTGTACTCATAACCCAGGGCTGAACGTGCCCTCATTGTTTTAATTACAGAGCTACAGCATGTGGGTAAGAAACTTGGATTTGACAGCAGCAGAAGAAAGCACATATTGTATGCCTTCAATCAGCTTTGTATTAGGAGACCCTTAAAGGGAAAATTACGTGAAAGAAAGAAGTAGGAAGAAAACAACAAACTAGCAAGATCCCTATTTCAATATAATTTAGAGAAAATGACTGATTTGGGTTGGTCATGTTGCCAGAACAGATGACTCAAGGCTTCCAAACAAGAAATGGAAATCAGGAGGATGCCTGAAGCCTGAAAGAAGAACAAGTTGTGAAGATATGACTGACTGTGAGGGTTCAAAATCAACTCTACCAAAGATGAGCTTGGATCATTGCCCAGAACAAAACTGAATGGTGATGTTCATTTAGGTCCTGACTGTTAAAACAAAATAAAATGTAGTAATTGTGCTCTGTTAGGTACACAGACGTGTTAATGCTTTCCGATTTCCCCAACTGGGGATCTGATGTCAATTTCCCTGTCGCTCCTATTTCATGCTTCATGGATGGGTATTATTGCTGTTCTGGACGCTTGCTGGATGCCAGGTTTTTGGCAAAGAGTGGGCTCCAGGTGAAAGCATACTTCTCATGCTACATGTGAGTGTGCTGCAGGTGGCTTTGAAAATGGCTTTTTCACTTGGAAATTGTTTCTTTATTTGGCCTTTTCTGGCAAGGATAATATATATATCTGTCCTGCTATTCCCAGTGTGATAGTCACTGAAATCTCCACAGTTTGGGCCCCAAAACGCCTCACTTCTGACAACCGGAAAGCCTCTGTTTGCATAGGCAGCAGATTTGTGCATTTATCTGTTCCTCTCTTGTTATTGCTATTAGGCCCGTCAAGTTGATTCTTCATAGCAACCCCACGTGACAAGAGTAGAACTGCCCATAGGATTTGCTTGACTGTAATCTTTATGAGAGCAGATTGCCAGGCCTTTTCCCACAGAGCTGCTGGTGAGTTTGAACCACTGATTTTTCTGTTAGTAGTCCAGCACTTAACCATCTGTGCCACCAGGGCTCCTCTGTTCCTTTCTTAGGTGGGAAGATATTTTATTTGTGATTTCCTTATACTCATCTTCTCGTTAATTTATCAGTTGGGTTTTATGGTAACCTTTCTATGATAGACAACTGAGTATGGCTCCCTTAAAAGGTCCGTTGCAAAGCAACTGCACAGTTTCTCTTTCTGATTGCAGGTTACAAAGCAGAAAACATTCCGTGTTGTTGCTCCTAACACAAAAACCTGCCTAATAGCCCAGCACGTTAGGAAATTTCCCAGCCTGCTTTGAGGAGTAGTCCAACTCTATCGTACAGATGACTTAAAAAAAACAAACGAACAAACATTTTCTATGTAATAAATTAGAAAAATAAAAGCAAAACCAACAGGGAGGGGGATTAAGAGGGAAAAAAGGTGGGGCAGACAGGACGTGATTTTTCGGTTCTTTTTTGGCCTCTTTACCTGAGTTGAATTTTGAGAATGTTAAGCACTCCCCTGTCTACGCACTATTTATCACAGAGTCTTCAGATGTCAGTGGCTAATTTAAAGCAAGTAATTTTTTAAAGATATTGTCAGGTACAAGACGTTTAATTAAGGATCTGTCTGGTTTTCATGAGTGTCTAACTAACATGTTTGTTTCTTAAAACTGGGTAACCTAAAATTAGACCCCAATGAGAAACAGGTTCCTGGGTGGCACGCTTTGTACTCGACTACTAACCTAAAGGTTGGCAGTTCAAACCCACCAAGCAGCATCTCAGAAGAAAGGCCTGGCAATCTGCTTCTATAAAGATTACAGCCAAGAAAGTGCTATGAACAGTTCTACTCTGTAACACATGAGGTCACCATAAGTCAAAATCAACTGGATGGCAAAAGATTTGGGATTTTTTTGTTTGGTTTTGGTTTTGGTTTTGAAATGAGAGACAGAAGGATGGCTTCTCCCAAGGTTTAAGTTACTGTAAATGAAGCAAGACTGAACACAAGCTGGAGCTCAAAGGAAATTCCACATTTCCTTGCTTCCATACAAACAGCGTCTTTTCGCTGGTTGTTAAATGACCTTGGAGCCTGCTATATGTTAAATATTTCACACTTTAAAAATGATTGTTATTAGGTGCCATCGAGTTGGTTCTGACTCATAGCGGCCCTATGTACAGGAGAACCCAACACTGCCAGTCTTGCGCCATCCTCACAATCCTTGCTATGTTTGAGCCCATTATTGCAGCCACTGTGTCAACCCATCTCGCTGAGGTTCTTCTTCTTTTGGATAACCTTCTACTTTACCAAGCATGATGTCCTTCTCCAGGGGCTTGTCTCTCCTTATAACATGTCCAGAGTACATGAGACGAAGTCTCGTCATCCTTGCTTCTAAGGAGCAGTCTGGCTGTGCTTCTTGCAAGACAGACTTGTTCATTCTTCTGGTAGTCCATGGTATATTCAGTATTCTTCTCCAACACCATAATTCAAATGCATCAATTCTTCTTTGGTCTTCCTTATTCACTGTCCAACTTTCCCATGCATATGAGGCAATTGAAAATACCATGGCTTGGATCAGACATACCTTAGTCATCAAGGTGACATCTTTGCTTTTGAATACCTTAAAGAGATCTTTTCCAGTAGATTTGTCCAATACAATATGTCATTTGATTTCTTGGCTGCTGCTTCCATGGGTGTTGATTGTGGATCCAAGTAAAATGAAATCCTTGACAACTTCAGTCTTTTCCCCCTTTATCATGATGTTGCTTATTGGTCCAGTTGTGAGGATTTTTGTTTTCTTGATGTTGAGGTATAATCCATACTGAAGGCTGTAATCTTTGATCTTCATCAGTAAGTACTTCAAGTCCTCTTTGCTTTCAGCAATGAAGGTTGTGTCATCTGCATATCACAGATGGTTAATGAAACTTCTTCCAATCCTGATGCCTTCCTCTTCTTCATATACTCCAGCTTCTTGGGTTATTTGCTCAGTATACAGATTGAATAAGTATGGTGAAAAGATACAACTCTGACACACACCTTTCCCAATTTTAAACCACGCAGTATCCCCTTGTTCTGTTCAAACAACTGCCTCTTGATCTATGTACAGGTTCCTCATGAGCACAATTATTCTGGAATTCCCATTTTTCACAATGTTATCCATAATATGTTATGATCCACACAGTCTAATGCATTTGCATAGCCAATAAAACACAGCTAAACATCTCTCTGGTATTCTCTGCTTGCAGCCAAGATCCATCTGACATCAGCAATGATATCCCTCGTTAACATCCTCGTCTAAATCCAGCTTGAATTTCTGGCAGTTCCCTGTCAATGTACTGCTGCAACCATTTTTGAATTATCTTCAGCAAAATTTTACTTGCATGTGATATTAATGATAGTGTTTGATAACTTACACATTCTGTTGGATCACCTTTCTTCAGAATGGGCACAAATATGGATTTCTTCCAGTCGGTTGGCCAGGAAGCTGTCTGCCAAATTTCTTGGCATAGACAACTGAGCACCTCCAGTGCTGCATCTGTTTATTCAAACATCTCAGTTGGTATCCTTTCAATTCCTGGAGCCTTGTTTTTCGCAAATGCCTTCAGTGCAGCTTGGACTTCTTCCTTCAATACCATTGATTCTTGATCATATGCTACCTCCTGAAATGGTTGAAAGTTGACCAGTTCTTTTTGGTACAGTGCCTCTGTGTATTCCTTCCATCTTCTTTTGATGCTTCCTGCGTCGTTCAATATTTTGCCCATAGAATCCTTCAATATTGCAACTCGAGGCTTGAATTTTTTCTTCAGTTCTTTCAGCTTAAGAAATGCTGAGTGTGTTCTTCCCTTTTAGTTTTCTAACTCCAGGTCTTTGCACATGTCATTACAATACTTTACGTTGTCTTCTCGAGCCACCCTTTGAAATCTCTGTTGAGCTCTTTTACTTCATCATTTCTTCCATTCGCTTTAGCTACTCTGTGTTCAAGAGCAAGTTTCAGAGTCTCTTCTGAAATCCATTTTGGTCTTTTTTCTTTCCTGTCTTTTTAATGACCTTTTGCTATCTTCAGGTATGATGTCCTTGAGGTCTTCCAACAACTCATGTGGTCTTCGGTCGTTAGTGTTCAATGCGTCAAATCTGTTCTTGAGATGGTCTCTAAGTTCAGGTGGAATATACTCAGGGTCATACTTTAGCTCTCATGGACTTGTTTTAATTTTCTTCAGCTTCGGCTTGAACTTGCATATGAGCAATTGATGATCTGTTCCACAGTTGGCCCCTGGCCTTGTTCTGACTGATGATACTGAGCTTCTCCATCATCTCTTTCCACAGATGTAGTCGATTTGATTCCTGTGTATTCCATCCAGTGAGGTCCATGTGTATAGTTGCCCTTTATGTTGTTGAATAAAGGTATTTGCAATGAATAAGATGTTGGTCTTGCAAAATTCTGTCACGTGATCTCCTGTGTTGTTTCTGTCATCAAGGCTGTATTTTCCAACTACCAATCCTTCTTTGTTTCAAACTTTCACATTCCAATCACCAGCAATTATCAATGCATCTTGATTGCATGTTTGATCAATTTCAGGCTGCAGAAGTTGGTAAAAGTCTTCAATTTCTTCATCTTTGGCATTAGTGGTTGATGCATGAATTTGAATAATAGTCCTATTAACTGGTCTTCCTTGTAGGCATACGGATGTTATCCTATCACTGACAGTGTTGTACTTCAGGATAGATCTTGAAATGTTCTTTTTAACAATGAATGCAATGCCATTCCTCTTCAATTTATCATTCCTGGCATAGTAGACCAGATGATTGTCTGATTCAAAATGGCCGGTACCGTCCATTTCAGTTTACTAATGCCTAGGATATCTGTCTTCAGGAATTGTATTTCAGTTTTTACAACTTCGGATTTTCATTGATTCTTACTTTATACATTCCACATTCCAATTATTAGTGGATGTTTGCAGTTGTTTCTTCTTATTTTGAGTCACCATTTGTCTGTCAGTTTGTCGTATTGTGGTGGCTTGCTTATTGCTGTGATGCTAGAAGCTATGCCATCAGTATTTCAAATACCAGCAGGGTCACCCGTGGTGGACAGGTTTCAGCGGAGCTTCCAGACTAACATAGATGGGGAAGAAGGACCTGGTGAGCTACTTCTGAAAAAGCTGGCCAGTGAAAACCTTCTGGATAGCAGCGGAACATTGTCTGATATAGTGCAGGAAGATGAGCCCCTCAGTTTGGAAGGCACTCAAAATGTGACTGGGGAAGAGCTGCCTCCTCAAAGAAAGTCAACCTTAAAAACGAGGGTGGGAGGAAATGAGGGGTAAAATTATTTTGTAGGCTTTGGCACAAATCTGTATTTCAAATAAGCTGTGCGAGCTGTGTCTTTGAGAAGAACACGTGCAATGTATTTTTTGATCTTCATTTTATAGATGTACATAAGTAATACAAGGCCTTGTTTTGATTATACAATTAAAAACAAATGTGATCCAGTATCGTAGCACTCTGTGTCTACTTACGTTCCTGAACAATAACTCTCATTAGTGTACAAACCATCATGATTTAATGGCTTTGGAGACCTGGTACCCCATTCTCATATTTACTGTATGACTTTGGTCTGCTAGTTTCTCCATGTTCCCATCTACAGTATGGCTTTCTTTCACAGGAAATCATACTAATGATATAGTGTTTTAACACATGATAGTCTCCCTGAAAGAAACAATCTAAAACTATTTTTCAGATGATCCTCACAGTCTCCTTTGAAATGCTTCACTTAACATTTAACAGTTATGTTAAATTATGATTTAAGATTTAGAATTTAAGACTTTTTCAGAAATGAGGATACTAAAGGCTATTTGTATCAGAATGCTGTTGGCTGCAGCTTAACAGAAGACAAAATTAAAAGCAGCTCAAATAGTAGTTTTTGGTTTTTTTGCACATAACCAGAAATCTAGAGGTAGAATGCTAGGATTGGTCAATTTAGCAGCCGAAGAATATCATCAAAGTCTAGGTCTCTTTCATCTTTCTACTCAGCCACCCTCATCTTATGGGCAGTGATGTCTCACATGGCCACAGTGCACAGGCATCTCTTGCGGCTAGGGCAACATCTAGCAAAAAAGACTCATTTCTCCTCCTATGTGCCCTTTTTCCTTAGGGAGAAAATTCAACACTTCCAGCAAATTTCCCCACTGGTCCCATGGGCTAGGGTCACATGTCCATGCCTAACCCACTCACTAGCAAGGGGATGGGATCACCGTGATTGGCTTGAATAATCCTGCTTCACTCCCTGGTCTGGAGAAGGGCTCTGCTCCCCCAGCCCATGGGATGGTGAACACCAAAACCAAATCAGGGTTCTACCCCCAAGGGACAAGGTGGGGTGGAGGGGGTACATCTTTTGGGTCAGTAACCAACAGTACTCCCACCAACTTTTTGGATAATAAGAGTTTTTATTTTTAGTATTTAACATTAATAGCTCAGTGTTTTATCATATTACTGAAGTATGCATTATGTTTCTCTCACATTGACAGAATTTTCTGGTATGCCTCTTAAAGGCAAAGTTTATCCCAGGACCTACTTTTTTTCTCTCATTCTGGTTCAACTAGAAAATATGTAGTCAATAAACCAAAAAGCTTTCACAAAAATTATTTTGTTCATCTTAGCCCGGGTCTGGCATCCATATAGAGTCCCTGGGTGGTGCAGTTAACGCACTCAGCGGCTAACCCAAAAGTTGGAGGTTTAACTCCCCAGAGGCCTCTCCGAAGAAAGGCCTGGCAATCTACTTCCAAAAAATCAGCCATTTCAAACCCTATGGAGAACAGTTCTCCTCTGACACAGATGGGGTCATCGTGAGTGAGAATCGACTCAATGGCAACTGTTTTTTTTTTTTTTTCTTTTTTAATCAGTTATAAAGCTAATATTTCACCTTACTTTAAAATGGAATTGATCAGAAATAAGAAGAGAGACCTGATTTTTAATTGCCTTTTCCACATCCTCCTACAATAAGAAATGACAAGTTATCGTCACAACAAAAATAACTTTTCAAAAGTTTTTATAAAAATAGTTTTACAACAAGAAAAACTATCGTACAACATAAACAAATGGTCAAGCACATGTACTGTGGGGGCAACAGAACTTGATTTGAGTCCCTGCACCCTATTAGACGGTGATGTGCCAGTAGACCTCATTTGCAAAATGAAGAAAATAATCACATCTGCTTCCAAGGATTGTTGTGAGAGTTGAATGAGATTAATATAGGTACGTATGTCAAATATGCTTATTCTTAACATAGTAAGCATTCAACAAATGTTGACTATTTTTACTTATTAGTTAGGAAAAGTCCGTAAATATCTGTTAACATTCTCCAACACAAAACAGTTATAATCAAACTCTTAACTTTTAAAAGTAATAACTTGAAGAAACAAAACATGAAGACTGTCATATAGTTCATACTACAATTTTATGGGAAGTGTTGCATTGGCTCTGGTACCTCTTTCACAGATTTCTCCAGTTGGCTTGATGTGGGTCAAAACTTAAAACCAGAATGGTGTCTTTGCTGTTCTAATGCTGCATAGATGTTTAAAATCCCACTTTCTTCTCATCCCACTAGTAGACTTAATATGAGAAGTAAGCAGGATGAAGCACATTAATATGCGTGTCAGGAAGTCCCTAAACTTCCCTGTTCAATGTGCTGTTAAGCTACCTGCTCTGTATATCAAGCCAAAACTACATGAAGGCAGAAGAAGTTGACATCAGTTCTTCAGAAGAAAAATAAAAAACAATCTCCTTTCTAAAACATTACAATTCCTTTTTGTTTTTTCAGAATCTGTATATCATACTTTACAATATGAAAATCTTCAATCATTTTCTAATCAAGTCAAAAAAATAGGTCATCAGTTTTAGCTCTGGCTCCCATTCGCTTGCTCACATTTTGGTATGTGACCCTTCTGATTGACCCCAGATCAATCTTAACTAACAAAAGTCTCTTCATATGAAAAGACATGGCAAAGAGGTACTTCCACAGCCACTCTGGCTGTAGGGGTCCCAAGATTTACTTTCTGGATCCAGGTCTCAGGACTGTAAGTAATAAACCCAACTCAAACTTAATTAAGTAAAAGAGGGAATTTATTGGAAATGTTACTGGGTATCTCATAGAATCAAATGTAAAGTGAAATAAGCAATGTTCAATAAGGATCTAGATATAGTGAGGCTTAAAGAAAACCTGGAACCAGGGTCTCAGACAGCACCAGAACTTCTCCGTCTTGCTTCTATGTTCCCTGAATGGTAGTTTTTTTCTTTTTTATCACTGCAGACTGGCTTTCTCCAGATGTTAGAAATCATGGATATTTATGGTATCCTAGCTTTATATCGTAGAGCTTTAACCACAGAGAACAAGTCTGCCTTTTTTAGTTCCAGTTCCAAAATTCTGGAAAACAACTCTGATAGGACTAGCTTGGATCAGGCACCCACCCATAGACCAATTAACTTGGGCAAAGAGCTAGAATACTATTTGGATCCATTTGGATGAAGTGCCCAATCAACTGCTACCTGCAAGCACTATCATACTAGTATGTTGGTTCCAATAATTAAAAAAAAAACAAACTTAGGTGGGGCAGTTTTCAGAATAAGGAGTGATGACCTGACCATTCCATGTTGTTGTTGTCGCTGTTAGGTGCTGTGGAGTCAGCTCCAACTCCTGGCGACCTTCTATATAACAGAACTAAATGTTGCCTAGTCCTGCACCATTTTCATGATCATTGATATGTTTGAGTCCTTTGTTTTGGCTATTCTGTCAACCCAAGGTGACACAACCCATAGATGTCCACTATTACATGGATATACCATGAGAATCAGTGAAAATAAAGTAAGGAAATAGTTCTAGCTTTGCATTTGCAGCAAAGACTGCCTGTGGTCCTTGAGAATTTCCAGCTAAAATTGTTCATTCACTGTTGAGAAAGCTCAGGATGGTGAGATGGGTGGCGTGGTAGTGGAGATGATGATTGCACAAGAGAGGAGCCGAGCAGAGAGAAGAGAAGGAGGAAGCATCAAGGAAGCATCACCAACATGAAGCAGAGAGCTCTGGACCTCCCAGCTCTTTTCAGATTAGATCCTTATGGTTCTCCCAGCTACCTCTCTCTTCCCTCCTGCCTTATACTTCTTTTTAATATTTTCTCCCGTCACTTATAAAATGAAGACCTTCTGTGTTACTTATTAAGACTTTAGTCCTCTTCCAGAGAACAAGTGCTATACTTTAGGCAAAAGTTTGAAGAAAGGCAGAGTTTGTCTCTTTAGAAAAGCACTTACTAATGTCTTCTTCTTTTTATTAGAATAACTAAATCTGAGGTTGAAATAGATCAACACTGAGGGCCATCAAGTCTATCCATTGCTGTCTATATCAGTCTCTGGCATCGGTGGCAAGGAGCCATCCAAGATTGCTTGGCCAAATGCCATAAATAGGAACTTACTACTTTTTAGGAAAGTCCATTCTATCTTTAGATAGTTCTGACTGTTAGAATTCCTTCCTTGTATTAAGTTCCTACTGGGCCAAAAATATGTCTTTCCTTGTTTCCACCTGTTGGTCCTAGCTATACCACCTGGAAACAAACAGAAAAGTCTAATCTCTCTCTTAGATGCTCACTGTTTAAGATATCCAACGTGTTCATCATGTCTCTCCCTAAGATCTTCTCCAGGCTAAGCAACTGTTCTTCCTATAACTGTTTTCTCTTTTATGGGATTTCAGTTCCCTCTATCAACCTGAACACTCTCTTTAAAGAGCTTTAGTTAGATGCTCCTCTCAATTTTGTTTCCCACAACCAGGCATAATCTTCCAGGTGTGGAAAGATCAGCACAGAAAAAAACAGAACTATAACTTCTTTCAATATAGATACAGAATATCTACTCAAGAAAATCACATTTACCTTTTGGAAGGACCAAACCTATTCTGAGCTCACCCTCCTGCTAAAAAGGATAAAATACTTAATTTATACTGAAATTTAAATGATACAAAATGTTGGTATTTACATTTTAAAAGTGTTTAGAGGAAATTTTAGTGTTGATGGAAAAATTTCAGGCATCAGTAGTTGAAATAGGAATGGAAACGGGGTGGGGAGAATTTATTTCCAGAGTTCTTCAAATCACATGCCTGCTTTACTTCCTAGTCGTAATGCTAGCACTATCTTAAGTCAAAAATAGTGGACAGAGTAGGCCCTTATCAGGGCTTACCCCATTTGATTCCTTTCTTCTGCTTCATGAAATCAATATGCTTAACAAATATTTGTGTTCTGGTTATGTACACACACACACAGAGAAGGCTCTGAGGTAAGCACCCTAAGGGGTTGCAAATGTAAAAAGTATCCTTGCCCTCTAGGAGCTAACAATTTAGAAGCTGTAAGACAAGCCCTTTGCTCACGTCACTGAAGGGTGCTCTGTAAGCCAGTGAATCCAAGGATGAGAAAGAGGTCACTATGTTGGGTTGGGTGGCACAGTGAGTTAATCTGAATAAGCTCTAACTTTCTTCTTCCAGACGCACAGCTAAAAGCAGAACACAATTTAAAGGAGTTGGAGTGAGGCTTGGGGAGACATCAGAGAGCCTCCAGCCCCATAAAACATGGATATTCTAAAATAGGGCAAGTTGAGGCCTGTCCTTTTCTGTAGCCACTTACAAGCTCACTAGGAAAACTGATTACCTCAGAAAATAATGTGAAGTATTTTCTTCTATTTATATATTTTCAGGTTTAAAATGAGGATATGGCATGCATATGAAGATTTCAGGGTAGAGAAATTTGCAATTTTGAAAACTAAAATGTAATTAGAAATAAAAACCAAACCTATTGCCTTCGAGTTGATTCCAACTCATAGTGACCTTATAGGACAGCGTAGAACTGCCCCTTAGGGTTTCTGAGGAGTGGCTGGTGGATTTGAGCTGCTGACTTTCTGGTTAGCAACTGAGATCTTAACCACTTCACCACAAGGGCTCCAAATTAGAAATAAGTGATAGCTTCTATAAGTCTTATCATAAGCACATGCCACTCATTTTGGGGTTTTCTCCTAAAAACATCTGAATATGTGACCACAGACCCTCAATACTGGCAACAATAGCTGCCTCCACACCCTGTGAGATTGCCTGTCAGGGAAGGAGTTTGACATTTCCTGTCTTGGCAACGCATATCTTTATAACCAACCCTCTGCCCTGACCTTCTTCCTCTTCCACCAAGGAAGTTAAAAAGTTATGACTAATTGAGGAAAAGGCTGGGAAGCCTGGTACCATTGTTACAGAGCTTGTTAATTTCCTTGTTTTAGTATAACTAACATTTAGGATTTCATCACTTTGTTAACCTCAGAAAGTTTTAGTCTAGTGCTCTGAGGTATAACCTTAACCTTATTTGGTTTCCACAAGAAAGCAAATGCAGGACTGAAGGTAGTTTGAGTGAGGCATTGGTAGTTCAGTGGTAGAATTCTCTCCTCCCACATGGGAGACCCAGGTTTGATTTATACCCAGTGAAAAGCCTATGCATCACAATGGTCTGATCCCCAGCCATCATGGGTATGGCACAGAATCAGGCAGCCTCTTGTTCCATTGTTCATGGGATAGCCAGGAGTAGGGAGCCAACTCAACCTAAAAACAACAGGTAGTTTGAAGCTACCTACCATACAATTGAGAAAACAAATTCCTTAGAGTAAGGAGGGTCAGCTTCATCTTTAAGGTACAATTCATGGTTGTGTTTAGCAACTTAACCTAAAGGACTCCAGTCTCAGTATCATTTATTTGTCTTCTGAATATCATAATACAAATAGATGTAGAATTCATCATCTCTCTACCTTAGAATTAAAACAAGGAAGACTTGATGATTGGTGTGCTACACTGAATAATTGAGAACACTTTAGGATTTGTTGCTTTATTTATAAACAAAGACAGAATTACCCTTATACTTGTATAAAAATCTTTTATTTCTCCAACAGGCTGTTTGGCTTTTACAAGGGAATTCTGCCACCCATCCTGGCTGAAACACCAAAAAGAGCAGTGAAGGTAAGTACTGTCTACCTTCCCACCAAGTGAAAATAAGCTGCAGTCACAGCTTCAGCATTAAAACGTCCCACAACAAGCTATGGAACATTAATGTGAGTTAAACATAAGAAACTAAAAATTTTAATTAAGAAATTATAGCATCGTTTTTTCTGTTATTAGACTTGGTCAGTATCTCAAATAAGCATATACTGTGGGTGTATTTGTTTTTTCAGATAAAGCACTCCCTTTCTAATGGGGAAATTAAACAAAAAGTATAGTGGTGAATTAAATTCATGTAATTAAGCCACAGCAGCCACAGATAGCTTGGACCTTTTCTCAAGGCAATTTAGAAATTTTCCTTTGGAGCAATAATTATTTTTAAAAGAGAATGGGAGAGGAGAGGTAGAAAAACCTTTCTCCCCAAATCATTCCCAATATCTTATGAACAGAGTGATCAAATACACTAGATTTCTTTGTATATGATGCTCATAGAACACATTTATTTGCCTGCTAAGTTCGTTTTATCCCTTGGTCTCTTCTGTTAAAAATCGTCTATTCTGGGTCTTACGATACTATTACTTCCACTACCTGAATTTCCATCCTTTCAACCACAGAACTGTGCAGGTTTATGTATACTTGTTGGTTCAGTGTCTGGATAGGAACACAGGGATCTGGCAGGACCTCCAGGAGAGAAAGAACTAAATTTGATCACTTTTTTCTTATGTCTTCTCAGACTGGTAACAGTGATTCTTACCAATCTCGCCCACACCACAGACATCACCAAATATGGCTTTGTCTTTCCATAATACTGATCATAAAAACTTAGATTAAAAGAATTCCCTTCCAACTAATAACATGAAGTTTTTTTCACATACATTACTCAATTTGTATTCCCAGTATTCTTGGAAAGTAAGAAGGGGCAGCTTACATACTTTTACTCAGTAAGCTAAGACGGTGACTGAGTTAAAAATTATAAAATAACCAACATACCTCCACAAACACCAAACTTCACATTATGTCAAGGATTTGGACTTGGCTCAGGTCTGGAATTCAGAAAACAAAGCTTAAAAACATGTTTTCTCTATAAAGTCATCCTCTTTGTTGCTGTAGCTTTTGTGATTTTATATTATTACTTCAATACAAATTTCATTATAAGGATCTGAATCGCAGTGGAGAATCTGGAAAAAGTTCACCAAAGTACACAAAAGGACTGAATTGAATTATGAAATGGCTTCACTTGATAAAAGATTGCCCAAGTAAACAAACAGAGCAGAGTTCCTGTCTAAAAGGAAAGTCACTTTGTCTGCATGAAATAATATATTCATTTGTTCAGTGTTTTACATTTATAAGTAAATTATAATTAAAGTTTTTCCTGGATTTTTTTCCTGTAATATCATGTATTGGAGACAATTTAAACTTTAAAAGGATTAAGGTTTATCAATGTTGAACAGTCTTTTATGAAAAAAAAAAAGAGTTGCGCTTTACAAAACTGAGTTAGTCTCTACTTATAAAAAAGCAATGTTCTCTGCCAGAACAATGGTTAACAGATGAACTTTTGGGCAACTGGATATAGTGTATGTATCCCAGACATCTTGTTTCAAGTAGATTTTACCTTAAAATTATCGAGACATATGGTAAGTACTTTGGCTTTTTAAGTATAACTTGGAGTTATCTTATATCTTTGCCAGATGGATAGCACTAGTTTTTTGACACAACTTATGAAAACATTCATTTCATAGATATTTATCTTAGGATTTGTGAGGAAAACGATCACCTGATTGTAACGATTTCATACATCATAAACTGCTTCATCGTATGTCATCAAAGTTTGCTTCAGGGGAAAAAAAATTTCAGACTGTGTGTCTGTGTGTATCTTCCTTGTAACTCACATTTTAGTTACAATCATTACTATAATCAGAAGCAATTTTAAATTTTTCTGTACATTATTCTTTGAAATGAGATTCATTATTAAAATAAGAAGACTTACCAAGGCTAAATAAATGAAACTTTCCCTTCCACAAGTTAAGACAGTGTTAATATTACAGTTAGCAAAACAAAATAAAGACCTCAAAAACAGATCAACTGGACCTCAGAGATGGGAGTCACCATGTTCCAGGTTTCAGAGTCTAGTCTTGAGCTTTGCAGGTCGAGAAAAATCATTTTCCACGTTCAGATTATCAAGGACTCCGTAATGCTAACCAAAATCACGAGAGATGATAAGCTGTGAAGGCTGTTCATTACTGTGTCCCTACAACTATCATAGTACTTTGGACTTGTTATCAGGAGGGACCAGTCCCTGGAGAAGGACATCATATTGGTAAAACAGAGGGTCAGTGAAAGGGAGGAAGACCCTCAACGTGATGCATTGACATAGTGCATGCAACAATGTGCTCAAACATAACAACGATTGAGAGGATGGCACAGGACCGGGTCAGCGTTTTGTTCTATTGTACACAGGGTAGCTAGGAGTTGGAACCAACTCAACAGCACCTAACAACTCATAGCAGACGTTCAATCCATATTAAATGAACAAATAAAAGAGAGAGAGATACAAAGAAAATTCATTAAGTTATAACAGAAGACATTCCAGTCCTTTTCCTCCAAATTTCCACATCAGAGTGTCTGGAAGGCCAAAGACTTCTGCTTCTGGCCAAGCTAGAGTAACAGGGGCCAGATTTACTCTCCCGCTTGAAACAACAACAAAAAATGAACAAAATATATGAAACGATGGTTTTCAAGACACTGAACATCAGGCAACGAAGGATAATAGTATCTGAGAACTGGGAACTAAATGAGATGAGCCCTAGGATTGCCCCACTTTACTGCCTTGAGAGAGATTCCAGGCCCCCTGTCAGGGAAGGGGAATCCAGGCAGAGAGAACCCAGTAGACTCCCTGACTTGAGACAGGCTGAGGGTCTGGGGATACCAAGGTGGCTAGCATTCACAGGACAGAGTACCAGAGAGAACAGCACAGAGAGAGAGGGCACCCTCAAGTATGCAGCTGAGCAGTGCACGCAGGTGAGGAAATTACCGAGGCCTGGGAAAGAACCATCCAAAAGGATTAGAAGAAATGGTGCTCTGCACTCACGCAGGGCTGGGAATAGTGCTTGTTCTCACCAGCCATGTAGTTTAACAGCATCCCAGAATAGACAGACTGCCACATCTTTCTCCTGAGTATTCTGAGTTCAGATTAATCATCAGAAGATTGCTTAGTGAGCATGGACTGAAAGCAAAGGGAAAAGCACAGTTTGGAAAGCTGGTTCACCCAGACTGTGGCAAAATGTACTGACCTTCCTCTGCCCTACCACAACGTTATACTTCTCCAGGGACCACAATGGCCTGTCCTCCAGACCCAGCCCCCTCTCCCTGGGACAAATGCAGCCAGACTATCACTTACATTCCACCATATAGGTTCTATATAGCATAGTTAAGGAGCCCTGGTGGCACAGCAGTTTAAGGGTTCAGCTGCTAACCAAAAGGTTGGTGGTTCAAACCCACCAGCCATTCCATGGGAGAAAACACTGGCAATCTGCTCCCATAAAGATTGCAGCCTAGGAAACCCTATGGGGGCAGTTCTACTCTGTCATGTAGGGTCACTGTGAATCAGAATTAACTCGACTGTACACAACAACAGCAACAACATAGCCTAGTTAATTGGATTCCACATTTTATGTCCAAGTTCCAAAAACCTTGATTAAATATGAATGCTTCCAAAACTCCTTAGTCATACTTTGGGTAGTAAATAACTTAATTACATGTTGACCTTACTAACACACGTGTGTGAGTGTGTGTGTGTGTGTGTGTTATGTGTGTGTTGAGTAAATATTTTTTTGCTGTAGATTGTTCTCAAAAAAAAGTTTGAAATCCTTTGCCTTGAGGGTCTCCAGGGTTTCCAGTGTCTGTGTGGCCATCCTAGGTTTCAGAGGAGGCAAGAAGAACCATCCCCAGCAGCAAGAAAAACCCTAGGGCAGAGAATCTCTTCTCAAACCACTAACAATCACAGCTTAGCAGTGAATAAGTATCATATAGTATTAGTATCATAGAGTATTAGTATAGTATAGTATAGTGTAGTATAGTAGTATAAAAAACCAAACCTGTTGCCGTAGAGTCAATTCTGACTCATAGCGACCCTGTAGGACAGAGTAGAACTGCCCCATAGGGTTTCCAAGGAGTGGCTGGTGGATTCAAACTGCTAACCTTTTGGTTAGCAGCTGAGTTCTTAAACTGCACCACTAGGGTTCCTAGTATAGTATAGTAGTTGAGAATATACACAAGCTTTGGAGTTAGAGTTAAAGGGAAATCCCAGTCCTTCCACTCACTAGCTGCAGGACATATGTCTATAAAATAGGAATCATGATTGCACTATAACCTCTTACCTGATGATGTTGTATGGATTAAATGCAGTAGCACATGCAAAGGTCTTAGCATGTTTCCTAGACCATGGTAGGCTCTCACAAGTGGTACATATAACCAAGGCATCTATGGTTCCCTTAACAACTAAAGTGAAGAAGAAGAATAGAAACTAAGATTTACTGAAAGTCTTCTATGTGCCAGGCATGCCAGGGAATCTTCCTTAAATTATCTTATTTAATAACAACTCTAAAAGGCAAGTTTTGTGTTTTGGGGAGTTAGAAAGTTTAGGTGACTTTCCCATGCTTTCATAGCTAAGTAGCATAGCCAGGATTCAGACCCAGGACTGCTCACTTCAAAATCCCAACAAGATGATCGTCAAAGAATAGCGATGATTATGATCATAAGGATAGAAGAAAAATAAATTATCTTTAAAACCTAAGACGATAACACTTTTCCTTCCATGGTTAATGATTTCTAGTACACATCACATCACAATAGCGGTGGTCCCTGGTGAGTACTGTTTTGATGCCAGAATAGTTTCAGGGTTATCATCATCTACTAGAATGTTAGATCAAGAAGGCAGAGGTTTCTGTTTGTTTAGATACTACTGCCATCCCAGTGCCTAGAACACAGGAGGCACCCAGTATTTGATGAATGAGTGAATGAATGAATCCCCTTTCTAGAAAAGTCTACATCCATTGTTGATTTAAAGGACCATGGCACAAAAGCTGTTTCTGGGTCTTTAAAATCTGTCTAGTGATATAATGGCTTTTTTGATCAAAGATTCATTACAGTCATGTCTACAAGGAACCACCTCTTTCTAACAACAGAGTATTATTTGGCCCCCATATCTGTATTTTTTTCTTGCTCCATTTTACTGTAAGGTAATGTTTTTGTTAGTTGCTGTCAAGTTGATTCTGACTCATGGAGACCCCATGTGTGCAGAGTAGAACTGTTCTATAGGATTTTCAAGGTTGTGAACTTTCAGAGGCACATCACCAGGCCTGTCTTCCCAGATAAGGTAATAGAGTAGGAAACATTTGGTACCATTTACTCTTATGTCATTTCTGGAGACTTTAGAATCAGATCCTAATGGGACCTACAAATGGGCCTTATCAGCGATGTTGGCAGTTACCTGACAGAGTCCTCAGAAGCAAAACATCATGCTCAAGCAGAGTTGTTACCCAAAATATAAAAGAGAGAGAGAGAGAGAGGGAAAAAAATGAATCTTGGCTATATTATATGAGGTGATTGATTAGATCTACCTCCATAGAAATTAGTTTGCAGAGAAAATTATGTTAAACAACATTGGCTGAAGGAACCAAGAAAACCCTCTTCATCATCATCATTATCAGATTTGAAAGGAAAAAGTAAGCATCTCTCTTCATTTAAGTTGAAGAAAGTTTTACTTTAAGGCAGGAGAAGGTGTAGATGACCTCATCAGGTCCTTCTATCTTTATCATGGCATCTTCACCATCATTTAGTATTTAGGAAGTTCATGGAACAGAGAGGAGACACAGAGCAATATAAATGCAAGTCAAGGCTGGGAAGTGGGTCTTTTACACGTGGGTCAGAAAACTGAGCGTTCACTGGGAAAGCAGTTCTTAGAGAAAACATAGGAGACCAAAGATTTCAGGTCTCTATGCCTATAATTTTGAATCACTGCCATAAAAAAGAAGTCTATTGATGTCTGGGGAAACCGAAAATGGTCATGGTAAATGGAAGCTATATGGTTCATTTGCTGCTATAAAGGATTCCATCAGCTCTTCTGTAGGTTATTATTGCTGCATTTGAAAATGTGAATGTTAAAGTATGATCCAATAACAACTACCCGAGACCAGATTAAAAACTGTTAGAGAGTTTATCATTCTTTAAAACGCTGGTCAATATAATGATTTACTAAAGAAATTTGAGTCAATTAAAGGGTTTGTTGCAGGAAATTGTTATAAATCTCTGGTTTGGTTTTGTTTCACAGTTTTTCACCTTTGAACAGTACAAGAAATTGCTAGGATATGTGTCACTGTCACCAGCATTGGTAAGTGAGAGTATTTATTATACTTAAGTGTATGTGTTATTTCATAAAGCAAAATCTGGAAACAAAAACTCTTTTGATTCCCCAAGCCCAGCTACTAAAATGTGAATTCAAGTTATTCAATGTTCAGCTACTTGTTGAAAAGCTATCTTCCTAATAACTCACAATTTGGCTGTTTTATAGCTCCCAGTGATGAATTTATGATAATAATGATATGTGTGGAAAGGCCCATTTGAGATACGGTCAATAATATAAAATAAATAGTACATTTATCAAAGACTCTTTTAAAGCCAAAACATGCACGTGTTTACATACATACAATACATATCTATTTATGCGAAGGTCAATGTGCCTAAGATTATTACCTAACGGGTCATTTTTCCAGCTTTTGCACAACCTGTAGTGAAAATAGGACTCTTGGATTTCAGGTTTCTTGGAATAAAATCATTCCGTGGTTAGATGCAGACTGAAGGACTTTTATAGGAATGTCTGTAAACAACTTAGCCAGGGAAAATAGTGATCTTACAATGACACATCTCAACTATTACATGAAAATCACTTGGTGATTGGAACAGTTCCCTACACCACCCGCTTTCTTCTTAGCGTCTTTGCCACTTTTCACAAAGCAAGTTAAATTACATTGACCAAATGGGTTCTACAAACATGCGTGCAACAAGAGCCTCAGAGAGAACAAATGCTGTCTCCAGATCTGCAAAACAAGATCTGCATTGGCTTTCCACTTGGCAATGTATCTTCCAGCCTCTAGGAAAATGCCTCAGTTTGCCTACTAAATTGTACCTTCACACCCAACCAGAGAGGCAGTGTTCTGAGCTTCAACTCTTTAATTACTCTACCTGTAAAGGTTCATTTCAGAATATTTACTCTGCCAAATTCATTTCAGAATATTTACACTGCCGAATAAACTATCCAAGAAGAAGTATCTTTCATTTTAAGTCATACCTGCATATCCCTTTTCTAAGAAGGACCCTACTTGTATCACTTCCCATTATGACAAAGAAATCTCTTTTCCAGCCTTATGCCTAAACACGGTGGCTGTGAGGGACAGCCTATAGGAATCAAGAAGTGATAACATAAGACCTAAAATTATCTAAGGTTTTTTTGTTTTGTTTTGTTTTTTCAAATTCCCTGGCATCTTCCCTTATTGTCATTCTTAACTTTGGAAACATCTTGGTAAAAAGAGAATTAAAAACTTCCTAGCAAGAGACAATAAAATATGGTCTCCAGAGTGCCAGCTGGCTGTTCTTGTGTCGAGCATTGGTACATGTGAGAGACTGCAGTTCTTTCAACTCTTTTGAGAATTGAAACCGAAAAGCATTTGGCCACTCCAGCTACTATAACCGAATACAGGCAAACTGTGTACAGTTTTTCTCTTTCCTCCAACTTATTTATTCTAGTTCTTTTTGATAAGCTATATACTTAAACAGCCATTTAATGTCCCCTGGTGTTCTTACATGAAAAGCCTAGGAGGCTGGAAACAGACAGTTAACTCCAGTCTCTGGAACAGTCTGAGTAACATGATCTGCTGATATCTGATCGATTCTTTTGACAAGGGACTGCTGAACACTAGTTATGACAGCAAATGTAGCTGGGTTTTACAGAAGAACAAAAAAGTGAATTACTTGGAAGATTTCATTTAGTAAGTAATAAAATCCTGAACATCTGGATTTTAACTTTCCCAGTCAGAAGAGTTTGGGACTAGCATTTTTTTCCCCCACTTTTGGCTTCCCTGATGGAAGTCTGAGATAAATGAATAAAATATTTGGTCCGTTACCCTATACAAATGTGTTTAAAATTGTAATGAAAGGGGATAAAAGGAAAACCTCATTAGTTATTATTCCCTCTCCCAGAATCTGTATGCTATCCCATTCTTCCTCTCTGTTTCTATGTGCGACAAGACTAATGGTGTTTCTATAGCACTTCACAAAAACATTTCACACATATTTTTGACCCTCGTAATACTCTTGTGAGATAGAGGAATTGGACATTATTGTCTCCACTTTACAGATGAGAAAACTGTGGCTTAAAAAAGGTTAAATGATTATACACAGAGCCACAGCTAGCACATATGGTGCTTTTGCAGAATTACAGAAAGCTTTCCCTTACTTCCAGCTAATACCTCTCCACGACTCAGGCTTGGCAAGCATGGTGCAGGCTGGATTTCAGCCTCCAAGCAAGCACCCCCGTGGCTGGGCACCTTTGTCTGTGCACAAACTACTACTGTATATGGCCGCCCTGGTCACACAGCCAATAAGTGGCAGAACTAGGAACTGAACCCAGACCTGGCTATGGACCCTGTCCTCATTCCACCCTGCCTCCCCATCGAAGGTTTGAAAACATTCCTTTCTCCCTTCTTTCTTTTATTCTCCTCTTTTAAGGATATTAGAGACCCCTAATAAGAGTTATCTGTTCTTTAATCTTTATTGGTAGTTTTTCTCTCCTAGTTGTATATAGCACTACCTCTTCTCCTGGAAATTAGAGCTTCAGCACTAAAGAATTATTTTTTTCCAGTATCTCTTTTGGAGGTTTGATTGTTTTGTTTTGTTTTTCTGCTTTGTGGGTTTGTTTGTTTTTTTGTTGTGGTGGTGATTTTTGATACAGATTTTTCTATAAAAAAAACTCGTAAGCATTCTACTTAGAGAAAAATTCTAGAAAATTGTTCTTCCCTATTGAAGAAATTCTTGTTGTTGTTGGGTGCCATTGAATCAATGCCGACCCATAATGACCCTATAGGATGGAGTAGAGCTGCTCTATAGGGTTTCCAAGGCTGTAATCTACAGAAGAAGACTGCCACATCTTTCTTCCACAAGAAATTCTTAGCAGGTAGCAAATGAGACTCTTACATACAGTCATCCTTTGATAAGTGTTCTAGATTTTAGTTGAGCCCTTCAAAACAACCTGACCTAGGCTTTTAATTCTGGTCCAGAAGAATAGGGCAATCACTGTAAGAATACAAAAAATAAGGAAAGGATGAACAAAAAATCATTTTTGTTTAATAGTCTAGAATAGTGACTCTAGGAACATGACTATACTTTTAAATGTTTCCAGCTATGCTTTTTGTTACCTGAAATTTAGCTTTTTATATACATTTTATTTGTGGTTCTGCTCCTTGGATTTCTTTATATGCTCAATAAATGTATTTAAGTAGATGTTTAAAAATGAAGCTCTCCTTTTACGATTCCAACTCTCTTTTAATTGTGATGCGAGCAGATGTTTTAGTATCCACCTTGAATCAGTAAAACAGCCTTCCCTTTAGTTAAGGTAAAAAGCCGTTGTTGATGGGGCTTTGACATTTTATTTTGAATTGTTAGGATATGGTTTGTGGCTTCTGTAATTTCTTCTTCATGAATTGTCAGCATCTAATCAAGAACTAAAGCTGTTTAGTAATGGTGTATGGTGTGTTTATGTAGGCTTCTCCATTCTCATCATTACAGTCAGCTGCACAGTGTAATGAATAGGATGCTTAACCCAGTACACATGATAACTTGTTTTAAAGTATTGATTGATTTAATTTCTCTAGACATTTGCCATTGCTGGACTGGGATCTGGACTAACAGAAGCCATCGTGGTTAACCCTTTTGAGGTAGTAAAAGTTGGCTTGCAAGCCAATCGGAACACATTTGCAGAGGTAACCATTTAATGTTTTCCTATTGTTGACGGAATATAAAAAATACAGTTTTAAATATATATATAGAAATATGATCCGAGCTCTTATCCACTTGTTAAATCCATAGGAAATCATTGTTAAGGAAGCAGCATAAAAAAAAGAGGCAAAATTCTTCCACAAGGAAAGAGTTAACAAAAATGCACTAAGGTCTGATGGACAAACACATGTTTACACATTTTTATTTTTGAATTTGAATGTAATCTATAATGATTTATTTGGAAATGTTTTCCCTATTTTTGGCAAAATTTCGATTTTACATTAAACTAGAATAGATTGTAGCAAGCACAACTGAGTTGATAACATTGTGTTTTGTTTTAAATTATGAAGTCATTTTAAAAATTACCTCATTCCTTTCTGCACTCCACCTGTGCCCCTGCCCCAGAGATTCTGATAATCTGTCAAGCTTGTCTTTCGGTTCAATCTGAATGAGCAAGTTACTAAACCTGTGGAGATGTCACCACTTGGACAATGAGGGGTCTTGACATTTAATCGTTGGTACATGACATTCCATGAAGACAGCTTCCCTTGGTGTATGCTGCCTTCACGTCCTTCCAGTTGCTTAATAATTCCCTTTAAATCGCCACGTCCAACCGTTCTTGTTTTATTCTTTTGGGTGCCAAGCATAAGGTAGGGGAAAAAACAACAGGACTGGCATTCCAGGTCCTTTCTTAGCATTTTAATTTAATTCCACAACTGGATAGCATGTGGTGTGAATTGGTTTGGAGTATCTGCTGACCTGAATTTTTCTGTAGAAAAGCTCCCCCCTGCCTACTATTTAAGCAGCTGCTAATGGGTGGAGACTCCCTCACCCCCACCCCACTTCCTGCCTGCTGATACTGCCTGAGAGTTCCCTGGCAGCTGCTTGGACAGGAGTGTGGGGAAGAAGGGGGCGGCCCTACTCACCTGTAGCTGCCAAGACCTGAGGGACGGGGTTGGGCTGCAAGAGCAGATGGTATCTACTCAGATGAAGTCGATTCTAATTCAAGGGGATTTTTTTTTTTTTTTTTTTTTAATTTCAAACAGTTGTCTTAATAGGAGTGATATATAGCACTTCAGAAAAAGTTCACATCTCTGTATTCCACTAGTCTTTGTTTCTGGTTTGCTTTCTCTCTATTCTTCCTTGAATGAAGAAAAAAGATGGCGAGAAATAGGAAGAAAAGAAAAAAATACATTTTTCAAATGGCCTACCAATATGGAACATTTAAAACAACCCCCATGGAATCTACCCAGGAAAAACTTGGTTTGTTAGACCGGGAGAATTACCAGCTAGAAGAAAATTTGGAATGCCTCATCCAATACCCCATTTTACCCATCAGGAAGCTTGTCTTGGGGCAGCAATGAATGGACAAAGGAAGAAGCCAGCCTTCAACTGCAGTCCTTTACCAAGGCAGCATGTAATTGTAACCACAGGGGCACAAATGGGACAAAACACCAAGGAGCATTCCCAGGAATGGAAATAATAAGAGTTATCACAGTACCTCTGCTCATGCCTAGTGTTCTTTTTTCTCTCTTCCTGCCCTCAAGGAGGTTCTGCACTGAGGCCAAGTAAGAGCTGGTAATGTTTTGTATGCGCTCAGGCCTTTCGTGCTAGAATGCATTAAACACTCTTCCATACCAGCCCAAGAATGTGCTGCATGTGTATGTGTTCTCAGGCCATTTACACGGGTGCAGGCTGTGCAAATTATTAATGTAGATTCAGCCATTTTTCAAGTGGGGGATTGGGGAAGCTTCTTTGGGAGCATTTCTTCTGCATCGTCCACTGAACTGGCCATTGTTGGATTTTACTTAGACAAAATAAAATCTGTTAGATACATTATAAAATCTTGCAATACTACCTCCACTAGTCAGAACTTAGCAAAGTCGTGATTGCGTAGGTTACACACATCAGCATTTATTTTTATGAGCTATCAGGATTCAGGAGCTGAACTAACGCAGTGTTTTGATGTGGCACTTTATAGGCGATATTGATCAAATTTAAAAAGTGGCTAGCGGTGAGTAGTCACCCAACACAAAGTAATAGGGTTATGCCTACTGCAAAAAATATCTGAGAGAAAGAGATGACATGATAAGAGTAGAAAAGTTGTGATTTACTTATTTAAAAATAACTAGTGGGCATTTTTGGCAAATGCAGCTGCTTCATGTATGTCTGTTGTCTAGGACCCACTAATGCCAAAGTCACCTGTGCCTTTCTCCATTTACTTGCACTTTCTTTTATCCAACAAGAGGATATCCTTTTGTACGCCTGTACCTGTGTTAAATTAATTCAAATATTAGGTGTGCTCACTTCAGCATTTGTATAGGGAAGAATGATTATTGCTTCCCTCACTCTGGGGCTTGGTAGGTTGTCAAAAAGTATAAAATAAAGACAGAGAAATCTTAATGTCTATTATATTTAAAGATTATACTTCCTTTTAGAAAAAGTTTTAATCCAAATATGAAAGTAATGCATATTTGTGTTAGAAAACACCAAAAAGCTACATATTTCTGTATATACAGATAAGTGTATATAAATGCATTGAAAATGATCTAGACTCTAGATCAGGGCTGTCTAATAGAAATATGTGAGCCACATTTTCTAGTAGCTATATTAAAAAAGGTTAGAAGAAACAAGAGAAATGAAGTTAATAATATTTTTTAATTTAACCCTTTATATCCAAAAATCAAAAGGAGCCATGGTGGCTCATTGGTTGAGTGCTTGGCTGCTAACTGCAAGGTCAGCAGTTCAAACCCATCAGCTGCTCCACAGGAGAAAAATGTGGCAGTCTACTTCCATAAGGATTGACAGCCTTGGAAACCCTATGGGGCAGTTCTAGTCTGTCCTATAGAGTCGCTATGAGTCGGAATCAACTCGATGACAATGGGTTTGTTTTTTTTTTTTTGCTTATTGAAGAATCAGTATAAAAATCATTCAGGAGATATTCTACTTTTTTTTTCATACTAAGTCTTTAAATCTGGCATATATTTTGTGCTTAACAGCATATCACAATTTGAACTACTACATTTCAAGTGCTCAGTAGCCACATGTAGGTAGTGGCTACCGTATAGGACAGTACAAGACTAGAGGAATTCATACTAAAATTCTACCTGTGGTTACCTCTGGGAAAAAGATTGGAATGGGGAAGGGGAAGTCAAGAATTTAAGGAAAGGTCTTTGTGTAGCTGAATGTTTTAACATATGAAATGTATTCATATGTCACCTGTGAACATTTACTTTTAAAAATACCTGCTCACTGTAGAAATTTAGAAAATACAGAATATAAAGAAGAAAAGTATGTAAAGCATCCAAAATACTAATGGTTCCGCCAGGTTGGGGGAATGACTTACTGGCTCACCTTTGGGTTCAACCTTGTGTAACTCAGGTACCATGACTTCACAGAAGCAGGGACCCCCATTTTTCCTACTCTGTAATTTCTAAGAGTGTAAACCTTGTTTACAAATTATTGAAGCACACATATCAATAGAGAAGTCTAGAACAGGAAGGCAAATGGTGAATTGGCAAAAGCAGGCTCAGGGTTTAGGGACAGACACACTGGGTTCCCATAATGTTCTTTACAATTTTCTAACAGTATGGCCTTGAACAAGTTACTTGCAGTTCCCTCATTAGTAAAATGTACCTGATCAGTCCATCCACCTTACAGCAAGGCATTGCTGTGTAGTGATTAGGAGCACAAGCCCTGGGGGGAGCTCTGTTATTGAATATGTCATGGCTTCGCTTTTCCTACCTGACTATACCCCAGTGTCCTTTTTTGTTAGGGAAGAATAATAGTAATAGCCATATCAAATGGTGTAATGAATATTAAATGAGACAATATATGTAAAGCTGTCAACACAGCATCTGGCATATAGTGATGGTTTAATAAATGTTGGTTGTTATCGTTACAACATGGTTTTTATGAGAATTTAAGTGTGATAATGTATACCAAGGGCTTGACACAAAACCTGGCACATGGTAGGCACTCAACAAATGGTAGTTATTTCTAGATGCAAGTTGATCTTATAAATCCTTAAGTTTAAATAGAAGCAGACTTATCTTGAGATATTGCCTCCATTAATAGTGGGCAGTCAGTCACAGCTGACTCCAGTTACGGGAGTAATAACAGCTTACTGAGTGATCAGTGTTCTGTTCACCTTAGGTCAATCTTAGCTGCTGATAACCATCCATTCAGCCTGAATTTTTTATCAAGGCTTACGAGCTTACAGCCAAGTAATAGGGCCTGTTCACAAGGCCTTTAAACTCAGACGCAGGTCCGCTGGTCATAAACAGTAATGGCTGGATATCCATTTGCTACAAATATCTACTATAGAGCAGCAGACGCTAAAGATGAAACTCAAAACATTTGGGCCACTTTGGAAAGAATTCTACCATAATCAAGATATTCTTCCTCTGAAATAGTCCTATAAAGTTAACATGGATTCTTGATCAAGCCTTCTTAGTCCCTTCATATGGAAGGCTGTGAACTAAGCTCATTTTCAGCCTTTTCAGTCAATTTATAGCTACCAGTTGTGGTGGAATACTCAATGGATGGACTGCATGTTGAATGGCCAAATAGCTCCACAACCACCTTTCAGAAAGACAGAGCAGTTTCCCCATAAAAATCTGTTGCTGTCAAGTCAATTTCGACTCATAGTGACCCTATAGGACAGAGTAGACCTGCCCCATAGGGTTTCCAAGGAGCAGCTGGTGGATTTGAACTGCCAACCTCTTGGTTAGCAGCCATAGCTGTTAACCACGGCGCCACCAGGGCTCCAGTTTCCCCATAGAAGGCTTATTTAGCAGGTAGATAGCTCTCATTGTATAGCTAATAGTGTGAGTTCCTCAGGCAATGTTTCTATTGTTCAGCCCTTCTACCCCCATGACTTAGACATGAACCACCATAGAATCCTACACAGTTAATTGTGATTTCCCTTCATCAGCCTGAAGAGGTGAAGAAGAAGGTGGTCCTTTAAAACACGAAAACTTCCCAAGAAGTTGGTGCAGCAGAGAGGGATTCTGTAGTAGAAGACAACTTAGGGCAACAGTAGTCAATATTATATTTATTACATGTAAAGTCTTCTAGGCAATGGTAGAGTGATAAAGATGGAGTAGAAGGAAGACCGTGACATACTGGAAGAGAATGGAGTTTAGAATCTTGCCCAAGATTTGATAGAATACCAATTGAGGTGTTTCAACAAACAGTTGTAGCACCTGAGGTGCTGACTCGTCTATGCCAAGAAATTTGGAGGACAGCTACCTGGCCAACCAACTGGAAGAGATCCATATTTGTGCCCATTCCAAAGAAAGGTGGTCCAACAGAATTAATATCACATGCAAGTAAAATTTTGCTGAAGATAATTCAAAAACAGTTGCAGCAGTACATCAACAGGGAACTGCCAGAAATTCAAGCCGAATTTTAAAGAGAACATGGAATGAGGGATATCATTGCTAGTGTCAGGTGGATATTGGCCAGAAGCAGCAAATAACAGAAAGATGTTTACCAGTGTTTTATTGACTATGCAAAGGCATTCGACTATGTAGATCATAACAAATTATGGATAACATTGTGAAGAATGGGACCCAGAACACTTAACTGTGCTCATGTGGAACCTGTACATAGAACAAGAGGCAGTCATTTAAACAGAACAAGGGGATACTGTGTGGTTTAAAATCAGGAAAGGTGTGTGTCAGGGTTAAATCCTTTCACCATACATATTCAATCTGTATGCTGAGCAAATAATCTGGGAAGCTGAACTATATGAAGAAGAACATGGCATCAGAATTGGAGGAAGACTCATTAACAACCTGCGATTATGCAGATAATACAATCTTGCTTGCTAAAAGCAAAGAGAACTTGAAGCACTTACTGATGAAGATCAAAGACTACATCCTTCAGTATGGATTGCACCTCAACATCAAGAAAACAAAAATCCTCACAACTGGACCAATAAGCAACAACATGATAAACAGAGATGATACTGAAGTTGTCAAGGGTTTCATTTTCCGTTGGATCCACAATCAATGCCCATGGAAGCAGCAGTCAAGAAATCAAACAACATATTGCATTAGGCAAATCTGCTGCAAAAGACCTCTTTCAAGTGTTAAAGAGCAAAGATGTCACTTTGAGGACTAAGGTGTGCCTGACCCAAGCCATGGCATTTTCAATCGCTTCATATGCATGCGAAAATGGGACAATGAATAAGGAAGATCGAAGAAGAATTGACGCCTTTGAATTATGGTGTTGGAGAAGAATATTGAATATACCATGGACTGCCAGAAGAACAAACAAATCTGTCTTGGAAGCAGTACAGCCAGAATGCTGTTTGGAAGCAAGGATGGTGAGACTTTGTCTCACATACTTTGGACATGTTATCAGGAGGGACCAGTCCCTGGAGAAGGACATCATGCTTGGTAAG
>NW_004443979.1:4164972-4258301 GCF_000243295.1 Trichechus manatus latirostris
GGATGGTGAGACTTTGTCTCACATACTTTGGACATGTTATCAGGAGGGACCAGTCCCTGGAGAAGGACATCATGCTTGGTAAGTAGAGGGTCAGCAAAAAAAGAGGAAGACCCTCAGTGAGATGGATTGACACTGTGGCTGCAACAATGGGCTCAAGCATAATGATTGTGAGTTTGGCACAAGACTGGGCAGAGCTTTGTTCTGTTGTACATAGGGTCACTATGAGTCAGAAGTAACTCAACAGCACCTAACAACAACAAGGCTCAGGTTTTTTTTTATCTACTAAATGGTTCTATTACTTAAATTACAGAGTTGTTGTCCAAGCTCCCTCCACCTGCCCCCCTACACACACACACGCACACACACCCCTGCAATCAGGTGTTATTGCTGTGATCATTATATGGTCTGCATCTCAAGGAAAAAGGCCTATACAAGTCCTATTGTAAGTGAGCTGAAGGCCATTTGACAGGGGATGTCCCAGTCCTGGGTACACAGAGTATGATCTAGAAGGAAGCTGTGTGATCTGAACGGATGTCTCCTTGGCCTTGTGGGGTGGACATGGCTGGCAGAGGACCAGAACAGGTCCGTTTGAAACATGGGGTCCAGGGCTGGGGCCCCTCTTATCAGGAACCAAGAGCAGTACTGATTGAGAGCAGAAGCAGCTTCTGTTATGGTTCTTGGTAACTGAGTGATAGGAACTACAGTTTTGGAGCCCCAAGTGCAATATTGGCAGGTATCTGCTGGTTCCAGCTGCCCAGGTTCTCTACTCTGTGGTCTAGGGCTGATTCTGTAGACAGTCACAAATATGTTACCCACAAAATACGCCTTCCCACACAGTTCAGCCATGAACTATTCTAAAAATTTAAAGGAAATTGTGGTTATTTGGTTCCTGATACCTCCCCCAAATCCTTCCAACCACTGTATAAATTATTTCAATAGGTGTATTTGTCTCGCCTCCACTTTTTAAATTACCTCCATATCAGTCAAAGGCCATAATCCCTGCTACACTTCCTCTGATTCCAATACCAGAATCTTGGCCAGCATCTTAAAATTCACAATGGATAAAGGAAACCGGTCTCTAATTTAAATATGCTTGACCTTCTGTGGGGAGCAAAGTAATCACAGCTTCGTCATGCTCTGGTTTGGTTCAGTGGGTGTGAAAACATGTTCAGATAAAATAGGAATAGGCCTAGATTTCCCCCCATCCTTCAAACTAAATCCCAGCAGTGTTGTTCTGGTTTGTAGTCTCTTTGGCTTTGGACTATGCTCACACACATTTGATTTTTCAAATCCTTCCACTATCCCTGTAAGGTTGGTGGTTTTATCCCCATTATATAGATAAGGATATATCTCTATAGGATATGGTTTACACATTCAGTCTTGCCAAAAAATGTGAGTTCTAGCTTGTTGACCTTATAGAAACATTCTCCCTTCTAACAAGGTACATAGTTCTTTATTTATATATTTATAAGAACTAGAAGTCCCTATCAGTTGTGCTAAGCCAAGTAGTGTTTGGCTGGCACGTTCCCTGCTAGCCTGGAAAATGTGAATTTCTCCCTAGGAGCAAAATCTTGTATGAATTGTTTCCCAGTTTTCCTCTCCACTTTGAAATCTACTTCAAAGTTATTATTTGGTTAAAGGGTTATGTTTTTCTTCCCTTGAGGTCTATAGGATTTGCCTCTGATGTGTGGCTAGGGCACAGGTTTTCCTTCTACTCTGTCATTTTTGTCTCCGTTACATATGAACATAATCATTCTCACCCCCAAACATGAAACTAAAACTTTAGGAAATTGCAAAATTCTGTTTTACCTCTATTTCTCTTTAACGATGTTCAGCCCCAAGAAAGGAATAATTAGTCTTCTGCCTGCTTACTCTGTGGTTATAATTTTAAGGATCAATGAACAGATAGCAAATGTGTTCTTGATGGTAGAATCTTTAAAGATAGAGATTTTTTTCAATTAGTTCAGGGTTTCGTTCTGATTTTGGGTAACACCTCTACATATAGTTCTACACACTTCATCCTGAGAGCTTAATAATGTAATCGATACCAACTAGATAATATATGATATTACAAAGCTTAGTGATTATTTGGTCCATAGACAATCAGGAAGTGTTTAACTAAACTTAATTATATTATGGAGAGTCAACATAAAGTGGATAGAAGGGCTGTATTTTGTGACCGTCTCCTTCAAAAAAGAGAAAGAGTAGAAACTAAGTTCTATAGAGTGAGCGTGTGGCTCTGTTTACAGATAGTATGAGAAGCCAGATTCAACGGCATGTCAGCATTCATGATGATGTAATTAAGTTCAGATTTTTCCTGCATTACTATATGAAATACTGCCTGGCAACTGTTCAGTACATAAATTATTTCTTTCCAGTCTATGATTCTTGTGGGCAGAAAAGTGAATTATGTATATTAATCCATTCCTATAGTTATCTTTCAACAATACCTAAGACAGCAGCCAAGTTGCCTCTCTATTATCATTTAAAGAAAATATACTTCAGTATTCCATTCAGCTGTGCCAGAAACCCTAGATTTTTGCTTTCAGAATAAAGACTTCAAAGTAATGATAATAGCTACCAGTTATGGAACATCTACTATACACCAGACACCATGCAAGAAGCATTAAATGTTTTTTTTCCTTTATTTGATCTTTTAAATTTTTTAAATATTTTTAAATTACGAAAGTAATATATGTTTGTGTCACAAAGTAATACAGAACTAGGTAAAGAAAAAGTAATTGAGGATTTCTGCCAAGGTGTCCCTCCAATCACATTGCACTGATAGCCGCTGTGAATCCTTCCACTTTCCCCTATGCTCACACATGTTTGATTTTTCAAATCCTTCTATTATCCCTGTAAGGTTCGGGGTTTATCCCCATTTTACAGATAAGGAAACTAAAACCCAATAAAGTTAGTAGTTCTAAGGAGCTGAGCATCAAAAGGGCTCTATTCAACCACACTGCTTTCACTGTGATAAAGAAACCTGGAGAATTAAGAAGCTCAAACGAAAATCAAAAGAGTTTCTGGAACCAATGAAGAAGCAAAGGCTCCTTCGTTGTTTCTAGTCTCCTCTGTGCTGTATCTCCTGTGGTCACCAGCACAATCATCTTTCTTCCTGCTCTGCCAACTATGCAGGGATAAGGAGCAGTTTCAGCTTCTCCTCACCTGGTGGGCCCTGTGCCCCTCCAGGGATGATGGCTGGATGGTAACTTGATGTTGATGTAGCCTTGTGGCTCAGCATCTGGGAGAGTTTGTTTACAGTAAATTATTCTCCACTCACAGATTGTTTAAAAAATAGACCCGTTCGTCAAACTTAAACTCTAGGTTGACTATAATTACATTTGGGATATTTTCTTTGGTCCACCACCATGCCCTATTAAAATAAACTGTAATGATGATTTAATGAAAGATCTAAGCTACAATAAAATGGGGACGGCTGAACCTGATTCCTCTCCTTTTACTCACATTTTCTTCTCAAATAAAAGGAAAGTTTTTCTCCTATTTTTTTTTCAAATTTATGAAAATGCTTCAAGACCTCATTTGAGTAATGAAAAACATAGGTGATCTTCTGTCTCCTGAAGAGCAAGGCTATTTTCCTAACTAAATGTAGCAACTGGGTCTCTTCTTTTATAACAAAGCCGTACTTTTCCGAAGCCCTAGGTATGGACACTCACTCTATTGTGTAAAGGTCTCATCTGGTTTGCTTTGCAGCCATGTGATGAAATCCAGTACAACACCCTTATTCCATTGACTCTAAAACACAACAGAATTCACCTTGCCATAGGAAGCAAGTAAAGGAACACATGTGGAGCATGCTTTCTTTTGACATGGTGTGCCTATGGCTTCTCTCTGACCTTAGAGATTGAGGAAATCCACTGACATGGCCAAAGGCCTGTACCTGTTGGCCGTACTCTGATAGCTGTTTACCCAGGGAACAATGCCAGCTGCCCAACACTTCTGTCTGTGATCTCACAAGCTAATCAGAGCCAAGTATTGTCAGTATTTGGATAGAAGAACTCAAGAAAAAATAGCTCAGGCTGCCATAAGTCATCTTGGTGATTTCTTGGTAATACTGGGCTCTCAGAGTTAGGAATCAGTACCCCAGGGTGGTACCTGAGATCATTGTTTAGGCAAAGGATCTTCTCTTTTAATTAAACCACTTTTGGACTTTTTAAACAGAAATTTGATTCCTTGTTTATTCCTCATTTCCTATTACCATGGAATATTATCATGGGCGTGTATAGAAATTATCAGGATGTCTCTCCAAATTAAAATCTAAACAAAAATGTTTGTGTCTAGTGTATGAACAAAATAGTGTGCAAGCCGTCTAGGTACCTGAAACATAGCAAGTGCTCGTAAATATGACCCATTATCATAGATGTTCAGTGCTTTATGTATATCATCTTAGTTAATCCTCTCAACAAGCATGTGAGATATGAACTATTATCCCCATTTGACAGATGTTGAAACTAAGGCTAGAGGTTAAGTGAGATGGGTATCTAGCATAGTGCATGGCAACTAGTAGGCACTCAGGGTTTTTTTTTAATATATGAATACATGAAAGAACATGGAGTTCCCAAAATTAGGAGTTGGCAATAACTGAAATCAAAATTAAAGAAGACTTTGAGTTACTTCAAATGGAAATACTTCTGGCAGGTACTAGTGAACTGAAGATTTCTGTAAACTGATATGGAAGGCAGTGCCATATTAACTATGTCCCAATGCGCTTATTCTTCCCTGCTTACAGCTCTGGTGCAGTAAATGAAAGGAACACCTGGGAAAGTTAGACTGCAATTTGGCCTGCAATTGGTAACTAAATATGAAAATTGGAGTGAATCTAAATATTAGAGGGAAACTGAACTGCAATCTCCCCCACCACAGACCTTCTGGGTTAGATAGTACTGGAATCATTTGGCTGATGATGCTAATCAGTCACCATTTTGTTTTGAAATGGAAGCCCAGTAATCAAATAAGTTTAGTAAAATTCCCTGTGTTTACAGAGATCTAGTCAAAATGAGTCTATATTTTCCTATTTAAGCATCCTAGTGGAAGTCTTGTTTTGCCTTTCTAATTAAATATTTGTTTACAAATGTGATACAATGTCCCTGAATGAAGCAAAAAACACACTATCATACTTTTTATAGGAATTAGAGTTCAAAGTTTTTTCTTTGAATATTCAATTCCCTCTCAAAGCCCCAAGTTGCCAGAAAAATACATTTGTGCTATTGTGTATCTGTTAAGTATATTAGTTGGATTATCAAACTCCGAAAATCTTACTGACTGTATAACAAGAATCAATGTGGAAAAGACACTGGATTAGATACAGAATTCTGGCTAAGCCATTTACCAGGCTTTTTCCCTTGGGAATGTCATGTTAAAATTTTCAGTTTTCTCACCTGCAAAATAAGGAGATTACACCTGCTGCCCACCTTCCAGGGCTGCAGAGAGAAACAATCAGATAAATTACTTTAAGACGACAGAAATGAACAGTGTATAAAAGCATGGACTTAGAGTCAGGGGGTCTTGGTTTGAGCTATGGACCTACCACTTACTCTGATATTGGACAAGTAACTTAACCTCTGACCTTTAGTTTCCACATCTGTCAAATGAGAATAATATTTCCTATCTCACACGCATGTTGAGAGGATTATTGTTGTGTTGTTGTTAGGTGCTGACAAGTTGGTTCCGGCTCATAGCGACCCTATGTACAACAGAACGAAACACTGCCCGGTTCTGCACCATCCTCACAATCATTGCTATATTTGAACTCACTGTTGCAGCCACTGTGTCAATCGATCACACTGAGGGTCTTCCTTTTTCACTGACCCTCTACTTTACCAAGCATGATGTCCTTCTCCAGGGACGGGTCCCTCCTGATAACACATCCAAAGTACATGAGACGAACTCCTGCCATCTTTGATTCTAAGGAGCATTCTGGCTGTACTGCTTCCAAGACAGATTTGTTCGTTCTCCCAGCAGCGCATGGCATATTCGATATTCTTTGCCAACATCATAATTCAAAGGCATTGCCTTAGTCATCTAGTACTGCTCTAAAAGAAATACCACAAACGGATGGCTTTACAAAGAGAAGTTTATTCTCTCAAAGTCCAGTAGGCTACAGGTCCAAATTCAGGGCATCAGCTACAGAAGGCTTTCTCTCTCTGTCGGCTCTGGAGAAAGTCCTTGTGATGCATCAGTCTTCCCTTGGTCTGGGAGCATCTCAGCGCAGGAACCTCAGGTCCAAAGGATGCGCTCTGCTCCCGGCACTACTTTCTTGGTGGTATGAGGTTCCCATGTGTCTCTGCTTGCTTCTTTCTTTTATGTCTCAAAAGAGATTGGATTAAGACACTATCTAATCTTATAGATGTCATCATAGTGATAGAGTTTACAACACATAAGGAAATCACATCAGATTACACAATCATACAATACTGGGAATCATGACCCAGTCAAGCTGACAGACATTTTTGGGGGACAAAATTCAATCCACGAGGGGCATCAATTCTTCTGCGTGGCATTGTCCAGTTTTTGCATGCATATGAGGCAATTGAAAATACCATGGCTTGGGTCAGGCACACCTTCATCCTCAGGGTGACATCTTTGCTTTTTAACACTTTAAAGAAGTCTTTTGCAACAGATTTGCCCAATGCAATGCATCGTTTGATTTCTTGACTGCTGCCTCCATGGGCCTTGATGGTGGATCCAAGTAAAATGAAACCCTTGACAACTTCAATCTTTTCTCCATTTATCATGATGTTGTTTAGTGGTCCAGTTGTGAGGATTTTTGTTTTCTTGATGTTGAGGTGTAATCATACTGAAGGCTGTAGTCTTCGATCTTCATCGGTAAGTGCTTCAAGTCCTCTTCACTTTCAGTAAACAAGGTTGTGTCATCTGCATAATCGCAGGTTGTTAATGAATCTTCCTCCAATCCTGATGCCACGTTCTTCTTCATATAGTCCACCTTCTCAGATTATTTGCTCAGCATACAGATTAAATAAGTATGGTGAAAGGATACAACTCTGACACACACCGTTTCTGATTTTAAAACCCTTGTTTTGTTCGAACAACTGCCTCATGGTCTGTGCACAGGTTCTGCATGAGCACAGTTAAGTGTTCTGGAATTCCCATCCTTCCTAATGTTATCCATAATTTGTTATAATCCACACAGTCAAATGCCTTAACATAGTCAATAAAACACAAGTAAACATCTTTCCGTTATTCTCTGCTTTCAGCCAGTATCTATCTGACATCAGCAATAACATCTCTATTTTCACGTCCACTTCTGAATCCTGTTTGAATTTCTGGCAGTTCCCTGTCGATGTACTGCTGTAACTGTTTTTGAATTATCTTCAGCAAAATTTTACTTGCATGTGATATTAATGATATTGTTTGGTAATTTCTGCATTCTGTTGGATCACCTTTCTTTGAAATGGGCACAAATATGGATCTGTTCCAGACAGTTGGCCAGAAAGCTGTCTTCCAAATTTCTTGGCATAGACAAGTGAGCACCTCCAGTGCTGCATCCGTTTGTTGAAACATCTCAGTTGGTATTCCTTTAATTTCTGGAGTCTTGTTTTTCACCAGTGCCTTCAGTGCAGCTTGAACTTCTTCTTTCAGTACCATTGGTTATTGCTCATATGCTACTCCCTGGAATGGTTGAAATCAACCAATTCTTTTTGGTACAGTGACTCTGTGTTTTCCTTCCATCTTCTTTTGATGCTTCCTGAGTCGTTCAGTATTTTGCCCATAAAATCCTTCTGTATAGCAACTTGAGGCTTGAATCTTTTCTTCAGTTCTTTCAGCTTGAGAAATGCCAAGCGTGTGCTTCCCTTTCGGTTTTCTAACTCCAGGTCTTTGCATATTTCATTATAATACTTTACTTTGTCTTCTCAAATCACCCTTTGAAATATTTTGTTCAGATATTTTGCTTGATCATTTCTTCTGTTTGCTTTAGCCACTCTATGTTCAAGTGCAAGTTTCAGAGGCTCTTCTGACATCCATTTTGGTCTTTTCTTTCTTTCCTGTCTTTTAATGACCTTTGGCTTTCTTTATGTATGATATCTTTGATGTCATCCCACAACTCATCTGGTCTACGGTTATTAGCGTTCAAGGCACAAATCTATTCTTGAGATGGTCTCTAAATTCAGGTGCAATATACTCAAAGTCGCACTTTGGCTCTAGTAAACTTGTTTTAATTTTCTTCAGCTTCAACTTGAACTTGCAAATGAGCAATTGATGGTCTGTTCTGCAGTCAGCCCCTGGCCTTTTTCTGACTGATGACAGTGAGCTTCTCCATCATCTCTTCCCACAGATGTAGTTGATTTGATTCCTGTGTATTCCATCCGGTGAGGTCCACGTGTATAATCTCTGTTTATGTTGTTGAAAAAATGTATTTGTAATGAATAATTCATTGGTCTTGCAAAATTCTGAAATGCAGTCTCCTGCTTAGTATCTATCACCAAGGCTGTCAATTTCTTCTTTGTTTCCAACTTTCACATTCCAATCACCAGTAATTATCAGTGCATCTTGATTGCATGTTTGATTATTTTCAGACTGCAGAAGCTGGTAAAAATCTTCAATTTCTTCATCTTTGGCATTAGTGGTTGGTGCGTAAATTTGAATAATAGTCCTATTAACTGGTCTTCCTTGTAGGCATATGGATATTATCCTATCACTGACAGCATTGTACTTTAGGATATATCTTTAAATGTTCTTTTTGATGATGAAGGAGACGCCATTCCTCTTTATTTTTGTCATTCCCAACATAGTAGACCATATGACTGTCCTATTCAAAATGACCAATAACAGTCCATTTCAGCTCACTAATGCCTAGGATATTGATCCTTATACATTCCATTTTATTTTTGGTGACTTCCAATTTTCCTAGATTCATACTTCGTACATTCCACATTCTGATCATTAATGGATGTTGGCAGCTGTTTCTTCTCCTTTTGAGTCATACCACATCAGCAAATGAAAATCTCGGAAGCTTGACTCCATCCACGTCATTTAGGTCGACTCTGCTTTAAGAAGGCAGCTCTTCCCCAGTCATATTTTGAGTGCCTTCCAACCTGAGGGACTCATCTTCTAGCACTGTATCAGACAATTCTGATGCATAAGGTTTTCACTGGCCAGTTTTTTCAGAAGTAGACCCAATGCTAGGTCCTCCTTCCTAGGCTGTCGTAGTCTGGAAGCTCCTCTGAAACCTGTCCACCATGGGTGACCTGCTGGTATTTGAAATACCGGTGGCATAGCTTCCAGCTTCACAGCAACACACAAGCCACCCCAGTACAACAAACTGACAGATGAGTGGTGGGTTGAGAGGATTAAATAAGATGGTATATGTGAAGTACTGAACATCTATGATAATGGATTGCATTTATGAGCACTTATTATGTTTCAGGTGCCTAGTAACATATATGAAAGTTCTCTCCAGGCTGTAAAGCCATGTAGAGGTGGAGGCCCAGTTTGTCAGCTCTTCCATTCCCAACCTTTGCTCTCATGCAGACCTGCTTCTATAGTCCAGAGACGTGCCAAGAGGAGGTTTCTTACTTAGGATGCTAACTTTGAGGGAGAAGCAGAAGGCCAATTTGTGGTATCCTCTACTGCTCCTAAAAGGAAAGCTTCTGGGGTGTCAAAGGAAAGCTCTAGCCCTGGGATTGGGTCTGGTTGGGCCTGAAGGGAAGTAGACCTGTTATTTTGCCTTCTGGTTGCATTTCTAGTAGACCTCAGCACAGGAGTCCAGGACTCTGGAAAAAAGAAAGAGCAACCAGATAGAATAGGAGGAAGGGACTAGTTTTGCATGTCCTTCCTCTCCCTCAAATCAGCCTCCACCTTTTGCTTGCCACTGCCTTCAACTAACAACAACAAAAAAAATTATTTGATATTTTATTATTACAACTACTATTATTTTTGTTATTTATTTTATTATTATCAGCAAAATTGCCATCACAATTAGCAACTAATTTATGGTGAACTTAGCTTGGGCTGAGTTCAACTAATTTAACCTTCACAACAGGCCTATAAGGAAGATTCTATTATTATCCTTGTTTTACAGATGAGGGAAGTGAAGATAAATCAGAAAGGATAAAATACCCGCCCAAGCTAGAAAGTAGTAGAGCTGAGACTCAAACCTGGGGCTGTCTAAGTCCGAGCCCCTGTTTCTAACTTTTATGCTACTCTCTGATTTACTTAATTATAGACAGCTAGATGACAAAGCACTCGAGTTCAAACTCTATGTGTTGTAGTTCTTTGTACCCACCCAGCCCCCAAGGCAAGATCTAGTAGAAGTCCTCTCTTTTCAAGATAATGATGATAAGATGATCATTAATTAATTAATCAATTAATTAATACTTAGCTCAATCATCCTTGTCTCCATGATTTAGCATACTAGGACTTTTAAACAATAGGAGCACCTTTAGGCCCGGTTTTGTGTTTTGGTTTGGTTTTTTTAGGGGAAAGCCATGTTAAGCTAGACTTTCATTCAAAGCTATAAGTTCCTCTGTTGCTCTAGAACTGAGATTGCCTCTGAGTTCTCTGTCCCTCCCGCCTTGGGGTCCTGAGAATGAGAATGGAGAGCATGCTTAGGTTGGTTACAGGGAGCACTGGTGTTGGTCAGCCTGGGATGGGTGGCCTCACTTCTGCCCTATTCCTCTGATCCCCAGGAAGGCTTTTCCTTTGTTTCCTCTGTCCCCAGGCTGCCTTCCTCAAACAAAGAGAGCTAGAGGTGCCCAGATGGTTTGCTCAGCACTCTTGGGGTCTTTCCAGCAGAAATGAGCTTCTGCTCAACTTGTCCTTGAGTCTGTTTTGAAAATCAAAATAAATAATTTGGGTTGACAGACATTGTGCCTGAACACAAACCAAAAACAGAAACAAAAAACTCCCATTTTGCAGAACAGAGAGTAAACTTTATCCCTCTGAGAACTTTGTTTTTCCTAAGAGAAATGTCTTTTATTGTTTAAGATAACTTCTCACATGGGTTTTTTCATGTTACAAAAGGGGATTTCCTTAAGGTTAATGTAATTTAATATAATTAATCCTCTTAAATGAAAAGATGAACTTGAATGCAGAATTGTAGCTAGTTGGTTTTAAAAACATTTATCAGCAAAAACTATAGGATTTACTATATAAACAAGCTCATTTAAATGTATCATATCAATTAGACAGCTATAAATACAAGCTGGATGAAAGCCTTGATTGGATTTGTTCTATTCTGTTCTGCTGAAGTAGCCTGAATTGCACATCAGCTAATAGGAAAAGCGCATCAGTCTGTCAGGACCCTCCAACAACTGCTCCAGATGAAATATCAAACAGACATCATGTCAGTGCTTGCCTCATGGGCAAAAGAATTAAAATACTGAGCGTTTCCCCCTATTTACTATTCAGTCAAAATATGAGAAGGCGAGGTATCCTTTGTGCAGTTCCTCCAGAAAGGAAACAATCATTCAATCTTTTTTTAAAAAACCCACGTGAATTGTTGTATTGTAATGAATTGTAAACCTCAGGGCAAACTGAAGGGAGCTCTTTAACAAGTTCCAAAAGTAGCAACAGACTGGATTCCAACAGTCTAGGCTTTTCAGCCTTGGGTAATCAATCAGAGGACTGGAAAGGAGTAAATTAAAGGTAATCCAGTACTCCCAACACCATTGATTGATAATTTATCAGAGCAAGTGATGCACACAGTGAATGCCCACTTTCTTGAGAAAGTGTACTCATGGCAGATATCTAACCTACCACCCGTTTAAATTATTGAGGCAATGGAATCAAGACTAACTGTAACATTAACTTTAGAAAAACATAACTACAAAAGTAAATATGCTGTATTAGAAAATCACGTAAAGGATTCAGGAGCCACATATAAATACCTTCTGGATTATGCCCAGTTATGGATTACCAATTTATCTATATGGCCACTCCCCTCCAATAGTGTGGATAATACAGAATTGGATACAGTCATTTACATGATGAAGGTGATGATAGTTATTACATGACATTGGTTTCACTAATTCCACCAAAGATTATTTTTTATTTCTTTGCCAACTATCTTCCCTGTAAAGCCTGTTGTTATGCATGTAATTTTGTTTAAGTTTTGGGTTTTCTAATTTTTAAAAGCACAGATCTAGGCATGATTATTCATGTTTGGAAAGAGGTCCCTAATAATTTTGGCTGGAAGGAAAGCTAAGACGGTAATTTACTCTACTTCATGTCCCAAAGATGATGTTTCTGCCTTTGCTTATCTCTTCTGCAGCAACCATCCACTATGGGCTATGCAAGACACATCATTAAGAAAGAAGGCTTGGGACTCCAGGGCCTCAACAAAGGATTTACAGCAACTTTGGGACGCCATGGGGTTTTCAACATGGTTTATTTTGGCTTCTACTACAATGTCAAAAACATTGTCCCTGTCAATCAGGTAACTATTTAATAGGTTAAAATCCTGTAGAAAAATCCCATCAATGATAGTAGCTATAGATGTGGAGTCACTGCTGAACACTTATCTAATTACCTATTATCTAATTTGATCCTCATATCAGTCTTATGCATTGAGTGTTGTCCCTATTTCGAATCTGGAAACTGAGGTCTGGAAAGATCAAGTAAATTAGCCAAGGTCACATAGTAAATAGCAAAGCAGAGATCTGAACCCAAGTCTGATGCCAAAATTTATCCCCTTGAAGAATGTGCCATTACACCTGAATGCTTTCTGCTTGTCACTAGTAGGAATTTCTAAAAGTGTGTTATTACTTCATTTTTATCTTGTAAGTATAACTTTCTCATAAAAATTGAAATTTTAATAGCCCAAATAAAATTTTAGCTCATAGGGAAAAATGTCAACTTAGCATTTAAATTTTACATAGATATGAATTTTTAAATTCACTTAGGTTAATTAGGGTAGGTAGTAAATCAACTTTTTTAGGATCATTTGCTTTTTTTCTTTTTTTTTTTAATAGAGTGTGTTTATTTCCCTACAATCTTATGAACACAATATTACCAGGTGTCATTGTACTATCTGCCAGTCTGAGGAAGAAGAAATTGTTGATCAATGGAGTTTGTTTTATTTTGTTGTTGTTGAGATTATACACAGCAAAACATATACCAATTCAACAGTTTCTACATGGACAGTTCAATGACATTGATTACATTCTTCAAGTTATGCAACCATTCTCACCCTCCTTTTCTGAGTTGTTCCTCCCGCATTAACATAAACTCACTGCCCGCTAAGTTTCCTGTCTAATCTTTCCAGTTGCTATTGTCAGTTTGATCCCATATTAAAAGAGCGGAATTCTCAAGGCAGACAAAGATCATGTGCTTTTGATGTAAAATAATAATAATAATGATAATTTTTTTATATGGTAGCTTACAAATGCCAGCATCCCTTCAACTTCTTCAACAAGATAAAAGTAGCACATGATATGCTTTAAAACTGAGCATCTTTTTAGTTATAACATCACAGGATTTCACCCCACCATCAAATTGCTTGCTTGTAGGCCAATGCAATCCTGGAAAACACCAGTTGGGGAAACATTTTCACATGCAGGCATTTTCTTATGGTGATTCAATTCTTAATTTTGCTTAGTAGAAAACTATTAAAGGACCTTTTTAAATCATAAAAACATTTCAGATATGGCTATCACCAAACTCTTCAGTAAAGTTGGTTATACTTGTCTTTGCCCAGCTCTCCCCTGTGTTATAGTATAGACCAGGACTTACCTCAAGTAACAGCTGAATGCAAGGTCTGTTCCACATTAACCATCTGTTGGCATTGCTTGCTTCACAAACCACGGTTGTTAACCAAGTTTCACTGTATTTGGATGTCTCATTTATTGAGTAGAAGCTTATGTTTCATTGGTCCAAGATCTCTACTGATTGGCCGCAGTGTACATTGACTGAGAGTTCTGATTCCTGTGGCCCTCAGAGCTCTCCTGCTGTCGAACTCATCATAGTATAAACACTCGGGTCCTGCATGACATCAGAGAGGTCAACCCTTAAGACTTTGAGATTCTTTTTAGCAAGAACCAGCTACATAATTTGCAGGGCCCAGTGCAAAATGAAAATGTGGGGCCCCTTGTTCAAATATCATTTGACATTTCAAGACAGCAGCATTAGAGCATTAAACCAAGCCTGGGGCTCTTCCAAGGACAGGGCCCTGTGTGACTGCACAATCACATCCCATGAAGCTGGCCCTATTTTTTTAGATTCTGAGACGTGTAATCTGCACAACATTGGAGAACAGTCTGCCTCCATTCCTCCAGCTAGCCAAAGACTTCAGGCAGACAGAAATTACACACAGTAAGATGAATTGTATATTTTTTATTGTATTTATGTATTCATATGTTATAAAACCAGTTACTGGGGGTACAAACAGTTAAGTGCTCGACTCCAAGGAAGAAAGAAAGAAAGGAAAGAAGGAAGGAAGGCAGGGAGGGAGGCAGGGAGGAAGGCAGGGAGGATTTTTTTTTAGCAGATACTAAAAAGATATGTGGGCATTTAAGAAGGTCACTGTATTAGCTAATACTAGTTTATAAGGTAGCTAGGAGAAAACTTACAGCTGAAGGGCTTATAGCTAGAATCTTGGTGAGTCTGACCAAAAGCAGAGTTCCAGAGAAAAAAGAATTAGGAATTTTAAGGTCACATATAACACAGTAGAATCTTTATATTAAGAAAGTGGAATATTTATTTGGGGAAATGATTCTGAAAATGGAGGTTTCCGTATTGCCAAGGTAAGTTTTCTCAAGTTGCCTCAGTAGGCTGCTGGAGTAGGCACGTTTGTAGGCAGAAACTAAAATCCTGACAATGACTTCAGCAGTGTAGAGAGGGTCCCACTACCCAGGAACGCCTCTGGAGAACACAGTAGAGCAGAAAAGGTGTGAAATGAACTGTTCTTATCATGTCTTATTATATCTAATACTGGTCCAATTTTTGTTAATTATAGTCAGTGAACCGTCAACCAGCATTTTACCAAAGGAATTCTCTATTAACTAGCACTTCCTGTATCTAGATTATGCTAGTTAGTAAGTGACTAATTAATCAGGACCTTGCAGAAGACTGAACGTATCACCTGATTTGTCAAAGAAAGGATACATTTTGTTTAGTACACTTTTAAAATTAATTTTTTATTCTGTTATGATTCTTATACTACTGAGGGCTTGTGAATAGAACGCCTCATTCCCACAGCTTCCATTTAAAGTACCTAATAATAAGAAATTTAGTGAAATATCATTTGTCATTGAAAAAAGCAAAAGTTGATAAAATTCCACTGCAATTTGCTATACAGAGACACTAGCGGAGAAAGCCAAAGTGCTACTTTCTGCATATTTCACTATTAACAATTTGACAGTGCCAAAATGTGCCCTGTGGTTCAGAGGTAAGTTTCCAAGCTAAAAGAACTGGTTCCTTTGCATTTAATGATCTGGGCACTTGGCCCCCTAGATTACGGGGTGGGGAGATTGCTGTCCACAAAATTTGGGATCAGCGGGTCTAAGTGCAAATCCTGACATTCAGTCATTCATTTAACATCTGGCATAGTGGTTAAGCATTTGCCTGCTAACCAAAAGGTCGGCAGTTTGAATCCACCAACCATTCCTTCGAAACCCTATGGGGCAGTTCTACTCTGTCCTATAGGGTTCCTATAGGTAGGAATTGACTCAAGGGCAATGTTTTTTTTTTTTTTTAATTGAGTCTCTAACATGTGTCAACCCCTGTGCTAGGCACCAGGGGATACAGTGGTGAGAACCTGTCACAGAGCTTACAAGGCCATGGAGGTAACAGACAAAAACAAGTAAACAAACACAATTATAAATGATGAAAGAAAAGTACTAAGAGAGCACATAACAGGGAGCCCCAATATAATCCTGGTGGTCAAGGAAGGCTTCTATGAGGAGGTGACGTTTGAGCCAAAGAATGAGTTAGAATTCATTAGATGACAGCAAGTGAAGACAAGTATTCCAGACAGAAGGAGCATCTTGTGCAAAGGCTCTAAAGAGGGAGGGAGATGAATGCCTTGGATGAAATGAAAGATAGCCCATGAAGCTGAAGCAAAAGAATGAGAACAGGAATGTGGCTAGAGGGACCCAGGGAGTCACATCATACTAGCTTTTCTAGGCCACACCAAGTGTTCTTATTTTTATCTAAAGAGGAAGCCAACAAAAGTTTTTAAGCAGAGGAATTACTTGATCACATTTTCACTTTTAAAAGATCACTCTGACTGCAGTGTGGAGAGAGAATGGAGTGGTGGTAAGGGAAAGGCATAGTGTATATTCAGAAATGATTTCAGTTCAAAATGGTGGGGTCTTGGACTACAGTGTTCATGATGGAGATATGAAGTGGACAGATTTGAGAAATATTCAAGAGACAAAATATATTGAATGTGGTGATGGAATATGTATGCATGTTGAGAAAAGGGAAGGAGTAAAGATGATGTCTAGGTTCTCAGCTTGGACAGCTGAAAACATAATGATGCTATTCACTGAGAAAGAAAACCATTAAAAGATAAACAGGTTTACACAAAATATTATGAGCTCAGCCTGGACACTATGAGTTTAACTGCATTTGGAACTCCAAAATACAGATGTTGAGTCAGAGGTTGGATGTGGAGCCCAAGAGGAGATATCTGAGCTGGAGATAGAAGTCATCAGCATACCTAGATGAGAAAGGAAGACTGTCCCTTCTTGGTTGAATAAGCTTGGGCCGTTCACTTCCCCACTCTGAGCTTCAGTTTTTTATCTGTAAATTGGAGAGCGAAGATTGTTCCTTCAAACTGTCAAGACTGTGCTGAGAATTAAAATAAACAATACATGAAGTAGTTTGTGAGTTTTAAGGTGCCAGGGAAAAGTTAAGTGTGATGGTGCTGTTGCCGGTGATGGGGGAAGTAGAGATGGTAAGGTGGATGGTAGAAATAGTATATATAAATGGAGTCCCTGGGTGGCGCAAATAGTTAAGCACTTGACTACTAGCTGAAAGGTTGGAGGTTCAAACCCACCCAGAGGTGCCTCAGAAGACCCGCCTGGTGATCTGCTTCCAAAAGGTCACAGCCTTGAAAACCCTGTGGAGCAGTTCTACTCTGCACACATGGGGTCACTATGAATCAGAATGGACTCTAGGGCAACTAACAACAGAACTGCATGAGGATTTTTTCCCCAGAACTATTCTTTTTGCACTTAACTGAACACTAAGTTTTGGGGTGTTTTTTTGTCTAGAACAAAGTCATTGACTTTATGTGTTCTGTAATCTAAGCCTGATTCAAAACTAGGAAACCAGTATTCTTTAAATTTAAACCATAATAAATCAATCCTTTGTGAAGGGGAAGGTATGATAATCATTAAAACATGTTGAGGAACGTCATCAAGTTGTTATAAACTGTGATGAGGAGGTGGTGTTCCTGGAAGGCTTTATTCCATCTTTGCTGTAGGCTGTCTCTACCCATACACTTTGGACAGTTTGTTTACAGGGTTATTGTTTCAATTCCCTCACCTAGCAATTGGTCATTCTGTTATTCCAAGGGAATTTGGCGATTTCACCGACTCTGACTGGCATGGGATAAGTTTAGCTTTTCTTTAATGTAATATTGTTTTTAAATCTGTAAGTTGTCTTGCAATCTTTTCCATTTTCTAAGTTTTTGATTTTACAAGAGACTGTTCGTAATGATTATCTCTGGGAAGTGGGAATGGGGAGTTATATGTGGTGTGTGTGTTTGAAAGAGAGAGAGAATTTGAGACTGAGTAGGAGAGAGCAAGCAGAAGTTGAGGGAAGGTATTTTTCTTTATAGCAACTAAGCTGTTGGAAGCTTTTTACATTAAACATGTATTAAAAAATTATTACAAAATAAATCAGTGAAAAATTTAACATGACCCCACAAAATAGAGTGCCTCGTTTATCTTTTTCTGTTTTACTCAATTCTACAGCTGTATCTACAGATGTAAAGTAGGACTTGAAACAGTAAACCCAAATAACTTAAGACAGACATCCACCCTTGAGGGAGGGAAGGTTTTTTAACTTTAACTCTTCAGATTGGTGATCTCTTATAGATACATTTTTCAAGTTATCATGGAAATGTCCCGACCGTCTGTGCCATTTTATGCTAATAAAACTATTTTTGTAGACTCTGATTCTGCCTGATCTTCATCACAATAACTGTGATTTTCAGAGAAGGAAACAAAATGGGAAATTAAGATCCAGAGGTGAAAGTGACTGAAGTGATTTATCTGAGGTCACACAGCAGGGGGTGGGAGAGAAGCAGTCAGAACTCTCTCCTGTGCACCGTGTACTGCTTTAAGTCTACATTTTACCTTATATTTTGTCACAACGTAAATTATCTCTTAAAAATGGTGACGGAAATTTAAATACATGAAATAGCCAGAATACCCAGATAATATAACTAGATTCCTCTTCTGCCTCATTCACACCCATAACCTTACCCTCCCTTTTCACATCCTTAGTCTATAATCCATAGAAACACAGAATTGTAAGACACATCCCTGGAATAATTGGGCATTACCAATTTGAAAATGATGCCCTGTGTTATAGCCTTTCAGATTTATTTTTTGGAACTGGCTGTTCCTGTTGAATGGTAGATAAGTGGCTACAATACAGCAAAGACTTTTGAATATTAACTGACCATAAGATTCATGTAATGGAAACATTCATTTACATCTTGTACTAAATGGAATGTCAGTATAAAGAATTATCCCATCTCCCCAGAAAGAGGCTGTCACTTCTCAAACTAGAAACAGATATTAACATAAATGCTGACATCTTTTGCAGACATCCATGGGAGTAAGCTTTCATTGCAAAAACAATTTTTTTCGTTCCCATTCCAAATTGGGGATGTTCAGAGCATATTATTTGCAATGTTGACACAAATGAGAATTTTAAGATTACAGTGTTGTTACATCTCTTTAATTAGTTTGCCTTATATTTCAATATTTACTGCTTTTCGTATGTTCCGTAAGTAAAATAATAATAGAAATCTCTGCCTAAAGCTCATAGCTGTCAACAGTATTAAATTGTGCTTTCAGTTTGCATCCTAATTAAAGATGTTTGCGTGTTATTTTTCCAAAAACAATAGACGTTTTGTGTTGAATTTTGCCAGGATATAAATGACATATGTGGGTTGAAAGTGTTCTAAGAGAGAACAATTTTTCATATGTTCAATCTTTCTTACTTAATAAACCATTTTACACTTGTCCCTATGGTCATTTTACTTCAGACAGCATTAAGTCGAACATATTTTATTTTCTTCTAATGTGATGTCCATAGAAGATTGCCTTTTAGAAATGCAAATGTTTTTCTTTTTGGTTTTTAATATTTTATCATTTTGTAAATCCTGTAGAAAGTCTGATGGTGGTGCCAGACACCCTTCAGTTTATCAGAAGAAACGTGGAAACGTGTTAGTTTCATGACTGAGCGCTGTATCCTTCCCTAAGGTGTGCACTGAGCTGAATGAAAAATGCACCTTTGGGTTCAAGTGGAAACGTTGGACAGAGCTGTTTGTATTCTGAAGAGAAGAACCTCAGTAGAATTAGATCAAAATAGGATTTAATTTATGACTCTGTATTTTTCGGATTCTCTCTTAGTCGATCATTAGTCTTACCAGTCATCCGGTAATGGAAAGGGCAAGAGCATTAAAGTTTCATTAAGAACAATTCTTCTTTCTGGTAACCACTGGAGGAGAAAAGAAAAACTACAAATATATATTATCTATAAATTTCCAGGATGTGTGACAAGATTCTGTGGTAAAAGTAGTATCTTTCATTGGCAGTTTGCACAGACTCCCTGGAGTGTGTGTATGTTGAGGGGAAGGCAGAGAGAAGGGAGGCAGGGCTTCAGATGCTTTCTTAAATAAACTTCAGGTGAAAATTTTCCAGTCAGGCACTACCCAAGTGGATGGAAATGAGGTGCAAGTAGCTTTAGATTCTCGGTGGATTCATTCTATTCATTCATTCCAAAAGTATTCATGGCACATCTACCACTTGCTGGGCACCGTCTTACTAAGCATCAGCACTGCCCCTTCCTTAATGGGGTTTACAGCTTAGTTGAGGTGACAGATGGAGGCAGTGGTAATTCAGTGGTAGAATTCTCGCCTTTCATGCAGGAAACTCAGGCTCCATTCCCTGCCAGTACACCTCACGCGCAGCCACTGAGTGAAGGTTTGTGAGTTGCTAAAGAAAGGCCTGGAGATCTGCTTCTGAAAATTAGCCAGTGAAAACCCTATAGATCACAACAGTCCGACCCTCAACCGATTATGAGAATGGCACATGACAGGGCACCATTTCATTCCATGGGTGTGGACTCACCATAAGTCACAGGTGACTCCACGGCAACTGGTTTTTAAAGGAGAAAGACAATAAACGAATCATGACATAGGGAGCCGAATCATTGCAATTGTGATAAGTTCCATAAAAGACAACTATCAAGTTATTAGAATGTATAGCCAAGCATCTTAAATCTAGACCCATCATGGGGACAGGGCAAGGGGGCGGGGGTGTAGGAAAGGTCTTCCTTTAGAAAGCATGTTTAGGCTGGGGCCTCAGGGATGACAGTTAGCCAGGCCAAGATGAAGAACAGGATGTGCGACTGCAGAAAGAGGCTTGGGGACCTGAGAGAAGATGAAGAATGAGGGTAGCTGGCACATGGTGCACGGGGGAAAAGAGGGCAGTAGAGGCTGCAGAGGTCAACTGGGCCAGACTGTTTTAGGCATGTAATATTAGCAATTTACTCCCCTTAAATTATTTAACTGAGGGTGCAGATCTAACAAGCATATTACATAAGTGGAGCTAAATCTGCGTGGGAAAGTTTTATTTATAAAAGATGTCCCGAAGTAGACTCTCATGAAATAAAATTGCTTCAAAGAGTTCTTCTTCTGGATCAGCTGCCTACCTCCATATCAGAGCATCTCACTGCGTCCTTGCCCTGGCTTCTCAACCTTTAGAATTTTGTTTTGGGAACCTGCATTGTTAGCTTGCCTTGAGATCCGTGCCTTTACTGAGGCAAGAAACAGAACATGCCAAAACAGAAAAATCCTGCTGGGTTCCCAACCCAGAAAATACCAAACCCATTGCCGTTGAGTCAATTCCGACTCAGCAACCCTATAGGACAGAGTAGACCTGCCACATAGGGTTTTCAGGGAGCAGCTGATGGATTTGAACTGCCAACCTTTTGGTGAGCAGCTGTAGCTCACCGTAGCTCTTAACCACTGCGCCACCAGGGTTCCAAAGGAAGTACATAAATACTTCCCTTCATTTTGTATGCTAATACTCAGTGACATAATAGACTCTCAGAAGGTATTTGTATTTTAGAAATAATGAAGTGGTTACTTTTATGCTAACCCATTTTGCCATTGTATGTATTTTATAATTTTGGCTAAGTGGGTAAAACCTTTGAGATTATTTTCAATTTGACAACGCTTTAAAGAATAGATGTTGTTGTTGTTAGTTACTGTCGAGTCGGTTCCAACTCATAGCGACCCTATGTGCAGCAGAACGAAACACTGCCCGATCCTGCACCATCCTTGAGTCGTTGCTATGTTTGAGCCCATTGTTGCAGCCACAGTGTCAATCCATCTCGATGAGGGTCTTCCTTTTTTTCGCTGACCCTCTACTTTACCAAGCATGATGTCCTTCTCCAGGGACGGGTCCCTCCTGATAACATGTCCAAAGAACGGATAGCTTAGGGGAAAAATGGAATTTTCATGGCTATTTTCTGAATGGCTACATTTAGATGTGGAGCTTTTAACAAGGACTTTGATTTCATTCCAAAGCCCAGAGCCTTGCAAGGATAGAATCTTGGGAATACTCCACATTCCTTACAGAATGCTTATCAATTAAACCATCTCATTTTAGTTGTGACCTTCAGTGGAGTGAGGAGCTAGCATTTCCCAAAATTATCTGACATGAAGAGAAAACAAACACTAACAGATTCTTCTGATAGCTGTGAAGTGGAAACAACTGTATTTTTTAATTAAGTTTTAATAGCAGGCATTTTCACTGGGGACAAAACAGCATGATGCCATGACATCAAGGAAAAAAAAATACTTTTGTGAAAGTGTATGAACAAAACAAAAAAGAGAGCCAAGATTAGAGAGAATGACTTTACCCCTAGCTGACTTGGATCCACTAAAACCAACAATATCTAAATCCAAATTTCCTCTTTAAAAAAAAAAAATGAGGCAGTTCATTCTCACTCAAGCTGCCTCTTTGTTCAGTTACCAGGAGGCAACCATAATTTTAACACACCACATCATTTTCATGACCACCATTGCCAGCTGTGGGCAAGGCAAAATGATGTGCCGCTAATATTTGCCTTGCGGTTGCTACCAGGTGCTTAACTAGCATGTGTCTGTACCTCCTTTGTAATTTGCTTCTGAGGCCTTGATTCTTTGTTTATTATGTCTTTATAAAGGAGAGATAAAGCATTTACTAAATACCTGTGATGTGTAGACCTGGTATGCATGCAACAATGAGTGTGACATGGCACAGTTCCATCCTTTTAGAGGCTCTTGAGGAAGGCTTCAGAGAGCGTTAGAGTTTGGGAGTTGGAGGTTGAAGGGTGCTTGTAGGTGCCCATCTTCAGTGGATCCTGTCAAAGATCTGGTCCCAGGCAATCTGACCAAAAAGCTCTTAATAATTGTACTGTTATTATTGTTAGGTGCTGCGGAGTCAATTTTCAACTCCTAGTGACCTCATGTGACAGAGTAGAACTGCCCCTACAGGGTTTCCTAGGTTATAATCTTTATGGGAGCAGATCACCAGGTCTTTGACCCACACAGCCGCTGGGTGGGTTTGAACCACCAGCCTTCCGGTTAGCAGCCATTGCACTACCAGGGCTCCTAATCATTGTACTACACTCCTTCAAATATGTAGATATCGGTGCCTTTGAGCCTTTCTTCTTTAGACTATACCCCCAGTTCCTCAGCCATTCTTCAAATGACATAGTGTCTGGTCCTCTGTGAAGTTTGTCTCTCCTACTATAGATGGCATCAGGTTTGTCAATGCCAGTGTCAGAACTGAACAATCTACTACAGTTTTGAGCTGATCGATTAAGAGTACACTAGGATCAACCCTCCCTGTAATCTGAACACACACCTTTCTTAATTCAGCCGACAGTTGTGCAGAACTGGATTGTTGGGGAATTTGTCAGAAAGTGGGGATGGGAGGAAAAAAGAAGGGGTGTTACCTTTGCATCACAATGTTGGCATATATAAATCTTTGTGGTCAATTAAAACCACCAGATTTCATGAACTACAGTCAAGTCTCCCTCCTCTTAAACTTGTGCAGTTTCCTAAGTTCAGACTTTACATTCATTATGCTTAAATTTCATCGTGTGCATTTAGTCCAGTGCTGGAACCTCTGATAATAATCTTTAATGTCGAGTCCCTCATCTATCATTTTAGCTCCCCCTCCCAGCCTGTGCCATCAGCAAATCCAGTAAGCAGGCTTTACACATCTTCACTCAGTTCACCTGGCCACTTTTCAGGCTGCCACACGGACTCATCTTCCACAGAAGAAGAGCCTTTAGTTTAGCCAGATGGGAATCCCTCCAGCTATACTCTCATCCATCCTCCATTCAATGTCTTATTAATCGGGATATTCTAGGAGACTTTTTCAACTGGTTTTCTGAAGTCAAAATGTGCAAGAGGATTCAAAAGGAAATAAAACTTTCAAAAATGTATTACTAGAGTAGATTTTCTGCAGTTTCTTCTTGCAGGGATACATCAAGAGCCTTGTGTCCGTATCACCTTTTGCTCAGAGCCTTGAAGGGACTTCATCATGACCACCACTTTAACTACTGATTGTGTTATGTTGTTATTGTTGTTGTTAGGTGCCATCAAGTCGGTTTCGACTCACAGTGACCATATGAACAACAAAACGAAACACTGCCTAGTCCTGCACCATCCTCACAATCATTGCTATGTTTGAGCCCATTGTTTTAGCCACTGTGTCAATCCAGCTCATCGAGGGTCTTCCTCTTTTTCGCTGACCCTCTACTTTACCAAGCATGATGTCCTTCTCCACGGACTGGTCCCCCCTGATAATATATCCAGAGTATGTGAGACGAAGTCTTGCCATCCTTGCTACTAAGGAGCACTCTGGTTGTACTTCTTCTAAGACAAACTTGTTCGTTCTTCCGGCAGTCCATGGTATATTCAATATTCTTCTCCAAGCCATAATTCAAAGACATCAATTCTTCCTAAGTCTTCCTTATTCGTGGTCCATCTTTCGCATGCATATGAGGTGACTGAAAACACCATGGCTTGGATCAGGCACTCCTTAGTCCTCTGGGTGACATCTTTGCTTTTTAATACTTTAAAGAGTTCTTTTGCAGAAGATTTGCCCAGTGCAATGCATCTTTTGATTTCTTGACTGCTGCTTCCATGGGCATTGATTGTGGATCCAAGTAAAACAAAATCCTTGACAGCTTCAATATTTTCTCCATTTATTATGATGTTGTTTATTGGTCCAGTTGTGAGGATTTTTGTTTTCTTGATGTTGAGGTGTAATCCATACTGAAGGCTGTATACTTTGATCTTCATCAGTGCTTCAAGTCCTCTTCACTTTCAGCAAGCAAGGTTGTGTCATCAGTTGTTAATGAGTCTTCCTCCAATCCTGAAGCTTTGTTCTTCATCATATAGTCCAGCTTCTCGGATTATTTGCTCAGCATACAGATTGAATAAATATGGTGAAATGATACAACCCTGATGCACACCGTTTCTGAATTTAAACTACTCAGTATGCCCTTGTTCTGTTTGAACGACTGCCTCTTGGTCTATGTACAGGTTCCACATGAGTACAAGTACGTGTTCTGGAATTCCCATTCTGTGCAGTGTTACTCATAATTTGTTATGATCCACACAGTCAAATGCCTTTGCATAGTCAATAAAACACAGGTAAACATCTTTCTGGTATTCTCTGCTTTCAGCCAAGATCCATCTGACATCAGCAATGATATCCTTTGTTCTATGTCTTCTTCTGAATTCAGTTTGAATTTCTGGATGGTAATGTGCTACAAAGAGCCTGGGGTGAATTAAAGTATAGAATTTATTTGTGTCCTTAGTACAAATTAAGCATTTGTAAGATTACGGAAGTAACTCTGATAGGTTCTATTCAGATTTGTTTTGACTACACGTTTGTTGTTGTTGTTGTTGGGTTCCATTAAAATATTTTCAATTCATAGCAACCCCATGTGACAGAGTAGAACTGCTCCATAGGGTTTTCTTGGCTGTAATCTTTATGGAGGCAGATCAGGTCTTTCTCCCACTGAGCCACTGCGTGGGTTCGAACCGCCAACCTTTTGGTTAGCAGCCAAGCACTTAACTGCTTGCGCTACCATGGCTCCTAGACTACATGTTTATATATCACTTAATTATTGAGTAATAAATTTATAGAATGTTCAGTTCTTTTTGAAACACCCTATTGTGGCCACAACATTCTTCAATGAACAATTCACTAACTCAATGAGGGTAGAAGGAGCAGAAAAAAAGAGTTCTTCAAAAAATACTTTTGTGATACCTTGAAAAATCATCCGACTCCTCATACTATGGTTTTTAATTTTCTTATCCAAAGGATTTTGTGGCAATCTCCTTGAATTGCTTCTGAACAATAATTTTTGTTCTTCAAATGGCAAACCTATTTTTGCAACTCTTGACAAGCGCCATCAAATCCATTCTAGGCTGATCCAAAGCCAATCACGAACAGAGAACATTCCTATCAATGTGCTCATTTTTAGGTTGTGTAATGAACCAGGGTGGACCAACTTCAAGTTAGGTCATTATGGAACTCTGTTAAAGTGACTCAAAGCTACAATCAGAGAGGATCTCAGATTTGATGTGGTACCAGGGGAATTAAAGAGTGAAGAACTTACCAGAAGCAAAGGAAATGTGATTTGGGCTAGCAGGAGATGGGAAGAAGATTCCAGGAATAGACATTTTTGTGTATTTTAATGCTGAGTTCCCTATTTATTTATTTTTCCTATTGTAAGCAATGCTTCCTTTAGTCTTAGCATGCATGTTTGTATACTTGAGAGAAAATTCCTGGTCAAAGGGTGTATTCATTTTTAATTGTGAATTTTTCCCCCAGTGTTATATAATTTATACCCCACCAGCAATGTATGATGAAGCCTGTTTCCCCACATCCTTACCAGTACTGGGTATTGGGCTCTGTTAATGCTGAGTTCCTTTAAATGAAAAGCCCCTTCGATGCACACTCTGCTCAACTTTGCCTTGTGGGGAGTAGCAGCCGTCCTGCCCCATCTCCTCATCCCCTCCCAATCCTCACTAGCTAACAAATCCTGTTCCCCATCTTCCCTAACCCCCTCCTTCTGTCATGTCTCTTTGTAGAATGTCTTCTTGAAGATTCCAGACTGTCTTAGTCATCTAGTGCTGCTATAACAGAAATACCACAAGTGGATGGTTTTAACAAAGAGAAATTTATTTCTTCACAGTGAAGTAGGCTAAAAGTCCAATTTAGGGTGTCAGCTCTAGGGGAAGGCTTTCTCTCTCTGTTGGCCTTCTAGTCAATGCTCCCCCGGACTAGGAGCTTCTCTGCGCAGGGACCCCAGGTCCAAAGGACACGCTCTGCTCCTGGCACTGCTTTCTTGGTGGTATGAGGTTCCCCTATCTCACTGCTCACTTCTGTCTTTTATATCTCAAGAGATTGCCTCAGGACACAATCCAGTCTTGTAAATTGAGTCCTGCCTCACTAACACAACTGCTGCCCATCCTCTCTCATTAACATCATAGAGGCAGGATTTACCACACACGGGAAAAATCACACAATACTGGGAATCATGGCCCAGCCAAATTGATACACACATTTTTGGGGGGACATAATTCAATCCTTGACAGCAGACCCTAATCACAAAGGCCTGTGAGATGGGCAATTGTTCACTGTTTATCAAACTAGCAGCCAGCTGGCCAGTCACTAAGCAGGGCATCAGAGCCCATGCCAGGGAAGGTAAAGGGGGACACATGTGCTTCTTTTAATCAAGATATCTTGCCTCTGTGCAGATTAACTCCTCAAGTGCCATTGCCCTAAATTACAGATGCTCTCATTAGCTAGTGGGTATATAGTTTGGATGAGATGGTTAAATTAGTTACAAATATGTGGTGTGTTGGTTGTTAACTATTGTGAGCCATATGATGACTTGGTGCCTTTACTTGAACTTTTAGAGGTTGTGAATGTCACGGCCGCCAATGTTTTGTGCTCATTTATTAGTGTCTCTTATTAAGCCATGGAGAGTCTATAAATAATGTGTCATGTTAGGGAAGCTCATTGATCTCCCTGAAGAGGGACTGGCAAACATGTCTCTTCAGCTCTACGCTCACGCAAAGATTGCACGTGGTGCAAACTGCCAGGCAGTTCTAATAGGAGAACCTGGTGTGAATCCCCAATTCTTGTACTTACTAGTTAGCCATGTGTCCTTGGCAAGTGATACCTTCTCTCTGTATCAGTTTCTCATTTGTCAGGTGAGATAGTAACATCAGCCTATAAATGTTTGCAGGGGAATTAAACTATAAAATAAACTATGAATATTTTATTATGTATTACTGTCACAGAATAAGGTCGATACATGTAAGATTTCTTAATATTTCAGGCTACTCGGCTCCAGTTTAGTTATAAGCCACATATCTTACAAGGAACAAAAACAGAAAATGTTTATAAGAAAAGAATAAAACTCATTCAGAGATGTGAAAATAATACATACTACTGATAAATAAATATTTAAAGGGAACTGTGCTTTTTAAGCATGAAGAAGAAAAGGCTATTTCAATAATAGAGAATGGTGACGTTTGCTTGCCCTTGCCTCTGAGCAAAGAATCAGAGTAAAACAGTTTGAGTTTATGCATGAAGAACGTAGGCTAGGGACAAGGGGAGTTTCCTGATTGGTGATAGTTGGAGAAAATTACGGAAGGAAGTTGGGAATTTTGAATAACAGAATAGATTTTTCATCAATACTGATATTCAGTTACATCATTTAGGTGTAATCCATCCTCAGTATTTTACTTAAGCTAAGAGATATCCTGAGTTCACTTCTAATCATGTGATTCTTGGATTTTATTTTCTACTGCTTAAGTCTTTTCTTGGACTGAGAAGTGATCCCCTTGGATCGCCTTGGGTCATTTAAATTAGAGCACAGTCCTGAGGCAAGTGTAAGTGTGTGTCTCTAATTTTACTGGTTGATGTGTGAAAGTCTCAGGGCTCCTCAGTGCTTTGGCTTCTTTACCTCCAAATAATAGAATCTTAGCTCTCCTTTGAATAATTCAAAATTATATTCCTGTATAACGTAGGGAATTTCTGTAAGCCTCAAGGATTTTTTTTGGTTTTCATACACAGGAAGTGCTTTACAAAGTGCCTGGCATATAGTGTCTTATCACTACTATCATCACCTTCTTCCAGTTTTTAAAATAAATTAATGGAAAAAGCAAAATGAGATTCCAAGGTCATGTGATTCTCATCAGGGGACTAGCCAGTGACCTAATGCATGGTGACTTCCTAAACACTTGAAGAGTGACTAAATTTTCAAGAGACAGAAGTTAGATACTGTCTCACACGACTTTGATGGTGAAACCCCAAGAGTGACTTCCCTCTCCCCCATTCTGTGCTTCCCTGCACCTTGTTCATATGTCCTCATCAGTACTGATCCCACTGAACCGAGACAGTTGTTTATACCCCACCCTCCCTCTCTGGACCATTACCTTCATACCCGACACTAGCACCTAGTCTAGAACCAGGCATACATACCGATTGCGTTCGAGTCAATTCTGACTCGTAGCGACCCTGTAGCACAGACTAGAACTGCCCTGTAGAGTTTCCAAGGAGCGGCTGGTAGATTTGAACTGCTGACATGTTGGTTAGCAGCCATGCTCTTAACCACTGCGCAATCAGGGCTCCAGGCATATATACAAAAACAATATATATAAATATCATATTTATATATATAAATGGTATATGTAAAAAATATACAAAATATATGTACATTATATAATAACCCCACCAGTTAGATACATAACACAATTTTACAGATAAAGGCATGAGGTCTAATGAGTTGAGTCAGTTGTCCAAGATCACAAACTTGTAGGAGATGGCATCTGCGTTTGAACTCAGGTTCTTCTCACTCCCAAGCCGATGCTCTTAACCGGTATGTCATATTGTTTCTCATCCATCATCAATTTGTTGTGCATTTGTTCAACATTTATTGTATGTATATAGACACTCAGTAAATATTTCTCTATATATGCTTATATATATATACTTCCAATATATGCTTGTCTATATATGCATATATATATTTATATATATATAAAAAAAAAATACCTGTTGCCATCGAGCCTATTCCAACTCACAGTGATCCTATAGGACAGAGTAGAACTGCCCCATAGGGTTTCCAAGGAGTAGCTGGTATATTTGAACTGCCAACCTTTTGGTTAGCAGCCTGACATCTTAACCACTGTGCCACCAGGGCTCCATATATATATATAGACACCCAATATATATTTGCTGAACAAATATAACCACTGCGCCACCAGGGCTCACATATATATATACATATATATGTGTGTGTCTATGTGTATATATGTATATGCATATACAGACAAGCATTTATTGAGTATGTGTATATATATGCATAGAGAGAGAGACACCCAATAAATGTTTGTTGAACAAATGCACAACAAATGAATGATGGATGAGAAACAATATGACATACTGGTTAAGAACCTGAGTTCAAATATGGACTCCATTTCCTACAAGTGTGCGATCTTGGACAACTGACTCAACTCATTAGGCCTCATGCCTTTATCTGTAAAACTGTTATGTACCTAAGTGATAGAGTTATTATATAATGTATATGTGTTTTGTATATTTTTACGTATAGCATTTATATATATGATATTTATATATTGTTGTTGTTAAGTGCCATCAAATCAGTTCTGACTCATAGCAACCCTACGTACAATGGAACAAAACACTACCCAGTCCTGCATCATCCTCACAATCATTGCTGTGTTTGAGCCCATTGTTGCAGCCATGCTGTCAATCCATCTCATTGAGGGTCTTCCTTTTTTTCACTGACCCTCTGCTTTACCAAGCATGATGTTCTTTTTCAGGGACTGGTCCCTCCCGATAACATGTCCAGAGTATGTGAGATAAAGTCTCACCATCCTCACTTCTAAGGAGCATTCTGGCTGTACTTCTTCAAGACATATTCTTGGTTCTTCTGGGAGTCCCTGGTATATTCAATATTCTTCGCCAGCACCATAATTCAAAGGCATCAATTCTTCTTCAGTCTTCCTTATTCCTTGTCCAGCTTTTGCATGCATATGAGGCAATTGAAGATACCATGGCTTGGGTCAGGTGCACCTTAGTCCTCAAAGTGACATCATTGTTTTTTAACACTTTAAAGAGGTCTTCTGCAGCAGATTTGCCCACTCATCTGTCAGTGTATCCTACTGCGGTGGCTTGCATGTTGCTGTGATGCTGGAAGCTGTGCCACCGGTATTTCAAACACCATCAGGGTCACCCATAGTAGACAGGTTTCAGCGGAGCTTCCAGATTAAAACAGAATAGGAAGAAGGACCTGGCGATCTACTTCTTAGAAAATTGGCCAGTAAAAATCTTACGAATAGTAGCAGAACATTTGTATATATATAAGTGTATATATGTATATATACATTATAATATGTAAAAAATATATACAAAACACACACCTATGTATACACCCATACACACACATATATGTTGTTGTTAGCTGTCTTCAAGTGGGCCCCCAGCTCATGGCAACCCCATGCACAACAGGATAGGACCATTGTGATCCATAGGGTGTTCATGGGCTGATGTTTCAGCAGTAGATTGCCAGTTCTTTCTTCCTAGTCTGTCTTAGTCTGAAAGCTCCACTGAAACCTGTTCAGCATCATAGCAACACACAGACCTCCACTGACAGACGAGCAGGTCTGCCCTTCAGGTGCGTTGGCCAGGAATCGACCCCAGGTCTCCCCCATGGAAGGCGAGGACAGTAACACTTAACCACTACCACCCTCATAACATACATAAAGGCAGCCATTAATCTCTCAATAAGTAATTATTATTAATAATAGCATTATTTCTCATAATGAAAGTTATGGAAGACAACACAAGTATCATAACATGTATATTGTTTTATTGTTGCTATTGACTTTATTGTTATTTATTGTTATGGTTATTGGCAGAAATGCTGAGGTGATTCACAGCCAGTACAGAATGACGTGTTCCAACTACATGACTAGATATCATTCAGAAAAGGTAACCTCACAGATAGGCAAAATGTATTCTTGCTTTGAATCAAGCTGGGGGTCTAAAAAACCCATTAAGTGGAGTCAATTCTGACTCATAGAGACCCTATAGGACAGAGTAGAGCTGCCCCATATGGTTTCCAAGGCTGTAATCTTTACAGAAGCAGTCTGTCTCCCTTGGAGAGGCTGGTGGGTTTGAACTGCTGACCTTTTGGTTAGTATCCAAGCACTTACCCACTGTGCCACCAGGACTCCGGAGCTGGGGGTAGGAGAAGTAAAATAGAGTTAGTCAGAATTGCCTTCCACCAAAGAAAGCTTTAAAATGCTTCCTAGCACCTCTAGGGGCCAGTGATTAAAATTAGGCTTAAAAGCATCACTTATGCAGCCAGGGATCTAAAGAGGATGAACTGTACACAGCAGTTAAGCAGTAGTTCTCAGACTTTAGCATCAATCAGAATCACTTGGAGGACTTGTTTAAGCAGATTTCTGTGCTCCACCCCCAGAGTGTTGGATTCAGTAGCCCTGGGGAGGAACCCTGATTTGTATTTCTAGCAAGCTCCCACATGATGCTGATGATGGTGGTCCCAAGACCACACTTTGAGAACCACTGACTTGAGATATGGTTGAGGTGTGAGTAATCCTTCTCCAGAGCAGGAATGTGTATGGAAATCTCTTCACTAAGGGTGAATTGCCTGATAACCTCCATGAAAATTAGTGTTTCCTGTTTTCAGACCCAGTGTTCAGAACCCTGCACTGCTCTTTCCTTACCATTGGCATAAACCGTATGCCAGCCATTTTTTATGCCTCTGGACCTCAGAGTAAGGCATTATTCCAGTTCTAATGCATTTAGTGTCAAGGTATATCCCTTTTGAGATGCATGAAGCTCAGCAGACCAGAGTTGGACCCTCATTGATGTGCACGTTGAGCATTCTATTAGGTGATGCTTCCTGGATGTGTTAGTTTTATAAACTTTTGCCTTTTTTTCCCTTTATTTCTGTGAGATAAGGCTTGCAAGCATAATAATGGCTTTCCTGTGTGATAGTTTGGGAGCCCTGATGGATTTGCTGGTTTCTTTGTGTCATATTTTGGAAACCAGAAGCTCCCCTATGTAACCTAATGGAAAGGCACCCAAAATACATTACTTAGCTAGCTCTCGTTCGTATATTGTCATACCACAGATCGGTGGCACCATAGTGCCACTTGCCTCATTGCTGGCTTGTGTTACCATATGTCTCAAAATCCATATTACCAACCAAAAATTTAAACACATTCAATTAGCAAGCATGCATTCCAATACTGAAAACACATGCCATCAAAATATATATATTATATATATAGGAGAAAAAATGTAGTTATGAAAGTGTTACTTTATAAACTTACCAATAGGGGAAATGGTCTGATGAAGTTGCTTTTATAAGCCTGATAAAATAGGATAGACAGTCTCTCCCAAAAAGACCGTATCCACATACCCAGAAGCCTTGCTTATAATTTCAGGACACCTCCTCCACCAGCCCACCCTTTGACTCCTAGAAGTATCAGAGAAAAACTATGCCCTGAAGCAAAGTCTGTGGGTTCACTTGGATGTAACGAAAACTCCCTTCTTATACTCAACCTTTCAGTTAATTCATTTATAAAATAGGAATAATAATGGTTCTTACCTCAAAGGTTGTGAAGATTAACTGATGTAATGCATGAAAACTTGCACTTAGTGGTATCTGGCACAAAATAAGTGCTTAAATGTTTGGTGTTATTATCATTACCTCTTCTGTGAGCCGGAATGGACTTCACAGAAATGGGTTTGGTTTTTTTTTTTTTCCTTCTGTGAGCAGGGGAATGATGCACTTATGGGAAAGGAAGAGGTCAAGAGGGGCGGCTGGGAATGTTTCTTTCTCTGGGAGTGGGGCAGTAGGATGGAAGGTAACAGGGGCTTCCAAAGGCAACACCATAATTAATGGGATCTGGGTAGAGGTGACAGCCCCACCCGACCTTTGTTCCTGGGACAGGTCAGCCTTACTCAGCTTTGTCCTCTTCAGCAACCAGTATCTCAGCCTGAGGAAGGCCCCCACCCTCTCCCATCCCCCTCCCCAAGAGCTCACTGGGGCTCAATGGAGTGAGTTCTCTATACTGCTTACTTTGTCCTCTGCTCTAGGACCTCGTGTTAAGAATCCCTTATTTCAAGGTTAGAACACTAAAGGATAATTCCCTGAGGGTTTTTTTTTTTTTCACGCTAATGCCACTACTTGCCGACTGTTGTTGGTGTTGTTACCTGCATTCCAGTGGGCCCCTGACTCATGAAGTGACCACGTGCACAGTGGGATTGGACCACTGTGATCCACAGGGTTTTTGTTTTGTTTTTTATATAATTTTATTTATTTTGTTTTTGTTGTTGAGACTATACACAGCAAAACATACACCAATTCAACTGTTTCTACGTGTATCATTTAGTGACACTGATAACATTCTTGAGTTGTATAACCATTTCCACCCTCCTTTTCTGAGTTGTTCTTCCCCCATTAACATAAATTCACTGTCCTCTGAGGTTCCTATCTAATCTTTCAAGTTGTTGTTGTCATTTGATCCTGTATAGATAGTTCTTAAAAGAGCATAATCATCAAGGCAGACTTTTATTTTTTTTTTTTACTCATTAAGCTAAAATATTGTTTAAGGTTTAAAGATTATCTCAGGACAATAGTTTCAGGGATTCATCCAACCTTCATGGCTCCAGGAAGGCTGGAGTCCATTAAAATTTGAAATTCTGTTCTACATTTTCCCCCCTTTTAATCAGGATTCTTCTATAGAATCTTTGATCGAAATGTTCATTAATGGTAGCCAGGCACCATCCAGTTCTTCTGGTCTCATGGCAAAGGAGGCAGTTGCTCATGGAGGCAATTAGCCACACATTCCATATCCTCTTTCTATTCCTGACCCTCCTTCATCCTGTGTTGTTCCAGGCAAATACAGATCAATTGTCGTGCCTTGTATGGCTGCTTATAAGCTTTTAAGACCATAGGCACTACCAGTAGGTAGAGCAGAGGCACTAAACCTATTATTAGACCAGTTAACTGGGATGTCCCATGAAACCATGACTCCAAACCTCCAAACCAAGAAACCAAATGCCATGAGGTTTTTGGTTGTACATAAACAGCCTCAGGAGCTACTCTTTCTTTTTTTTTTTTTTTTTTTTGTTCATTGTTGTAAATATCACAGAACTTTTGCCAATTCAACTTTTTACAAGTGTAGAAATTATTGACAGCAGTTATAATAATCGGTTGTGCAACCCTACCCTTAATCAACGTGATATTTACATCACTGTTAACCCTCCCTTTACCCTTCCCTTTACCCCTCCCTCCCACTCCTGGTAACCACTAATAAACTTTGTTCTCTATACATTTATCTTTTCTTATCTTTTTATATAAGTGAGGTCCTACAGTATTTGTCCTTTTATGATTGACTTATTTCACTCAGCATTATGTCTTCCAATTCCATCCATATTGTAGCATATATCAAGACTTCGGAACCCCAGTGGCATAGTGGTTAAGAGCTACGGCTGCTAACCAAAAGGTTGGCAGTTCAAATCCACCAGGTGCTCCTTGGAAACCCTATGGGCCAGTTCTATTCTGTCCTTTAGGGTCGCTATGAGTCGGAATTGACTCAACAGCAACGCGTTTGGGTTTTTTTGGTATCAAGACTTCATTTCACCTACTGGCTGAGTAGTATTCCGTTGTATGTATGTACCACATTTTGTTTATCCATTCATCTGTTGATGGGCATTTAGGTTGTTTCCACCAAAAGGTGAATAGTGCTACAATGAACATTGATGTATAAGTCTCTGTTTTAGTCTCTGCTTTCAAGTCTTTTGGGTACATACCTAGAAGTAGAATTGCTGGGTCATATGGTATTCTTAGTTTTTTGAGGAACCACCACACTGTTTTCCACAAGGGCTGTACCATTTTGCATTTTCACCAGCAATGTATAATGGTCCCAATTTCCCCACATCCTCACCAACATTTGTTACTGTCTGGGTTTTTTTTTTTTTTTTTTTTGTCTTAACCATCCTAGTGGGAGTGAAATGGTATCTCATTGTGGTTTTGATTTGCATCTCTCTGATGGCTAATGACACATTTTTTTGATGTGTTTGGTGGCCATTTCAATGTTCTCTTTGGTGAAATGTCTATTCTTTTGTCCATTTTGTGATTGGGTTATTTGTCTTTTTGTTGTTAAGTTGTTGAAGTTTTACATATATTTTGATTATTAGGTTCTCATTGGATATATGGCTTCCAAAGATATTCTCCCAGTTGGTAGCTTGTCTTTTCACTTTTTTGGTAAAGTCTTTTGATGAACAAAAGTTTTTAATTTTTATAAGGTCCCATTTATTCTGTCCTTTGCTTTTTGTGCTTTTGTTATTATATTAGATAATCTGTTGTTAAAGCTAGGCCTAACAGCATTGCCCCTTCCTTTTCCTCCAAGAATTTTATGGTTTTAGTTTGCATGTTTAGGTCCTTAATCCATTTTTAATTTGTTTTTTGTGTGTGGTGTGAGGCATGGATCCTGTTTCATTTTTCTGCATGTGGAAATCCAATTTTCCCAGAAACATTTATTGAAGAGATTCTTCTTTCGCCATTGAATGGACTTAGCAGCCTTGTCAAAAATCAGTTCACCATAGATGTGTGGGTTTATTTCTGGACTCTCAATTTTATTCCATTGGTCTGTATGTCTATTGATATACCAGTACCAGGCTGTTTTGATTACTGTAGCTGTATAGTATATTTTAAAATCAAGAAGTGTGAGTCTTCCTACTTTGTTCTTCTCTTTCAACATTGCCTTAACTATTTGGTGCCTCTTGCCATTCCATATAAAGTTGAGGACTGATTTTTCTATTTCTGTATAGAAGTCTATTGGAATTTTGATCGGAATTGTGTGAATCTATAGATCACTTTGGGTAATATTGACATCTTAACAATATTAAGTCTTCCAGTCCATGAACATGGAACACCTTTCCATTTATTTGTTGTTTTTAGGTGCCATCGAGTTGGTTCCAACTCATAGCGACCCTGTGTGCAACAGAATGAAACACTGCCCCATCCTGTGCCATCCTCACAATCACTGTTTTGCTTGAGCCCATTGTTGCAGTCACTGTGTCAATTCATCTCATTAAGGGTCTTCTTTTTCACTGACCCTGTACCAAGCATGATGTCCTTCTCCAAGGACTGATCCCACCTGATAACATGTCCAAAGTATGTGAGAATGCTTCTAAGGAGCATTCTTGTTGTACTTCTCCCAAGACAGATTTGTTCATTCTTTTGGCAGCCCGTGGTATAGTCAATATTTTTCGCCAACACTGCAATTCAAAAGCATCAATTCTTCTTCGGTCTTCCTTATTCATCATCCAACTTTCACATGCATATGAGATGATTGAAAACACCATAGTTTGGGTCAGGTGCTCCTTAGTCTTCAAGGTGACATCTTTGATTTTTAACACTTCAAAGAGGTCTTTTGCAGCAGATTTTCCCAATGCAATGTGTGTTTTGATTTCTTAACTGCTGCTTCCGCGGGTGTTGATTGTAGATCCAAGTAATATGAAATCCTTGACAACTTTAATCTTTTCTGTGTTTATCATGAAGTTGCTTATTGGTCCAGTTGTGAGGATTTTTGTTTTCTTGATGTTGAGGTACAATCCATACTGAAGGCTGTAGTCTTTGATCTTCATCAGTAAGTGCTTCAAGTCCTCTTCACTTTCAGCAGGCAAGGTCATATCATCTGCATAAAGAAGGTTGTTAATGAGTCTTCCTTCAATCCTGATGCCCCATTCTTCTTCATATAGTCCAGTGTCTCAGATTATTTGGCCTTAGTGGTTGGTGTGTAAATTTGAATAATAGTCGGATTAACTGGTCTTCCTGATAGGTGTATGGATATTATCCTATCATTGACAGTGTTGTACTTCAGGGTAGATCTTGAAATGTTCCTTTTGACAATGAATGTAGCGCCATTCCTCTTTAAGTTGCCATTCCTGACATAGTAGACCATAGGACTATCTGATCCAATACCAGTCCATTTTAGCTCATTAATGCCTAGAATATCGATCTTTATACATTCCATTTCATTTTTGACGATTTCCAGTTTTACTAAATTCATACTTCGTACATTCCATGTTCCAGTTATTTATGGATGTTTACAGCTCTTTCTTCTCATTTTGAGTCGTGCCACATCAGCATATGAATGTCCGGAAAGCTTGACTCCATCTACATCATTAAGGTCGACTCTATTAGGAAGCAGCTCTTCCCAGAGCTGTATATTGAGCACCTTCCTACCTGAGCTCATCAACTGGCACTATGTCAATGTTCTGCTGCTATGCATGAGGTTTTCACTGGCTAATCTTTTCAGAAGTAGACCGCCGGGTCCTTCTTCCTAGTCTATCTTAGTCTGAAAGCTCAGCCGAAACCTGTCCACCATGGGTGACCTTGCTGGTATTTGAATACCCGTGGCATAGCTTCCAGCATCACAGAAATGTGCAAGCCCCCACAGTACGACAAACTGACAAATGTGTGGGGGTTTCATTTATTTAAGTCTTCTTTAATCTCTTTCAGCAGAGTTTCATAGTTTTCATTGTATAAGTCCTTCACATCCCTGGTTAGATCTATTCCTAGGTATTTTATTCTCTTAGATGCTATTGTAAATGGAATTGTTTTCCTAATTTCCCTTTCAGATTTCTTATTGCTGGTGTACCCTGCAACTTTGTTAAATTCCTCTATTAGCTCTAGAAGTTTTCTTGTGGACTCTTTGGGGTTTTCTATATATAGGATAATATCATCCGCCAAAAGAGATAATTTTACTTCTTTTTTTCCAATCTGGATAGTTTTATTTATTTATTTATTTTCTTGTCTTGTTGCTCTGGATAGGACTTCTAATACAATATTAAATAGAAGTGGTGAGAGCAAGAACTCTTTTCTTGTTTCTGATTTCAAGGGGAAAGCTGTCAGTCTTTCTCCTTTAAGTATAATGTTAGGTGTTGGCTTTTCATATATGCCCTGAATCATATTGAGGAATTTCCCTTCTATTCCAGTCTTCTTTAGAGTTTTCATCAAGAAAGGGTGTTGGATTTTATCAAATGCTTTTTCTGCATCCATCAAGATGATCATGTGGTTCTTTTCCTTTGTTCTAATTGATGTTGTGTATTACATTCATTGATTTTCTAATGTTGAACAATCCCTGCATGCCTGGAATAAATCCCCTTTGGTCATGGTGTATGACTCTTAAGATGCTGTTGTATTCTGTTCGCTAGTATTTTGTTGAGGACTTTTGCATTTATATCCATAAGAGATAAAAACAACAACACAAACAAACCCATTGCCGTGGAGTCCATTCCAACTCATAGCAACCCTATAGGACAGAGTAGAACTGCCCCATAGAGTTTCCGAGGAGCACCTCATAGATTCGAACTGCCGACCTTTTGGTTAGCAGCCATAGCTCTTAACCACTATGCCACCAGGGTTTCCTCTATAAGAGATAATCGCTTGTAATTTTCTTTCCTTGTGGTGTCTTTGTCTGGTTTGGGTATCAAGGTTATGTTTGCTTCATAGAATTAATTAGTAAATATTCCTTCCTTTTCTATCTTTTGGAAGAGTTTAAACAGTATTGGTGTCAATTCTTCTCTAAATGTTTGGTATAATTCCCCAGTGAAACCATCTGGTCCAGGACTTTTTGTTGTTGTTGTTGTTGGGAGGTTTTTGATCACTGATTCCATCTCTTCTGTTGTTATGGGTCTGTTGAGATTTTCTATTTCCTCTTGAATCGGTTTGGGGAGGTTGTGTTCATCTCATCTAAGTTATCCAGTTTGTTGCCATACAGCTGTTCATAATATTCTGTCATAATTCTCTTTATTTCTCTCAGGTCAGTTGTAATGTCTCCTCTTTCATTTTTTATTTTGGTTATTTACATCTTTTCTCTTCTTTGTCAGTCTAGCTAAAGGTTTGTCAATTTTATTGATCTTTTCAAGGAAACAACTTCTGGTTTTATTGATTCTCTCTACTGTTTTTTCTGTTTTCAATTTTATTTATTCTGTTCTGATCAGTTATTTCCTTTATTCTGGTAGGTTTAGGCTTAGTTTGCTCTTCTCTTTCTAGTTCCTGGAGTTGTCAGGTTAGGCTGTTGATTTGAGATCTTTCTTATTTCTTCAGGCAGGCATTTATTGGTATAAGTTTCCCTCTGAATACTGCCTTCGTTGTACCCCATAAGTTTTGGTACGTTGTGCTTTCATTTTCATTTGACTCTAGGAAATTTGATTTTTCTTTTGACTTTTTCCTTGATCCATTGGTAATTTAATAGTGAGTTGTTTAATTTCCATATGTTTGTGTATTTTCCAGGTTTATTTCTGTTATTGATTTCTAGCTTCACTCCATTGTAGTCAGAAAAAATACTTTGTATGATTTCAATCTTTTTAAATTTATTAGGACTTCCTTTGTGACCTAACATGTGGTCTGTCCTGGAGAATGATCCATATGTGCTGGAGTAGAATGTCTATTGTGTTGTTTTTAGGTGGAGTGTTCTTTATATGTCTGTTAAGTCTAGCTGTTTTATAGTGTCATTCAAGTTCTCTGTTTCCTTCTTAATCTTCTTTCTGGAAGTTATGTCCAATATTGAAAGCTGTGTATTGAAGTCTCCATCATTATTGTACTACTATCTATTTCTCCTTCAATTCTATCAGTGTTTGCTTTATATATTTAGGTGCCCTGATGTTAGGTGCATCTATATTCATGATTGTTAAATCTTCTTGATTAATTGACCCTTTTATCACTATATAATGTCCATCTTTATCTCTTCTAACAGATTTTATCTTAAAGTCTACTTTGTCTGATATTAAGATTGCCACCCCAGCTCTCTTTTGGGTATTATTTGCATGAAATATTTTTCCATCCTTTCACTTTCAACCTATTTGTGTCCTTGGGTTTAAGGTGTGTCTCTTGTAAACAGCATACAGCATTTAGTTGAATCTTTTTTTTTTTTTAATCCATTCTTCCACTCTCTCCCTTTTGATTGGTGCATTTAGTCATTTACATTTACTGCAATTACTAATAAGAAGTGACTTACTTCTACCATTTTGTTATTTGTTTTTTGTACGTTGTAAGCCTTCTTTGTCTTTGTACTTTACTACTGCTTGCTTTTGTGTTTTGTGGATTTATGGTGGTGAGCCTTTTTGGTTCTCTTCTCTTTTCCTTTTGTGTATTTTTTTTTTTAATTTTCTTAGTGCTTACCATGAACATTACATTTAACAGCTTGTATTTATAACATCTTAGGGTAAATTGGTACCAACTTCACTTCAGTAACATGCAAGAAATTCTATATCTATACCATTTCTCTCCCCCCTTTTGTTATTGTTATCCCTAATTACGTCTTTATATTTCATGTGCCCTGCAGCATAATTTTATCCTTGCTTTTTATATATTTGTTACTTAAAAAATGGAGGATAAAACATTTAGAATTATAAAGCATGAATACCTTATTACTAGCCCTATACTTGTTCATGCATTTCCTTCTATTGGGGATCTTTCTTTTTATGTATGCTTTAAATTACTTTTTAGTGGTCTTTTCCCTTCCATCTACAGAGCTCCTATTAGTATTTTTTGTAGGGCTAGTCTGGTAGATATGAATTCTCTCAGCTTCTGTTTGTCTGGGAATGTTTTAATTTCACCCTCATTCTTGAAGGATAGTTTTGCTGGGTATAGTATTCTTGGTTGACAGTTTTGCTTTTTCTTTCAGCACTTTAAGTATATCATTCCATTGCCTTCTGGCCTCCAATGTTTCTGAGGAGAAATCCACACTTAATCTTATTGGGGATCCTTTGTATGTGACTGTTTGCTTTTCTTTCACTGCTTTCAGGATTCTCTCTTTACTTTTTGAAAGCCTAACTATTATATGCCTTGGTGTAGTCTCTTCGGGTTTTTCCTGCTTGTGGTTCTTTGAGCTTCTTGGATTTGTAGATTCATGTCCTTTGTTAGATTGGGGAAATTTTCTGTTATTCTTTCTTCAAATATTCTGTCTCTCTCTTTCATCTCCTGGAATTCCCATGATGCACATATTAGGTCTCTTGTTGTTCTCCCATTATTCCATTAAACTGTGTTCAGTCTTCTTGAGCCTCCATTCTTATTGCTCTTCAGTGTCTGTAATTTTAACTGTCTTATCATCTGATACACTGATTATTTTTCTGCTGGATTAAATCTGTTGGTAAATCCTTCTATTGTGTTTCTCATTTCAGTTATTGTCCATTTGGTTGCAATATCTCTTTTTTTAGATCCTCATTTTGTTCATTCATTGTTCATGCTTATTGATCCATTAAGTTTTCATTGGCTGATTTTTTGGAAGTAAATCACCAGGCCTTTCTTCCCAGTCTGTCTTCATTTGGGAGCTGCACTGAAACCTATTTATCATAGCAACACGCAAGCCTCCACTGACAGATGGGTGATGGCTGTGCCTGAGGTGCATTGGCCTGGAATCAAACCCAGGTCTCCCACATGGAAGGTGAGAATTCTACCACTGAACCACCACTGCCCCCACTTGCCTGCTAGGTAACTCCAAAATGTTATGTAACCCCTCTCCACCATGAGGTTTTAACCCTCAAAATGAAGGTGGACTTGTTGACTATCTCACAGGGTTGTACACCTCTTTGAGAGCCTCAAAGAAAAGTTTCTAAATAAATAACAAATAGTAACCCTACCCAAGGACCAGGGTTGGAGCTTTCTCTTCCACACTGTCTCCACTGTCCCCCAGCTTACTGGGGCCCCAGGCTGCTGACAAGGAGGTTGTCCATCTGGGGCAATTTGGATGGACTCAGCAGTGTCTCAGGCACTAGGGGGTCTATCTCTGTATGATTCGTGGGCCCACTTCAGCAGCAGCTATGGAATACTCCCTCTTCCCCCAACTCCATGAGAGCAGCTTCCAAGGGAGATGCTCTTCCCTGGCCAGTCAGTGCTCACTAGAATGCTAAGGAGGGGTCTGATGCATTGATGGCTCTCTGGCTACAGCCACTAGTGGGACTCCTCATACCTTCTCTCCACACGGACTCTACCAATTTTGCCTCCTAATTTTCTCCAAAATTATGCCTCCAAGAAGAATGAGGATTGTTGTAGCAGGACTACAAAGAGAGAGGAAAAAAAAAGTAATATTCAGTGTTTTTGGTTTGCAAATTAGGCTCTTAATAATCAAAAGGAAAGTCAACAAACCTCATTCTTCTTGGGGCAAGTGGATGTCTCTGCCTACTAGAGGAAACATCGGGCATTTCAAGAAAGGAAAGCCCAAAGATTACTATTTTCAGAGCTTGCTCCATGCCCATTGCATTCTTTTGCTAAAAATGGGTCACAGGCTACCATATCATGCTGTACCCTGTAAGTCACTGCCTGCTTCTATGACCTGAGAGTCTCAATTCAACCACCCTGAAATAGTCCACTTTCCAAATGTCCCGTGCTTTATCATGCCCCATGTTAATGCCACCTGACAGAAAGACAGAAATGTTAAGTTCTAGTAGGGACGTATTTCTAAGCTAGAAGACTCTGAGTCTTGAGAAAGAGTGATTAAAGGGTAAACCTGATTCTAAGAAATAAGCACATTGATAGGCCAATCAGCAAACATTTATTTAGCACCTACAGTATACACTGTGCAATAGATGACACAAAGAAGAGTAACAAATGCTTCTAAGCTATGTGAATATATTCCATCAGGGAATATACAATAAAACAAAACAAACCCATTGCCATCGAAGAGATTCTGACTCATAGCGAACCTATAGGACAGAGTAGAACTGTCCCATAGGGTTTACAAGGACTGCCTGGTGGATTCGAAATGTTGACCTTTTGCTTAGCAGCCAGACTCTTAACCACTACGCCACCAGGGTTTCCATCAGGGAATATAGATACAAGCAAAAATAAACCAAACACAAAGTGGACCACAGCAAGGGCAATGGTTGTGAGTGTTTCAGGAGTAAAGGGGAGGGAAAAATCAATTTTGACAATCCATAAAAATTTCTTGGAAGATGTGAGAGTTAAGCTAGACCCTAAAAGAGGTGTGGGATGCCGATAGATAAATATGATGGAGAAGGACATCCCAAACTGTAGGAGTAGTTTGAAGAAAGTCATGGAGTTGAGAAAGTGGTTGTCATATTTGAATAATTATGAATTAACCAGTGTAACTATAATATGGGTTGGGGGGCAGGGGAGTGTAGGAACTGTAGCTAGAAAGCTAAGTTGGAAGCATATAGTGGAAAAGACACCAAATGTCAAATTGAGAAGTTTTGTCTTTCTTTACTCTTCATGCACTGGGGAACTATCGAGGGTCTTTGAGTAGGGAAATACTAGAACATATTTGATTTTATAAAAAGAGAACTCTGGAGCCACTGTGATGAAGAGTAGAAAGACAGCAGGACCTGGTGAGACTAATGAGAAATGGAACTAGAGCCAAAGAGGTGGGAACGGCCACGGGGACATGTGGGAGAGACATTTGAGAGGCTGCATTCATTTAAGGATGGTTGGTTACACATTGCAAAGAAAACAGAAGTGAGCAGAGAAACTGGGTTGCTAGCATAAAGCAGACCATGGGATCAGGAGAAAAGACTGACCATGCACCCAGAGGCCAAATGGTGAAAGAAACCCTCTTGGTCATCCAAAGAGGACTTTTCTCCTCCCCAGAATGCCCACAGAGTCCCTGGGTGGTACAAACAGTTAATGCACTGGGCTGCTAACCAAAAGTTTGGAGGTTCGAGCCCACCCAGATGTGCTTCAGAAGAAAGGCTTTGTGATCTGCTTTTGAAAAATCAGCCACTGAAAGCCTTATGGAGCACAGTTTTACTCTGACACATGTGGGGTTGCCATGAGTCAGAACTGATTCAACGACAACTAGTTTAGAATGCCCACAGAGATTGCAAGTGACCATCAGCTTTGTCTGCATGGGGCATCAAAATCCAAGATTCCCAGACAAGTATTTTCAGCCTGGCAGCTTCAGAAGTCCTGAAGAAATTTTAAAGCAAGTCCCAGGCACCTTCCCAGAAGATTCCAACCCAGTAGGTCTGAGTTAGGGAATCCCTGGTGACTCAAAGGGTTAAGCACTGGACCACTAGCCGAAAAGCTGGCAGTTCAAACCCACCCAGAGGCAATTTGGAAGACAGACCTGGTGACCCGATTCCAAAAGTCACAGCCTTGAAAACCCTCTGGAGCACAGTTCTTCTCTGACACGGGGGGTCGCCATGAGCTGGAATCGACTTGATGGCAACTAATAACAACAACAGATCTGAGATAGGACCCAAGCATCTGTATTTGTAATGCTCCTCCAGGAAATTCTGATGCACAAGTGGATTTGGGATCTACTGTGGGACTTTATTTGTGTGCTGCAAAACACTGTATAGAAAACATGGGTTCAACACTCATGCCTCTGGATCAGCAGCCAAAGAAGGGAGTTACCATACTGGCTAGTGTGATTGATCCTGATTACCAAGGGGAAATCAGATTGGTGTTGCATAATGGAGGTAAAAAAGAGTATGTCTGGAACACAGGAGATCCCTCAGGGCATCTCTTAGTTCTGCCATGCCCTGTGATTAAAGTCAATGGAAAACTACAGCAATTCAATTCCGACATGACTACTAATAGCCCAGACCCTTCAGGAATAAAAGGTTTGGGTCATTCAACCAGGCAAAGAACCACAACCAGCTGAGGTGCTTGCTGAGGGTAAAGGGAATACGGAATGAGTGGTGCAAGAAGGTAGTTCTAAATACCAGTTACAACCACGTGACCAGTTGCAGAAACAAGGACTGTCATTGTTATCAGTATTTCTTCCTTGATTTATTATATGTGTATGTGTGTGTGTATATATATCTATATACAAATATATAAAATATTTTTGTTTTCTTCCCTCCCTTATCCCATCACTTATAAAATTTAAGATGTAAATGAAAATTAGTGTTGTCTGCAGGTGGGAGCATGCTTCCCTTTGGAACTAAGGCCTCTAGACCTATAGAGCATAGGGTCACAAGGACAGGATGCAAAAATTTTGCAAGTGGATCACAAAGGGTAATAGTGAGTGGTCCCACTCCCATTTCCAGCCCTTGATTCCTGGACCCATGAATTCTGGCTATGGGAGAAACAGCACCATATATTGGATGCTGGTTTAGAGCATATACAGCCTCCTGGAGAATATTGCCCCAACCCTGCAAAGTATTGGCACCTAGCTGGCACCGTAATTGTTCTTTAGAAGGCCATTCCATCATTCTGTCAAGCCATCTGCTTCAGGATGATGGGGAACATGGTAAGACTAGTGAGTTCCATGAACATGTGCCCATTGCTGCACTTCATTTGCTGTGAAGTGAGTCCCTTAATCCAAGGCAAGGCTGTGTGGGATGCCATGATGGTGGATAAGGCATTCTGTGAGTCCACGGATGGTAGTTTTGGCAGAAGCATTGCATGCAGGGGGGGGGAAATCCACTTCCAGAGTAAATGTCTATCCCAGAAAGAACAAAACGCTGCCCTTTCCATGATGGAAGCCGTCCAATGTACTCAATCTGCTACCAGGTTGCTGGTTGATCCCCTTGAGGGATGGTGCCATATTGGAGACACAGTGCTGGTCTCTTCTGCGGGCAGGTTGGGCACTCAGCAGTGGCTGTAGCCAAGTTGGCCTTGGGGAGTGGAAGTCCATGTTGCTGAGCCTATGCATAGCCTCCATCCCTGCCACCATGACCACTTTGTTCATGAGCTTATTGGGCAATGACGGGAGAGGCTGGGGACAGAGGATGACTGGTTTCCACAGAACACATCATCCTATCCACTTGATTGTTAAAATCCTCCCCTGCTGAGGTCACCCTTTGGTGAGCATTCACATGAGACATAAATATCTTCACTTCTTTGGCCCATTTTAGTACTCTTGCTAGTGAACAGTATGATGATTTGGAGATCTTAAGTTTTGATCTCCAACAAAGTGTCTCAAGCACAATGACCTTCATTGAATTTCTGACTTTATCCTCTGTCCTCAACTCTGATCCTCAGCAAACACATCAGGAAATGGGAGAGGCTGGCTACTTAAAGAGGTCCCCCAAACTTCCCCAAAGGACAACACACACACACACACACACACACATTATCGTTTTCACTCTTGTCCTTAGTTGAAAAGAAAGACAGCTCGGCTGTGTCACAGGGACACCATGAGAGCATCTGATGGCAGGGTGCTTTGAGTCTTTAGGAAACAGGCTACATAATAATACTCCATTTTCTGCCAGTCTTGTACAACATTCATAGCACTTTTACTTCTAGTATCACTTTTATTTCTCAGAATAATCATACAGTACATAGGTAAGCAGGTATTAAATACTTCCCGTCAACACACTGGGAACACTGATTAGGTAACTCGTCTGAGGTCAGACAACCAGAGCTGGTCCTGAGTTCCCAGTCTTCCTGAGCAACCACATCCAGTTTGCTTCTATGCCATAATGGAGAAAGGTAATATAAAAGGATTTTTCTCTCCTTGTAAAAGAGGAAAAAGGGGGGGTGGGGACTATTTAAACACACCTCACTCATACTGCCATCACTGCATTGTTTTTCATGTTGAAACACCCTGTTGGTTTTTAAATCCTTTTAAACCTACCCAGCACCTGTATGGCCTAGATCCAAGCATTATTACGGAATCCGTTGCTCTATTTAGCCACACAGGAGTTTCTATGATGGTTACTGGCCGTTGGTTTAGTTGAAAATTTCAGAACTTTAAAAAGTTTTCTTCTTCCGTGGAAGATAGAAGCATGAAATGCTCAGACCTGACTTTTTTTTTTTTTTAAATTATGCAGAGATGTTTTCACCCGTTTAGTTTTCCTGCTGGATAAAATAGTACCATGGCACAACCCTGTATTGTTCCTCTGCAAAGATTCCTTCTGAACTATTGACTAAAAGACAGAGCAGGGGAAGGGGTGCTTGGCATATTCCCCACTTTCATGGAGAGGGACAGGGAAGAGGGGTCTCTGTCAGCAGCTTAGGGTATGTGACATGAGCTCTCTTCGAGGCAAAACTTGAGGCCAAAAACATAGTGAGAACTTCCCATCAAATTCATTATAACAAAGCATAATGTGAGCTCACTGGGCATAAAAATAGGCTGAGGGAAAGTGACTCCCACATAAGACCTAATTAAATACTTTGATGTCAGAAAACAGAGCAGGGAGTGTGGAAAATTAAATCAGACCAGTTTGCAGGACCTAAATTCAAATGGAAAGAAGAAATATTATTTCTCTCTCTCTCTCTCCTGCTGCCTCTTTCCTTTTCTTCCTTTGCCATGAAGCGAGAATAAGATTCAGAAACAATGGGTTGTAAATTCTTCAGCCAATTAGTCCAGTGACTTACTACTGTTTATAATGCACAGAATGTCACAGGCTGTTTTGCAGCCACCCCAAGTTGGTTTGTTAATAACAGGAAGCTAGCACTTCTCAGTACAGTGGATCAGCTACACGTGAAAATAAATGCAAAAAACCTGGAGGGGAATAGCAGCAGACCGAGAGTAGCCTTGATTTAATTTAACATTTGGGGGTCCACACACAAATGAGCATTTTAGTAGGCTTCATGGTGGAAGTTGCTGTCATTTGTAAAATATTCTGGCCAATTAGCTAATAGTGTGCTTGAATTTCTCCTGTTTTGATACAGTAATACTAAGTACATTGTGAAGCCCAATTATACAAATCATCCCCATATGCCATACCAGTCTTTCTTTATGAACTGTGTTTATAAATCCTGTGTGAGGAAATGTGTACTTCAGCAATTTAGACCATGTGTAAAAACATAGCCAATGGGATTGTCAAGAAAACAAGTTCCAGCCTAGGAAATCCTAATGTGTTCCGCTGAAATAACAGGAGGGTGCCAGGGAGTGCAATGCTTTGCTTAAATACATATTGCTTTATAGTGTTTAACCTATTTAGGGGCTTCCACTTCCTTTTCTGTTATTTTGTTCTTCTTTTCTTTTAGGATCCAGCGTTGGAGTTTTTAAGAAAATTTGGGATTGGTCTTCTCTCGGGGACAATAGCCTCAGTTATTAACATCCCTTTTGATGTTGCCAAAAGTAGGATTCAAGGCCCTCAGCCAGTTCCTGGACAGATCAAGTACAGAACCTGTTTTAAAACAATAGCAACAGTCTACCAGGAAGAAGGGTAACACATTCTTATTTAATAAATATGCAAGGCTCAGGTATTGTTAAAACCATACTGTACTTCATTTTGATGAGCGCCATTAAGCCGTACTATGTTGGGTGTGGGTCTAAGAAGCTCTGAGGAATGTATGATAAACACAGTAATGAGATGTTGACAAAACTAGGAGCCACGATCATACAATAAGCTGCATATTTGCCTTAGAATACTAAGGTGAACATTTTACTTGTCAGTTTTCATAACATGCTATTGCATATTATATGCCTTATTAATATATGGGCTAGCTGGAGAATAATTATCTTCTGACTTTAAAGCTAATCAAAATATCATCTAATTATGTTCTCCTGGGAATATTAAATATGAGAGTTCTGTGGAAATAGCTTTTTTCCCTTTAATTTAAAGTATGTGCCTTTTTTCTGATAGTCTTTTTTTTCAGTCTCTTTGTTTCTTCATCCCTCCTCACCCATGTCTGATTCACAAGTAAACAAGTAATATTTTATTATTTTGATCTAAACTGCATCATATTTCCTAATGTGAAGATTGAGTTTGTGGTCTTTTAAATTCAATTACCAAAGTCACTTTGTCCATATACACAGCTGTCTTGAAAGTCAGACCTGTCTTGAAAGCAAAAACCATCTCCCTGATGAAAGTCTTGTTTCTGATTGGACAAGATCAGCATAGCTTGGGTAATAAAGAATTGATTAACTCTTTCCCCTCATCCAATTTGCTGCAGAGAATACTAAGCCAAATACCATCTGGTTTGGGATGTGTGTAATTTCAAATAATTTTTTTTTTTAAATGTTGGGCCAACATCTCAATAAAGCTGAGGTACAGCTCCATTTTCTTTTCAGAATAAGAACGTTGCTCTTTCCCTTCTGGTTATAGGTTTTTAGCTTTGTACAAAGGTCTGATTCCCAAGATTATGAGACTTGGACCAGGTATGATGTTTTTATTGTTTATATCCTTCCTTTTTCTTTGTTCTAGTACCTCTTCTTTTCTTATTTGTGTCTATCAGCAACACAATAAAAGTTTACCACACTGTGAAAGACAGAAACCTTGATGATATAGAGTTGTCTAGAATATTCAAGATACTGAAGGCATCCATTGGAAATGTTCTACCTTTGTTTATAAATTGCTGTTTATGACCTTGCTGGAGGCTGACAGAAGCCAAATACTGGCTTAAGTCAATAGAAAAGGACCCACAGCCAGCTGGAGTTTGAGGGAACACTGGGATACGCAGTGGCGTCTTGCTTAAGGGGAGGGACCAGCCCAACAAAACTTTTCCTTGTGCTCCTAGTTCATTGTTGCTCCTGCCTAACTTCACTGCAAAAGGAGAAGAGGAGGGCAACTCGCTTCCATGAACAGCAAGAGCCACTTGTCTTCACAGTCACTTCTGGAGAGTGGTGAAGCCACAGCCTGGCCCTTACCTTTCCTGGCCTCTGTCAGCATGACTGTGGAGGCTCCCGGCTCAGGCCCTCACCTCAAGATGCTAGCCCACAAAAAACCGGCTGCCATTCCCACAGGGAGAGTCAGCTGCTTCTCTGTAAACAGATAAGAAAATAACTGCTGCAGACTCAACCGCCTGGGCAAATATTCTTGGATTATAGCAGCCTGGTGAATAAGTACAAAAGTATGCACTAGACCACACATTTTGTTTTTTTGTTTTTTTTTTAACCAGGCCACACTCACCTACTTAGATATCCTGGTGAGTTTCCCTAGAACCTTCTCCCACTCCTGTCCTCTCTCTCTCCCATTCGTCCCATTCTCTCATTGTCCAACATCCTCCTCCCCTACCACACTCACACACATGCAAATTTATCTTTAGATCTCAGCCCAATGAACCAGCATTTCTACCAACCTGAGAAATAGAACAGTCTGTAAACTGAAGCTGGTGAACAGTTCACACTTTCATGTATTTAGAAAACACTTCCACAATTCCCCACCCACCTGTCCTAACATTTCTAGGCATTGAAGCATGGATTTCATTTCATATTTGAGATTCAAACCTGCCTTCTGTTAGTCATTGGCCTGTGTGTAAAAACTAACCCAATAATAAAAAATGCTAAGAATTTTGTGCGTCTCGGCAAATACATGGCATTTTTCCTTCACCACACAGTACAAACCTACTAGTAGACTAGTATTAGAGAAAATCACAGAACTGGCCCTAAACCAGCTTTCTCAGAAGGAGATGGGCCCAGAAGGGGTGGTAACCAGGGAAAGTTTAGCTAAAATGCCAATTGACTGGAACCTTAATCCAAAACTCTTAAATAATCTGACCCCAAGTATTGTTAGAGGCTTGCAAATGTTTGGTTCGCTTTTTAAATGTTTTTGCATGAGGTGTTCTGAATTGCTGTGGTGCTAAATCCAATGAAAAGTGTTGTTGTGAACTTACTGACCAGGTTAAACCAAACTGGAAAGCTCATTCAAGAACCTTATTCCAAACATGCAAGTCCCAGCATCTTCAATGGAAAGAAAGGTAGAAAGGCAAGACTTTTGAGTTCAGGGTAAAATTAAAAAAAAAAAAAAAAAGGCAGTAAAAAAGAAAAGAAAGGTAAACCTGAAATTTTCATTCTTCGTTCTGGAGAAGCATTTAATCTAACGCCCCCTTATTTTTTAACAGCCTAGCAGCTCTATGTGGCTAATGATCAGGTACCTCCCACAAGAAGAGAATCTTGATATCTGCGGTTTAAACTTCTAGAATCACTTGGCTGGAAACGAATCCAATTGTGCATGTTCTTGTCTTACATTGTGAGCAGTTACTAACAGTAAACATAGCTATTACATACATATTAACAGCCCTCTGTAGTGTGTCCTTTTGTGTTTGCCAGAGCTCGAGGACGGGTACGGCAGCTGAGAGGAGTCTAATAAAACAGTGTCTTCATGAGTGAAAAATGAAAATTAAAGGCAGATAATTATCTTAGGTATATGGTTACACAAACATGTGCAGCCTGTAGATTAAAAAAAAAGGAGAAGCATATGGCAGCGGGTACAAAATAACTAAGATCAAAACCAAGGTCTGTTTCTTTCTGTCTGAAGTCAGCCTTCTATTCATGCAGCCAAGTCTTCTCTAAGTCATGTTCAGGATATTTGTCCACATTTTGATTTTGTAATATTTTCACGGAGTTACACATGAAAGGATAGAGATTATCCTAAAAGGCACAAGGCAAGTGCTATCACTGCATTCGATAGAACACAGAATCATCCACATACAAGTGTTTCTCCCAGTGGCTATTCAGTAGGCTCAGCGCCTATTTTCCTGTATCATATTCCTGTTGACATTATACAGCAAGCCTCTTTGCAGCGTTACATAACTCTTCTCTTTCAAGACAAATAACAGTCTCATGCCACCCAACTCCCATTACCAAATTTTCAAGTTCAGTCCATATAGACTGAGGCAGAGAAATGAATGAAAGCCAGCTTTCAGCCTTCTTCTAAGTTTTGTAGTACAATTTAAAAAAAAAAAAGAATTCAGAAGCTATTTTTCACATTGCAATCCAGTTTAAAAGCTGTAAGACAAAACCACACTCATCCGTCAAACACCCTTTTAGAGATTGCTTTCTTGAATGCAATTAAGACTAATTATGGACTGAAAATGCTCCTTGTGGACTGAAAAAGATAAATCTTTGCCTACGTATGAAAAAATCTGAATATTTCTGTTCATAAGAAAGCCACGTGCCCTTACATCACTAAATATGTCTATATTTATTTACCTTAAAAAATTAAAAATGCCTGAAAAAAGAATCTGATAAGAAATGATAAAAGTTACAGAAACCTCTGGAGAAAAATGTATTTGAAGAATCAAGATGGTCTTGATTTTACCCTAAGAATTTTCCACAATAGTTTATATATATATATACGAGTTGGAGAAATGTTGATTAGGTAGTCTGCATTGGGCTTCATGAATTCAAAAGTCCAGTGGGAAAGATGTCGATATTTCACAAGATTTATGACATCCAGTCCTTTTCTTTTCTAGGTGGTGCGGTGATGCTGCTGGTTTATGAATATGCCTATTCATGGCTTCAGAAGAACTGGTGATTGCCTATGAAGTGTTTTTCCTTCTTGAAATAATGGGTATTTGCTAAGCAGCACCATGAAGAGGAAAGAATATTGATCAGCCAAGCTGGACATGCAATTATAAAGGAGAAAACAGTTTAGGTGAAGAACTAAACATATTTTGATACTTAAAAAAAATCTTTAGACACATTAAGACTGTAGTTTTGGCTATATACATAAAACAGAGAGAATAAAAATAATACAAAGCAATGAGGTATATAAATTGAATATAGAAATCAGATGTATTTAATAACAGCAATATTTAAGTTTTGTCAAACATGTTCCTCTTACATTGCTTCACAATGAAAATTCATTGTATTGATAATTATTGTCTCCTAAGAAGTCAAGAAATGTTTAAATTCTTGAAAATAAATTATTGTGTGGCCAGTTTTTTAAGAATTACTCAAAGAAAGACTGGTTGAAAAAAATTTAAACACTTTTCATAAGGAATTAAATTTGTCCATAAATAATACTGAAGCAGCACAAGGAAAATGTTTTTAAAGTACACTAAAATGGCCTTTTAAAAAATTTTTTTTTAGTACAATGTTAGAAATGTAAATCTGTTGGTTTTCTTCAGTAGTAAGACATATCTCAGCTATATTTTCCCAAATCTATTTTACATTTGAAACTGTTGTTTAAAGAAATTCTCATTTGCAAACCATGATATGTGAAGTCTTTTTTTTTTTTTAACAAATATAAAGCATGAAATTATATTAAACTACTTTCCTTCACATAGTCCTCTTTGAAGACAAGTTTTATTGCTAAAATTTCTTCACGTTAAATCACAAATTGGAATCACTCCTTGGGCCTATCTGTGCTGTCTGTATTTGCATCAAATATCTTTGTTCAGAACCCTTACCGACATCATTCTTAAGAAGAATATGTAGAGTAAAACTACATTTCCAAGTTATTAGTTTTAAGTGACAGCTCAGGTGTGAAGTCTGCTATCTACAATGTTAAATTATGTGTTATGAAGGAGAAAATGTTTTAAAATAGAGGTACATTCTTAGCATTTCCCAGGATTCCTGTGTTAACATGCACTCCAAAAAATATCGTCTTGGTCTTGATAGAACCACACAATTTTATATCTGTGTCCTGAAATGATGCTACTTGAGTAGCTAAAGTCAACAAAAATATCTGCTTATTGTAGATGGCACCTGTTCTTAACTACCACTATAGAATATTTCTACTATGTAGATATTTCACTAAAGTATTTTGAAAATAAAAAGTAAAAGATAACATGGTAATTATTACTTTTTATTAATTTAGAGCATTCAAAGTATAAAAATAAAAGGCTTTTTGACATACTGTATATACATACACAGCCTTCTGTTGTACATCCTTTCCAACGTGTTTTTTAATTTATATTTCAGCCCAATATTCAATAAAAGGGTTATTAAAAGCAGAAAAATTAAGAAGAAGAAGGAAAAAAAAAAAGAACGTATGTCTGTTGCACAACTGCATTCTCTCCTTGCAGGTAATAGTACTCCTGCGTGCTGTGAGAAAGCATACTGCCTTCACAGAGGCCATGAAATTGAACCTTTAACCTCTCCATGTGGATGGGATAGAAAAGGATCTCTGAAGAGTGCATTTGCCAGTTTAAAAACAACACTGTTACCCTCTGAGAAACAGAGGAGATATGTCAACATTAACCAACAATAATAACTTTTTTAAATTAAACAATCCCAACCCAATATCCCGTCCCATTTTCCATCTCCTATGTTTTAACGTGGCTTTAAATAATAATTCGCTTTGAATAGCAAATTGTATTGGGGATTTCTGTTGCCTTTTTAAACTTAACTCCGTGTGAACTCATTGTTGATAAGACCTGGGGAGGGGGTGAGAAAAAAGAAAACCTTGGTACCATCAATATCAGATTTTTTAAAATACAAGAACCAGGAAAAATATTATAAATAGCATAATAAGAGATTTCTTAACTTAGATAAAGAGAGTAACACTTAGTTGTGTTTCTGCACAAATAACTGATTTTTTTAAAGACTCTTATAGCCACCTAAAAACATTTGACAAGGAATAATTCTGTACCTTATGTCAGTTTTTCTGGACAGCAGGAGAGTCCCTGTACGGTGTGGTTTTAAAGTTTCCACCAAAATATTGGACTGGTACTTTTGTTCCATTCGGTTTATAGTCTATTTTCTCACCAGACTGGGAACTCCAGATGTCAATGGGAGTTTTACAAGATCAAAGGAAGACTATGGCCCTGAGAGTTCATCTGCTCCTTCTGCTTATTCTTCTCCTGAAGTTATAATCCTCTGTTTGTAGCAATGAATTTCGGTTGCTTTAGAAATAAATGCAGTTCAAAGCTCTCTGTAAGATATCTGCTGCTTGGAAAAATCATTTCCTTGAACGTAACTTGTGTGTCAGAAATCTACTTACCGTGTATATCCTAGTGATTTGAAAAACCTAGCTAATCTAGCCATCTGAGTTTGAAATAAAGCCATGAAACTGATGTGGCAGAACTGGATTGCCATGTAGGCTGTGCACAGCACAGACAGGAAGAAATCAAAATCGCCCCACGAATGCATCTTCAACATCCATACCTAGTGATGTGCCCTTTTAGCTATTGCACAGAATTAACACCCCAAAAAAACTGCAATATATTAACAATTCCAATAGATGAATTGTACCAATTTTTTAAAAAGATATATTCAAGCCTATCCTGCCAAGCAAGGAAGAACTTTCTAAACAGAAGAGATTAAAAAAAAAAACAACAACACTGTAGAATTATGCCCAAGAAAATCAGTTGTTTTTAAAATACAACATATAATTGCACACTTGCACGTGTGCGCACGTGCGCGCGCGCGCACACACACACACACACACACGCATACATCCCATAGCTCTATTATTAACATTAAAGGGAAAAATAAATGGGTCTAGAAAGGTTTATCAGTTGAACTGTGTCCTGTAACTCCAAAAATGAATAAGGGGAGTTTGTTAAAATTAAATAGCATTTGTATTTCTAATACCACCACCATTGCGTACACATGAAACACGCTTCTGTACAACAATGTAAACTTCACAGCAAGCCATTTTTACATTCATTAGAGCAGAATTTTACGCTTTCCTTAAATTACAACATAATTTTGGGCTGAGATTGCTGAACACACAGGTAAGCCAACAATAACAGTACAATTTCATTTCACAGTGGTTTTCTCAACATAAAGTTCATTTTAAGTGTCTTTGCAAAGCATTTCACATTAAACTTAAGTTTCTAAGTGACTTCCTTTAGAGCCTTCCTGTTCAGATATTTTCCACCCCCTTGTCTTCATATGCTTGGCATGTGTATTGTTTAATTAGGATACAAAATGGGAAACTGGCTTGTTTTATCTGCTTTTTTGAGTCCTCTGCCATAGGAAAAAAAAAAAAAATGTCCTTCATAAGATGTTGAAACCTTCACTGCACACGCAAAATTTGGGGCAAGTCCAGGTCCAGGAGCCCGAGCAGCCCACCACCAAACACAGACAAAGATGTTGCCAGAAAGTCACCTTTTCGAAAAGAAAGAAAAAAATATATATATCTAGGGTGGGGAGGGGGATAGCCCATGGAATGAAAACACAAACGCCATTCAGAGTCCATATTTACAAATTAATAGAAAATATAAACATTATTATATTTGGAACCAAGTCAAAATGCCAGGAGGTGCTAAATTCAGATATCGTTTGGGTTCTACACATATTTTTCGACAAAACAGGTCATTTCTTAAAAGTAAACAAAGGATCACTCAAACAAGTCAATTATTGATTCGTTTCCTAATGATGAATTAAGGCTTACTTGGTTACGTTATTTGATTAGAGGGTGTAGCATAACTTGTTTTTCTGTATTTTCCTTTATTGATTTTGCAAAATCTCAACAATTGCACGTTTCAAAAGTTCAGGTTGATTTAGAATAAATATACATGTGTGGTTTTACCAAAGACTAGTTTTTAAAAGTTCTTTAAGCCCTTTGAGGGGTGCAGGTTTCTTCACTACTTAAAACAGTGTGTGGGCAATCCAAATGTCTCATTCAATCCTTAACGTTGCATTTGTTTTTAAATCCTGAAGTCAGGTCAGGTTTTCTGTGAGAGAGAAGTTATGGCAAGACATATTTAAGTGTCATCAGCACAAAGGATGTGAGTCCATAAAGCCAGCTCTCGGAGGCAGAAGGGTTGGGGGGCAGGAGGGGTTGGGGTCTGAGACCTGCGAAGAGGGAGAGGATGTGCTGAGGGGGAGACCTGGGTAACGCTGCTGGAGACAGAATTTCCCATCAGAGCGCAGAGGCCACGACAGAGTGACTACCTTCTCTGGCTGCCTGCATTCCCTTGAACGCCAGCGATACGGGAATGTCACAGTTGTGGGGGGAAAGCGGGGTGCCGCTGGCATGTTGCCACCCATGTCCAGCAACATAACCAGAAGGAGCAGCGCTGTAGGTCATATAAGGCGACACTTGGGCCGGGGTAGGGTAAGGAGCCATGCCGGATGCTGACACAAAACTGCTCACAGCTGGGAGGCCATTTGGTGCCTGAGAGGAGTAGGGAGAGAGAAGAGGTAAAAAATAATCACAATACAGTAGTGGACATTTCACAGGCTTTTAGAAAGAAGCAGAATGTAAGTTCTGACTAAGCTCACCATATTCTGACTCTGCACTGATTTTTTAGATTTGACCTTAATTATATATTCTGAAAGCATTCGTGATCTTGCTACCTAAACAAACGTGTCAAAAGGCCAGATATTATTCTTTCCATAAATGCTTCGAGGAGGTTGCCACTAGAAAATTCACAGTATTTGCTTTTGCCATTTGGAACTCTAGGAAGGAAATGCAGGCTAAGAAAAGAATTAATGATGATTAAATACTCTTAGAATCTGTCCAGCTATCTATATTGCCTTTGTCAACTTCCCCGTAATTTTGTTTTGACTCTTTCGTTGAGGCATTTGTGAAGAGTCTGGTGTAGCTTTCATTTCCAGTAAAGAAGGGCACAGAGTGTGGGCTGTCACAGTGGAAACTCAAAATGAGCACGACCTTTGTTAAATAAAACGTGGGCAGTATTTTAAAACATCATGTTGAAAATGCCTGTTGAACAAAGGACATGCAAAACCAGGCGGTTTGTCTTGTAAGGGCTTTTGACGAAGATTGGGTGTATTTCTTCCAGAGCTATTTTATCAGAAAAGAAACTGTCTATCCAAATACAAAAGAACTGCATCGCATGGTTTTGAAATTGGAAAATTTGCTTGCAAAGTTTTTGAGCCCTGTGGTGGGGATTTTGAAAAGCCACACGAATAAATCTCTTGAAGCGAATTTCAATGTAAAATCTTAGTTTGCAAACAAAATGCAGCAGCTCCGTCAGGCAAGCTTCCTTAGAAACCAGCTGTCTCTTGGCATTCAATAAATTATTGTTGGTATCCTTACTATTAACAACACCAAAAACCCTGATTTCTAATCCTGGTTCTGGCAGGAACACTCAGCATCCTTCTTCAAGTAACTTAATTTTTCCCCTCAATTTCAACATTATTCAGGAATAAAGAGTAAGCCCTGTTTCCTGTTAACATGAATGAACTAACATATCCTTGTATTTCCTTGTGAACGCAGGACCTAAGTAATAGAATTAATATTATGAAAAGCAACTTAATCCTTAGAGTTAAGTAAATCGGACATGTTAATTAGATACTTTTTTCTAATTCAATTGCAACATACAAATTGTTTTCTCATTTAATTCACTGGGTTATTATTTTCACTCCCACATCTATGAGAATGCAACAGTGGAGCCTTAAAAACTATTTTCTCAGTTTAGAGTAGATAAATAGGTTACAGAGTAAGTACATGGGTGTGATTTAACAGTGTTTATGGATTTCTGTCAAAATAAGAATAAAAGTAGAGAGGCTAACCTTGTGTCCTTAGTCTGTAAGAACACACACCTTGTGATTTTCTGTTTGTCAAACTGCCTATGCTTTGAAGAATGGGGAAGGGAGAAGGAAACAAAGGTTTTTTGAGTATCCCCTATGTCCCAAAAGCAAACAAAACCCGTTGCCATTGAATCAATTCTGACTCATAGTGACCCAACAGGACAGAGTAGAACTGCCCCATAGGGTTTCCAAGGAGCGGCTGGTGGATTTGAACTGTCGACCTTTTGGTTAGCAGCAGAACGCCTAACCATTATGCAACCAGGGCACCAAGAAACAGTCACCATATTTTACCATATAATGAGGATTAATGAATTATAGCTCATTATAAACTATTGGGTTTATAATAATTATAAGATAATGTATAATGAGTAACCGTTGCTGTGGAGTCCATTCGGACTCATAGCGACCCTATAGGACAGAGCAGAACTGCTGCATAGGGTTTCCAAGGAACAGCTGGTGGATTCAAACTGCCGACCTTTCAGTTAGCAGCCAAGTTCTTAACTACTGCACCACCAGGGCTCCGTATAATGAGTAGCAATATAATATTCAATTGAAATTAAAATGTATTTCAAGGGTCCCAAAGGATTATGCTCTATTTTTTAACCACTGCATATCACTGTTGAATATAAATGAAATCTTAACCTCTTTTTATGCAAAAGAATGCAGACAAAGGAAATGATACTTGTGAAAAGTGTGCTTCTCAGCTCAAGTAGATCCATGAGGCTAAATGGGCAGCTCCTGTCCGGAGGTGAGATGAGAAGGCAGAGAGGGTCAGGAGTTGGTTGAATGGACACCGGATATCAGGGGTGGAAAGGAGGAATGTGCTGTCACAGTATAGGAAGAGCAATTAGGGTCACATAATAATGTATGTATAAATTCTTGTATGGGAGACTAACTTGAATTGTAAACTTTCACTTAAAGTACAACAACAACAAAAAAAGAATATAGACAAAGGGATTTAGCCATTTACCCAACGTCAATTAGCAAGTCTGTGGCCATATATTAAAAGAATTTATCACCCCTGTCTGATGCAGGGTCCTATGTAGCATATTATGCTACTTTCCTTGGACAATCAAAAGATAGATAAATTTAATCTGAAACCAGAACATATTTTGAGATAACGTCTGATAAAAGATTCTTTTCTAGAACTTGAGTCTCATTGCTAGATCCTCATTCTGTTTCTTAACCTCTTTAAAAAAAAAAAAAAATTTTTTTTTTTTTTTTGAGAATGGCTTTTTCCTTCTCAAAGAAGAAACACTTTAAAGATCTCAGGAAGTGAGTATCAAGATAGAGAGATATCAAACTGCAGAAGAAATCTAGCAATACACAGAGATTATAGTTCTGATCATTTTTATTTAGGATTTTCCCAATAATCTGTGAGAAACTAGTTAGGAAAGGAATCATTCCAGTTTAGTAATGAAAAGGTGTTTACATCTGTATTTGGCCTCTTCTGTTCTAGCATTAATCAGTATTTTATACTATTGACACCAGTGTACACCAAGAATAATAAAATAAGGATAATGAGAAAATGAGGAGGTTAAAATTACTTTAAAAATAATGAAAAGCTTTGCTGAGCATTTTACAAGTACATAAGTTTAAAAGATTTAACATACATGACAGAAGCAATGTTCTAGTTAGCAGAGAAAATGAGTTCTATTTTTCATTACAACTTAATTTTTCCTACCCATTCTTTTTTAATTTGTATTGTTGTTCTGTCATACAAAATTAGAGTCCCCTCTGAAATACCTGCTTTATTGTCTTCCCTTTCTACCCCTGCCCATGAACCTCTCTGTTGTTCTTGGATGTGCCCCATGTATTTGAGGCTCTTCAGCTATTCTGCTACAATGTCTACAATCCCCTTACACGGATCTACTTCTTTTGCCCAGAGATATTCCCCCTGGAATATGGTCCTCCGAGAAACCTGACTGAATTGGACTTTCATCTTAGGTAAAGGTCTTGGAATTTAGGGGGCGCAGAACATTGGATTTAGGCCTGTGTTAACTTCAGGTGCCTTACTTATTTCATGACTACATTCAGTTGTCAAGTGTAAAAAATATTGCTAATTTTTTCCTTGTTTGCCCAATTTCTTATACTTACTGCTCCAAACTTGCTTTTATGTCATAGTTCTTATTAGAATCCAATATTTCAGTGTTCTCTAAAATCCACAAAGTATTTAGGGGCATTTCAGTGATGCAATCCCCTCTGTATTCCAGAAAGGAAGGGCAGAAGGGGAAACTCGGAGAGGGTTGACCTGCTCATCTTTAAGAAAAAAGCAAAGGGAGGCTAAAGTGTTTGCTTAAAAAAAAATGGATAGAAATTTTTAACCTTAAACAATATACAAACAACTCTTGGCTTTTCTTCAGGTTAAATTATGGCCTAGATTTTTTTTTCGCGGGGGATGGGGGATGTGAGGTCTGTCTTAATTTTAGTTTTTACTTTTAAAGTTCACATATAGAAATTCGGAAAAATGGCATAAGCAAGTTGAGAGAACAAATGTGCTTTAAAATGTTCCTGCCTCCTGCCACCTTCACTATCCATTCATTCTGAGAACTCAATAAACACATCAGTTTCTCACATTAATTTTGAAACATGGCATTAGTAAAAGGTATAAAACTCTATTGGGTAAAGAATTGTTATTTATGAAGCAATCACTGAAAGAGTAAAATTTTCCACCGCAAAGGAAAACAACTGCAGGTAGCATTGATTTGTTTATCCTTTTCCAGTAAAAGAGTACATGACTTAAACGTCCCAAATCTGTTTAATGTTTTCAGTGAAGGGCATGTAATTAATCTGAAAAGCTAGTTAGGCTGAGTAGAAACTACCAAATGTACACTATAAATATAGTGGGGGCAAACATGCTAAATTATTCTATTTAATTGGATTGTAAATATGATTTATAAATCAACCAACATATGGAATCCCAAGGGAAGAGTAAACAAATTTTCCAAATGAAACCCCAGCAATGGGCATGTAACGGAAATTTCGTTTTTGAAAATTACTTTACCTAAAGATTCCATAAATAAGGGCTCAATCAATCCATCAACCCCTTTTTCATGTGGATCTTCCATTAGAGCCTTTGAGATTTCTTTCCTTTAAAAAACTGTGCAAGGGTCCTCCCTGAAGCAAACTATCTTCTACCTAATTTTGAGAAGGAGATTTACTAATACAAAGTAAAATAGACCAGATTGCATATGTCGGTATAAGTAAGGTACTTGCTTTGTTGAATCATTTTTAGAAAAAGATAGATTTCATCCCACTGACATTACAGGAAATTGGGAAAATACATAAGATGGGATGTATTTCTACGTTAGGTTATCACCCGAATAAATCAGAGTAGGCGTTTTCATTTGACTTGCTCTAAAATGTTAGAAATGTCAATTTGCCAGTTTTTAGAAAATAATGTGAGTGGGTATGTGGAGAAGCTATTTTGGCAGAGGGCTAGACTGTAAACTGTGTGAGGACAGGGACTTGCCTTACTCATCTCGGAATCGACTCAACAGCCCACAACAACAACATCCCCACAAGACAGGACACATTATAGGTGTTTCACAAACATTTGTAAACTTGAGTTAGCACAGGCTTGTGAAAGAAAAAGATATGATATTCTTGCTTTAAAAACAAAACAAAACTAGGCCCTCTTTATCACAGAATAAGCATTACATATTAAGTAAGCAAAATTAATAAAGCTGTCGAAAAAAGTAAATAAAAGTTCTAACCTAGGCATTTCATTATTTGATTTATGGTTGTTCCATTTATTCCCCCTAGAGAAAATGGAAATGCATTAGTATCCAAACACTTGTGACCACGAAAAGAAACTGGTATGGCAACTGTCTGGCAATTAGAGGATACAGACTATTCTTCAAATTCTGGAAATTGTCTACTCAACATTTTCTCTCTTGAAGAAAAAGCAAGGAACAGTGTCTGCTCCTCTATCTACAATCTTCCATCCACTCATCAGTACTATATGGCCCTCCCCTTATGATAAAATGAGTTTACCTTGACTTTATAATAAAGTAGATTTAGCCACAAATAGAGATGGGCTTCACCTGGAATTTCAACCTGAATATCATAAGCAAGAAAAAGGTTTCAGTCTGAAAATAAACAAGATTTTCTCTCTTCTTTTGTGAAATCATTTTTCTGACTGTTGTTCTTGCTTTCTTAATTTATTATGCAATGACCTGGTAAAACAAATCTGATAGAATGAAATGACGGTTGTAAACACTGTTTCAACATTCATCCAAAAGGATCTTAATATGTTTAGTTATCACACTGCAGATCTAAACGTCCCAAGGGAATGGAAAGCTGCTATTTAACATCTGGTTTCTAAATTTTATGTTTCCAATTTTTTATTAAAATTGATATGGCCTTGAAAAATTTTTAATTGCCTTTTTACTGGTATTTTTACTGACACATTTTACTGATACATAATCGTTAATTTTGTCTTAAAACACTACTGGTTAAAAGTTAACCAGCTCAAAGGATGTTTTTCAGAATGGATAACATTATGACTTTTAAAGGCTCTCTATTAGCATTTGCTTAAGATTTTCTTCTCTATAAAATTATAAATAGCTTACCACAAAATTATTAACTTTATTTTATATGAAGAAAAATTCAGTGCAACTTCATTTATATTTTCACGTGACCAATGTGTCAATATGGACGGCCAGTTTTTACACTCATGATTGTGAAATACTATCGACATTTCAAACACAATGCTCCATAAGGGTTTCAGATTAATTTTTGTCTCCAAATTCAACCATTTTCCCAATTTGTTTTACATAAAACTTACTTTTCTTAAGTTCAAGTATTTACAGACTATTCTCCATTTCTGACATATCAATTTGGAGCTAAATGCTATATTAAACTTGCTGTTTGAGTTTAAACATATGCTATCAAAAAATGAAGATACTCAAAGCTTATAAATCTAACGTTCAGATTACTTTTGCTTGGAGTACCGGATATGCAATATATTTTTTCTGAGAAAGTACGCTCAATTGTAGAAAACTGTTCAAGAACTATACAACTATTTATAAGCTATTTTTTAAAAGGAGGCATCAATTTGCTAAGTAATATTTTAAAAGGCAGATATATTCTAACGCCTAGGTTTCTCTGTACAATGTTCTTTCACTGTGCGATTGTGTTCATAGGGGTTTTAGGTTTTCAACGGAACAGAACCAGCCATTAAGAGCCGGAGAACATTGCTGTCATTCAGAATTAGATGAGATGAAAGATTTCTAGCCCAATATTAAGTGTGGGAGGAAAAAAGTCAAAATAAATATTATCTTTCCTCTATCCTCAAAGGTAGACAATATGGATTTCCGAATGGCACTATAAAATATCAGTTCCAGTGTAATGTTAATGTTTAAGACAAGTTTGAATATTCTGAACTAATGTCTCACAAACCAAAGATATGAGTGTATATGGATGAAATGTTCTAATTACCAGGAATCAGGCATCTTTCTCTGCAGTTTAAGCTGAAAATAGAAACGCTAGATTACAGTCATTAATTGTAACCATAATCAGTTGTCAGTTGACCCCTTTTGGTAATTTTACAGATGTCTTCTAGGAAAATATGTTCTAAGACCTATGGCTCTGAATTCTTAATATCCACCTTTGTATACTAAAATGAAACTGGTATTATATAATACTGCACTCTTTAATAACAACTGTAAATGCCCTGAAAGTATCATGTGCAAAAATTTTAAGAATTTTTTTTTTTTTTTTTACCAAAGACCCTCAAAGTTTGTTCACAGTACAAATGAAGGAAAAAACATGTTACCTGAGTTTACATTTTGGTTGAAATATACTGATAATATTTTGAAAAATAACTTTTAAAAATAAAGCTACCATTTAAATATTGGTAAGAGAAATGTAAATACAGATATAACACACCTAACCTTTGCATGTTTGCCTATGAAGAACTATTAATGTATAATTTTACCCTCAAGGAAATCCATGTTTAAATTCCAAAATTGCTCACAAAATGACATAGTCTAAGTTGATGTGGCTACTTAGCACATTTTCAGCACCAAGCACTATTTTGACTATTATAATAGAGTATCCACTGATTTGCACTGTGCTTAGAAATTTTTCTGTGTTTTGGAAATTTACATCCTTTGAATTATCTTAATGCATGGCAATGCATAAATTTGCATATTACATTTACGAATTTTCCAAAGGTAAGTTTGATATAAACCATCATTTTCTTCTGGGAAAAATTTAACTTGTTCTCTTAGGCATTTAAAGCAATATTTATCTGAGCACTTATTTCTCTGAATTACTTACTTTTATAAATCCAAGAATTTAGTGATTTAATATTCAGTATATAAAACGCAATCAATTTTTAATGTTTGGAATATACAGAGTAGATGGTTTGAAATAATGTTTAAATTTTAATTTTAAATATTTTATCAATTTAGGTTTGAAGTGAATGCATAACCTTTCTAAACAAGTTTAAAATCTAGGTCTATAATTCAAAGGAGTTAAAATAACTAAAATATTTTTGGGCACTGAGACTGCTGTTACAGACTGGGTTCATCAAGTGCACGTGGGAATTCAGACTATTTTTCAACTCTGTACTTCACAATGTTATTCTAAGAAATGATGACCTAATAAAAATTACTGCACACCTGTTAAATGCTTGCTACTATGCTAAATACTTTAGATAGACTCTATTGTTTGTAACAAAATGCCTTGACACTTTTGGACTATGAGCTCTCTGGGCAAAGAATATTCTGATAAAAATTGCTTGTTATTAAAAGTTAGCTCTAACTGTCATTTATAACCACAGGTAATATTTAATGAATGCTTACTGTGTGCCATGTTGTATTGTTGTTAGGTGCTTCACAGCAACCCTATAGGACAGAGTCATACTGCCCCATAGGGTTTCCAAGGAGTGGCTGGTGGATTTGAACTACCAACTTGTTGGTTAGCAGCTGAGTTCTTAACCACTGTGCAACCAGAACTCCGTATGGTTGCATTATCTCATTTAATCCTCACATCTCTTGAGGGTGGGACTATTACTTTCCCTTTTTACACATGAAGAAATTGAGGCTTGACAAGGTTAAATAACTTGCTTAAGAGGCTATGGTGCAGGTGATCAGAGCTCATAACCGTTGTACTATACTGCTTCTTCCCTGAGAATTACCAGCCCTTTTGTTAAAGAAAATGATATACATTCTTGTAATTTCTCATTGGCATTCTTTTCAGTAGAAACAGACTCAAGGAAGGGACTCTTTGCTTGATGTTGTGTTTCTGTGATGGCAAATTTGCCATGGAAGAGCTACTAAAATGTATTGTGATTCTCTTTTAACAAAATGAGGGAGGGAAGAGGGAGGAGACATGGTGTTTATTAGAGAAAATCACCTTTGAATTTTTTTTACAAGTGAATAAAAGTAGCAAATTTCATTTAATTTAAAAAGCTGGTTTTTGACAGTTAAGAAAGCATTAAAAGTTTTAAGACTTCAAAATAATAAAACAAAAACTGGGCATTTTGAGGGTTTGGGATTAAGAAATTTGCAAACATACCCAGTTCTAATCAAGGAAACATTAGGATGCCTTAACATCTTTTTTTTTTTTTCTTTTTAAGTTTGGAACTCTTGACTCCGAAGTAGTGATGAATTTAGACTCAAAATTCTTGGGCTTTTTTCTCAGAGGGGGGAAATAGGTGTTTTTTCTTTTGGAGGGTGGGGGGAGGGACGGGGGAAAGTAAAATTAAACGGCCCACAGCCAGTCTGTCTAATTTGAGGTTTTCTCACTAACCTCCCTTGGGAGATTACGATATGACCTTTAATCGAGAAATGGTAACTTTATTAAGTTCATCTGGTTGCCCCTCTTGCCATTATGTCAGGACACACCACGGTTGCTCGTTTTTCGAGAGCCACGTTCACGGAAACGTTCGAGCGCGAGGCCTCGGGAACCCGCGGTCCCGGCAGGGCCCCGACCTGGGGGCGCGCGTTTCGCGGGCGTCGGAGGCGCTCCCACCGGCGCTAGTCTGCGAGCCTAAGGTCGCTTGGCCTTGCCTTTCGCATCTCCATTAACTGCAGCCCTAGTACTAGCAGCGGGAAGGCCTCGAGACGCAGCCTCCCCGCTCTTCCAGGGGCCAAACAGGCCTGGAGGCGCCTCCCCGGGCCGCGCCTGCCTCGGGGAACGGCTGCCCGAAGCCCCCGTGCGCCAAGGGGCCCCGCGCCCCGGGGGCAAGGCCGAGGCCCCGGCTCCGCCTCGAAGGTCGGTGCTTGGGTCTCGCCCCCATCAGCCGGGATAGGGCTCGAGGCAGCGACGGGAGGTCGGCCTCGGCTTCCCCTCGGTCGAGGGTCAGAAAAGGCCTGGGTCCTCCATCACCCTAACCCCGCCGCCACCGCTCGCCGCCGCGGCCCCACCCGGCCCGACCCTCGCCTCCTCACCTGACTGAACTTGGCTTCCTGCTCCAAGGCTCCCTTCTCCAGCCCATTCACTGCGTGAGGCGCGGCGGCTGGGAAGTTGTTGCGGCCCAGGCTGCTCCACTCCTCCACCTTGGGGCTGTGGTAGGGGGAGCTGTCACTCACTCCTAGGGAGGAGGAGAAGGCATCAGTTGGAGCCCCAACGTCCCTCCAGAGACTGGACCCGAACCCGCGACCAGAGAGCACCAGGGTTCCGACCCCGAGTTGGCACCCTGCCCTCGGCCTCCCAGGGGCTCTGGGCCCAGCCGCGGCCTCCTTTGCTTCCAGTCGACGGCCTGAGTGGATTTTTACTCGCCTCAGAGTAGGCCCCGCCAAGCTCTTTCACCCATGCCTGTGGGAAGATTTTTTTTTTTTTTTTTAATCTGCTTTTGATTTCCTCCTCCTCTCCTCGCTCCCCCAGGAAAACGAATGGAAGAAATCTGAGAGATTTCCCAAATTTTCTCAATATTTTCCCTAGCCGGGGAAAGAACCCATGAGGCTGGATGCGCTCTATTTTTCCTCCTCTTCCTCAGTACTAACCCTGGGCCGAGTGAGGATTGACAAAGATCTGGGATTCAGGCGGGCTGGAAAGAGAGAGGAGCCTCCTGGCCTAAGGGTGCCTGCGCTGGTATACGGAGACATCTGAAGGGTGCTCACTACGCTAGTACTGTGTCAACAGATAGAACAAAAGACCCACAGATCATCTGCAAACAAATAACTAAATGATGCCTACAATACACATGCTAAGTACACGTGCATAGGTTTCTGCCTAAGGTATGCATAAACCCATTGCCGTCCAGTAGATCCTGACTCAACTCACAGCGACCCTATGGGACAGAGTAGAACTGCCCCGTAGGGTTTGCATAGGACACATTAAATATGTGAGGTTATGTGCATGTAACTCAGAAAATAAGTATTACAATTACCACTCGAAATGCCGCAAATCGCAGCGGCAGGGTTACAAAGGGTTTTTTTTTTTTTTTTTAAATGCAAGAAATAATGAAATAAAAGGTTGAGAAACTGAAAGTACAATTAAGTGTTTAGAAAAGGACTAAAGCCATCGATTATCCTTTCTGATCGTAATGGAGATTCAAAGAAAATTATACGGTGTAAAGTGATTATTACAATACTGAGGGTTGTGCATAGTGAATCATTGGCATCTTTTTTGTGACCAAGTGTAATTTTAAAGATATTTGAAGACTAGAGGAATGTATTTTTGTGCTTGGTACCTATGGGTAGAGGAGCGAAGTTTGACAAAGCCACTGTAACTTGATTTGAAACACTTCCATCGGACACGGTGGTTCAAAGGGATGATCATTTTGTAGAAAGCGTTATATTCACAAATTTGTAAAAAACGGGGTTGTTTAAAGCTGGCATTCAGAATCAACAATATCTAGAATTGACTTGCTCCTCTCCATAATCCAATACTTTCTCAACTGACATTTGCTCTGATTGTAGTAGTCCCTAGGGGAAAAAAGTTTTCTTTTCAACTCTGTTAGCCTGTTTTTCACTATGCTTCCCCCCTCCCCCACCTCCGAAGAATTAGATTGTGTTCCTATTTGCACCAGGAAACCTTGTTTAGGCCCAGAACTGCCTGTCTCTCTTTACCTTCCCAGACAAAAGGCAGTTGGTGGGCACAAGCCTGAAGTTATCTTAAGAAATTGAGATTCCCCCTGTGAGCCCCCATTTCTGCTGATCTCACACTTTCCCATGAACAGGGGCTTCCTTTAAATGTCAGTGAGGTCAGTTTATCCTATAAATCAAGGGCAAATTCTCTCCGACTAAAGATCCAACCACGTCTGAATAAGACCTTAGAAGGATCTTGTAAATTCATAGAAAACAAGAAGATGAGAAATCAAGGCCCTACTTTAATTAATTAAAGAGATAATTGTGCCAATGTGGTGGCAACCAAAAAAGGCAGGAAATAATTAAAGAAGCTATTTTCTCCCTTTCCTATTTAGTTTTTCCTCTGGCTTTTTAAACTTTGGACCGAGAAGTTCAGGAGATAGGCTATCTACATTATTCGAATTCTGCGTCCCGGGCATTTTGACTTTCTTTTCTCTCTCCCAAGAAGGAAGCTAACGTCCTTTTCTTTTTAACAATGCAGCAAAGAAAACAAACTCAGGTCTCCTGCGGAAGCCAGACTGGGCAAGAGGGCTCCGGGAGTCATTCTGACCACGCAGAAAAGACGCTGACGACCCGGCAAGGTCAGAGGTGAAAATGGAAAGGAACAGTGGGGTGGCATCGCCGAAAACGTTCGGGGACAACTAGATGTCCGCTCGCATTCCAGCGGACCGGCAGGGGCAAGGGAAAACGGGGAAAGACAGAAGAACGGAAGGCATGCCATCGCCACGCATTTTCTTTCCATCACCACAGTGATTGGTGCCACTGCCTAAGATATATACTGAAGTCTGGTAAGGTGAAGAGAGAACGATTAGATCAAGAGAGAGAGAAGTAATAAAGCAGAAAATTAGTCCCGGAATCGGCTACATGCAAGTCACTAGTAGTAACTTCTGGACCTCCATTTCCGAGGAAAATGAAGCGAAGCATAAGAATGAAACCAATTAGGTGACATTTGAACTTCCTGCCTGAGCAAATTTGGCCTGATTGCCAGAACCCGAGAAGAAAAACTCTGCAATTTCCCCAGCGTGCCGGACTCCTCGCGGCCGCGTCTGCTCCCGGAGCGAGCTGCCTGCAGCGGCGTCTGCAGCCGGCGGCCCCAAGCCCGCTCCGGCCTCTCCGGCTGTGTCCCAAGTGCGGCCCTGGCCGCGCCCTCCAACCCAGCCAGCCCGGCTGAAGCTGCCTGCAGCGGCGCAGGGGGCGGGGGAGGGTGGAAAATGTGAACCATGTGTTGGGGATGGGGGGATGTTATGGGTCTGGTAGTTTGAGATGAGGCAGGAGACTGTGTGTGGCAAGGAAACCGAGAGGCATGAATTTCAAGTTAATGAGAGCAGGACACCTTCCCTCCACCCCCGGGAGAACTCCGTAGTTTCCAAAGGAAAAAGCCCCAGGTGATAGAATATACTCGAGCCCCGGAGGCCTCAGATACTGGAACCTCTGCGAAGGGGAGGCGCTGCACACTCACACACTCGGCCCCGGAGTCCTTACCTTGGTCGGTGATAGAGCGGATGCCCAGTATGTCGGTGACGGAGTGCGAGGAGGGCCAGGTGCGCGGCATGGCCACCGAGCCGGGGATGGCTGGCACCCCGGGCGGCGTGGGTACTTTGGCGGCCGCCGCAGTGATGGGGCTAGTGTACGAATAGATGTGGTTGTAGGGCAACGTGGGCTGCGGCGCCGGCTGTTGCTGCTTGTATGAGTCGTAGTGGCCCTGCTGGCCCAGGTTGCCGATCTTGTTGCGCAGGATGCGGCTGATGGAGCTCACCGAGGGCACGTTGTACTTGTCGCACACTCCGTCCGCGAGCAGGCGGTCCCTAATCTCCCAGGCGAAGATGCCGGGGTCCCTCTGCTTGTAGGTCCGGATGTGTTTCACTACGGTGGGGGTGGTGACCCGGGGCTTGCTACCCCCGATGGCCCCTGGCAAGATCGAGCCCGTCTCGTTGTAGCGCGCCAGGATCTTGCTGACGCAGCCGTGCGAGACCCGTAGCTGACGGCTGATGTCACACGGTCGGATGCCCAGTTGGGCCAGTTCCACGATGCGAAGCCGGATGGCGTTGGGCAGCGGCCTCCCGTTCACAAACACTCCTCCCAACTGGTTCACCTCCCCGAAGGCTGGCTCTGCAAAATGAACACAGGGCGCGCGGGGACGCGCACCCGCCGCTTGGGGCAGCCGCATGCCACCGGCCTCTGGGCGGGCGTCCGGGGGCAGGGCGAACCCACTCGCCCCGGATCAAGGACAGGGGCTGTCCCCAAACCGTACGGACCACGAACCTCGCCGAACGGCCCAAAGGCGCCGCGGTCCGGTTGGGGCCCCTGTCGTTCCAGATGAGCGGGCGGCCGCGATAGGCAAATAAAATGGTGAGACGCAGGGACACTCCGAGCGTTCAAAAGTCTCTGAAGCAGGCAGGGAAATTGGTCTTGACGCCTGCAACCGCCTCCTTCTCGCCTGCTCGGACCTAAAGTCCTTGGGCTACTTCTCCTCCTCGATCCCAGCGCCCCGCCCGGTGACCCCGCAGTCAGACAAGGTCTAGGAGAAGCTAGAGATATTTTCTATTTTGTTTGCATGTGTGTGAAACAAAACTTAGTCTGCTACTGGGGCTGCGGGGCTCGCTGATGCCACAGCTCCCTTCTCTTAAAATCAGAAAACAGCATCAACAACATCGCAGAAACCAACAGTCAGAAGGAACTGCTGTGCACCGCTCACCCTTACAGTGTTCCTACTACTTGTAGGAAAACGAACAAAGTCTATAAGGAGAGTGTGAGCGCTCAGTGGTGCGCGCCCTCGTGCCCGCGCCCTCCCTCCCTCCCGCGCCGTCTCGCTCGCTCGCTCGCTCCCTCCCTCCGGCTCTGACAGCGTCCCCCGCCGCCACTCACCCATTGCTCCGAGCAGTACACCAACGGGGCGCCTGTTCCGTTCTCCCAGAAAGAAACTTTTCGCACGGCCTCAGTGGACCGGCCTATCGTTGCCCCAGGCCGCCGGTGACTCCGCTTCTCCCCGAGAGGAGGCGGCGAGAGTGCAAAAGGAAGGAGTAAAAGGAAGTCTGTGCCGGGATGAAAGAGGCTTGAGTTCTGCATTTCAATCTAAGCAGCAACGTGGGCTGGGTTGAGCGGGGCCGGGCGGCTCCGTCTATCACTCACTAGGGACACGCCCCCAAAGAGGCGGGCACGAGGGCACTCTGTGCTGTGATTGGTGTGAGCCGTTGAGCGACAGCGCAGTACGGGAAACTCCTTCCGTTGTCTCTTTCAGACTTGTTCTGCACCTGGGTGACTAAATACAATGAAAATGGGTGTTTGACATGTTCCCAGAGGCGGCGTAAACAGACAGCAAAATCAGGCTGGTAAAAACGCTGAAATAAGCAAATTAGAGCGTTTGGTCCGAATATGAGTGACTCGAAGGGGGAAGGGGCCGAGGATACTGGGGAAATGACGGACGTCTCAGGATTGAAGTTAAGACTCTAGGTGGGAGGTGGGCGCCTACGGGTTACAAGACGGATCTTAGAATAGCCTGTCATGCAATCCTCCAAGAGGCTGGCAGGAAGGCAGCGCGTCACCGGCCAATCCTATCCCACTCCAGTCCACGCGAGGTGGCGAGAGCGCAGGTGTAAGAAGGTAGGCCCATAGGAGAAACGCAGAGGTCGTGGGAAGGCCGAGCCAGAACAGGGCCTTCTGGCGGTCCGCTCCCCGCGGCGGTCCCCTAGTAGGTTCATCCGGGAGCGTAGGGCCAACCCTCGCCACGCAGGCTCAAGGCAGGGACCGTGCGTGTACCGAGAACTTAACTACAAGCGATCGCACAGCCCAACGTCGACTGATGGCGGGTGAGTGGTGCTCTTTCACCACTGAGGCCTGCCCTCCACCACGCTCAGCCATAGTGCTGGTCCTCTGGTCCTTGGCCTAGGCGTTTGCCACCCCCACGTGAGCCACCTAAGGGGTTTTGTTTAAATATGAAAGCGCCTTGGTTCGAAGAAGGTAAGCACCGATCCTGCACACGTGTGTAATTCCTGTATCTTCCATTTAGCTACTAGAGGCCTTGAGGTTCTACCTAGTTCTGCATTTTCACTTTCGTTCGCTCTAAATCTAAAGTGTACAATACGCCTGTTGGATCCCAAAGTTATTCATAACTTGAGTATAGGTTGTGGAGAAAATAAATCAAAATAAAAAACAAGAATGAAGAGCTTTTTGAAAATGAATTTGGGAGTTTGTACTGCTACTTCTACTTGACTGTCACAAAGCTCCTTCTTGTGTACTCAGAATTGGGGCTGACCCTCCAACAATCCCGAGGGGTGTGGTGATTAGGGTCTTACACACAGGGAAACTGAGTGGGCCCAGATCCCGGGCCAGTAAGTGACAGAAACCCAGAAAAAACTAATGATCAGCTGTGCTTCTTGAAACTAACAGTGATCCACCACGTTTCAATGGTGAGAGTGCACTCCAAGTTCAAATTCAGAGATACGAAGGATTTGAGAGATAAAAGAAAGGTGGATGAAAAAACACCCTTAATGCTTTATAATCAGGATCTTGTGAAAAGTTCCATATCTAGAAATACTTGAACTTGTCCTTTTGCTTGGCTTTTTGTCCTTGAACTTGGTTTTAAATGTTTAAAATCTTCTCGAACTTTGACTTGATAGTAATTTCGTCCTGGTCTGACCCCCAGTACCTGTTGTGTGGCACCACCTGGCCCTTTACAACACCGAGGGTCTTCAAGAACCAAGGTTTTAGAAGCAGCGGCTCTTTCTTGGGGTTGGAGTGCAAATTAGCTGAGGCTTCGAGACATCTGAGGACAATTTATGGTTTTGCTTTAGGCTTGCTGGAAGGAATGAACTCTCTCGGCTTCTTGATCCGGAATCCCCCCAAACTCCCCCACACACCTCCCGCAGACACAAGCTGTGAGTATCTACGCTTGCGCGGACCCTGCGCGTCGGTTTCATGCGCCCAGTGAGCGCCTCGTGGACTCTGCAGGGCTGCGATACTGCTAAAAGGCTGTTGTCCGCCTTCCGGCTGGCAAGGGAAGCCTCGGTGCACTGCTGAGGGGCTGGAGGCTGTTTGAGGGCTTTAGCAGTCCTACAACACAAGCCCACGGTATCTTAAGACTTGTACGACTTAGAGCTCTGGCCAAGCGACCTAATCCGCAACTCCTTGTCGTTTGCCCCTTACTCCCTCAGCTGCCGCAGATCTCCCGCGCCCTCGCACAGGTCCGCTACCATCTCTCCGTTTCCACCTGCTGGACTTGCCTGTGCCGGCGCCTGACCTCAGCCGCCGCCGACTCGCTAGGCGCGCAGAGGTAGCTTCCGGCAGTCCCTGCCCGCGTCCTGCCATCCCCACCCCCTACCCCCCGCCCCAGCCCCGCAGATGCCCTCGTGCGAGCGGGTGCAGGTGTTAGCTCTCTCGGCTTCGCCAGTTCTCGAGAGTGCGCTCGGAATCTTCGGTGCTTTGGGGCATCTTGACATGACTCTGGGAGCAGGAGGGGACAAAGCCGCAGAGGTCAGGCGGAGGTAGCCTGACCCAGCGGATGCGACCGATGCTAAATCTTCCTGGGGGCCTCACGAGTGCTGCAGGGAGGTAGTCCGCCGCATGCTGAGCCCGAGCGAGAGATGGCCTTGTCCGAAGCCGCTGAGTAACTGACTGGAGGGATGTGGGTGAGACGGAGAGAACGCTGAGGACTAGCAAGGCCAAACGGTGGGCGAAGAAGGGATGCAGGACTGTGAAAAAGCAAGGGTCACCTGGGGTCAGCGCCCCGTGGTTACTGCCCGCTCTGGACCCAGGAGATCATACACACAGGGGTCGGAAGAATTTCGATTAAAAGGGGAAATTTAAGAACAAAACCAAAACACAACCAGTAGGGCCTGCAGATGACTCAGACGAGGAGAAGCCAAGTGCCCTTCCCTTCGCGCTGGCGAGGCCTCCTCCAAGGGGCGACCCGTTCTCTGGGTAAATATTTACTCAGTGGGAGACTGGAAGCTGGCCGGGCCGAGCGTGTGAAGGAGCGGTCTCCACCGCGTGGGGGAACCCGCACGCTCCGCGCTGGCCGTGATGCACCGGTACACCCCCGAAGGGAGCCAGGGCCCAGGACACCAGGGGCAGCTCGGCTGGAGCGCGCGGCTGCGGGAGCTTCAGTTCGCAACGCGCCTCTTCGGCTGGACTCGCGCCCTGCCCAGGCCAGATGCTGTTAAGTCTCCATAAATCTGTCAGCGGTCCCAGTGCCGCGGGCAGTCACCTGCGACGCCCCCCTCCTGACCCCAGCGTGGTCTGAGGAGAGATGCCTGAAAGGAATAAGAATCTAGCTCCTTCCGAGCCCTCCCGCGCGCGGCCTGACCCGGTGCTGCAGATTGTGCGGGGCGCCGTCGGCTCGCTCTCTGACCTGCATACCCATCTGGGCTGCTCCTCCCGGCGCTCCCTTCGCTGGGTCTGTAGGTCGGCAACAACTGCGGATGGGGAGGGTATGGCCGGAGAGAGGCGTGTGTGCGCGCCGGAGGTGGGGGGGTCCTGCTGTTCCCAGTAGCAATTCTGAGGAGCAGAGCTGGCGGAGGAGAATAGTAATGGTCTGATTCTTCCAACCTGCTGGGGACAGACAGGACCCTAGGCGACCTGCTAGCCTCCCGATCACCCGGGGGAGTTTCGGGGATCCCATGGCAGCCGGAGTCCGAGCTCCAGGACAAGGGGTTTTCAGAGCAGAATGACCTCTTTCAGCGGTCTACGAAGAAACGCGGTAGAGGCAAGACCTCAGGTCCAGTTCGCCCACGGGAGTGGGGAGTTTCTTCGAGGGCGAGTGCTGACTTGCGCGTGGCATAGACAGCAAGAGGCCCGGCTTCTCCAGATCTCACCAAACCGCGCTGCCAACGCCGGGGGCGCGGGCTCCAATCCCCAGCGGCCCACGGCCAGGCCCTGGCTTCGCAGGGTCAGCGGCCGCTCCTCCGCCCACTCGGCCTCCCAGCTACCACGGCCGCACGTGGCAGCCGGAAGCGCGCCCCGCGCCCAAGGCCAGGGAGGGTACTCCATGGGCTGCCAGCCCCGCGCGACCAGCGCGTGGAACTGCGGGCGGGGCAGCGGCAAAGGAACAGCCTAGCACCCGGCTGGGGAAGAGACAGCGCGAGGACCCTCAGACCAGCCAGGCGCGCGGGCAGCGCCACACACTGACCTGCCGGCCTGGACTTCGCGGAGCTGGAAATGCGACTAGACACTCCCGAGAGCGGCCGAGCGTAGCCAGAAGATGCTCCAAGAGTCGCCACGGCCTCCCAGCCTCTCAGCCTTCCCGCCGACAGCCTCACGGTTCAAGAGCTTTTCCCCAGCTCCGCCAGGTAGCGAGGGCAACAGCCGGCAGGGTCAGGCCCGAGAGCTAAAACTCCTGCCGGCGCGCAGCGGGTCCGCCAGCCGCCAGTCGCGAGCGCGCGGGCCGAGGGATCGGCCCCGGGGCTGCTAGCGCTCCTGGCCCGCTTTCTCCTTCCTAGGGCAGGGGAGGGGCCTGTTGCCGCCTGAAACCCGCTTTTAATTCTCCGCCTGCCTGTTTCCGATCACCCGGGGTTGGTTTTTCTGTTTGCGCACTCCTTCTGTTACAATAAAAACAATAGACATTTCTTTTCAGTTTCCCCATATTAGCGTCACTCAGTAATTGTTCTCCACCCCCGTCCCCCCCGCGTTGAAGGCGAGCGGGATTGCTTGTACCCTCGCATTGGAAAGTTTCCGAGTATATAAGCAAATCTTCCCTAAAGACTTTAAAGTAAAAATAAATAACGGCCCGGGAAATTGCGGTGACCCTAACATCACTTTCTGAACGCAAATTACACCCATTTTTCAGTTTTCAACAGCAGAATTGCTTTCAGAAGGACGGCGCGGAGCCTCGTGTGATATGGTTACGTTTGTTTATTAAATCCGCAAATGAAAGAGAACACATTTTTTGTGCAAGGGGGCAAAGCTCATAGCTGCCGGGCGGCAAGAGAGTGAGAGCAAGGATCGGATCCCGGCTGGGGGGCAGGCGAAGGGAGGGGCCCTACGAGGAGGTCGGGCTGAGTGAGCCTCTAGCCAGAAGGAGGGGGATTTCACTTGGAAAGGGTCGAAGCAACTGCAGAAGTTGCGCGGCTTGGTGACAGAAGGACACCGTCCTCGGTCACTCTATAGCTTTGAGCTGCAGTGACTCAAGAGAGTTTCAGTTGCATGCGGGAGGTAGGGTTGCGAGTTTGCTTTGGATTCTTAAAGAACAGCTGCCTGAGACCCTGTCCTCTTACTTGCAAGGGCAGTGGTGCTGCCTCCTTCTGAAGACCGGGTTGGCCTACAGGCAATCTGGAAAAGACAATCAGGAACCAGGCCGCGCCTCTCAGCCCCGCTTTTGGGACTCAAGCAGAAGTGAAGCCCTTCGGGGGGGGCCCCCCACCGTGGCTCAGGTTATGCTGAATGCAGTTTTATTTCGAGGTCCCTGTTGCCTGCAGATGGAGAGGCCCAGCCCTCTGTTCCCTGGCCAGAGGGCCGAGCCATGGCAGATGGGACCCCAAGCGCTGGCTGGGCCCGACGCTGCTGACTCAGGGGACAACACGCGTCAGACCTGGTTTACGGCATCTGAGGAGCGGGAATCAAGCCAGGCCGGAGCCGTTGCTCTGGGCAATGGTGTTCCTCTGTTTTTCGGGGACACAAAGACCCAGATTCGCTCAATGCGCCGTCTCCTCGGTTCGCGGGTGGTGCAGTGTCCCCGCCAGGCGTCCCCCCTTCCCCATCCTGTGCGATTCACCAGTCGCTGCGTACTGGCCGTAGATAGAGCGGTAGGGCAGTCGGGTGCGGCGTGGTCAAGGCGCAGGATGTCCAGCCTGTAGCCTTTTCCGGACTCACTCCACCGCCCAGCAGCCCCACTGCGGGCCTCGAGAGCCGAGACTTGTGCTGCACTGTCCTCACCATCACCCGGGAAGCAGGAAGCGGAGGCTAGGAGCAGAAGGTCAGGGTCGGGGTCACGCAAAATTTCCCGCAGTCTTGGAATCTCTGGTCCCTTCTCTCGCAGCCGCCGCACCTCGTCACAGCGCCACCTACGGACAACAGATTTGATCGCGCTCCCGAAGTAATTTTTGTTCAAGTTGAGAAAGACCTTTGAAAACCCGCAGAACTTCTATAGCCCAAAAGCTTTAGTTCTCCCTTCCAGTTCCCCTCGCCACCTTCAACTCTCCACTGGGCTCCAAATCCCCGTGTCTTTTCCATCAGACTCAAAGACAAACTGGAGCATCAGCCTTTCCAAGATTCATAGAAAGTCCATTCTTCCGCCGGGACTGGATTCCCTCGCAGTCCCCAGGGGCTGCTTAGGGCTACCGACTGTGAACTGTCCCCACGCTAGGGCGGGAAAGCCAGAGACTTCAAAGAGGCTCCGCGGGGGAGAGGGAGGTAATAGGCCCACCCTTCTTCAGCTCATCCTACCATTTGCTGAGTCCACAACGCGCCAAGCACTCCCATAAATTATCTACTCCAATCTTCGCAATAACCTTGCAAGGGAGATACTATGTTCCCGTTTCACAGCAGAGAAAACAGAGTCTTAGATTAAATAAAAGCACACAAGACACTCAGATTAAACGGTAATTAAGTGGACAGAGGTGGGTCCGAATGCTACTATGCCCCTAATGCGGTTGCTCGCCCCATTTCCCTACGTTGCCGGAAAGGCTCACGCATACCACAAAAGTCTCTGCACTGCAAGTGGAGGCCCCCACCTCCATCTCGCCTCTGCGCCTTAGAAACCGAGAAACCAACCCATCTAAGGCCGCACCGAGAGCCTGTGGCAGAGAGAGGCTGGCACCCTAGACCTGCTCACTGCGGGCGCACACTCGACTCGCCCGGGTGGGGGTTGACCGGGCTGACCCTGCTCGGCTGCGGGTGCTCAGCGCTGTCCCCTTCCAGGCTCAGATTACCCCAGGGCATAGAGGCGGTCGGCAGCTTCCCAGGGGGCGCCACAGTTCAGGGGCAGCAAGAGCGACACGACGAGGACCTGGAAGAATGGGGGATGCTCTGCTCTCGCTGAGATTTGTTCGTCGGCTACCGGGACATGCCTATCCGGCTCCGGGTGAGCGCTCAGCAAACCATGTGGCGGGAGGAGAAACCAACGTTTGTCTGCGGATTCATTCTGCTGTGTGACTGTGTGTGTTTCTTTTTAAGACCACTGTAGTAGGAACAAACCAGGTGGAGCCGAGATGCAATAAAATTAGAACTCTTAATTAGCACAGCTAGCTAGGCCCAAGTGACTCCGAAGTGCACGTCGCACTTCCTTCCCGAAGTCCCAGCTGTAGTTGCATTTTTCTTCTTCTTAGGTGTATCTTGGAGTCCTGCTCGGATCCTTTCGTTATCCTTAACACAGGAGAGAAAGAAATTATCTCATTTAAAAAATCACAATGATAAAGGGATTTCAGCGCCCCCTGGGAGAGGTGGTATCCAGGAGAAGGTGAAAAAGCCGCGAGGTTGTTAGGGGCAGGGCTCGATCTTACTGGGAAAACGCGCTCTACCTGCGGCCCGCGCGGAGTTCACTCAGTGGTTGTTAGGGAGCCTCCGCTTCAGGCCCAAGGACCTGGACTGGGAAATCCCAATTTGGTGTTTTCAAGTTTAGGATTAAACTGAGATCTGGAGCAGGATCTCGCCGCCCTCGTCTTGGCCGGGGTTGTCAGAACTCTGGGCCAGGAGAAGCCTGCCCGCACCTTTGCAGCGCTGGCCGGGTGTTCCAGCCGCCTCTAACGAGGGACGCGGAGGTCCTAAGCCACAGGTCTTCTTTCGGTCTAGGCTTGGTCCTCCCGGGTGCTGGGCAGGCTCGGGTAGGCCTTTCTCCGTAGGCGGTCGACCCCAAGGATCCCACTTGCTTCAACCAAGGCGCACCCCTTCTCCTCGCTCCTGCCTGCGCAGCGTGTTGCCTGTCTAAAACCTCTACCCTCACCGGGACCGGTGAAAGAGCTGGCCTCTCAGTTCCGCCTCCCCAGATGAGGCATTCGAGACAAGCTGTGTGCGGACCCAGCCGGTGGGAACACGGAGTACGACCTCTTTTCGACAAACAGGGTCGAGGGGCAGTTCTGAGGAAATTGCCCAAGGACCCAACAATGTGGTTTGCAGTGTGTATCCAAAGGCTAAGGAAGAGAGACGTAAAAATGAAAAAAATGTGACCTCTCAAAACGTCGAAACTCTTCTAAGCCAAGAGATAAAACACGCACATCCTTGAAGAGTAAACGAATTTCACCACCGGGTACAACCTGGGTGGTGGTGGTGGTGGTTGTGTGTGTGTGTGTGTGTGTGTGTGTTTAATGATGAGAGGGCAGGAAAAAAAAATACTGGCTTTATTTTTTTCATTCAAATGAAACGTTTTAACATTAATAAGAATTAGTCCAAAATTCTCCCCGGAAAAACCCAAGCAAGTGCTTTTGGTTTCTTTCAGTACATGTATGTCCTTTGCTCAGACTTGAAAAAATAATTTTGAAAGGTTTGTCTATGCAGTAAAGGAATTTGCACATTTAAAAGCTATTCAGCATTTTAAAATGTGTACAAAGATGTTTAGGTGCATATCTTAACCACTTTGGTAGTGCAGTCAATAAAAATCAGTTTTGGTAGCACATTTGATAAAAACCACTAAATCTAAGGATGGACATAGTAGAAACAAAGGAGAAAGAAATTTTCTGAGAGGAGAATTTAGGAAAATAAAGAAGAGTTTTCAGAGAATAACAACCTTTGTGTTTTATCCCAATCCCTACAGTTCTGTGTTATTACAGTTCTTACACATGAAAGCATTACAATTTGGGTTCTGCTGCTGTGCCACCTCCAGCCTTCAGGTTTAATAGTTACAGGGGCGAGAGCGAAGATTGCAACACCAGAGATTAGCACCAGAAATGCTGGGCCAGTGTGCTTATGCATAATGCCTTAACCTCAGTGAGGCTATTCTTGGTAGACTCCCAGGATAGAAAGAGGCCTTGGGGGAAGAAGGCTGGTTCCGCTTCCTGCAGGATCATGATGCCAGCCTAAGACAGTGGCTGACCAGTGAGCCTCTTCTTAGAAGGATAGGAAGCCAGGGTCATGGCCATGGGGGACCGTTAAACAGCCCCCTAGCACCTTCTTGCAGGACCAGAAGTGTGAATCTGATGTTCTGATGAGCTGGCAACACAAACTCCTTAGCAGTTTTTATTGCCTGCGCAATTCCTATCTAATTCCTTTGGGATTTTGTTCTGCCCAGCCACATGGTTCCGGTCTTGGAGATGTGCCTTTCAGTGGGGGGAGAAATAATGATTCCATTACTCAATGTAAAAAACCTTCCGTAATGCCAGTTTAGGGCTAAAAATTTAAACACTTGAAAGTCAGGAAATAGAAATGTTAAAATTCTTTTAGTCGAGTTAAATCACCCTCCTGCAAGAGCTGTATAATGCATAGGACATTTACAAGCCTCTCCAGCAAGGCTGTTCCAGCAACCAGGCACTGCCTCTGCTGTGTGTAAAGGGAGAATGCTGTAGCACCACTTGACTGGGCAGAATTTCCATTTGCAGTTTGAATGTTTCATGCCAGTAGATTTCAGTAGTTACTTGCTAGGTGAGAGTATTGCATGTATTGGTGAATGGGGTTAAAGCTTACGGAAAGCAAATTAATTTACAGATAACAAAAAGCCAATTCAAAACAAGACAGACACATGCTGTAAATGTCCCCGGACTTCCAGATCTTCCAGATACTAAATTCAGAGAGTTTTATTATTCAAAACTATGCTCCAACTCACATAAAATGAAGCCCTCAAGTGGTAGCTGCTGTGACTAGGTGTATTTTCCTTATCATTTCCCCAGTTTTTTATTTTAAAATACTTGTAGCTTTCCCAAGAGGAGAACATATAGTAGAAGTACGTGGGATTTAAGTTCTGCGCTGGAACATCAGACATTGCTAAGTTGTCTATGAACTGTGACTTCCAGAAAGTGTCTTCCCCAACCTCTCTTTTTAATTTAAGGGAGGCCAAAAAGTATGCATGAGTTTTCCTTTGGAATCAAACTTGTCTATAATATTTTAGCTGGTGAACAAAATCGCCTTAAGACTTTGTTTCTCAAGAGTTCCTTATGTCAAAGGCGGGGAAAAAGATAAGCAGAAAACAGAGGGTTAACTCTGCAAAGTTGTGTGTAAGATGAGCCGTGGCTTGTGGCCACACAAGTACATGCTCCATGTGTTTCATCATGGAACTGTTAAGGCACATGAGAGGTTTTGGGGGATAAAGGTATTAGGTGCATAGGAGGTATTATTATTCCTATTAGAGCAAATTAGACTCTTTGAGGAAAATATACCCTTGGGGTAAAATATCATTGACTTCTATAGAAGGAATGAATAACATACACTCTGATGATGCTACATAAAAGCTGCATTTTTTTCTCTCTCTCTCTTAAGGGACAGTTTCTGTATCGATAGAAATGATGAGGGCACAGCTACGCAGTCTGTACACATCGCCAGAACTCAGGCACAGTTTGGGATTTCACAACACTATCACCCAGCTGTCCAAAACATCTTCAGACAAATGTATTTGTAAGGCCCCCAAAGACATACTTCTCATCATGTAGCTGTGCCTTAATGAATCAGATCACTCTGGAAAGCAAGTGTGGATGAAATTTGAAGGAGCACAGAGTGTCTTGTGAACATTTTCTAATGACCTGCATGTCTCTGAACAGTGCAGAATATAAGAAAAGGAAGTGTGTGCATGATGTGCAGTCCTTTTTACAAATTTTGATCTTAAAACCATTTTTTTTGCATCCATTTATGTATTTTTTTCATTCTTCCTCCAGAATACGTATAGGGAGGAGCTCAGAAAGGTGAATCCAAATGGATGATTCCTTGGTAACCAAGCTTTCCTGGTAAATACAATGCTTAAATGGAGCTGAATGGAGATCATTCGTGATCTATGAATATGAAGTAGTGAAAATCAATATACAGAGTCTAAATTGCCTTTTTATATGGTGAAGAATAGTTGATTCGAGAAGGAAGATAAAGTAGGAAGAGGAAAATTTTTTGTTACTGATCTTATTTTAAAAAGAAGTCTCTTTTTATCATCCCCTCCAGACATCTGGGAAAAACAAACTGAATGCTGAGATTAAAGCAGAAGGATACAAACATTATAAATTAAATTCACTACTGTTGTTGCTACAACACATACTGCCTATGTTTGTGTTTGTCTGTACATATAGGTAAATTTAATGAACTTATTTATAAGAACATTTTGCCAACTTATCTCTGAAGTTGACCCACTATGTGAGGTTTTCAGAAATGTCTCAGGTGCAAAGGAATGAATTTAGATCCCTTATTTGCTTCTATATCTTGTAAAGATACTGTATTCAGCCTACAGACTGGTTTGTAGGTCCACAGGCCTTTTTTTCCCTGCCCTTACTGGAAGTCAGTGCTAACTTGGGGAAACACAGAATCTTTCTTTTGATGCAAGGCATCACTTGTGTCTAAGAAACTGGGAGTATGAAATAACTATGAAATGGGTAACTTTACCCACCAACTGGGGAAGCTTGGACAGCTGAAGAGTTTGCTTTTTAATTAGTACCTTATTCTATCCTTCTCCTTTGCCTTAACTCCATCTGCACAGCACCTTTCTCTGAGATACTACCTTTCTCTCTTAAACACACACACACACACACACACACAGACCCCTAGGCTTTCCCTAAAAGAAAGCAACATTTTACGTAAGATTTTGATTTTTTAAAATGTTCTTTCCTAGTCAAAATTCCATGAAATCCTTGAAATGTTTTAAGGCACACCAGGAAACTAAGCATAACATTACCAAGATGAGTTCCAGTGAGGTCATAAAGCAGTTAGCTTTCTTCATATTAGATTCCTACACCACCATAAACGCATACATGCTTGGCTCTATCTTGAACCTTATATTTTAAACAGTCCGTGAAATATATCCAGACCTTTACATGTTTTGGAGAAATTAGCATGAGGCTAACACAAGGTCAACCTTTGCTATCTGTATTTGCTTGCAGATCTCTCCCCCAAATACAGTAGATTGACCTTAGTTACACAGCATTAGGGAAACATGAGTATCAGCCAATCAAAAGTGGAGCTTGGGAGACTAGCTACTAAAGTTATCAGGGTTCTGTAGTGGATTCTTTTTCTAATCCGTGGTTTAAGTCCACACACACAGTTGTACCAGAAACAAATTTTTTCTGCAGAGCATGGAATTGCTTTTCTCCTGGAGCTTTCTTGGAACATTAACTGAGTTCCTTTCTGCAATATAATTCTAAATGCCAATCTCTTTTAGGGCATCTGCCTTCCTTTAAACTCATTATTTGGGGGAAGGGGGGAGTTGAGTATTCATCTGACCTCTCAATATCTCTAAATACCAATTGTATATTTTAAACAATTTACTCTTCAGGTTACAGGCCAAATAATGTGTGGCCCTTTGCTTCTCAGACTTCTTATGCATAGTTCAGGAAGCAAATACTTTTTAACAACTGTTGAAGGTATGGCAGATCTTCCAAAGAAGAACAACTCTCCATCCAAATTTGAACCCAGGTGTGGGCTTAAAACGGATGATTGGACCAAAAATATAGCTATCATTGTCTTTTCTACAATCATATTTACAAAAAAGGACAGAACGTGAATTTCACTGCTTTATTTGCAGGGATGAAGGTCAGCCGGCCGAGGCTCAGATCTTAGGTCTTCAATAATGGACTACTGTGTTTTACCTCCTTAACTTCTCTTTCCCACTTATAGGAAGAACAAAATAAAATGTTTTGTGGAAGTTTATATTGAAATGAGGTCAGGTAAACTAATGACTGCTTGGTATTTTATGACAAGTTTTATAACCTTGGAGTTGCCATAACTTTCAAACGATCATCAATAAAGTTTTATTGCCAAAGGGTCGCCATGTGTCTGAATGCTTTTGCACATAGTAAAGGCCGGCTGCCCCATTGGCTTAGCTCATCAGTCCTTTTTCACCGCAGCCATAAAGCCCTCCTCTTTTTATTGAAAGTCGAAAAGTCCCGGGTCGGTTCTCCTCCATCAGGTTGGCAATTCGAGGAATACATGGACATTATTTATTTGTAATTAAATCATTGTATACGACCAAATTTGCAAGACTGTGTAATAAGAAGTCTAAAATAAGATTTTAAATGGGATCTTTTAATAACGTAAATGACAGTCTTTTGGGGGTGTGTGTGACAATAGTTTACTCCGGAAACACGTGTTTGAATGCTAGAAAGAGTGTATCTGTAAACCCCAGAGGGCTACCATTAAATAATTAGAGCTTAGGGACGGATAATGGTCTCAAAGACAAAACAATAACAAACTATTAAGACTTTTTGAGCCTACCAGAGATTCTTAACTATTTAGGAGACCTCGCATGCGTCTTACCCTGAACTTCATTATAGGAGGGAGAGAGGGTTGGACGCAGCCTCTAGCTTGGAAATTTCCCGCCTTCAGGGGCTCTGGCCCTCTCATTTCTCGGAGTGCCCCCTAACGCATTCCCAGAAACGCTCCCCACAGCAGTGCCAAGAACTCCATACAGCCAAGTCGCAGAGACAGGTTCAGATTCAGGTTCAAGTCCGCGTACGCTAGCGCTTCTTTGTTGGCTGCGGAACACTACGTATGTGGAAAACAGAGACTTTTAATGTCCTGCGATTGGACAAAGAGAACTGGAAGGAAAGATTGTGTAGAAACGAACCAAAAAACCAAATCAAATCCCTGTCGTGGAGTCGATTCCGACTCATAATGACCCTATAGGACAGAGTAGAACTGCCCCATAGGGTTTCCAAGGAGCAGCTGTTGGATTCGAACTGCCGACCTTTTGGTTAGCAGCCAAGCTCTTTACCACAGCTCCTCTCCTTTAGGGGAGTGTTTTCCCCAGAGTGAATGGAGGGAGTACTGTCAGAGTGGCGGAGGGGATGGAGAGGGAGGACGAAAACTGGAAAATTGGCCGCGCGCACCTGCCCAAACCCCGGACCTGAATGTGAAAGTCTGCTCCGAAGTCCGGCTGGCCCCTAGGTGGAGAGGTCCTAGGTTCCGGACTTTACCGGCCCCCATCACCAACCATCCCTAATTTGCATGGTTATCCTCTGGGTAGGGGCAGCTGACTGTCGCTCTCTCCCAGATCTCCGGAATTCTCCCAGCGCGCTGAACTCGGTCTGGCCCAGGCTTGGCGTCCCGCGTCCTCGGCCGGGCAAGACCTCCCAGCTCAATATGAGGGCGCCCGCTGTGCGTCCCCTCCGCGCGGGCCGAGGCTTCCCGCGCCCCAGATCAGGGAACTGGGCCCTGAGCCGGATCTGCGAGCGAAGGGGTCGGAGCCCTTCCTGACCCCGCAGCCTGGCTGCGGTGAACTCGTTGTAATGTTTCTCCCAAGGCTAAGCGCAGAGGTCGCCGAGTCTGCAGCAAGCGGGAAACCCCGCAGACTCTCCAGGGCTTACAAACTGCCTACTCCGGATCCCTGAAAACTCGGACCTGACAGGCCCTTTATGGTGTTTGGAAGCCCCCGGGAGAGGGCTTGAGGATCTCCAAGGCGGAGGCGATGTCGTAGGGGCGTTGGCTTTCCTCCCCTTTCAGCTCACCACTCATCTCTTACCAGTCACCAGCCAAGTACCTGCCCCGTGCGCTCGCATTGAGGCACCGAGAGCAGTCACGGCCTAACAAACGGCGCCTGGGTTGCCACTGAGGGCCGCGTGGTGTAGTCCCGTGCAGGGACCCGAACCTCCGCACACCTCGAAGGGCCCGGGAAGCAGCGCTGCCGAGATCCTCGCCGCGCTGAGGGAGGGAGCTGGCTCGCTCCACCTGGTGTTCGCGCTGCAAGAGCTGAGCTCGGAAAAGCGCAGCATCGGGCTGTGGCGCCATCTCCCGAGGAAACCTTGCAGGAAGCGCGGCTCCCCGGGTGGCCCCCGCGGCGGCTCCTCCCCGGGAAGCGCGAACGTCTCTTGTCTGCGCGATTTCCCCTAATAACGCCCCGAAATGCCTACAGAGATGTCTGTGGCAACAATTACGAAGTCGATGGCCTCCCCAAGAGCTGAAAGGGAGGTCCCAGCTCACTGGGATGATCTACACACCCCGGCCCTTATGTCACCGCCTGGAGAAGGCGCGGAAGAGCTCAGCTACCAAGGGAACTTTCTCTTTCTCGGGGTCCTGGACTCTCCTCACGCCCAGGAGATCCAGGTCCCCAAGGCTTCAGCAGGAAGAAGTGGGAGGAGGTGACTCGCAGAAGTTGTGGCCCCAAGGCAAGCTGCAGTTTCAGGTAGGAGCAAGACTTCTGGAAGGGACCCTACTCGGCTCCCCGGATTTGAGCAGAGCCAGCCAGTCTGCCGTCACTCTCGCTCTGGTCTGTGACACACGCAGCTGCTCTCTGCACCGCCACTAGAGGGGAGAAAGCTTTTCCCCTCTGTTTATGCCAACAAGGTTAGAAGTTTATGAAAGCAACGTTTTCAGTAAGAAATTAAGTCAGAGGCTGGGAACAAAATCCAACCCTCCCAGAAATACAAAAAGGAAGAATATTTTTCAGAGTCAGGTTTCTGAGGCTAATTATAGTCAAGCAACAGATTAGGGGGCATCCCATTCCCAGTCCCTTTCTCTGGCTTCATCCTTACCTTTTTTTTTTTTTTTTTTTGAGACCTGAGGCTTCTCTGTTCGTTGACTGCTGTTCCCTCGAGTAGAAGAAAAGCAGAGCAGCAGGTAATTTCTCCCTACATATTGGTAGCTACTGCAAACCAGTTGCAGTGGAGTCCATTCTGACTCATGGCTACTCCACGTGCCTTAGAGTAAAACTGTGCTCCATAGGGTTTTCAATGGCTGATTTTTCAGAAGTAACCACCAGGCTTTTCTTCTGAGGCTCCTCTGGGTGGACTTGAAACTCCACCCTTTTAAACTAGCAGCCTAGTGGTTAACCATTTTCACCACCAGGGACTCCCATGGTTACTGTAAGACCACCTTATTAAATTCAGCAAAGGATGACTCTGAGGGGAAAATCTAAAGGTGAAAAGTGGGAGATGGTACACTTATGTCTAGGCAACCACTCTGGGTATGTTCTTGCTGTAATTATCGTACCATCTTTATGCTGGCCTGGAGAGGCATTGCTGCCCTTCTAAAGCTCCAAGGGACCTTATGTGTCTTCTCTCATTAGTCAAGAACAACACACTTACTTATTCAACACCTATTTATTGAGTACCTGCTATGTGTAAAGCACTGTGCAAGGCACGTGGAATACAATGACAGAGAAGACAGATATGGTTGCATAAACACGGTTGGACCATTAGATAAGATACTGGTCTCAGCTTGGGGTTCTCTATGGAGCTGGCTGTTTCCTCCTGCCAAAGCCAACTTTTCTTTTCCATTTGCAAGTGTCCTCAAACACAATTATTCTCATTGAAAGTCAAGGAGAGAGAAGGCTCAAGAGAAGTGTGCTCTCCAAACAAGTGAAACCTAGAAATCCCTGAATCTGAAGTGCTGAGGACCTACCTTATCTTTGGATAATTCACCCAACATGGTGTGGTCTTTCCTCTTAGCTTCAGTAAGACAATAGTATCAAGATGCAGTGAAACGCTCAGCCACAGAAAAAGAGATGCCCATAAACAGTGGCAGCTGCTGGTTTCTCACAACAATATCTCCTAGTAAACAGAGCAACCCTGCACATGCTGGTACACACTTGGCAAGGCAGGGCCACTTCCCTGTTTATCCCTCTGCTTCTCTTTCTTCCTCCTTTCCAAGGGCAAAGAACAGTTTTCCCATTCATGCTGTGTAACCTTTAATGGCCGACTGAAGATGTTCCACAGCCTACCCAAACAAAGATCTGCAGGAGACTCTCTCTGGACTCTGGAAGACCCAGAGACCAACCAAGCGGGAAAGCCTGGGATGAAGGGCATCAGCTTTCCTCCAGAGCCCTCCCCCACACGGAGCCACAGGGCTGTGGTGGATTTGGCTCCAGGCTTCATCCCTTTAGCCTTTTCATGTCACTCTTTTCAGAGGCCTCATTTCCTGCCCCTAAATGGAAGCCACAAACCACAAACTCTTGCAAGGTCAATAAATATAATTTCCTTTTTTGATAAGGCTACTAGAGTGAGGTAATGATTACATCTTATGTCTGCACATCTGGCAGTTTCGTAAAGCAATTTTACATATGTTATTTCATTCATTAATCTTGATAAGCCTTGACAGTCTACATATGGGGAATCTGAGGCACGGAGAAATAAATCACTTTTATCCCAAATGGAAGGTGGTAGAGTTGTACATCCATAGACTTGTATTTCAATAAGACATTTGCGAAAACCCTTGTGGCTAAGAGAGAGAAACGTGGCCTGGGGCAATATAATTGATTAAACAGTTCGTTTATTCATTCTTCCACATTAACACATTTTCTTTTAATCACATTCTGTGTGTCAGGAGCTTAGTTCAGTACTAAAGATACAAACAGAGATAAGCCGCTGTCTTTAGGTAGCTCACAGTTAAGTGAGGAAACAGACATGTAAAAATATAACATTAGTAAAGATAATGTTGTGATAGAGTTAGACACAAAATGCTATGGGGATCAAGAGAGAACCAAAGGGTGGTCTTCAGTGGCATCAGGCAGATAAGAGCTTTGTTGGCATGCTGTCATATTTGTGGAAAATATAACACTATAAAGGAACAGATTTGAAAGAGGACAAAATCAGTATACAAAAATAGGCAGGAATAACTGACCACAATTAACACTAATCAATATATGAGTAAGTGTAAAATTCTACACTCAGATACAACATAATTACACCAATGCGTGAAGGACTTTCAGGAAAGTTTGTTGTAGTTAGTTGCTGTGGAGTAAGTTCCAACTCACGGTGACCCTAGGTAAAACAGAACAAAACACTGCCTGGTCCCGCGCCACCCTCACAATCATTGTTACGCTTGAGCCCATTGTTGCAGCCACTGTCAATCCACCTCTTTCAGAGTCTTCCTCTTTTTCACTGACCCTACACTTTACCAAACATGATGTCCTTCTTCAGGGACTGGTCCTTCCTGATAACATGTCCAAAGTATGTGAGATGTGGTCTCGCCATCCTTGCTTCTAAGGAGCATTCTGGCTATACTGCTTCCAAGACAGATTTGTTCATTCTTATAGCAGTCCATGGCATATTCAATATTCTTTGCCAACACCACAATTCAAAGGTGTCAGTTCTTCTTTGGTCTTCCTTATTCATCATCCAACTTCCGCATGCAGAGGAGACAATTGAAAACACTGTGGCTTGGGTCAGGCGGACCTGACCCAAGGTGACATCTTTAACACTGAAGAGGTCTTTTGCAGCACATTTGCCCGGCACAGTGCATCTTTTGATTTCTTGACTGCTGCTTCCATGGGTGTTGACCATGGATCCAAGTAAAATGAAATCCTTGACAACTTCAATCTTTTCTCTGTTTATCATGATGTTGCTTACTGAGGATTTTTGTGTTCTCTTTATGTTGAGGTGTATTCTTTGATCTTCATCAGTAAGTGCATCAAGTCCTCTTCACTTTCAAGCAAGGTTGTATCATCTGCATAATGCAAGTTGTTCATGAGTCTTCCTCCAATCCTGATGCAACCCTGATGCACACCTTTCCTGACTTTAAACCACGCAGTATCCCCTTGTTCTGTTCAAATGACTGCCTCTTGATCTATGTACAGGTTCCTCATGAACACAATTAAGTGTTCTGGGATTCTCATTCTTCACAATGTTATCCATAATTTGTTATGATCCACACAGTTGAATGCCTTTGCATAATCAATAAAATGCAGGTAAATATCTTTCTGGTATTCTCTGCTTTCAGCCAGCATCCATCTGGCATCAGCAATGATATCCCTGGTTTCACATCCTGTCCTGAATCTGGCTTGCATTTCTGGCAGTTCCCTGTCAATATACTGCTGCAGCTGTTTTGAATAATCTTCAGCAGAATTTTACTTGTGTGTGATATTACTGATACTGTTTGATAATTCTGCGTTCTGTTGGATCATCTTTCTTGGGAGTAGGCATATATACGGATCTCTTCCAGCCGGTTGGCCAGGTAGCTGTCTTCCAAATTTCCTGGCATAGACAAGTGAGCACTTTCAGTACGGCATCCATTTGCTGAAACATCTCAATTGGAATTCTGTCAATTCCTGAAGACTTATTATTCATCAGTGCCTTCATTGGACTTCTTCCTTCAGTACATTGGTTCCTGATTATATACTACTTCTGAATGTTGACCAGTTCTTTTTGGTATAGTGACTCTGTGTATTCCTTCCATCTTCTTTTGATGTTTCCTGTGAAAGGTAGCATAGGTAAACTCAACTTGAGCCTAGACTGTTAACGTCTTTAGCTTGTGCTAACAAAAGTAGAGTATCCAGCATAAGGGTAATGACTGTTCTGCTCCACTGGTGTTGGAACATGTCTGAGTTCTTATCTCCACACAGTAAGAAGGAGGTTGACAAGGAGTGTGTATGTGCAAAGGGAAGCCACCAGAATGGCGAAGGACCTGAAATCAAGTCATAGGAATGGCTGATGAAACTGAGATTGTTGTTAGAGGCAGAAGACTCAGAAAGGACCACATAGGTAGCTTCAAATACCTGAAGGGCTCTCATGTAAAAAAGATGTTGAACTTATTCTGTCGGAGGAGCACAGTAAAGGTTTATCAGTTTGTAATTCAGAGTCTGACAGAGCAAAACCTTCCTCTATGAGCTAGACTGTCCTTTTCTGGTGAATTCTAAGCTCCATGCACGTGGGAGCCAGATCTGTCTTATTCACTCTGTAATCTCAGTGCCTTGCTCATGGAATGCAGCCAATGAGATTTTGATGTAAGAATGAATAAATAAATTATTTTATGTGACTCCAAAAGACACATCTGAGACTCAAGGGCAAAAGCGTAGGGTTGGTTGACAAATAAAGCCAATTTATTTGGCTACTAATTAGGATCATTAATGTAAGTAAATGCATGATTCGGATTTTTAATTTCAGCCATCACTCACTTGCTAGGCAGGAATTTTTACTACTCTTAAACTTTCTCTTCCAGAAATGATGTTAATTAAAGAGGTAAATGGGCTTTCATGGTCCTTAGGTGGCATTCCAGCTCCATGAGAGCTGGAGGACACACCAATACATAGATTCTTCTTGAGAACGAAAGGAACACAGGGAGGGGCTACATCAGATCTTGTTCGATCTTAGCTGCAATTTAGACCTGTAAGTGGTGGTCCCAGGATTATCTAGGTCAGTAGGGAAGAGGTTGTTTAGGTTTGGCTTTGTTCTTTGCTACCTCAGTTGGTCTCAAACTTTTTTCAAATGGATCATTTGCGTGGTATGTAAAAAGGATAGTGATAAAACTTGGTTGTGGAACCATGGAAGAACCTCTGAAGAGCCCTAGGGTTCTAGAGAGCTCAGCCTCTAAACTACTGGCCTATTGGGTCCCATATGTAATGGCCATGTGCCCTGACCGAACTGCAGTGTGAAATTCAATTTGGGTGGAATGGCTCTCAGCTCTTATCAAATCCAAAACTGTTGATATTTTATTCATTAGTTATATACTTTGCTGCCTTCTTTCTACTGATATGTATCAAGTTTTAGCAAATAGCATCTACCTTAAACTAAATGCGTTGCAGTTGGTCAGCAGATCTTGGAGGCTTGCTAGTTCTTAGAGCTCATGAAGACAGATGAGAAGTGATGAGGAATGCCACCCGGTTGCCCAGGGATGCCAAACCCCAGCTTTTAGAACACTCACTTCAGTTCATTATCATACCAAGGTCAAGAAAGGTGCCAGACATCAGTTCCCCCATTGCCTGTTCCCTAAAGCAGTAACATTGTCTTTTTAAGGAGAGTCTCAAAATACTTGTGGATTAACATTAGACTTGAGGGAGTGGAAGAAAAGATATCATTTGTCCCACTTTGCTGAGGAGGAAATACGTTGTTGTCCTGTCCTTTCCCTTCCCCTTTCATGGACAGAATTAGTTGTCAGAACAATGCTTAAATGCTGCATGTAACTATCTCAATGAGAAGACACAAGTAATAATAATAAAAGCCAATATTTATTGAATATATCCTCAATGCCAGGCATTGTGCTAAGCATATAACATTGATTGTCTTATTTAATCCTCACAACAGTCCTGTGAGGCTATTAGGATCCTCATTTTATAGATGAGGAAACTCAGGCAGGAAAGTTAACTAACTTGCTTAAGGTCACATAGGTGTTATATGGTGGACTCAAAATCCAGAGTGTCTTTATTGCCAGGTGAAGATGTTTTATTTCTGACTCTTTTCTGGTTAGCATCGTGGAGTGATGGCTAGCAAAGGAGTGCAACTTTGTTTTTAGCCATCACTTTATTTTTATAAAAACTTATTATTGTTAAAAGATATTTTGTATAGTAGAGTTCATACTTTATGCCAATTGGTTAGTGCATCACTCAGATTTATTGGTGATCCAGTTGCCTTGAGAAACCATATTCTGTTAATAGTCCAGAAAGTGTTGGACATGATCGAGTAATATCTAGATTAATCAAATCGTGTATCTGTTTCCTTTGAAGCTGGTACTGTCTGAGCCATCACTATAGAGTTTGAAAGGCCTTAAGACATACAACCTTACCTTAGTCTTTCAAATCCTAAGAATGGTACCTGTGGCTTGTTTAGAATAATAGCAGTAATAGCAAACCCTTACATAGTTCTTGCTATGTGCCAGCGCTGTTTAAGCACTTTATGTAAAACTTATTCAATCCTTATAAAGTAGGTATTACTATTAATTCCATTTTACAGATGAGGAAACAGAGACAAGAGAGGTCAAATAGCTCATCCAAATTTACACGGGTGATAAATCAGCCCTTTGACTAGAGTAAACCCAATTGTGTGCTGGAGCCTTCCTGAATATCTTCTTTGGTGAAGTGCCTGTTCATATCCTTTGCCCATTTTTTAAAATTTTTTTTTATTGTACTTCAGGTGAAGGCTTACAGAACAAATAGTTTCTCATGAAACAGAAGTACACATGTTGTTTTATAACATTGGTTAACAACCCCACAACATATCAACCCTCTAACTTCTCAACCTCTT
>NW_004443979.1:4258401-4372463 GCF_000243295.1 Trichechus manatus latirostris
ACACCATTTCAAAAATTTCTACATGCACAGTTCAGTGACATTGACTACTCTCTTCGAATTGTGCTGTAATTCTCACTTAAGATGAAGGCTTACAGAACAAAATAGTATCACCTATGATGTTACCGTGAGTCAAACTCAACTTGATGGCCACTAGTTTTTTGGTATTTTTTTCGGTTTATGTGTTTATGGTGAAAACACTATATAATAACATGTATTAATATAATGGTGTGCTACTGTGCATCTCTCTCAACTCCAGGTTCAGTGACATCAAGTCAGTAGCTCTAAATCTGCTGTGGTGGAGAATTTACACCACGGAAACCAGCAATTGCTAAAAATTAGGGTTTTTTTTTCCTCAGAGAGCCAGTTACACTGACCAGCACACCACTGAGTAGGCCGTTAGGCATAATACTCTTAGTATGGATGCTAGGGAACTAGGGGAGAGAGGAAGTGAAAAAATATTAAAAAGTAGGGTTAAGAAGGCTAGTTTCTGGAGACAGCCTACCCTATTTGAACCACGACTTGATCAGTTATTGGCTATCAAAAATTTAGTGCATTGCCTCAGCGTTTTGAGCTCCTACTCTGCTGGACACTAGGCAGAGCAAAAGTTAAAGTTTTGTAGTTTGAAAAACATTTTACAATCCACAAGATAGAAAAGACTCTCAGGTGAAAATTACTTACACAATCTTTTTTTGTAATGCCTGTAGTTACAAAATCCCTAGTAACTTACTTTAAGAGTATTTAGTGGCGAAAACTAAAGAGTTCCACACTAAGTTGTGAGTAACATAATTCTTTGGTGGGTACAATAGATTATCTTCTTGAAAGGGAAGGAAGAGCCATCTAGAAGATCTAACTGTGCCAATTTACTCATTGATCTAATTCATACATTCTTCCTCCTAAGGGTGTTAAGAAGGCAAAGAGATGAATTTGACAGATTCTTGTCACCCAAGGGCTTACAATGATTGGGAAGAAACAGCCATACAAACAAAGAATTACAGATAATGAAATGAGGAATGCAGACCTTTAGAATAATAAAGAATGAAATGATTATCTTGAAGAACTCTTAAACAATATTCTAAGTGTTTATGTTGAGAGGATAGAGGAGGATATGATTAATTCGGACAGGCTAAAATTGAAGGCCTTTGTAAGTTAATCTAAGGTTGTTTGCATGTTTAAGTATTTGTTGGTATAGATAATTGTGACAGAAGCCCTGAGTCGTATGGCTGTTCTTAAGGACCTATTTTAAAGGTGGTGGTTGTTGTGTGCCGTTGCATCAATTCTGACTCATAGTGACCCTATAGGACAGAGTAAAATTGCCCCATAGGCCTTCCAAGGCTGTAATCTTTACAGAAGCAGATTGCCTGATCTTTTTCCCATGGAGTGGCTGGTGGGTTCGAACCACTGACCCTTCAGTTAGTAACCGAGCACTTAACCACTGCACCGCCAAGGCTCCTTATTTGAAAGGTAGGCTTGTGTATGTGGGTATGGGGGTTCTGACAACCTTTAGGTTAGCAGCTGTACTACCCAGGCTCCTATAGTACAACAAGTGATGGTATAAAAGAATTTCAGAATTAACTATACTTCAACTAGGTCTTAGTTCTTTGGAGCTTTACATTACATTTGCAGAGGAGGATATAGTGTAGGAGACCTTCTCTAAATTTGAGGATTTGGAAAACCTATCAAGCACTTTTCTTTTAATGTCATAGATTAAATTGTGTCCCCCAAAAATATGTGTCAACTTGGCTAGGCCATGATTCCCAGTATTGTGTGATTGTTCACCATTTTGTCATCTGATGTGATTTTCTTATGTGCTGCAGATCCTATCTCTATGATGTTAATGAGGTTGGATTAGCTGCAGTTATGTTAATGGGGCAGGACTCAACCTATGAGATTAAGTTGTGTCTTAAGCCAATCTCTTTTGAGATATAAAAGAGACAGGTGAGCAGAGAGACAGGGGGACCTCATCCCACCAAGAAACAAGAGCCAGGAGAGTAGCACGTCCTTTGGACCTGGGGTCCCTGCACTGAGAAGCTCCTCAACCAAGGGAAGATTGATGACGAGGACCTTCCTCCAGAGCCTACAGAGACAGAAGGCCTTCCCTTGGAGCTGGCACCCTGAATTCGGACTTCTGGTCTCCTAGACCGTGACAGAATAAATTTCCCTTTGTTAAAGCCATCCATTTGTAGTATTTCTGTTATAGCGGCGCTAGATAACCAAAACACTTAGAATCCCTCTTTGTCATCTGGAATGCCTATTTTTGCTTAGATGTTAATTTTGTTAAGATTCTTTATTTATTCTCACCCTCTCTATCCTTCACAGCTTCCCAGCCATCCAGCACACATCCCCCAGGATTGTGTGTTGCTGCTTCCCACAAATTCCCAGAGGAGCAAACACTGTACAGATAACACGAACAGATTAATTTTGTGGTTTTTCCTTGTCTTTTTCCCCCTATGTGGAACTTGCATTGGTTTCAAAGAGTTACAAACACACCCTTGTTTTTTGTGTCTTTTGTGAATACCTGGGAAAGAGCTGTTTCAAAAAAGCATACCTTTAACACCCCTGGTGTTGGAAGTGCTTAGAGATCAGAGTCGCGTGTGGGTGCACATATGCAGCTCACAGTATGAGGCGAGGGGAGGACCCTTGCTAAGTCTCACATGCCATTCAGAACTAGTGTTATTTTCTCTAACAGAGGAAGCCTTAAGGTTTCGATCAGCTTTTTGTCAGCAATAGCGCACAAGATGTTAAAATCCATCTTAACTTGGGTATGTTGTTATGATCCAAGGAATAAATGTGCTATGTCTTGACCCGCAGATATTCATGCATCTCCCATGGTGAAGCTGAGAAATTAAAAACGCAAGGTGTGCACATGAAGTCTGAGTCTACCTAAAACAGGGTAAATATGGGAAGACTCTGAGCTGAGTGACTCATTAACCTTAATTATCTAGGTTACTTATCTATATACAGCCTTTGTCTTTCTAACCGTAAGACACTGATGGACAGGGAGGAAAACTGTTGGGGGGATCCTTTCTGTTGTTCATGGGTTATATGTTGATACAGAAGGAAAGGATCCAAGTTTGAGGCAAAGCAAATCAGTACTAGAGCTCACAAAGTAAATTCTCAGTGGGAATTTCATAGCTTTTTATTGTTACAAAAATAGCACATATGGTAGCGAATAAGAAAATAAAGGCAAACATACACTGAGAGAATTAAAACATCATATTCATACCAACCAGAGACAACCACTGTTAGTTTTTAATGTATATTCTTCCAGATCTTTTTCTATGGGTTTGCTTGGGTGTACGTGTGTGTGTGTTTGCTAAATAAGATCACACTGTACCTGCTTCTTTAGTAAAAAATCTCCATCCCTCCATTTTAAGAAGTTTTCAGTTTTTGTCTCATATAAACACTAAATGGAATTCAAATTTCCCGGTGACGCCAAAATGTCCTTTACAGGATCTAAACCAGGACCTCTCTGGCATTTGACTGTGTCCCTTATGTGTCAATTTGAATCTAGCATAGTTACAACATAGAGTTATTGAAGATGTGGAGCCACTTTCCTGTAGACTGTCACACCTTCTGGATGTTTCCTTGTGGTGTTGTTTAGCCTGTCCCTCTACCCTTTTGGCTCCTGTTACGGATTGAATTGTCTCCCCCCCCACAAAATATGTGTCAACTTGGTAGGCCATGATTCCCTGTATTGTGTGATTGTCTACCATTTTGTCATCTGATGTGATTTTCCTATGTGTTGTAAATCCTGCCTCTACGATGTTAATGAGGCAGGATTAGAGGCAGTTGTGATAATAAGGCAGAAGTCAACCTACAAGATTAGGTTATGTCTTAAATCAATCTCTTTTGATACATAAAAGAGAGAAGTGAGCAAAGAGACATGAAGGACCTCATACCATCAAGAAAGAGCACAGAGAGCAGAGTGCATCCTTTGGACCTGGGGTCCCTGCACTTAGAAGCTCCTGGACCAGGGGAAGATTGATGACAAGGACCTTCCCCCAGAGCTGACAGAGAGAGAAAGCCTTCCCCTGGAGCTGACACCCTGAATTCGGATTTCTAGCCTCCTAGACTGTGAGAGAATAAATTTCTCTTTGTTAAAGCCACCCACTTGTGGTATTTCTGTTATAGCAGCACTAGATGACTAAGATATCTCCTTAAATTGCAAGTTTGACTTTTGATTTGAAGGTATGGAATAGGAGACAACAGGTAGCTGGAGATTTAGTGAAGATCAAGGGATGATGACTGTCATTAAGCATTATGTTCAAGAACACTGCAAGTGCCAAGAGCAGAGAAGAAAGAACATAGGAAAGGGATCATGGTGGCTGGAGCTAAAAGATATATCTGTGGTCATGTGAGAGGGATCCTTTTGGGAGTTCCTAGAAATAACTGAGAGGTGCTAAGTGGGAGCTAAGTTCCTGCATGAGCAAATGAAGACTCAAAACCTTTGCAATATGGGCATAAAGATAAATGTGATCTCAATTATATCCACAGGCTGGTAACATTTGGGTTACACCTGGAAAGATGTTCCATATACAGTATACAACTATAAAGCTAATACATAGTTTTAAAAAAATCACAGTGTATAGGGATATGCAGAATGAATAGTAAATTCTCCCTTCCCTTAATCTTCACTGCCGCCACCCTGCTAATAATTTCTGCTTCTGCTATAACAGTTGTTACTGTAATTTAAATATACATATAATTGTGCTTACATTTTTTATTTTTTATCAAATTTAGACATTATCCATTGGCCACCAGGTACACATGTGAAGAATTTGGAACTTGCATAGCTTCTCATCTCTCCTGCTTGACTCTTATTTTTTGTTGCATTAGTATTTATAATAATTGCAAGCTTCTTAAACAATAATTTAGTGTTTGGTCCTTTGTCTATAGGTTGATTATAACAATTAAAAACCTACGTGAAACATTTATAAAATTATTATTACATGAATATAAATGTCTCTAGAAATAAATGATATGATTGGCCCCACAGAGAAGAAAACGTAATTCACAATCTTGAACATTTTGTCACTCAAAAAATAATTGTCTGAGCACCTCTATCTAAAGGATTGTCTTTAATTTTTTTAAGCTTTTGAAAATCCTTCTAGGTCATATTAGGTAGCTGCAACTTCTTGTGTCTCATGCTTTCTTTTTTATTGACTTAATTTTGGATTTTGCTGGGTTACTTCACAAATAATTTTTGCGTATTGGGTATGTGGATAGTAAAAAACAAAAAAAAAACCAAACTCATTGCTGTCGAGTCGATTCCAACTCATAGCGACCCTATAGGACAAAGTCAAACTTCCCCATAGGGTGTCCAGTGGCTGGTGAATTCGAACTGCCAATATTTTGGTGAGCAGCAGAATTCCTACCCACTGTGCTATCAGGGTTCTGTGTGGATAGTAAACTTGCTGAACTCTTACGGTGTCTGCAAATGCTTTTCTTTAGCCCTCACACTGAAAGCTGGCTGAATGTAGAAAACTCAGTTTGAAATAGCTCAGCTTATTTCTTGAGCTTCATGATGCAGATGTAAGGCTGCCAGGCTGGGAGCCCTTGGCAATTGCCAAAGTCAGGAGGGCTTTTCTCTGTGGGTGAAGGTCTTCAGGGTAGTCCATTCTGGTGGCTCTGCCTCTTTTTCCTGTGCTGTTGGAGGGGCCCAGATTTATCTCAAACTTTGTGTTGCTTTTCTCAGGTCCCAACTCTGTCACCAGGAGCCCCTCCGCCCCCGCCCTATTTTGGAAAGCAAAAGCTGCTTCACTGCTCCTGCTGTTTACAGAGGGAGGGAAATAGCTCCAGATGTCCCAAATGCAATTCTTTAACGAAATACGCCCGGCTAATTTTGTAAATGTTAAACTAGAAATATCTGGGGGCTCCCTTGTAAAAGTCAGTCTTTATCTCTGGAGTTTGGACTTCTATCACCTCTGCTATAATTTCTTCACTTACCAGATCCCGTTTTTCCCTCTTGATTGGAATCTGTCCAATGTTCTGGCTTACGGATGGCTCTCAGTCTTGCTTGTCACTGAATTTTAAAACTAACTTAAAAAAAATAATAATTTCAATGGGAACTTTGAAGATAGAATGGGTAGGTATGTACAGGAATGCAAGACGCATTGTTAACTAAGAAAATGATTAAGTATGAGACAGTATATACACAGAGAGAGAGATTGAAATGAAAGTATGGCTAAAACTCAACACTAGTTATCCGGAGCAGTAGGAAAATGCTTATTTATAGTAACTAATTTTTTTTGTTTTCAATGAGCAAGTTTTACTTTTGTAATGACAAGGAAAAAAGGCGTGTGTGTGTGTGTTTTTAAAGAAGGAAATGGTGGCTATATTGTGTGAAGATAGAGAGCAAAGGTGTAAACCTAAACAGGGATGGAGGTTTTCAGCTGGTTCTGTAACTGTCCTTCTTCTCTCCTCCATATCTGTAAATGTAAACCATTTTCTTGCACATTAACTTTACATGAGCTCTTCAGTGAAATCAAATCAAGACTACACGATATTTACTAAGGGCTTACTACGTGCAATCCTATCCTAGGTAATGTAATTTAAGGGGGCTGCTCCAGGTAAGGATGGGTGTGAGGAGAGGATAGCAGCAAAAGGCTGCCTCTGGGGTGGAAACCCTGATGGCGTAATGGTTAAGAGCTCAGCTGCTACCATAAAGGTCGGCAGTTTGAATCCACCAGGCGCTCCTTGAAACCCCTATGGGGCAGTTCTGCTCTGTCTTATAGGGTCACTATGAGTTAGAATTGACTCGACGGTAACGGGCTTTCGGGGTTGGATCCATCCAATAAGGTCCGGTCTGCTTTGTACTAGAGAGTCCCCCAAGAGACTGGGTAAGTTCTGGGCCTCCTTCCAGGTATTCTAATCTCTGAGACTGTAAATGTCATGTTACCCATTTAATCGGATTCCAAAAGGGCTTCTTGGCAGAAAAATATGGGAACTACTGTGGCAAATCAACTACAAAGACAAACCCGTTTATTGGTTCAGGCTTCAGAAGAAACACTAGATGAAACTAAAGTTTGCCGTAAGAAAAACGTGATCAATCTAGTATTGCTTAAGAGCTTCTAAAACGACGGCAAAAAATGATAATAATAAGTTGCATACCTCTTCCACGTGCACAACTTCTGCCCTGTGACTTCAAAGAAAGCTCCTTGGGTCCGGGGGGAGATGCACAGCTCTGCTGAGGAGATATTTATGGGGCTGTTATGGCGCCTAAGATGTTCCTATTATAGTCACCCTTCAAACGTCCAGATTTCCAGGACCGCAGAAAACAAAAGAGGCATTTTAAAAGGGGTTTTGTCTTTACCTATAACACAAAGGGTCAGGTTTGCGTTGTTACTTAATTTTGAACTCTGGGCGTTAATTCTGCTTGTAGTATGTTTCACCCATTTTAATATGGAGAAACAGAACCGGAAAAGTCCTTGAAGCAGCCTCGAGTGGAATAGAAAGCTGGTAGCTATATGGCTAATGTAATAAGTGTAACCAGAAAAGGAATAGCATGTGGGGCTTGTACAATGGAGCTTAGAAGAGTAAGTTAAATCTAATGACCTGGCTTGATACAGAGAGGGCCATCCCTTCAGTATATCAAGTTGGAAGATAACCAGGGTCACACTCTTTGGCTAAAGGTCAGGGAGGGAGGGAGGGCAATCTGCTAAAACCCCAGAGGCACTGCGTGTGGAAGAAAGCTGCAATGGAGGCTGGAGCCCGTGTCAAGTGGGAGACTGGAGCTGATTGAATGCCAACAGCAGCCCCTACTTCTCCTATGCAGGGTTCTCAGGCTGCTAGGTTGTTGTTAGGTTGTTAAAATGCATTCCAGTTTACTTCTACAGGTAACAACCTCATGTGACAGAGTAGAACTGCCCCATAGGGTTTTCTAGGTTATAATCCTTAAGATTGCCAGGTCTTTCTCCTGAGGAGCCACTGGGTGGATTCAAACTGCCAACCTTTTGGTTAGCAGCTGAGCTCTTACCTGTTGTGCCAGCAGGGCTCCTTCAGTCTGCTATACCAAAAGAAACTAAAACCTGTTGTCGTCGAGTGCATTCCAACTCACAGCTTTTTTTTTTCCTTTGGGCGGCTATAGTGCAGGAAAAAGCTATAATAAGCAGTTTTGACCAGTGGTGGGCATGAAAGTCAATTAAAAAGCTTGAGTAAATCAAGATCAGGATATTTTAAGTACACTTCTGGGGACATTCTAAGTTTACAAAAAGGTAAGGCTTTGAGATAATATTGGTGCTGTTATCTTGTTTCTTTAAATTCTCAAAGGAGTGATAGATGTCATAAATAAAAATAAAAGAGAGAAAGAAAGATGCCGGGGTGGAAGTAACTAACACTGAGACGATCTGATAACCCTTCAGGATGGTAGGCCACAGACGGAAGCTCCGTCTACAAATATAACTGGATACTTGGGAAATTATGTATGTAAGGTAAACACTTTCACTGTGTGACTATTTCAAGACAAAACGTTGTTTTGAAATGCTCCTGTTGCAAGTTGCTTCATTTCTCCTCACTTTCACAGAAGTGAAAATAGTGACATGGGTCTTTGTAGTTGTTCTTTTTGTTGATTATATAGGCCTTAGATTCTAAAACAGAACTTCTTAAACATTAAGAACTATCTAAGTCACCTGGGGCTCTTGTTAAAATGTGGACCCTGACTCAGTAAGTCTGGGGTGAGGTCAGACCTACTGCAGTTTGAACAAGCTCCCAGGTGATGCCAATTGCTGATCGTCTGAGGACTACCCTTTCAGTAGGGAAGATCTAAGCCACTGCAAATTATGCATCACTCTATTTCAGTAGCCAGTCTGCTCTAGGTAAGCAGAGACATATGCCCAGTTCAAATTTACAAAGTTAAAAAAAAAAAAAAAAAGAAAGTCTTACTGATTTAGATCTACTGACTCTGAAAGCATCAAATCCTTTGTGGAGAGTTTGACTACCCTTACCTCTCTCCACCCGCTTCTCCCCCCGTCCCCACCGTGCAAACATGTAAAAACCAGACACAGTGCCTGAAGCACCCTGAGTTTCCTCAATCGCCCTGTTTGAGCCGAGCATCCATGAGTTTAATGATATAACAGAGATATACGTGTGGAAACTTCCTTTCCATGTCCTTCCTCACCTCAAAATGAACTCAAGTAATTAGGGAAAATGTCTTCTCTTCAAAGAGTAAAGGAAAAAAAAGGGTAACACTGGCTCTGAGATATGGCTCTGATATATATCTATATATGCACGCTTTTGTCAAAGACTTCAAATTATTTTCTTTTGTCATATAATTTATCCTTTTGTTTATTTAGTATTGTATTTTCTATCGGTCCCAGACATGAAGTCATATCATGCTTATACATGATAATAAATGCGGGGCATTTTCCTATATAATTATAATATTATTATACTAATCAAAATAACAACAGTTACTTGGTATGATCCCAAACCCAGGCAGTATTAAAATTTCCACGATTGTCTCAAAAATGTCTCTTACAAGTGGTTGTTTAAATCCAAAGTCCATGCATTATTAGTTTATTATGTCTCCTAAGTGTCTTTTAATACTCTTTTTTTCTCTTCATCCTGCCATTGACTTATTGAAGAAATCAGGTCAATTGTCCTGTAGCCTATTTTGTAGGAGTTTTTTAATCTGCCAGATTTAGAAAGGTGGATACCTATCCACTTATTGTAAGAGAAATCCTTTGAAGCAGATAGAATCTGCTTTGTGATGCTTAAGCTTATCGTTGGAAAAGCAGGGACACAAAGACTTTGAGTGACGTGCCTAAGACTCCCAATAAAGTGGTAGAGATCCAAAACCGAATTCCCATCTCCTGGTTTCTTATCTAGTTATTTTTCCTTCTCTTTCTCTCTCTCTCTCTCTCTCTTTCTTTTATTGTGCTTTAGGTAAAAGTTTACAGTGCATGTTAGTTTCTCATTCAAAAATTTATACACAAGTTATTTTGTGACATTGGTTGCAATCCCCACAATGTGTCAGCACTCTCCCCCTTTATACCCTGGGTTCCCAGTGTTCGTTCATCCAATTTTCCTGTCCCTTCCTGCCTTCTCGTCTTTGCTTTTGGGCAGATGGTGCCCATTTGGTCTGTTATTCTTGACTGAACTAAGAAGCACATTCCTCACGTGTGTTATCGTTTGTTTTATAGGCCCGTCTAATCTTTGGCTGAAAGGTAGATTTCGGGAGTGGCTTCCGTTCTGAGTTAGCAGGGTGTCTGGGGGCCATAGTCTTGGAGGTTCCTCCAGTCTCTGTCAGAACATCTAGTTATTTTTCTACCAAACTTGTTTGACTCCATGTTTTTTGTGTTAAAGGTGGAAGTATGGTGGCATGTTATAAATATATGTGGTTTCACCTATTTCACTTTGCAAATAAATTGTTAGCAAACTAGATTATAAGTTCCATGAGGACAAGATTGGGTCTATCTTTTTCACAGTAATATCCCCAGGGGTTGGCACAGCCTGGCACAATTTAACGCTCAAAGAATGTGTGCTGAATGAATGAATGAGCAAGTGTTCTGTTTCACCAAAGTGTGATAAATCCTTAAGTTTGTGATACTCATCCTTTTCAAATCTTTTGTGCTTCTGCAACAACCATATAAGACAGATATAATAATCCCTATTTAACAGATGAGGAAATAAGATGGGAAGCACTCCTCAAGGATGTGTTAGGCATAAATAAAAGTAAGGTTAGTTTCTAGGGTGTTTTCATTTCGTCATCAGTGTAACTTTTTATCAGCTTCACTTACTTCGATAAGGCAATCGGGTATGGTGCTTACAAAACCTCTTGGCTCATTTGGTCTCTTTGGCAACCATTCAAGTTAGGAGTGATTTTACCCACTTTATAGATGAGGAAACTAAGCCCTAGTCATATAACTACTATGTGGAAAAGCCTAATTTGACCTTAGACTTTCTGACTTCAAATACAGTTCAGTTTCTACTATACAACTGGTTACACCCCTCCCCTGTCTGTTCCTTGCCTTATTCCATCGTATAGCACACGTCCTCATCTTTCCCACCTCCCTGATTACAATTTATGATCTCTATGGTACCTATTGAGGAGCTCTGATGGTGCAGATGTTAAAGTGCTCTGCTGCTAACCAAAAAAAAGATTGGCAGTTCGAACCTACCGGCTGCTCTGAGGGAGAAAAATGTGGCAGTCTGCTTCTGTAGAAATTACAGACTTGGAAATCCTATGAGGAAGTTCTACTCTGTCCTATAGGGTCACTCTGAGTTGGAATCGACTCAGTGGTAATGGGTTGGGTTGGGTTATGGTAGCCATGACATGTTATGGACGTGTTCATATATTATATTTTCCTCCTGCTTGCATTACACCAACCAGTTTCCTACCATTGCCCTGTCACCTTCTTTGATTGAGAAGCAGGGTTTTCACCTTCACAAGCCTAATCCACACTCTTAAATACAAGAGGCCCAACAGATGCTCTTGACTGACTGAGCATTTAGCTGGTCATTATTTTGGATGTCCCTTGTTCCAGGAATCCAGAAATGAATGAACTAGAGATTCTTTGCTATTTGTCTGGCACAAATTATTATGCATCCAAAGTGAGTATCTCTCAGAAATGACATAAAATCATTTATATTTCCAAAGCAAATAGCAAAAAAAAAAAAAAAACATTAGTAAATGGTTGGAGAAGTGGTCATTGCTTAGACAGTAATAAGGTGATGAAAACCTGGCCATTTGGATAAGACATTCATCATTTTGGGCATACACACACACACACACACACACACAGTTTTATTTTTCCTTACAATAAAGCAAACTGTTCACCGGCCATTTAAAACTTACTTTTTTCTGGGTTTGTTTTTAAGAGACTTTCTAAAGGGGTTGGACACATGTACGTTTGCAATTTGATCTTGAACTCAGGTCTCAGTAATGTGAGAATATATAGTTTGGGATACCCACCCCCATTATACCTTTGGAAAATTGCTTTGAAACATTTGGAAGGTTTGCATTGAAGGGAGGATGGAGGGGTGGGTGCAGTTTTTTTATGCACGTTCTTTTATGGATTGTGGCCAGATATTTTCAATGTGCTATTATCCTAGGTTTTATGGAGTTCTTGGACCCTGTGGATATAAACATCTGGGAATAAATGGTTGAGTGTGAGCAAAGTTATATGCTATTCTGCCTGGGAAGAAATATACTTGTGTTTTATTTAAAATTTAATTAATTATTCACAAGGGAAGTAATAATTTAGTAGGTATATGAACTGCTATAAGCCAAATATGAGAGATTTTTTTACAATAAAAAGCCCTGCTACGGACTGTATACAAATGTTTCGTTTGTGTTTTATCTACATGCATGTGATTAAATCATACAGATTCTTGTCTTCACAAATGGCTATCTCTACCCCTGGAGTGTTGATGAAGGAGGCTAATTAGAGAATGAAGGAAAGATTCTGCCGCTTAAGTATTTTCAGGGGTTAGGCTGAGATGGGACATGAAAGTGGATTTCATGGTACTTTCTTTTTGAAGGGAGAAAATCAATATAGCTAAGATGAAACCCTCTTTTAAAAGTCTTCTTGATTCTCTTCTTTTTCAGACTTTAGTGCCATAATTAAATAACTCTGAAAATGTTCTTTTAGAAGAATCCCTTTCTTCTTTTAGCCTTACTTTCTCGATCTCTCCTTCTCTATCTTTTTTCCTTCTTCCTTTTCTCAAACTCTCTGTGGGAAGCTCTGACACATGTGGGGATAGCAAACACAGTCTCCAGTGTCACTGCTGACTCCCCGCTTTCTACTAGTGTGAATTCCAGCTCTGTACAGCTAGTCTTGTTTCTGTGCCAATTCTGATTTGAGTACGGACGTGATGCTATTTCAGCTCTGCAGGTAGGATAATCCTTCTGGCCACAACTTTACCAACTGTCCAGGGAAGAGTGTTCTTCGTGTTCCACTTTGTCTGAGGCAGCGCTTCTGAGACCCCATGAGGATGGAGCTGGAAGAAAGCAGCTACTCCTTTCTCTGGTGGCTACAGCTCCAACAGGGAGATATCATCAAATAATAGATCCCAGGATAACAGGAGCTCACATACTTATGGGTGAACTGAGACTGGGTTATATCCAGCTTTGATTTTGCTTTTCAGATTAAAATTGATCCCAGCTGAGGAAAGCAAGGAATGATAGAGGGAAGGAGAAAGAGGGTAAGGCGGTGAGAAAGAAAAAGAGGACATGAACACACGTGCATGTTCAAAACCCTAATAGGATTGGGTGTGAGCCATTGAATACCTGGTCCACTGCAATAGTGAAGTCTGCTTTCACCATCAGGAGTGGGATTTGTCATCTGGAAGTGATTTCATTCTGTGATTACCTTTGGGCTGCAATGCTTGTTGGTTCTTTACTAACAAGCAAGCGCAGACCCAGACCAAGCCTTTCATGGTAACAAGCAAGCAAGCCATCAGGCTGCAGATTTCAAAACCAGAGGCAGAAGGCGGATGTGAAGTGGGTCAAAATCCTGCAGCTTCTCAAGGGAAAAAAAAAAATTGGGAGAAAGAGGAAAAACAGTGCCTTTGTCCTCCTTGGCCCCTTCTTGAAGCACATAGAAAAGGCAACAATTATTTCATAGATCGTACGTCCACCCAAGTATTTCTAAACTTTTGGAATGCATTTAATAGTGCCTTAGGCAAGCAGTACAAGACTCACGATTCTATCCAACACTAGAACTGGTGAACAAAGTGTCTATGGGCCATCTTCCCCCTGAAATACTTGGGCCCTCCAACCCTAGTGAGAAGATCTGAGACTATCTTCTCCAACTCTGTGCAATTCCCTTGGAATAGCCAAATGTGCCCAGGCAAACTTGGTCATTTATCTTCACAAAACACTCATTAAAAATGTGGGCAAGGAATAAAGAGATGAAATTTGAAAGGTCAATTTTGCTCCTTTCAATCTGTAACATTTGGCTCTCTGCAATCTTCTCTGATGCCCTGTTCTAATTTTGAGAATCCTTATTTTGAAGGAAGCCAACTACTAGCATCAAGTTTCCAAAGACTATGATTATAATTTATATACATTGGTGTCATCAAAACTGTCCATGAATTTTTAGCATTGACCAGTTTTTATGAATCCTATGGGGAGGCAAGCCAGCCTTTAAAAACAGAACATTTAAAAGGAAGTATATTAGATAGACAAATAATAATGGAATAATAATCATAGTGATAGGTGCAAAGATTTCTTTCTTTCCTATAATGTGTCGGGCACTATACTGGTCTTCATACATGTAATTCCTTTTGTTTAATTCCACCAAAAACCCGGTGATATGAATTCTATTGTTATCCCCAGTTTACAGATGAGGAAATGGAGCTTTAGGGAAGTTTCTTGCTCAAAGTCACACACTAGTAGAAGGCAGAATCAGAACTCAGACCCAGAGGTCACAGAAGAATGTGGTGAAAATATGCTGAATTTATGTTCTAAATTCACTCCCCTGAATAAATTATAATATAATGACTCACATTTCCCCAGGGTTTGTATATAAGGTATATGCCTACGGGTGCATCAGTGTTTGCCTTTTGTATCAACATGGTTGAGATTGGATAATTATGTGCATTCCCAGTTTATTCAGAGATGAGCCAGAGTTATGTCCACAGTGATATGATCATTAACTCACTGCTTTGTGCTCCTGTGGGCACTGAATAAGAAGGCTGGATTAAAACTTCCAGTGTTCCCCACCTCCTTGTATACTTTCTGTAGCGTGCGAGAATGACCTAGTGACTAGCTTCTAATGAATAGAACAAGGCAAAACTGATGAGATGTCCCTAATGAGATAAGATCACAAAAAGACTCGCTTTCTCACTGGTTGGCTTTGAAGGAACCAGCCAACACGTTGTAAGCTGCCCTATGTAGCTTATAGGGAGCTCCTTGAACACGTGGTACGGAACTCATGTTTCCGGCCAACAGCCAGCGAGGAGTTGAGATCTGCCACCAGCCAGGAAAGTCAGCTTGGAAGGGGATTCTTCCCTAGCCAAGTGTTGAGATGACTGTATCCCCGTCAACACCTTAACTGCAGCTTCACCAGAGACCTTGAGTCACAGGCACCCTCAACTGCACCTAGATTATTAACAGTCAGAAACTAAGACAATAAATGTTCATTGTTTTAAACCACTAAGTTTTGGGGTAATTTTTTTCTTTTTTTTTTTTTAATTGTACTTTAGGTGAAGGTTTACTGAACAAATATTTTCTCATTAAACAGTCAGTACACATATTGTTTTATGACATGGATTAACAACCCTACAACATGTCAACACCCTCCCTTCTCGGCCTTGGAGAATCTTTTTTTTTTTGGTGAAAATATACATAGCCAAAGATACACCATTTCAAAAATTTCTACATGTACAATTCCGTTACGTCGATTACATTCTTCCAGTTGTGCTGCTATCCTCACTTTAGATGAAGGTTTACAGAACAAAATAGTTTCTCATTAAACAGCTAGTATACAATATGCCTTATGACAATGGTTAAGAACCCCGCTACATGTCAACGCTGTTCTTACTCAACCTTGAGGTCCCTATCATCAGCTTTCCTGTCCCCTTCTGCCTTCTAGTCCTTGTCCCTGGACTGCTATGTCTCATTAGTCCCATTTTGTTTTATGGGGCTGTCCAATCCCCGGCTGAACAGTCAACCTTGGGAGTGACTTCACCACTGAACTAAAAGGGTGTCTGGGGGCCATACTCTCGGGGTTTCTCCAGTCTCTGTCAGGCCAGTAAATCTGGTCTTTTTTTGTGTGTTAGAATTTTGTTCTATATCCTTCTCCAGCTCTGTCCAGAACCCTCTGTTGTGATCCCGGTCAGAGGAGTCAGTGGTGGTAGCCGGGCACCATCTAGCTGTACTGGACTCAGTCTGGTGGAGGCCTTGGGAGGGTTGTCCATTAGTCCTTAGGACTAATCTTTTCCTTGTATCCTGTTCTCTTCATTCTCGCTTGCTCCCGAAGGGATGAGACCAGTGGAGTATCTTAGATGGCTGCTCACAGGCTTTTAAGACCCCAGACGCTACTCACCAAGGTAGAGTATAGAACAATGTCTTTATAAACTGTGTTATGCCAATTGAGCTAGATGTTCCCCGAGACCATGTTCTTGGGGTAATTTTTTACATGGCAATAGATAACTACACTTTTAAGGGTGAGGGAGGAGTGGAGGACATTAAAGCCTGCCCTCTATGAGTAACCCAATAGGGTAAATAACTTCTTCTTTAGGCTATTTCTTGTCACTGGAAGGCCAGCCTTGCTGGAGTCAGATTGCAGCATCAGGAGTCGCCCACCCTATCTTAACTAATCGGCTTATCACCTTTCTCCCACTCTGCTTATTATAGTAGGATTGACTGTGTTGATCAGCTCAGGGGAAACAGAAAATGAATTTAAACTAAATCTGTGCTCCTTGGAAATAGAGCCAGAACTAAGGCAGAGGCATTCACTCAACAAAGAGTGAGAAGCAAAACAGGCTGCATCCTGCCCTCAGGCAGCTCACAATGTGATGGTGGACACAGACCATAATCATGGCAGTGTGAGTCATCCTTAGAGAAGCCAGGTGGTCACATGGCTCTGCCTGGTATAGAGTCAACTCAAAACAGCACAGTCAGCCAACTAAAGAATAAGGAAGAGTACTTCAAATCTTTATTCAGTCTCTTGCGGTAACATCCAGTTGGGAATTTCCATTCTCAATGCATAGCAAAACATCGTTAACATTCTCAAAATCTCCTCTGAAAATCCTCCTGACTCTTAGCAGCTCCTCCTAATTCTCTCTCCCTTTCTCTCAACTCCCAATTTGTTGTTGTTGTTGTTGTTGTTAGGTGCCATCAAGTCAGTTCCAACTCATAATGACCCCATGTACAACAGAACAAAACACTGCCTGGACCTGAGCCATCCTCACAATCACTGCAATGTATGAGCCCATTGTGGCAGCCACTGTGTCAGTCCATCTCCTGGAGGGTCTTCTTATTTTTCACTGACCTTCTACTTTATCAAGCATAATGTTCTTCTCCAGGGACTGGTCCCTCCTGATAACATGTCCAAAGTGCATGAAATGAAGCCTCGCCATCCTCACTTCTAATGAGCATTCTGGCTGTACCTCAAAGACAGATTTGTTGGTTCTTCTGGCAGTCCATGCTATATTCAATATTCTTTGCCAACAACATAATTCAAATGCATCAATTCTTCTTGAGTCTTCCTTATTCATTGTTCAACTTTCACATGCATATGAGGCAATTGAAAATATCATGGCTTGGGTCAGATGCACCTTCGAGCTCAAAGTGACGCCTTTGATTTTTAACACTTTAAAGAGGTCTTTTGTGGCAGATTTGCCCGATGCAATTCATCACTGGATTTCTTGACTGCTGCTTCCATGGGCATTGATTGTGGATCCAAGGAAAATGAAACCCTTGACAACTTCAATACATCTTGATTGCATGTTTGATCAATTTCTGACTGCAAAAGTTGGTAAAAATATTCAATTTCTTCATCTTTGACCTTAGTGGTTGGTGCTTAAATTTTAATAATAGTTGTATTGACTGGTCTTCCTTATAGGCATATGGATATTATCCTATCAATGACAGCGTTGTACTTCAGAATAGATCTTGAAGTGTTCTTTTTGACAATGAATGCAACACCACTCCTCTTCAATTTGTCATTCCTGGCATAGCAGACCATACGATTGTCTGATTCAAAATGACCAATACCTGTCCATTTCACCTCGCTAATGGCTAGGATATCTATGTTCAAGTGTTCCATTTAATTTTTGACAACTTCCAATTTTCCTAGATTCATACTTTGTACATTCCATGTTCCCATTATTAATGGATGTTTGTAGCTGTTTCTTCTCATTCTTCTCATTTTGAGTCATGCCACATCAGCAAAAGAAGGTCCTGAAAGCTTGCCTGCCAACCTGAAGTGCTTATCTTCCAGCACTATATCAGATAATATTCTGCAGCTAGCTATAAGGTTTTCAGTGGTCAATTTTTTTAGAAGTAGATTGTCAGGTCTTTCTTCCTAGTCTGACTTAGCCAGGAAGCTCCACTGAAACCTGTCCACCGTATGGACCCTGCTGGTTTTTGAAATACTGGTGGCATAGCTTCCAGCATCGCAGCAACATGCAAGCAAGCCACCACACTATGACAAACTCACGGACGAGTCCTAATTTAGGACTCTTTAAAACCTAGCTTTTTGCCCCTCTGCCCCTCCCGCCATTTCCTGTTCCCTTCCAGTGTGTATCATCTCACTTGGGGTCATACACTGGAAGGCTGTGGGCTGTAGTGGGCTTGTAGGTTGTTTTGTTTGGCCCTCACATCACAGAAATCCAGAGCTTGACTTGAAAAATTGTTAGATCTGGCCACATTGGACCTACCTTCTTGTCTGGCAACAGTTGAATGGACTGAGGTGAGTTTAGCACTTCACCTCCTTTTACCCCATGGCCCCATCTCTCTGCTGCTTCTGCCCTGCTTGCTCACCCGTGACATCCCCAGGACTGTCCCCACAAGTGTTTCACTTTGTGTCTCCTATTCTAGCTTCATATCTTGCTCCCCACACTGATCCCAAGATGGAGAGGAAAAGAACACACCAAGTGGACAATGACAAGATTTTCTTTAGCAGACAGAGTAGAGGGAAGGAAAGAGGCTGAGAATACACATAGGATAAAAGACATTTGTCACTGTTACATGTAAAATCCCGATTTTGACAAATGCTGTGAAGAAGAAATAAAGATCTTCACTCTGTGATTGCAAAGCCTGTGTCCTTAATCACCAGGCTACACGACCTTAGTGGAGGGCATTGTGGTGGCCTGGGCTGAGCTCAGAGGCTGAAGGACTATTGGGATCTTCTGTGCCTATGTCAACAGTGTTAAGGGGCTCTGAGGGCTGCTCTGGTGCTACAGGGAGCCTGGAGGGAGCAGTCAGAGAGCATTTGCTCTGCAGAGTGCCATGGCTCTGCTCTGTTTAGAGAAGGAAATAAGGAAGGAGCTGATGGGTTTGCTCTGGCAGCAAGATGCAGAGCCTGCTTAGGAAAGGAAGACCAAGGTTTATTATGATTGGGTAAAGCCCTTAATTGCCACTTTGGATGGAGCTTAGCTTTTAAATTCATTTTCTGCAGTCAAAGAGCCTCTCTTCATACAGAAGCACTGCAGCTAATTAGTGTCTGGGCATCTTGTAAGAAATGGCTATTTGCTCTATTTTTAGTAAAAGCTTCTTGGAATTTTCCTGACTTCTGCCCACTTTCAGTGCCCCTGGCTGCCAGAGGATGTTAACAGGAATGAGCAGGGTTAGATTTTCCTCACAGCCAGGGGCCTGTTTTTACTTCTTGTAGACAAGAGCATGGCTTCTGGCTCCTTCCAGTCTGCCTCACCTGGTGACCCAGCTGCTGTGGCAAGAGCAGGATCCCAGTGATGGGCTCCTTGGTTCCACTCCAAAGGTGGTGAGCCTTAAAAATTTTTCCTTCCAGGGAGTAGATGCCAACAAGGGCATAGAGAGATGTATTTGTTCTTGTGCAATGGGTTGGGGTTGAGGGAGAGGTCCCGAGGTACACAGCCTTTCACAGGATGTCATTCAGATCCACTGCCCACCCTTCTCCACCCCGCTCTGGGCCCCAGGAGGCTCATCTGTTTGGATCACACCAACCGGCTCCCTGGTCCTCTTCTCTATGGGTTAGGCCCATGTGGAGCACCATGTGGAGGGTGTGGTCTTCATTCATTGGCTCCCATCCCTGGAGTTGCAGCTCTTGTCAGGAGATCCCGTTTATATACCTTGTTTCTTTCAAGTTCTGGAAACCATATTCTCCCCTCAGTGTTGGGCAGTAATAGAGCCCCACTGTCACAAGCCCTAGAGTGGTGTCCGTACATCCTGCCCACAACTTTGTAAACTGTTTGCTTATTAAGTTCTCCTCAGAAGATCCAAATTTGGGTGTGCCATGTGTTTCCTGGAAGAACTCTGACACATCTATCCTTCCTTAAGCAGGCCTTCAAGATCCTGGCCTTTGAGAATAGGAGCAGGGAAGGAATCAGCCAGAATAGGGGCCTGGAAGGCTGTGTGCTGAGAAGAACCATACTCTCCCATGCTAGAGGGAAGGGATGGCCCCTATTGCCCACTGGTGAAGTTGAGTGAACCTGGATCCCTTGCTCCTGGCAGGACCCACTATCCTTGGACTCAAATGGGAATCACTCTAGAACTGGACACCGATCTTCTGATTTGCAGCCCAGTGCTCCTTCCACGGAAGGAGCCCCATGGCTCATGCTGGTCTGTGTGGGTGACCTAGAGAATTTGGACACTCCTCAGTAAAGAGCCTTGAAGGCACATGTACTTGTTGACTGCCATCTCTGCTGGTCTATCTTTATCAAGCAAGGGTAAAAATGGCCTTTTGTAGTACATTTTCCTCCTATAGGAATCTAGCTGGGCCCCCAGGTTTCCTAATAAATCTCCAACGAAAAGTTTATGTATATGTGGTCTTCTTCCATAAGTTCTCTCTCCACCATAAAGAAGAAGGCTGGAGAGTGAAAGAAGGTAAAGCCATAGGCATGTGCAAGGCCCTTTCCTCTTCCATCCTTATACAGAAGCTTTCTGCCACAGTATGAGACAATAGCAAAAATATATGGATTCACTAGGAACTAGCTTATGTGTTTAACCCATTTTCAAATGTATTTTGTACCAGGCCTGAAAGGTTTGGGCTCACTGAAAAGTTTTTTATTTCAAGGGAAATGGCTCTTGAGGGTAATATGAGTAGATGAAGCCGCACTTGCAGAGCAGACAGAAAGTTTTTGCTTTGGCATTACAGGCCCTTGTCTAGCTTAAAGGAGTGTATTTTGATATTATGGCTCTCCCCTCTGGATAATATAAGTGGCCATTGTTATTATAAGGGTCCTTGGGTGGCACAAATGGTTAAGCATTCAGCTACTAACTGTAAGGTTGATGGTTCGACTCTACCTAGAGGCATCTAGGAAGAAAGTCCTGGTGATCTACTTCTGAAAGATCCCAGTCATTGAAAACCCTATGGAATAAATTCTACTTTGACACACATGGAGCCACCATGAGTAAAAATTGACTCAATGACAACTGGTTTGTTTTTGGTTGTCATTGCGAGGCTGTGACACATGGTACTTTATGTTGGCTTCCTTCGAGGCCTAACACACACTTCCCTATTTTTCTCTCATGTCATACAGTAGTTCCTGGAAGAAGCACAGGAACACTGGTTTCCTAGGTGTTGGTCTCCTGTGGTTGAGTACTTGCTTATATCTTTTTTTTTTTTTTTTGCTTTAACAAACAAGTTTATTCTCTCACAGTTTAGGAGGCTAGAAGTCCAAATTTAGGTGCCAGCTCCAGGGGAAGTCTTTCTTTCTCTGTTGGTTCTGGGGGAAAGTCTTTGTCATCAATCTTCCCATGATCTAGGGGCTTCTCAGTTCAGGGACCGTGGGTCCAAAGGCCGTGCTCAGCTCCTGGCTTTTCTTGCTTGGTGGTAATCAGATCCCTCTCTTCTTTTTTATGTCTCAAAAGAGACTAAGTCAAGATATAACCTAATCCTGTAGATTGAGTCCTGCTTCATTAACATAACTGCCTCTAATCCTGCCTCATTAACATTATAAAAATGTGTTGCCGTGATTCCAACTCATCGTGACCCTATAGGACAGAGTAGAACTGCTCCATAGGGTTTCCAAAGAGCTTCTGGTGGATTTGAACTACCACCCTTTTGCTTAGCAGCCTCTTTTTTTTGAAAAAAATTTTTTTATTGTACTTTAGGTGAAGGTTTACAGAACAAACATTTTCTCATTAAACAGTCAATACACATATTGTTTTATGACATTGGTTAACAACCAGGAGCCTAACTCTTAACCACTATGCCACCAGGGTTTCCCATTAACATCATAAAGGTTAGGATTTACAACAGACAGGATAATCACATCAGATCACAAAATGGTAGACAACCACACTATACTGGAAATCATGGCCTAGCCAAGTTGACACACATTATTGAGGGACACAATTCAATCCATAACAATATGTATACACTGCAGTTTGTTTACCCACTCATCTGTTGACCAGAGTATCTTTCTTAGCCTCTTTAACCATGCTTTTCCCAGAATCATTATTCTGTGACTCCATGTCTCATGGTTTCTTGATAGGGCTTCTCTCAGAGTCTGCAAGATTATTTCTTCCAAAAAGCTGAGTCCCTCTCCTGCAAATTCAGTTAAATATCCAGTGGAAGCCACAGAGATTAGGAGGAAGCTTACTGATACAGCACCACCCTATGGAACACCTTTTCCAGCTCCAAGACTACTTTTTTTTCTATAGTTTCTCATTAAGCAGTTAGTACACGTATTGTTTTATGACAATGGTTAACAACCCCATGACATGTCAACACTGTCCCTTCTCAACCTTGGGTTCCCTATTACCAACTTGCTTGTATCTTCACTGGGCAAGATGGCCCCTCTCTCCAGGCACTGTGCCCCTGGCACTTCTCCACTTTCTCCCAGTGAGTTCCTCAGAAAAACTGAGCAGTGCTTCCAACACACACACACACACACACACACACACACACACACACCCTCTTCAGGGAGTTTTGGACCTTTCCCGTGTGTAAAAAATCGTTTTCTTCAGCAAAGACAATTCTAAAGTACTTCAAAGAATCATGTATAAAGGAACGGAGGTGAATATGGAGGGTCAAGCAAAATGAATAGAAATAGATGAGTTTAAAAATGCAGGTTTCACATAAACTTGCAGGAAATAGGAGAGAACATTCCCTAAGTCATTTCATGAGGCTAGTATTATCCTTATACCTAAACCAGACAAGAGCATTATAAGAAAACTATTGAGGCAGGGCCAAGATGGTGGAATAGTCAGAGGCTTCATGTCATCCCTCTCACAGCAAAGACCCCAAAAAGCAAGTAGATTGGATATATGTTACAATCTTGGAACCCTAATCATCAAAGAAAAAGCTGAAGAATTGGATTGAGCAGCTAGCGGAAGGAGAAACAATTCAAAAACAGCAGAAATGGGGAATTACGGATTGTGGGATCGCTGGCGTCCTGCCGGCTGAATTTGTGCAGCACACACAGGCTGAGGCAAGTAACAACATCCCAAGCTGAAACCCATCCCATCTGGTGCAGCCAAGCAGCAATGAATCTGCACTCACTTCCAGAACCAAATAGGAGCGACACCAAAACCCAAAAAACCCATTGCTGTCTAGTCGATTCAGAGCACAACTGCCCCATAGGGTTTCCAAGATGCAGCTGGTGGATTCAGACTGCCGACCTTTTGTTTAGCAGCTAACTTCTTAACCACTGCACCACCAGGAATTCAGAGGGACACCAGGTTGTGTCCTTTCACCATACTTATTCAATCTGTATGCTGAGCAAATAACCCGAGAGACTGGACTATATGAAGAAGAATGTGGCATCAGGATTGGAGGAAGACTCATTAACAACCTGTGATATGCAGATGACACAACCTTTCTCGCTGGAAGTGAAGAGGACTTGAAGCACTTACTGATGAAGATCAAAGACCACAGCCTTCAGTATGGATTATACCTGAACATAAAGAAAACAAAAATCTCCACAACTGGACCAATAAACAACATCATGATAAGTGGAGAAAAGATTGAAGTTGTCAAGGATTTCATTTTACTTGGATCCACAATCAACACCCATGGAAGCAGCAGTCAAGAAATCAAAAGATGCATTACTTTTCTGGGGGGCAAATCTGCTGCAGAAGGCCTCTTTAAAGTATTGAAAGCACAGATGTCACCTTGAAGACTAAGGCGCGCCTGACCCAAGCCATGGAGTTTTCAACTGTCTCATATGCATGCAAAAGCTGGATGATAAACAAGGAAGACCGAAGCATCTTTATTCATAAAAGCCCCAAACCAAATGTTCATCAACTGGTGAATGGGTAAACAAGTTGTACATTCATATAATGGAATACTACTCAGCAATAAAAAGGAATGGACTATGGATACATGCAACAACATAGATGAATTCCAAAAGCATTGTGCTAAGTAAAAGAAAGCAGACACGAAAGACTATGTACTGTATGATTTATATGATGTTCTACAAAAGATAAAACTATGTAGTTGCCAGGGCCTGGGTTGGGGGAGAGGGGATTGCCTGCAAAGTTGGCAGGAGAAAAATTCTGGGGCATGATAGAAATGTTCTGCATCTTGATTATGATAGTGGTTACATTACTACACATATTTATCAAAACCCATCTAGCTATACAATCAAAAGAATGAGTTTTATTGTATGTAAATTATACCTCAATAAACTTGACTTGAAACATGATAAAATGCAAGTATATGTCTGTGTCTTAGGCTGGGTTCTCTAGAGAAGCAAAATCAGTAAAGTGTATAAATATATATATAGAGAGAGATTATATGAACGAAACAGCTCACGTGATTGTAGAGGCTAGAACGTCCCAAGACTGTGGATCAGGGTAGAGGCTTCTCCCAAGTCACACAGCTGCAGAAGCTGGCAAGCCCAAGATCGGAAGTTCGGAGAGCAGGGCTCCCACTCACAGGCTGTGCAGATCAACGAATCCCAGGTTTGGCAGATAAGCTGACAGTTCAAGTCCCAAGAACGGGAGATGAGACGACAGGAAGCAGCTGCAGGATCCAGAGAGAGCAAAGAGCCAGAATGTCTGCTTATATAGAGATGCGGGCCACACCCCCAAGAGGACTCCCTTTCATCTGATTGGCTACTCACAGTGAATTCAATCATGGGAGTGATTACATTAAAACACGGAGAATCATGGCCCAGCCAAGTTGACACACAATCTTAACCATCACAGTCCACTCCTTGTCAACTTGGCACATGTACACATCTCAAACCATACATAATCTCTGAATAAAGACAATGAGAAAGTCATACTTGCGCTTAACATGATACAACTAACACGTGTACAATCGAAAATGCACTAGCCCCATTTACAGCTTATATTTTATAACTGAAGGAAACAAAAATATTTGATGCACACAAACAAAGTACAAATACTCATAACAATTACAGTCCCCGTTTCTGCAACTGGTCACGTGGCCATAACTGGTATTTAGAACTACCTTCTTCCACCACCGATTCTGTATTTCCTTTCCCCTCAGCAAGCACCTCAGCTGGTCGTGGTTCTTTGCCTGGTGGGGTGACCCAAACCTTCATTCCTAAAGCGTCTGTGTCATTAGTAGTCATGTCAGAATTAGGTTGCTGTAGTTTTCCATTGACTTTAATCACAGGGCATGGTAGTACTAAGAGACGCCCCAAGGAATCTCCTGCATTCCAGAGATACTCTTCTTTACCTCCATTATGTAATATCAGTCTGATTTCCTCTTGGTAATCAGGATCAATCACACCAGTCAGTATGGTAACTCCCTTCTTTGCCTGTTGAGCCAGAGGCATAAGGAGCCCAAAGTGGCCAGGTAGCATTCTTAACTTCCAGTTCAATGGAATCAGTGGTGCGTCTCCAGGGGGGAGCATTCCTCCCTTTGGAACTGAGACCTCTAGGCCTGCAGAGCATAAGGTCTAGGGGACAGGAAGCAAAAATCTTGCAAGTGGGTCACTAGGGGTAATAGTGAGTGGTGCCACTCCCATTTCTACCCCTTGATTCCTGGACTCGTGAATCCTGGCTGTGGGAGAACCAGCACCATATATTGGACGCTGGTTTAAAGCATATACAGCCTCCTGGAGAACATTGCCCCAACCCTGCAAGGTATTGCCCCCTAGCTGGTGCCATAATTGTGTCTTTAGAAGGTCATTCCATCGTTCTATCAAGCCAGCTGCTTCAGGATGATGGGGAACATGGTAAGACCAGTGAATTCCATGAGCATGGGCCCACTGCCGCACTTCATTTACTGTGAAGTGAGTCCCTTGATCTGAGGCAATGCTGTGTGGGATACCATGACGGTGGATAAGGCAATCTGTATGTCCACAGATGGTAGTTTTGGCAGAAGCATTGTGTGCAGGGAAGGCAAGTCCATATCCAGAGTAAGTGTCTATTCCAGTAAGGACAAAATGCAATGCTGGCCTTTCCATGATGGAAGTGGTCCAATGTAATCAACTTGCCACCAGGTTGCTGGCTGATCACCTCAAGGGATGGTGCCATATCGGGGACTCAGTGTTGGTCTCTGCTGCTGGCTGATTAGGCACTCAGCAGAGGCTGTGGCCATGTCAGCCTTGGTGAGTGGAAGTCCATGCTGCTGGGCCCATGCATAACCTCCATCCTGCCACCATAGCCACTTTGTTCATGAGCCCATTGAGCAATGGCAGGAGTAGTTGGAGAAAGAAGATGAGTGGTTTCCACAGAACGTGTCATCCTATCCACTTGATTATTAAAATCATCCTCTGCTGAGGTCACCCTTTGGTGAGCATTCACGTAAGACACAAATATCTTCATGTCTTTAGCCCATTCGAAGAGGTCTATCCACATACCTCTTCCCCATAAATCCTTGTCTCCAATTTTCCAATCATGTTTCTTCCAAGTCCCTGACCATCCAGCCAAACCATTGGCCACAGCCCATGAATCAGTATATAATCGCACATCTGGCCATTTCTCCTTCCAAGCAAAGTGAACAACCAGGTGCACTGCTCGAAGTTCTGCCCATTGAGAGGATTTCCCTTCACCACTGTCCTTCAGGGAGGTCCCAGAAAGGGGCTGTAGTGCTGCTGCAGCCCACTTTCGAGTGGCACCTGCATATAGCACAGAAACATCTGTAAACCAGGCACAAGTTTTCTCTTCCTTAGTCAACTGATCATAAGGAACTCCCCATGAGGCCATAGGTGCAGACTGGGAGATGGAAGGTAATGTGACAGGAGTGGAGACCATGGGCATTTGGGCCACTTCCTCATGCAACTTACTTGTGCCCTCGGGTCCTGCTAGGGCCCGATCTCAAATATACCACTTCCATTTAATGATGGAGTGCTGTTGTGCACGTCCAAATTTATGGTTCTGTGGATCAGACAACACCCAGTTCATGACGGACAGCTCAGGCCTCATGGTGACTTGGTGTCCCATGGTTAAGAATTCTGTCTCTACTAAGGCCCAGTAACAAGCCAAAAGTTGTTTCTCAAAAGGAGAGTAGTTAGCGGCAGAGGATGGCAGAGCTTTGCTCCAAAATCCTAAGGGTCTGCGCTGTGACTCACCAATAGGGGCCTGCCAAAGACTCCAAACAGCATCTCTATCTGCCAGTGACATTTCAAGCACCATTAGATCAGCTGGATCATATGGTCCAAGTGGCAGAGCGGCTTGCACAGCAGCCTGAACCTGTTGCAGAGCCTTCTTTTGTTCTGGTCCCCACTCAAAACTAACAGCTTTTTGAGTCACTTGATAAATAGGCCGGAGTAACACACCCAAATGAGGAATATGTTGCCTCCAAAATCCAAAGAGGCCCACTAGGCATTGTGCCTCCTTTTGAGCTGTGGGAGCAGCAAGATGCAATAACTTATCCTTCACTTTAGAAGGAAAGTCTTGACATGCCCCACACCACCGGACCCCTAGAAATTTCACTGAAGTGGAAGGTGCCTGAATTTTTGTGTAATTAATCTCCCACCCTCTAGCACGCAAGTGTTTTACCAGTAAGTCCAGAGTCATTGACACTTCTTCCTTACTAGGTCCAATTAGCATAATGTCATCAATGTCATGGACCAGTGTGATGTCTTGTGGAAGGGAAAGGCGATCAAGGTCCCTGCAGACTAACTCTCCAAGGAGACTCCCTTTCATCTGATTGGCTACTCACAGTATATTCAATTATGGGAGTGATTACATTAAAACACAAAGAATCATGGCCCAGCCAAGTTAACACACAATCTTAACCATCACAGCCTGTTACTCAATTAAAGTCTAGCCAAATTTGCTAGCCTTAAACACACACACACATACACATACACACACACACACACACAAACCAAACCCACTGCCATCAAGCTGATTCTGACTAATAGCAACCCCATGTGGTACAGAGTAGAACTTCTCTATAAGGTTTTCTTGGCTATAATCTACCCATAGTTCCTTTCTCCTTCTTCAGCCCTGTATTGGGAATCCAGTAAAACATTATTTTAAGATCTTGTCCACTTCCTTCTTCCACCTCTATCTCTACTTCTCATCTAAGCTCTAGCTTTCATCTTCAAAGTGAGGAGCTCTGCTCACTCACCTAGCTAGACAGGGCAATAATCTATTAAATCGCTAAGGTATGCATCTCCTGCATGTCTCCATCCTTACTGGAGAAATGAACCATTGGATTTTTACTGGTACGTGTCATCATATCAGCTCAACCTTACAGAATAGTGACTCTTATGAAGGGTAAAAGAGCATAAGCCCACTGGGAAGGCAGCCTGGCACAGAGAAAAGAATAAAGTCTTTCAAGCATTCCAGTTCTGGGTTATCACTTACTAATGTTGAGCTTTATAATGTTACACATGAGCAAATACTTAAAATCTCCTGAACCTTGGTTCCCTTTTCTATAAAATAGGGAAATAACACCTCCTTTAAGGAGTAGTAGTAAAGTTTAAATTAGGTAATATATGTGAAAAATTTAGCACATAGAATCTCTCAACTAACAGTTGTTGTTATTATCATCATCATTATTAATTATTTAATTGGCTAATGCTGCTATAACAGAAATATCACAAGTGCATGGCTTTATCAAACAGAAGTTGATTCTCTCACAGTCTAGAAGGCTAAAAGTCCCAATTCAGGATGCCAGCTCCAGGGTAAGGTCTTCTCTCTCTGTCAGCTCTGGGGGAAGGTCCTTGTCATTAATCTTCCCTTGGTCAAGGAGTTTCTCAGCGCAGGGACCCCAGGTCCCAAGGATGCACACTCTTGGCTCTATTTTCTCGGTCGTATGAGGTCCACCTGTCTCTCTGCTCACTTCTCTCTTTTATATCTCAAAAGAGATTAACGTTAGACAAAACCTAATCTTGTAGATTGAGTCCTGCATCATTAACATAACTGCCACTAATCCTACCTCATTAACATCATAGAGGTAGGCTTTACAATACATAGGAAAATCACATCAGATGACAAAATGGTAGACGATCATACAGTACTGGAAATCACGGACTAGGCAAGTTGACATACATTTTGGGGGGACACAATTCAATCCATGACAGCTTCATAATGAGTGCTCATTTTGTTTATAACCATTCCCGTTCTATGAAAGATTAAAGACAACTCATAAAAATATGTACAAATAGAAGGATAAAAATAAATAATTGAGGGAGTCTATGAGAGAGAAAACATGGGTAGAAAATAGTAATATCAGTACCAAGAAATACATAGCCTAAGGTCATGAGAGTTGTTAAGGGTCAGTCACAGATTTGTCTATGCAATGTTTTAATAGTTTATTACAAACAGGAAGATAAAGTGAGCTTCAAGATCCATACTGTCCACTGGCTGAAAACAAGCTAGGTCATGAGGAGAAGCATATTTTTTCCTTACACCCAAGAGACCTTATATAGAGGAAGCGCTGTTATGAAGTTGATGGTTTCTCAACCACAGTCCCATAAATTCAATAGTGAGTCTCATAAAATCCTTCAGTGTAGGCCAAAGCATGGATCCACATTTCCACAAAAAGCGCAAGACTCACATGGTCTGGCATAATCTCAAGGAAAAAATTCTAAAATATCTATAAGAATGTCTGCTTGTCCTTTCAAGCCAGTCTATAAATACTTCCTAAAACTGGTTTTTGATAAGTGCTGCAGAGCAGAAATTTCAAAATTGTAATTTCTGACATGAATCTGAGAGTGACTATTTTGAACACTTAATTAAGAAAAGAGACAATTGCTGGGCTAATGGTAGGGTTAAGATTCTTTGCAAATTAAGGAGTGTAACCAAAATCCACCCCTGCCTGAAGGTGGGATTAGGACTATGAGTAGGGTCAAAAATACTCCTAAGAAACAGTCCTGGGGCCTGCTCTGACACACTGAAGAACAAGCAGTTGAGACCCAAAGTTCTAAGCTATAGCATAAGGCCGTAATGATTTTAGCCCAGAAAATTTTCAGAGCAGATGTTAGCAATCACCCACCATGGGCACTGAAAAAAAATCTCAATAAAATATACATAGCGTTTCTAATTTTAAACAGTGTAGATTCTGGTCAAACACTTCAAGATGAATTAGCTGCATATCCTATTCTCAGATAGTAAAATGATTTGACCAGTTGTAGGGAACTGTTGGATATAAACCACATGAAACGTGGAACACATCTGCCAAGGATGATAAATTTTGTTTAGAGTAGTTGTCTTTTTTCCTGGCAACATTTAGATAAACTCATTGCCATCAAGTTGATTCCGACTCATAGTGGCCCTATAGGACAGAGTAGAACTGTCCCATAGGGTTTCCAAGGAGTGGCTGGTGGATTCAAACTGCAGACCTTTTCATTAGCAGCCGTAGCTCTTAACCACTGTGCCAACAGGGCTTCTGATAGCAGGGTCAATTCAGTTTTTTTTTTGTTTTTAGATCACTTCTAGTATATTTTAGAAGCATCTCTGGAAAGGGCTGGACTGGGTCATCTGGTCACCTGAAGGAATGAGGAGACCCAAACAGAGGGGTAGACTTTAGAAACTGGGGGCTGAAAGGAAAGTTGTCAGGTGACTTCAGGTGGAAAGGGTATCACCCAAGACAAACTCTTCAGTGATGATGGGCCTCAAAAGAATCAAGAGGCCCCATGCAAGAGAAAGTATCAGCATTTGGAATCTACGACACCCAGAGGATACCAATGTCCTATTCTAACAATACGGAGGTCTGCTTCTCAGGACCAAGGCACTCATTCCCCCAGCTCACAGTTGACTCCTTCCTAGGAATTGCCCTTGGTAGAAGGGAGTTGCCTTACTTTAGATTATGTCCACTCTCTGGAGGCAGCCTGAATCCTCTTTGTAAGCAATGACTGGATCTGTGGTACACCTGAAAGTCCATCCCAACTTCAGAGCTCCCCATGGGACTGGCTAAGAACCCTGTGGTAACTGCATTGCAGTTCATCTTTTCCCTCTGCCCGGTCCTTCTTCTTTCACTCCCATACAGGTGTTTTCCTGAGAACATTCCCCACAAAACTCTCCTGTACCCAAACCTCCACTGCAGAGTCTATTTCCCCAGGACTCACGATATCAGTTAAATAAAACTTTTCCTGACCTCTTCCCTTCCTTCTGCTCCAACCCTGGAGGAGGCACAAACAGTGGCTACTAAGCAGAGGGGGGGAGGGATGAACCTCGGTGGTGCAGTGGTTAAGCACTCCACTGCTAACCAAAAGTTCAGCAGCAGTTCAAACCTACCAGAGGCTCCACAGAAGAGAAGACCTGGTGATCTGTTCCCTAAAGATTGCAGCCTAGAAACGCTATGGGGCAGTTCCACCCTGCCCTATAGGGTAGCTGTGAGTCAGAATTATAGCAAAGGATAAGTAGGGAAGGAGAAAGAATGAGAAGACATAAAGAGTCAACCTTAATTCTCTTCTCCACTGTAGGCTTTCAAGGCTGAGGTAGGCCTGAGATGAGTGAGGGAAGCCACTTTACTTAGATGAGCTTTTGCAGTAATTATTGTGTCATATTTTTTAATACTTAACAATGATTGGAAAAACTATTGAACTACTCGAAATTTCAACCAGAAGCAGGGAGAAATGGGCGTAAATAAGAGATCTGAAGTGGCAGGGGTGACAAGAGAAGAGTCGCTTTCCAATTACGCCCTACCTTGTCCAACTAATTCAATGGATTGTGAGACATACCAGAGAGTGAAGAAGAGAACAGTTGTGATATTTTGAGGATTCTACAGGACCTTGAACAAAAGGAAGAAATAAAGGAAGCATTCCTGACACAGATCTGACATAAGAGTGCTGATGGTGGTGGGTGAGTGCTTTTTACCCTCTGGACATTTGCTAGAAGTGCCTTTTGGCCCTGAAAACTTTTTTTTTTACTTATCACATGACAATTTTGTTTCCTAGAGCAGCAGTACAAAATGTTTTTTTAGGTCACAACTACTTTGAGACTCTGAGGAAAGCAAATGCAACAGCATGGCTCATGGGATGAAATCAGAAAGCAGCTTTATTTTTTATTTCCCTCTCTGCCTTTATAACCGCTCTGTAGGGCTACTTCTTCCATTGCCCCTGGATGAAAATTCAGGCAGGTCTTGGTTTTTCTGGTCATGCAGGTCATGCATGAAAAGTCCTATAGCCATTTTAAGCCACAAAACACAATCTTAATTCCATAATTAAAATATTCTTCTCTTGATTTGCAGTTGGGACCTCTCCAGCTCAGGCCTGATGCCGGTGGGAAATCTGTAGTCAGAGAAGTAAGGTGTGGTGGCTAGCTCCCACTTTCCCCGCCCAGTGTTTCTATTCACCTTTACCTTCTCACCAATTTCAGTTCATCCTTGACAAGTACCTTCATAGTGATCTAACATTGGCATCCTCTGGACTCGGCAGGTGTTTAAAGCTAATCTTCTCTTCTGAGTGTTTGTTTTATTTTTATTCCTACTATTGATTTTTTGATACAATTTTATTTTAAAATAGTTTAAGATTTATAGAAAAATTATGAGCTGCACTGAAAGTTCCCATCTACCTCATACCCAGTGTTATGGATTGAATCGTGTCACCCAAAAATATATGTTGTAAATCCTAACCCCTATACCTGTGGGGTTACAATCAAAAGAAGATGGAAGGAATACACAGAGCCACTGTACCTAAAAGAATTGGTTGACATTCAACCATTTTAACAGGTAGCATATGATCAGGAACCAATGGTACTGAAAGAAGAAGTCCAAGCTGCACTGAAGGCATTGGCGAAAAACAAATCTCCAGGAATTGACGGAATACCAACTGAGGTGTTTTCAACAAACGGATGCAGTGCTGAAGTGCTCAGTCTTCTATGCCAAGAAATTTGGAAGACAGCTACCAAGCCAACTGACTGGAAGAGATTCATATTTGTGCCCAGTCCAAAGAAAGGTGATCTAACAGAATGCGAAAATTATTGAGCAATATCAGTTATATTACACACAAGTAAAATTCTGCTGAAGATCATTCAAAAGAGGTTGCAGCAGTGCATTGACAGGGAACTGCCAGAAATTCAAGCCAGATTCAGAAGAGTACATGGAACCAGGGAAATCATTGCTGATGTCAGATGGATCACGGCTGAAAGCAGAGAATACCGGAAAGATGTTTACTTGTGCTTTATTGACTATGCAAAGACATCCAACTGTGTGGATCATAACAAATTATGGATAACATTGCGAATAATGGGAATTCCAGAACACTGAATTGTGCTCATGAGGAACCTGTACATGGATCAAGAGGCAGTCGTTCAAACAGAACAAGGGGATACTGCGTGGTTTAAAGTCAGGGAAGGTGTGCTTCAGGGTTGTATCTTTTCACCATACTTATTCAATCTGTATGCTGAGCAAATAATCTAAGAATCTGGACTATATGAAGAAGCACGTGGCATCAAGACTGGAGGAAGACTCATTAACAACCTGTGATATGCAGATGACACAACCTTGCTTGCTGAAAGCGAAGAGAACTTGAAGCACCTACTAATGAAGATCAAAGACCACAGCCTTCAGTATGGATTACACCTCAACATCAAGGAAACAAAAATCCTTACAACTGGTTTAATAAGCAACATTATGATAAACCGAGAAAAGATTGAAGTTGTCAAAGATTTCATTTTACTTGGATTCACAATCAATGCCCATGAAAGCAGCAGTCAAGAAATCAAATGATGTATTGCGTTGTGCAAATCTGCTGCAAAAGACCTCTTTGAAGTGTTAAAAAGCAAAGATGTCACTTTAAGAACTAAGGTGCCCCTGACCCAAGCTATGGTGTTTTCGATAGCCTCATATACATGCAAAAGCTGGACAATGAATAAGGAAGACCAAAGAAGAATTGATGCCTTTGAATTATGGAATTCAAAATTCAAAGAATATTGAATACACCATGGACTGCCAAAAGAACGAACAAATCTGTCTTGGAAGAAGTACAACCAGAATGCTCATTAGAAGCAAGGATGGCGAGACTTCATCTCACACACTTTGGATGTGTTATCAGGAGAGACCATTCCCTGGAGAAAGACATCGTGCTTGGTAAAATAGAGGGTCAGCGAAAAAGAGGAAGACCCTCAATGAGATGGATTGACGTAGTGGCTGCAACCATGGGTTCAAGCATAACAACCATTGTGAGGATGGTGCAGGACCAGGCAGTGTTTTGTTCTGTTGTGTGTAGGGTCTCCACGAGTCAGAACTGACTGGACAGCACCTAACAACAACAACAATAACAGATACATGGTTTGCAAATATTTTCTCCCGATTTGTAAGTTGTCTTTCCACTCTCTTGATAGCAGTTTTTGATACAAAAATTTTTAATGTTGATGAAGTCTAATTTTTTTATTTTTTCTTTTGTTCCTATTGCTTTTGGCATAATATCTAAGAAAATATTGCTAAATCCAAGGTTATGAAGGTATATCTCTATGTCTTCTTCTAGGAATTTTGTAGTTTTAGTTTTTATAATGAGGTCTTTGACCATTTTGAGTGAATTTTTGCATGTGGTGTGAGATAAGGGTCCATCTTCATTCTTTTGCATGTGGATATCCAGCAGTTCCAGTACCATTTGTTGAGGAAACTGGACCATGTCTTTTTGAGTACAATAGAATAAGACTGACTATGTTTAACGTGCTCCTAAACCAGAGGTTTCCACATATTCTCAGTTCATGATGCCCTAGGTATCTCAGTAATATTTTCCAAGGCACTCCTAGATCAAAAGAAATACATAATAATTCTATGCATTATAAGTAGTTAGGGTCAAACAACCTAAGAAATATCTCTGCTGTAACAACTTAGTAAGGAGCCCTGGTGACACAGTGGTTAAGCGCTTGGCTGCTAACTGAAAAGTTGGCAGTTTGAACCCACCAGCTGCTCCACAGAAGAAAGATGTGGCAGTCTGCTTCCATGAAGGTTACAGCTTTGGAAACCCTATGGGGCAGTTCTACTCTGTCCTATAGGGTCGCTATGAGTCAGAATCAACTTGAAAGCAAAAGGTAAGAAGAGTGGAAGAGCTCTGGTGGCGCAATGGTTAAGTGCTGGGCTGCTAACTGAAAGGTTTGTGGTTCCAACCCACTAGCGGCCCTAAGGGAGAAAAGACCTGGTAATCTGCTCCCATAAAAATGACAGCCTAGGAAACCTTATGGGGCATTTCTACTCTGTCATATATGGTTGTTGTAAGTTGAAATCAACTCGATGGCATGTAACAACAACTTAGTAGCCATTTGAGAAAATATAACTTATTAACTGAAAAAAAAATACAGTATTTTCTTCTTTTTTTTTTAATTGTTGTAATTAAATGAAGTTTACATTTCAAGTTAGTCTCCCATACAAAATTTTTATACATATATTGTTATGAGACCCTAATTGCTCACCCCATTCTGCGACAGCACACTCCTCCTTTCCGACCCTGATTCCCCATGACCATTCAACCAGCTCCTAACCCTCTCTGACTTCCCATCTCACCTCCGGACAGAAGCTGCCCCTTTGGTCTTTTGTATCTACTTGACTAAGAGGCACACTCTTCATGAGTATCACTTTATGTCCCACAGTCCAGTCCAATCCCTGTCTGAAGAGTTGGCCTCAGAAATTGTTTTAGTTCTAGGCTGATGGAGAGTCCAGAGGCCATGCTTTCTGGGGCACATCCAGTCTCAGTCAAACCATTAAGTCTGGTCTTCTTACTAGAATTTGAGTTCTGCACCCCATCCTTCTACTGCTCCGTCAGGGACTCTCTGTTGTGTTCCCCGTCAGGGCGGTCATTGGCGGTAGCTGGGCACCATCTAGTTCTTCTGGTCTCAGGCTGATGAAGTCTCTGGTTTATTTGGCCCTTTCTGTCTCTTGGGCTAATACGTCCCTTGTATCTTTGGTGTTCTTGGTTCTCCTTTACTCCAAGTGGTTGGGATCTTGGGCTAATACTTCCCTTGTGTCTTTGGTGGTCTTCGTTCTCCTTTACTCCAAGAGGTTAGGACCAACTGATGCATCTTAGATGGCTGGTTGCAAGCTTTTAAGACCCCAGACACCACTCACCAAAGTAGGATGCAGAACATTTTCTTAATAAGTTTTGTTATGCCAATTTACCTAGATGTCCCGTGAAAGCATGGTCCCCAGACCCCTACCCTTGCTACTCTGTCTCTCAAAGTATTTGATTGTATTCAGGAAACTTCTTAGCTTTGGTTTAGTCCAGTTGTGCTGACTTCCCCTGAAAAATACAGTATTTTAATTTCATTCTTAGATAACCAATAATTAATTATTAATGGGATGTGTGTACTTGTTGGGTACTACACAACTTCTTAAACCCTGGGTTCACATAAGACACTGCCACCCTCATTTCCTTTTCCACAGTAATTTTCACGTGGTACTTGGTTTTTATTACAGCAATAGCTGAAAACCCAACTTTGCAAAGATATGATGTCATTGAAAGGAATGTAATGTGACCTAGTGTTGAAACTGTAAGCAGTCTTGAGCTAATTGTTTGCACCATGTCTGATGGATGTTGAGTATCTCTGTTTTCCTCAGAAATTTAAAATATCCTTCAGTGAGCTTGCAAGTTAGCTGTAGCGCCCAGGGCACCTCAGCACACAATTTGGGATCACTGTCCTAGACTTGTGGAATCCTGATTTCAAAGCACAAGGCAAAAGAAACAGTTCCATTGCATGAAACTCTAGAAGAAAAGCCCACTTAATAACACTGAGAACTTTCAAAAATTCAATTTTGTGTGATCCTGGTGAAGAAGAATGAAGCAAAGTTCACAAAGAAACCCTGATGATCCCAGACTTGAAAACAACATGTACAAATGATGGAAATTGGTGGAGGGCATATGACTGAGAACAGACTTAGGAGGATGGCACAGACACGTAATGGCAAGACTGGAAAAGCTAAGTCCTAACTAAGACAAGTCTGGCAAAAAGTACCAAAGACAGCTAAAAGGGAATTTAATTTTTAAAGCAAGAAAGATCAAGGCAGAGACAGACCTAATATTTGCTTTATTGGTGTAGTGTTTATGGAAATCAGAGAGAAATATGAACTTGTGAGTGTTTCTGTCTTCCTTGTCAAAGAGAATGATCTTCAGACTGAAAAGGATTCTTTTTACGGTAACATGAAGGCATGTACCAGTCAGGAGAGTCTGAGTACGCTGCAGTGACAAACAACTCTGAATATCAGTGGCTTAAAACAACAAAGATTTTATTCTAACTCATGTGAAGTCCTTTACAGTTCCAGTTGATTCTCCAGGCAGCTGCCCTTCCTATGGTGTTTCAACATTCCACACTTCAGTTTGATGTTGTGGCATTGCCACATTAACACGTGTTTCCATGATTTCTCTGGCAGGGAAAGAGAGGCGTGGAGAATCTCACACAACTCTTAAATTCTTTCACGTAGAAGTGATATTCTTCACTTCCTCTCACATTTCTTTGGCCAAAACAAGTCACAGGGTCATCTGACTTTGAAGAAGTGGGAGTGGATACTTCTCCTGAGCATTTGGAAGGAGACCTAGAAATATTAGTGAGCAGCAGTACTGTCTACCAGAAGATATTTCTACCTCCTTCTCAATTCTGCTAAAAATCTACATTTCTTGAAAGTTGGAACACACTTTAAGTCATGTACACTGAAGAGATACAGTAAGCAGAGGGTTTTAATTCCACTCTCTTGAGTGGACAGAAACTGGAGCATCTGAGGTTTGGTGACTCCTCTACACTGTCCTCCCTCAGTCAGCATGGTTTAGGTGGGTGGAACGAAGATGTGCCTTAGACCATGCTAGGGAAAATAAGGGTGGACTCTGTGGAGCAATAGAGGGAGAACTTAAAAGCAAAACATGTGGCCAACAACAGCAAGTAGATTATTGAGAACAGACTAGGTTATTTACTATTCTCTGTTCCCTGGGGATTTAAAGGTGCTATGCCTTGACTCCACCACTTGTCTGTCAGTTTGTCATACTATGGTAGCTTTCATGGTGCTGTGATGTTGGAAGCTATGGCACGGGTATTTCAAATACTAGAAGGATCACCCGTGGTAGACAGATTGCGGTGGAGCTTCCCAGACAAAGACAGGCTGGGAAGAAGGCCTGACGATCTACTTCTGAAAAAATTGGCCAGTGAAAACTCTGTGAATAGCAGGGGAACATTGTCTGATATAGTGTCAGATGAGCCTCTCAGGTTGGAAGGCACTCGAAATACCACTGGGGAAGAGCTGCCTCCTCAAAGTAGAGTCAACTTTAATGACGTGAATGGAGTCAAGCTTTCAGGACCTTTGAGTGGCACAACTCAAAATGAGAAGAAACAGCTGCAAGCATCCATTAATCATTGGAACATGGAATGTACAAATTATGAATCTAGAAAAATTAGAAGTTGTCACAAATAAAATGTAATGCTTGACAGATAGATATTCTAGGCATTAGTGAGGTGAAATAGACTGGTATTGGCCATTTTGAATCAGACAATCATATTATCTACTGTACTGAGAATGACAAATTGAAGAGAAACGGCATCACATTCATTATCAAAAAGAACATTTCAAGATCTATCTTGAAGTACAATGCTGTCAGTGATAGGATAATATCCATACGCCTACAAGGAGGACCAGTTAATACGACTATTATTCAAATTTATGCACCAACCAGTAATGCCAATGATGAAGAAATTGAAGATTTTTACCAACTTCTGCAGTCTGAAATCAATCAAACATGCAATCAAGATGCATTGAAAATTACTGGTGATCGGAATGCAAAAGTTGGAAACAAGAAGGATCAGTAGCTGGAAAATAGGGCCTTGGGGATAGAAATGACGCTGGAGATCACATGACAGTATTTTACAAGACCAATGACCTATTCGTTGGAAGTACCTTTTTCCAACAACATAAGTGGTGACTATACACATGGACCTTACCAGACGTAATACACAAGAATCAAATTGACTACATCTGTGGAAAGACATAATGGAGAAACTCAATTTCATTAGTCAGAACAAGTCCAGGGTCCAACAGCAGAACAGACCATCAATTGCTCATATGCAAGTTCAAGTTGAAGCTGAAGAAAATTAAAACAAGTCCATGAGAGCTACAGTATGACCTTGAGTATATCCCACCTGAATTTAGAGACCATCTCAAGAATAGATTTGACTCATGGAACACTAATGACCAAAGACCAGACCAGTTGTGAGATGACATCAAGGACATCATGCACGAAGAAAGCAAAAGGTCATTAAGAAACAGGAAAGAAAGAAAAGACCAAAATGGATGTCAGAAGAGACTCTGGAACTTGCTCTTGAACGTAGAGTGTCTAAAGCAAACAGAAGAAATGATCAAGGAAAAGACCGAACAAAAGATTTCAAAGGGTGGTTTGAGAAGACAAAGTATTATAGTGACATGTGCAAAGACCTGGAGTTAGAAAACCAAAAGGGAAGAACAGGCTTGGCATTTCTCAAGCTGAAAGAACTGAAGAAAAAATTCAAACCTCGAGTTACAATTTTGAAGGACTGTATGGGGAAAATATTGAACGACTTAGGAAGCATCAAAAGAAGATGCAAGGAATACACAGAGTCACTGTACCAAAAAGAATTGGTCGATGTTGAATCATTTCAGGACGTAGCATATGATCAAGAATAGAAGGTACTGAATTAAGAAGTTCAAGCTGCACTGAAGGTATTGGTGAAAAACAAGGCTTCAGGAATTGACACAATACCAATTGAGATGTTTCCACTAACAGACACAACACTGGAAGTACTCACTTGTCTATAGGAAGAAATTTGGAAGACCTGGCCAACCAACTGGAAGAGGTCCCTATTTGTGCCATTCCAAAGAAAGGTGATCCAATAGAGTGAGGGTATTATCAAACAATACTATTAATATTACATGCAAGTAAGATTTTGCTGAAGATAATTCAAAAACAGTAGCAGCAGTACATCAACAGGGAACTGCCAGAAATTCAAGCCTGATTCAGAAGAGGACGTGGAACCAGGGATATCATTGTTGATGTCAGATGGATCTTGGCTGAAAGCAGAGAATACCAGAAAGATGTTTACCTGTGTTTTATCGACTATGCAAAGGTATTTGACTGTGTGGATCGTAACAAATTATGGATAACATTGCGAAGAATGGGAATTTCAGAATACTTAATTGTGCTCATGAGGAACCAGTACATAGACCAAGAGGCAGTCATTCAAACAGAACAAGGGGATAGTGCAGGGTGTAAAATCAGGAAAGGTGTGCGTCAGGTTTGTATCCTTTCACCATACTTATTCAATCTGTACATTGAGCAAGCTGAGAAGCTGGACTATATGAAGAAGAATGTGGCATCAGGATTGCAGGAAGACTCGTTAACAACCTGTGATATGCAGATGACACGACCTTGCTTGCTGAAAGGGAAGAGAACTTGAAGTACTTACTAATGAAGATCAAAGACTACAGCCATCAGTATGGGTTACACCTCAACATAAAAAAAAAAAACAAAAACCCACAACTAGACCAATAAGCAACATCATGATAAATGGCGAAAAGATTGAAGCTGTCAAGGATTTCAATTTACTTGGATCCACAATCAACATCCATGGAAGCAGCAGTCAAGAAGTCAATCTATTGCACTGGGCAAATCTGCTGCAAAAGACCTGTTTAAAGTGTTAAAAAGCAAAGACGTCACTTTGAGGACTAAGGTGTGCCTGACCCAAAACATAGTATTTTCAGTTGCCTCATATGCATGCGAAAGCCGGACAATGAATAAGGAAGTATGAAAAAGAATTGATGCCTTTGAAATGATGATGTTGGTGAAGAATATTGAATATACCACGGACTGCCAGAAGAACGAACAGGTCTGTCTTGGAAGAAGTACAGCCAGAGTACTCCTTGGAAGAGAGGATGTCGAGACTTGTCTCACATACTTTGGACGTGTTATCAGGAGGGACCAGTCCCTGGAGAAGGACATCATGCTTGGTAAAGTAGAGGGTCAGCAAAAAAGAGGAAGACTCAACAAGAGGGATTGACACAGTGGCTGCAAAGATGGGCTCAAACATAGCAACGATTTTGAGGATGGCGCAGGACCGGGCAGTGTTTCATTCTGTTATGCATAGGGTCACTGTGAGTCAGAACCAACTTGATGGCACCTAACAACAGCAACATGCCTTGACTAGCATCTCTGGATGGAGCAAACAGTTAATGCAGTTGACTACTAACCTAAAGGTTGGAGGTTTGAGTCCTCCCAAAAGCACCTCGAAAGAAAGACCTGGTGATATACTTCAAAAAAAAAAAAAAAAAACAGCCATTGAAAACCCTATGGAGCACAATTCTACTCTGAAACTCATGGGTGCCCATGAATTGGAGTAGAGTCCATGACAACTGGAAAAAAAAATGTCTGGGCTAAAAAATGGATACTACTATGGTAGTAGGTTGTCCTAGTAGCTGTTTTACGGGTTAGTAGAAAAGCCAAATTGGTGAGCAGTCTCTTTAGAGCGTTAACAACACTAATAATCCCTTAAGATTACTAGTGGAAAATACTTTCATGACTATGAACAGTGAAGAGCATTTGCAGCTTTGTACGTCTCTCCTATGCTTCCGTCACTTCCTGATGTACAAGGCCTACGAAGTTTTTGTATAGTCCCCACTGTGCCTGACTTCACATTCTGCAGGGGCCTGCACTCTGCAGTGGATTAGACTTTGAATGAGGCTGCAGATCAGGTAAGGATGGGTCTTGGGTATTCTCTTCAATAGTAACCCCAAAGTGGCCACTGCACAACCTCTAGGTATCCTAGAACTGGCCTCATGGAATATTTCAAGTTTATAATAGGTTACTACCATCACGCTCATTTCTGGCATAAGTGTTGAAATATATCACTACTGTTTTATCAACAGCAGGAGTCCTGCTCAGGGCAAAAACCCTAAGTGAACTTTAACGCTTCTTGCCTAAAACTGAGATGTTGCCAGTTTTAAGAAAGATGGAACTGGCAAAAGGCACTGTTTTCTCTAAACAGTGTACAACCCTCCAACTAGCAGATCTGATAGATCAAAGATTGGCTACAGTTCTGAGATAATTCAAAAGTGAATTATAATTTAAGAGAGACTGAAAATGGGGCTCCTCTGCTGACTTGACTGCTGAACTTTTTCTCAGCAGTCCTGTGTTTCTCTGGCAGTTTTGGAACAGAGGTCTAGTTTTGTCTTTACAGCGGAGGTTTTGGTGCACGCTTTTCTTGGAAGTTACCTCAGAAAGAGGGTTGGGATTATTTTTATAAGCACTGGCTCCAGAAATTAGAACAGATGATCCTTCCTGGTGCCACTGCATAACTCACCCCGGGGAGACCTGTTTGTGGAGCAGAGAATCCTTTAGAAAGATTGGTCTCTTCTTCCAAATAAATGGTGTGGGCTTAACTCCCCAAAGCTGAAAGCCACAAACAGAAAGAGTTGGGAGAGAACATGAATAAATTGTTGAATTGAACTGAATTGTATTAGAAAATGGTTATGAAACAAGAATGGAAAGAATTAATACTATGTTGCTGAAAAAAATGTACCTGGCACTTAAGGGGGCTGTTAGGACTCTAAGTCCCAAGGAAGAGAGTGAGTAATTTCGGGGATTTTTATGTTGAACTCGTGCAGGTTTCAGGCAGAGCTCTAGAGGGCAGCAAAGACATAGTTTCCTAGATAAAGACGCCCCCATTCACAGATGCACATTTTTTACGCAGTGTGCCAATTTCTTAAGACAGCTGTCTGGGTTAAAATAGAGTCTATATTATTATAGAAACACAGAAATTTAGGATTTAGAAGGCTTGTTAAGGATATCAAATTAGTTCAATTCTTTCATTTTACTTAAGAGGAAACAGACCCTGAGGGGACATCCAGTTAGATAGTGGCAGTTAAGACCTATCTCCCTCTCTCTCTCTCTCTCTCACACACACACACACACACACACACACACACACACACACACACGGACTCCCTTTTTCTCAAACTTAATCCAGATTCTAGAAACAGCCAAAGCTTTTTCCATCCTGAAATCATTTGGTCATTATGGAGGCTTGAGTTCAAACACGTATTCATGTCCTATGAAAAAAGGACTGATTGGCATTCGTGAGCCTGAAGCTGGTGGATTTTAAGTGCTGTAATTAAACTTGGACACAGATATTTCTCCCAAGAGCCAGCTCAATGTAAATCTCCTCAACCAATACTTCCAGGTTTTGGACTCTAGATGGCGACATAGGACCTTTGTTTTGCTTTCTAGGCGTGTCAGCAACTCCCAAAGAATTGTTAGACAAACCATTCGGGAAGAAACTTGATTATTGTGGTTCTTCTTGACCTTAGGTGGACTAATAGCATTTGCTCTTAGCTAAGCTCATGATCAGGGCCTGGATGCTCACTTCTCAGATGCTATAATTATTTTCACTATAGTCCTCTGATAATGACTGTTATTTAACAGGTATTACTCTCTGTATAGCATACTTTTGGCAAGGTCATATCCAGACGGAAGGACATTTTTATTGATTTTTACACTTTATGGCATTCATACTGGTGTCGCCCCTCCTTTACACTGGGACACCCCTGCCTCCTCCCCATTTTCCCCAGCCCAGTCTTACTGTGTGACTATAACTCCCATCATGCCTCTTACCGAATATTTTAAATCTATGGAATCATCTTAAGGGTGTAAAGGATCACCCTGAAGGAAAAGGATTCAGAGGACAATCTGGTAAGTTGGGAAAGGAGTAGTGGTACCTCATGCATTTGGTTGCTGGATCCATAACATCTCTACAGCAGAATTTCTCAAGAAATGGTCTAAGAACCACATGAGGTACTTGTGAGAATGCTGAAACCCTGGATCACACTCAGGACCTCCTGGTCAGAATCTCTTGGAGTGAGGCCTGGAATCTGCTGGTTTAACTAGCTCCTAAATAAGCCATAGGAGTCCCTGGGTGGTGCAAATGGTAAATATGCTTGGCTGCTAACCAAAAGGTTGGAATTTCGAGTTCACCCAGAGGTGTCTTGGAAGAAAGGCCTGGTGATCTACTTCTGAAAAATCAGCCATTAAATACTCTATGGAGCACCTGTTCTACACTGACACTCATGGGGTCTCCATGAGTCAGAATCGACTCAGCTGGCGGTGGTGGAACCAAAACGGTCTACAAGGGTCCCTGGGTGGCACAAATGGTCTACTAACCTAAAGATTAGTGGTTCAAACCCACCCACTGCAGAAGAAAGGCCTGGCAATCCGCTTCCCTAAAGATTACAGCCAAGAATACCCTATGGAGCAGTTCTACTCAGTAACACAAGGGATCACCATGAATCAACTCAACGGCAATGATTTTGTTCTTTGTTTTGTGAACCACAGCTGTAAAGAAGCTGTAGATCTTTTTTGATTAGCTAGTGGCACCATCTCCATCTCCCTCATTACCTTGGCTGCTAAGTTAGTGACCTGGTGCCTAATTTTGACTGCTAAAGTTGGACTCTAAAGTTCATGAATGAGAATAACCACCCCATCTCCCAGGACCTGCTCTTCCTTCCTCTTTCCCCAGCAGTAACCTGACCTCATAGCACCTAAAGACATACAACTGAAAAGGCAATGTGGAAGGAAAAGCACATGAACTTTGTAGTCACAGAGAGCCAGGATCAAATCCTGGATGGATAGTCAAGTTATTTACCCTTCAAGGGCCTCTGCTTCATTAATTGTCAAATAAGACTATTAATACCTATATCTTAAGCGAGCGCGGTTAAGCGGTTAAGCACTCGGCTGCTAATGGAAAGGTTGTCGGTTCAAACCTACCAGCCACTCCTCAGGAGAAAGATGTGGCAGTCTGCTTCCGTAAAGATTTTACAGCCTTAAAAACCATATGGGTGGTTCTACTCTGTCCTACAGGGTCGCTATGAGTTGGAATCAACTGAACGACAATGGGTTTGGCTTTTGTTTTAAACTTGTGTTGAAACTCCACTCTGCTCAGCCAAATAACTGAAGCAAAATGAAAGCGTCTTTCCAGAACTGTTTACTTTGAGCAGGTAAGCATTTTCACAATTAGAAGGGAAGTTTGCAATCAGTTTCTTTAATGGAAAAGGCGCTGTTATAGAATTAATCCATGCATGGCTATGGGGCAGTAAGACTCTCGCAATTGATTGGATTAAATGGGCTCCTTAAAATCAGAAGTACTTGGACCCTCATCGCCTTTGCTGGGTGATTGACAGAGGTCTTCAAACCATCATCCTTCATGGGAGCTACTTGGCACAGAATCATAACAATTTCAGAGCCTTCTGGATTAGGATCAATTAAATCCATAAGTAGAAATGAGCTGCAAATATTATCCCTGAAATGATACCCTAATAAAACCTTCACCTGGCATGCTTCTGTGTCATGCAGAAGTTACAAACAGCCTTGCAGCACTAAAGGGATATAGCCAAATGTAAATGCTGGGAATGACGGTCCTGGGAAGTGATGCGCTGGGTTTTAAGTGAATAATGAACTGAGTGACTGTCTTGCTGCTCCAAAAATACTAGGGGAACAGATGACATAGTCTCTGCCCTTGAGGACATTTTAATCAGATATCACTGCACTACAGTAACATTCCAACTCATAGTGACCCTATATGACAGAGTAGAACTGCCCCATAGGGTTTCCTAGGCTGTAATCTTTACGGGAGCAGATCGCCACATCTTTTCCCTGTGGAAACACTGTGGGTTTGAATCGCCAACTTTTCGGCTAGCATTCAAGCAGTTAACCATTGCACCACCAGGGTTTCCTGGGGGTTGCTGTGAGTCAGAATGGACTCAATAACAATGAAACATTTAAAATACTAAACTAGAAGACTTTAGAGGCAAAATAAAATACAACAGTAACTAATGATAAATTAAAATAACATCGAGAAGAAAATGAACAGCATTACGATTTGCAAAAGTAGTGTGGATAGTCCAATTATTCAACATTTCTCCTAGAATTCCAATGCTCTTTGACTCAGAAACATTTAGATAATTTGAGGCACAACTTAGTTTGTAGGATTTCCATTATTTAACATCTGTTATCTTTGGGTTTAAGGAGCCCTGGTGGCGCGGTGGCTAAATACTCAGCTGCTAACTGAAAGGTTGGCAGTTCAAACTCACCAGCCACTCTGCAGGAGAAAGATGTAGCAGTCTGCTTCTGTAAAGATTTACAGCCTTGGAAACCCTATGTGGCAGTTCTACTCTGTCCTACAGGGTCGCTACGAGTCAGAATTAACTGAACAGCAATGCGGTTTTTTTGTTTTTTTGTTTTTTTTTTAATCTTTTTATCTTTGAGTTTGTGATTAGAGGGACAGGTGCCTTAAATCAGAGGAAACTGATCTCTTTCTTTATCCCCCCTTCCTCTACTTGATTTACCTGGCCTAAGGAAGAAGAAAAATCAGACTTCAGGCACTGTAGCTTTATATGGCATCATCATTTGTGACATCTGTGATTCCTCAGTGCCCTCCATTTTACTGAGAGGAAAGTGAGGCAGGACAGCGTGAATGGCTTGCTGGCCACCCAGCTAGACCACAGCAAAGTCAGGATTAGGACACAGGGCTTTTTGAATTCTCCAGTCCTCCTCCTTTCTCTTTTACTTCTCTTTTACAATTTGGGCCAAAAGCTTGCTTGCTTGCTTTCTGGTTAAAAACGTGTCTTTCACTTGTTTTTAACCACAAGTCAAAAACCTACCCTTTGGCAATGTCCTGGGTGGAACTTTGTTTTCAGTCATTCTCTTCTAACCTTCACAGGGTGATGAGATCCTGGGTCACCAGGGAGTTTGTGCTGGGAGCCTGAGGGTGAAAGGTCATTTCCCTCTCTAGCCCCTGCTTGTCCTTTGGTGAGTTGTCAGGCAGCCTCTCAACCACTGATCAATCAACCCAGCCACTGACTGCTTACCAAGCAGCTTAGCCCTGGTTCTGTCAAAGTAGTGATCTGCCTCCCTAACCCATCTGGCCTCTACCATCACCGCCTTGCCTTTCCCACCATTCTTTATCTTATTTTCCTCCTTTCTACTCCCTGATTATCACAGGTGCACTAACTCTAACCCCAGGAATTAGTCACTCACTTTCTGCTGACATGGGGATTTCCGAGAAATCCCATTCAACACCTCATCTAGTGCAGTCAGATCACCCAGAAGTGTGGGGTTTTATGCATATGAGGTAGGTAGTATGCTCAATGGATAAAAGATATAGGCTTCTTAGAGCCAAGAGGAAACTTGCAGATCAATATTTTCAACCAATTCATTTTTGCAAATGAAGAAACTTAGATGAAAAAAGGTTAAATGACCCTTCTGGGATTATACAATTAGTGACACAAATATTACTACCCAGATCTCGGACATCCAAAAGTGTTTCTTTTCCCCGCATGAAACAATCCATCTCCTAATTATTAAAACTCTTTGTGTAATATTTATCTAATTCCATTCATACTTTTTGTCTTAGATAATAGTAGATTTTTCATTTGCTTCTCTCGACTTTATTCATTTATAATAATAATACGTTGCAACCCATGCACTATTTTAAAAATCTGTATCTTTATTTTTTTCTAAATATTAAGGTAATACATATTTAACGTGTAGAATTTGACTCCCTGGGTGGTGCAAATGGTTAATGTGCTCTGCTTCTAACTTAAAAGTTAGAGGTTTTCCCTTCGGGAGCAAGGGAGAATGAAGAGAACAGCATACAAGGAAAAGATTAGTCCGAAGGACTAATTGTCCACAGCTACCAAGGCCTCCACCGGACTGAGTCCAGTACAGCTAGATGGTGCCCGGCTACCACTGACTGCTCTGACCAGGATCACAACAGAGGGTTCTGGACAGAGCTGGAGAAGGATGTAGAGCATAATTCTAACTCACAAAAAAAAGACCAGATTTACTGGCCTGACAGAGACTGGAGAAACCCCGAGAGTATGGCCCCCAGGCACCCTTTTAGCTCAGTGGTGAAGTTACTTCCGAGGTTCACTGTTCAGCCTGGGAGTGGACAGCCCCGTAAAACCAAATGAGACTAACGAGGTACAGGAGTCCAGTGACAAGGGCCAGAAGGCAGAAGGGGACAAGGAAGCTGGTGATAGGGAACCCAAGGTTGAGTAAGGATATTGTTGATGTGTTGTGAGATTGTTAACCATTGTCATAGGGCAACATTTGTAGTAACTGTGAAATGAGAAACTCTTTTGTTCTGTAAGCCTTCATCTTAAGTGAGAATAACAGCACAACTGGAAGAGCGTAGTCAATGTCACTGAACTGTGTATGTAGAAATTTTTGAAATGGTGTATCTTTGGCTATGTGTATTTTCACCAAAAAAAAAGGTTGAGAATTTAAAGGATTAATATGTTGTGGGGTCGTTAACCAACATCATAAAACAACATGTGTACTACCGTTTCATGAGAAACTGTTTGTTCTGTAAGCCTTCACCTGAAGTACAATAAAATATAAAAAAAAAAAAAATGTTGGAGGTTTGAGTCTACCCAGAGGCACTTCAGAAGAAAGGCCTGGTGACCTACTTTTTAAAAATCGGCCATTGAAAACCCTATGAAGCACAGTTCTACTCTAACACACATGGGATTGCCATGAGTTGGAGTCAACTCCACAGCAACTAGTAACTGGTGTAAAATTTGGGAAGTAAAAGAACCTACCACATCAAATCAAACCTGTTGTGGTCAAGTCAATTCCAACTCATAGCTACCCTAGAGCACAGTGTAGAATGACCCCATAGGGTTTCCAAGGAATGGCTGGTGGATTCGAACTGCTGACCTTTTGGTTAGCAGTCGAGCTCTTAACCACTGAGCCACCAGGGCTCCAAAAGAACCTATAAAGAAAAAATAATTATTATTATCTGACTTCACCAATTAGAGATAATCACTGTTAACATTCTAGCGTATTCCTCCTAGTTTTCACACCCTTTTCAATTATTGAAATAATGTTGTTTATAGAATTTTATATTCTGGGTCTTTTTGCTTAATGTGTTATCTGTATCATTACAAATTTTCTGTATACATGATATCGACAGCTGCATATAGCCCATTATTTGACGGTAACAGTTATCTTACTATGCCCCCGCGCTGGGCATTTAGGTTGCTCCCAACTTTTCGTTCTTTCAAGCAATGCTGCAATGATCTTTTTGCATACATACTTCTATGCATTTCTGATTTTTCCACGGGGGGGGGGGGGTTGGAAACCTAGAACTGGAATTACTTGGTCAAAACTATTTACATTTTTAAGGCCCTTGATACATTTGCTCAATCGTTTTCCAGGAAAGTGATGTCAACTGACACACCTACCCACAGGCTTCATAATGTTTCTTAGAGTTTTTTTTCAGAAACAGTATCTTATTTTTATCATCAATTCAGGCTTGACTGGCCACAGTCTAAAATTAAAACAAACAAACCCGTTGACATCGAGTCGATTCAAACTCATAGCAACCCTATAGGACAGGGTAGAACTACCCCATAGGGTTTCCAGGGAGTGGCTGGTGGATTTGAACTGCTGACCTTTAGGTTAGCAGCCGAGTTCTGAACCACTGTGCCACGAGGGCCCCAAGGGTCTAAAATAGTTGTTGCCAAATACCAGTTCTAAATTAAAATTGCAAACACAGCTCACAGCCCCCTCTGACCTGTGTTTCTTTAGGCTGTTTGTGCTCCATGTGGGTTAGACACCCCCCGCCATGGCTCTGCAAAGGGATGATTACGCATTAGGAGACAGCACTGTATGCTGGTAAATTGGCAGCTTTTAAAAATTTGCATATTTGCAAATTTGCAGACTGTGCATATTTTTTTATGTTAAACGTATTTGAGGACCTACTAAGTGACAGATAGTGGCCATGTCTAGAAACAAAGATAAAAGACAGAGTTTCTAACCTCAAGCCATTCTCACTACAGCGGGGGAGACAGTCCAGAGAACAGCAGTGAGAACAGTGATTACGGCTGCCTGTAACGGGTGGATGCACACGGTGCTGTGGGCACCCAGACCAGCACATAGGACTCACCCTGCAGAGGCACAGAAGCTTCTAAGAAGACACAGCATTTACACTGTGACTTCAAGGATGAAGAGTGTGCCACACAGTAGACCCGAGGGGACAGTGGCCTACACAGAGGGAACATCCTGGAACTCGGAAGGAGCCTGTTGCATTCAGGAACTGCACACATGAGAGGGCAGCCTTGGCTCTAGCACCTTAGGAGATATGTGACCTTGGAAAATTACTTAACCTCTCTGTGCTTCAGAGTCCTCATCTATAAAAATACTACAAATATAAACTTCTTCATGGGATTGTGAGAAATAAATAAGAAGACATATGCAAAGTGCTTAGAAAACTGCTGGGTAAGTAGTAAGAGCTCCAAAGATGTTACTTATCATCATCATCATCATCATAACTGAAGCAGTGAATTCATGTAAGGAAGTGATGGGAGATGTGTGATCAACAGGAGACAAGGTCAGTTCATGGAGGTGTTCTGTAAGATTCTGAGAAGGGTACACTTTACCCTGACATCCATTAAGTCCCTTAGAAGTATGTTTGGAGTTTTGGAGTTATGTGTCTAGAGGCAGGAGGCTAAACTGATAATCTCCTCAGATTCTTTCTAGCTCTGAGACATGATTCCAGCTGAGAGCAAACAAAGTCAGTCTCAATCTTGGGCATACCATCTTAACTAAAACAATCCTTACCATTTCAGTTTCGTGGCAATAACCAAAGAAAGATCTCTCTTCCCTGCTCTCCACAATAGTTAACATTCACCTAGCGGGAATAATTATTTTAATAATACAAAACTATTTAGTCAGAGAATAAGTTCCTGGAAGGGGGGGTATGAAAAAGACCACCAGCACCCCCACCCCCAAGAAAAGGAATCTGAAAAGGATCCTGGGAATTTTCACCCACTGTGAGGCTTGGAAACCCTGGTGGTGTAGTGGTTAAGTGCTACGGCTGCTAACCAAAAGGTCAGCAGTCTGAATCCCCCAGGTGCTCTTGGAAACCCTATGAGGCAGTTCTACTCTGTCCTATAGGGTCGCTATGAGTCGGAATCGACTCGATGGCAGTGGTGGTGGTGGTGGTGGTGTGAGGCTTGGTGTTACTGCAAGTGAATGTGAAATACGATGGACCGATTTCATCCAGAGAATAGTGACTCTCTGCTCACTTTCTCTCCTTTCTCTTGCAGCTTTAAATAAAGCAGCAGGGAGACATCTATAGTCCAGTTGCCAGTTCCCATCAGCATCTCCTGCCTCCCTATTTGGGATGGTTTCTGACTATCAGGTCAGTACATGAAGTCAGCCCAGGTACTGTTCCCTGCCCCCTTTATTCCTGCCTCTCTGCCTCAACCTGTCTGGCCTACTCTTCATACTCCTCCACTATGCCCAGCTTCTGTGAAGGCAAATTTGTCTGCGGAGATTCACTGTTATCTCCTTGGACAGACAGTCTGGGAAATAAGTGGAAGAAGTGTGGAATGGGATAATGATCCATACCAGTTTGCACCAGTTGTCTTGGTATAATTGTTACAGCACCTTCCTTTTACTTCCAGAAGTGTCCTGTTTGGTAACAAATCATATGCAAACCCTAAGTCACATGTCTTTTAAACACATAGCTCTTCAAAGTCAAGCTGTTTTAGTTGTTGTTAGGTGCCATTGAGTCAGTTCTGAATCATAACGAGCCTATGTACAACAGAATGAAACACTGCCCAGTCCTGCGCCATCCTCTCAATCATTGGTATCTTCGAGGCCATTGTTGCAACCACTGTGTCATCTATCTTGTTGAGGGTCCTCCTCTCTTTTGCTGACCCTCTACTTTACCAAGCTTGATGTTCTTCTCTAGGGACTGGTCCCTCCTGATAACATGTTCAAAGTATGTGAGATGAAGTCTCGTCATCTTCGCTTCTAAGGAGCATTCTGGCTATACTTCTTCCAAGACACATTTGTTCTGTTTTGCCAAGCACTGGGTAATTTTTCATTAGTAAGTCCCCAACAGTGCCACAGAAAAGCATCTGATAATCTTCTTTACTCTTCACAGTTTAACCTTAATAAACGCTCTGGAATCTGAGCCTCAGTTTTTACGTCTGTAAAGTAGAGCTAATAAGACTAACTTTATGGAACTGCAAACAAAACAAAGAAAATTGTAAATTTTTCTGGAAAGTGCAAAGCACTATGCAAATTTCATTTTCCAGAGCTTAACACAGCAATTGTCACATGGTAAGCATTCCATAAGTGCTGGTTGATTAAATGAACAGATAAATTAGTAATACTACTAAGAATAAATTAGCAGCCTCAATGGGAAAGTGATTGATTCTCCTAAAACTGTAAATGTCATATGCGATCAAACCTTTGATTTACAGTCCTACTCTGAAGCTAATCTATAAATGAGATAGCCTACTCTCCCACAGGCTTGTCATAAGGACTAGAAAGGAAATAAATAAATTAGGGCAAGTGGTAAAAGCAGCCGAAGCACTTCTGAAGGTAACACAAGGAGGCAGGTCCCTATCAAGCTAGCCCTTTCTGGAACCCCAGGACTGGCAGGTGGCAAGAGAGGCAGTTTACGTTAGAGGGGCAGGACCTGACCAACCTGGTTTTCTGGTAAAGGTCATTACCTCTAGGCAGTACTTAGGGTGGTGATTCAAGCAGGATTCCTTGATGCTTGTTTAGCTTGGGACCAGTTTAGGACCCAAGGGAAGTTTATGGCTTAAGCCAGTGTGAATATTCCTCTGCCTAGAGCACTTTTATGACCTGATTATTCCCTCACTAATAAAAACCTAACCCATTGCTGTCGAGTCAATTCTGACTCATAGAGACCCTATAGGACAGAGTAGAACTGCCCTATAGGATCTCCAAGGCTGTAAATCTTTAAATAAGCAGACTACCACATCTTTCTCCAACAGAGCAGCAGGTAGGTTCCAACCACCAACCTTATAGTTAGCAGCCGAGAAATTTAACCACTCTGCCACCAGGGCCCCCATAAAACCCATTGCTGTGGAGTTGATTCCAACTCATAGCGACCCTATAGGACAAAGCAGACCTTTTGGTTAGCAGCCCAGCCTTAACCACTGTGCCACCAGGGCTCCAGGGCTCCTTTACCCAAAAACCATTGTGGTCCAGTCAGTTCTGACTCATAGTGACCCTATAGGATAAGATATCCAAGGAGCAGCTGGTAGATTCAAGCTGCAGATCTTTTGGTCAGCAACCTAAAGCTTAACCACTGTGCCACCAGGACCCCCAGGGCTCTATAGGGCTCCTATTAAAAACAAACAAACAAACAAAAACCATTGCTCTTGAGTCAATTCCAACACACAGCAACACTATAGGACAGGGTAGAACTGCCCCATAGGATTTCCAAGGAGCAGCTGGTGGATTCAAACTGCTGACCTTTTGGTTAGCAGCTAAGCTCTTAACCACTGCGCTACCAGGGCTCCAGGGCTCCTATAGGCACCATAAAATGCTAATTGATTTTTTTTCTAATTGGAAAGGGAAAGTACAACTAGAAAACAAAGCGTTGACATGAACTTGTTTTTAGAAAGTATGATTTTGGAATCACAGACGTCTGACTTCCATAGAAGATCTGATTTTCAATATCTCAACCTAAAAAGAGGGGATCCTGTCAAAGAAGCAGGAATCTCAAACTAGCACTAAATACTGATTCTGCATATTTCTCCTATCACTAGAATTGGCCCAGTCATTTGCATTTTGTATCGTCTGAGCCCCAAATAAATTACAAAAGCTGTAGGATCTTTTTAGTCATAAAATGTTGGATGGGAGCAAAGCATGCCCTTTCTCTTAGAATCAAAACTTTTAACTTGTAAAAATTAAAACTCACCCAGCTTGTCAATGAGTGAATTTCCTGTTCATTTGTACTTATCAGCTGTGGCAAAGGCTAGGGATTGGTTAAGATCTTAGTGTTCTATGGGCACTGTTAGTAACAATGAAGACAAAAGAAGACCCGTTCCTTCAATAAATTTGCTATCTAGTTGGGCTGATAGGGCACATGCATAAGAAAACTGTTAATGACACAAGGTAGAAATGACAACCATTCAGTTGCTTTGGGAAATCTAGTGAGAAGCAGAGAAGTGACTTGATAAAGGTAGAGAAGCAAAACATTACCCAAACGAGCTGGGAGAAGATGTAATACTTTTGGGCCATGATAGTTACAAATTTGGGCATGAGATTTTCAGTAGTTCTTTCCTGCTTGATGAGTATCATCCAACATCCTCTGGTGTGGGACAGGCCCCTAACCTGACACTTCATTTCAGTTCTGATCACCTCATTCAAAGTTTTGGTCTTGCTCATGGAAGTCTATAACCAACGATTTTGTGCCTGTGCTCAGACTTAACAAACAAACAAAACCAAACCCGTTGTCAAGTTGATTCTGACTCCTAGTGACCCGAAAGGATAGAATAGAACTGCCTCACAGTCTGTCCAAGAAGTGGCTGATGGATTCAAACTGCTGACATTTTGGAAGAGCAACCAAGCTCTTAACCACTGCGCCACCAGGGCTCTGCTCAGACTTTAGGGTTTGTCTTTTTCAAGTTTGAACCGCTGTGCTGACCTGATTTCTTCTGCTTTGATTTTCCCAGGGGGTACATCAATAAGGGATCTTTTAAGAGATGATCCATTCTGCCTCCTCCTAATCAATGCATGTTTCCAAGTTCTTAACCCAGTCATTTGGGTGATGCATCCTCCTAGGAGCCGGAAGTCACTTATCAGAGGTGTAGCAACATGGACAACCTAGCAGGGCTGAGGCAGCACAGACAGCATTCCTGGGCAGGTCTGGGAGTATGAGATAGCCAAGGAAAGGACAGCAGGCAGGCAGGCAGGCAGGCAGACAAGCATGCTTGTGGTATTTTCCAAAGATATTGCAAAGGTATGGGCTTTAGGGACAGGCATGTTTGAACTTGTATCCTGTTTAATTTTGGACCCCATCAGAATGTCAGTATTTTCATCTATAAAATGAAACATTATAAAATATATCTCCTACCATCTTGAAGTCTAAATGAGCCAAATGCTTAACACTGTGGTTGGCATACAGTAGCTTCTTTTCTAGGAGCATGGAAAGAATTGCCTAAAGGAGGCAACGATTGGCCCCTTTTTTCCACCCAGAGAGACACATCACAATTGGTAGCCCATAATAAAAATGAGGTCCTTGAAGAAAAGCAATACTATCAAGGAAAGATCATAAGCTTTTGCTTGTCAAAAACAGATGAAGAATGAGGTGTTTTGGAAAACTGGATAGTCCGATTAAGAGAGAATTCTCATCACATTGCTTTTCACATAATGGAAACTGAATAAATATTTCTTGAATACATTATATACTTATATGGTATATTGTATCATAGCCTTCAGTATGCATTACACCTCAACATAAAGAAAAAAAAATCCTCACAGTTGGACCAATAAACAGCATCATGATTAACAGAGAAAAGATTGAAGTTGTCAAGGATTTCATTTTGCTTGGATCCACAATCAACATCCATGGAAGTAGCAGTCAAGAAATCAAAAGATGCGTTGCATTGGGCAAATCTGCTGCAAAAGACTTCTTTAAAGTGTTGAAAAGCAAAGATGTCGCCTTGAAGACTAAGATGGGTCTGACCCAAGCCATGGTGTTTTCAATCGCCACATATGCATGGAAACCTGGGCAATGAATAAGGAAGACCGAAGAAGAATTGCCGCCTCTGAATCATGGTGTTGGTGAAGAATACTGAATATACAATGGACTGCCAAGAGAACAAACAAATCTGTCTTGGAAAAAATACAGCCAGAATGTTCCTTAAAAGCAATGATGGCAAGACTCCATCTCACATATTTTGGACACGGTATCAGGAGGGCTTAGTCCCTAGAGAAGGACATTATGCTTGGTAAAGTACAGGGTCAGCGAAAAAGAGGAAGACCCTCAATGAGATGGATTGACACAGTGGCTGCAACAATGGGCTCAAGCATAACAATGATTGTGAGGATGGTGCAGGACCAGGCAGTGTTTTGTTCTGTTGTACATAGGGTCACTATGAGTTGGAACCAACTGGACGGCACCTAACAACAACAACATAATATATTTGTATTGCATATTTTGTTATTGTTGTTGTGTGCCATGGAGTCAATTCCAACTCATAGCAACCCTATAGGACAGAGGAGAACTGCCTCATAGGGTTTCCTTGGCGGTAATCTTTACAGGAGCAGATTGCCAGGTCTTTTCTCCTGCGGAACTGTTGCTGGTGGGTTCAAACCACTGACCTTTTTGTTAGCAGCTGAGTGCTTAACCATCATGCTACCAGGGCTCTTGTATTACATAGACCACACATGAATTCCCAATTTACCAAATAATTTTACATAATATTCTGCCTATAAACCATGTTAAAGCCATGCAAAATAACTAATTACTCCTGTGGAAAGGATAGCGTTCAGACAGTATTTCAGGATCCTTCTGTGCCCAGGGATATTACTTTGCATATTAGTTCTCATTGGGTAAGTGGAAGTTTGATGTCCATTTTTATTAGTTGTTCTCATAAAAGTAGACTAGTATGTTTTAAGGAGAAATGTTCTTTTGCACACTTGAAGCATACTTGGAAGTATAATCCTACACTTTAAAGACTAATGGTATATTATTGAAAAATTATGTCTATAGCCAATTGTGGTACATAAAATAATATGCTAAATACTCTTAAGGAATTCACCATTAAACATTCACTTTCAATGAAAACAGTTGTAAAGAAATTCCTCATACCTATGTAGAAAATTTTCAGGAGTAATGTGACTTCTTTCATTACTTCTCACTCAGCCACCTTAACTTTAAAACTTTTGCCCTTTTCTCATTAAATTAGCTAGTCTCTGAACCTGCTAGAATTACCAAAAACTAAGTACCATTTTGAGCAAAATGCTCTTTTTTTTCCTGCAAGGTAAAAACTTAGCATAAAACTCCAAGCATGAGAAAGTTGCCTTTTATTTACAGTCTTTATCAAGCAAATAATATTCATATTTTGAATTATGCAAATAAGCATTTACATGATAAATCATAATTGCTCTCAGGCAGCTGTTTATAATTGGGTAAATGAGACACACTTTTAAATTGTCTAAATACACACTTACCCATGTTTACATATTTATACACTAGACTGTAACTATTCTGAATCAGCTGTTATCATTTATTGTGTCTTATAGGCCAGAACTTTTGAGTACAAATAGTAAAATCCCTCTTAACTTGCTCTGGGATCAGAAGAATCACTAATTCCTTCAAATAAGGGGCGACCTCTTATACTCCTTGCCTGGGGCATTCCACAATACCTCAAGCAGGAAGAGATTTTACAGCACTTTGGTTGGGTGGGAAATTAATCTTGTCACCTATTCTTATCTATGAGTCGGAATTAACTCTAGACAATGGGTTTGGTTTTTTACTCTTATCTGATTAGATATACTGCAGCAAAGAAGAAACGTGTTCCTTCTAACACAATGTTTTTACTCCTAAAAGTCCACTTGTCTTATATTTAGCAATATATTCTTGTCAGTAAAAAAAAAAAAAAAAAAGGTATTTATTTTGGAGAATGCAGAAGAAATATAGAACACGGTGCTTGTCCTGAAGAGGCTTACAGTCTAATTAGGAAGATGAAATTGGCACATTTAAAACGTTCAGAGAATAATTAAGAGGAAAACCAGATGTTGTTGACTGTAGGGGGTAACTGAGCTAAAAAAAAAAAAAAGGAAGGTGGTAGGCAGCGTGGCCTTGGGTAAGATGGTCTAGGTTTTGAGGGCTCCAGGAGCTAGCTTATTCTCTGTGCAGAATGAAAACTCTTTAGCTGCTGCAGGGCAGGCATAGATGAGGAGTGCAGGGCTCATAGAATCCAACGCACAGCCTTCTTCCTACCACATTCACACCTAACCTCCAGGGAAATTCAAGAGCCCTTATGCAGACACAGCCTTCCTATGAAGCACATTCTCTCCAATCGGTTTTTTCCTAGGAGAAGAATTCTACCTTTTTGGTTTGTTTATTTTTTAATCGTAATGCAGTTCCCTTTGCTTTCCTAAAATAGCGTGGAGGAATGGAGAAAACAACGGACTACCTGTTGTGGGCTCTCAATCCACATTTCTCTTGTCCTGGTTCACTCTGTTGTTGGTAGGTGACATCAAGTTGGTTCCGACTCATAGTGACCCCATGTACAACAGAACAAAACACTGCTCGGTCTGTGTCTTCCTCACAATCAATGCTATGTTTGAGCCCATTGTTGCAGCCACTGTGTCAATCCATCTCTTTGAGGGTCTTCCTCTTTTTCACTGACCCTCTACTTTACCAGGCATAATGTCCTTCTCCAGGGACTGGTCCCTCCTGATAGCATGTCTAAAGTCTCTCCATTTTAGCTTCTAAGGAGCATTCCGGCTGTTCTCCTTCCAAGACAAATTTGTTTGTTTTTCTGGCAATCCATGGAATATTCAATATTCTTGGCCAATACCATGAGTCAAATGCATCAATTCTTCTTTGGTCTTTCTTATTCATTGTCCAGCTTTCACATGCATATGAGGCGATTTGAAATACCATGGCTTGGGTCAAGTGCACCTTGGTCTTCAAAGTAACATCTTTGCTTTTTAACACTCTAAAGAGGTCTTTTGCAGCAGATTTGCCCAGTGCAATATATTGTTTGATTTCTTGACTGCTGCTCCCAAGGGGTCGGAGCACTGGTGGCACAGTTGGTGAAGAGCTACAACTGCTAAGCAAAAGATCGGCAGTTTGAATCCACCAGTTCCTTGGAAACCCTATCGGGCAGTTCTACTCTGTCCTTATAGGGTGGCTATTAGTCCTACTCTATGACGATGGGTTTGTCCTGGTCCCTTTTAGGCAAATGCATTTGTTTCCAATTCATCTGATTTTGTTCTTACATGGCATTTCAGAGAGAACTTTTACTACATAATGCTCTGGCTGCAGTGAGAGTTCTCAAATGCTACTTCCGGGATTCACACGCTGGGAAGAATGAATCTTGAAACATAGAGATGGAGGAGATGGGTAGCGACTGAGGCAGCTACAGAGGCACCCAAGAATGAAAGCATTAGTGCTTGAGAGGCCAGGCCTCTATCCTTCCATTAAGTGCACTGAGAGCCTGTGCATTGTCAGCAGAGATTGGAGAGCTGTAGCAGCAAGTAGGCCTGAAGCCAAACATCTGAAACTGGACTGTCTAGGTAATGCCGCTGAGTTTAAGGAAATTTTTTCCTGTTAGGAGAAGAAAAGCTCCTTCAGAGACTAGCAGTGCAGGGTGTGTGGAAGTAGAAAGAACCCTAGTTTAGGAAGATCCAGTTTCCAAGCTAGGCTCTGTGAGATGCTGGGCAAGTCAGCCAACCTCTCTTGGTGCCTCAGTTTCTTCTTCTGAGAAAGGAAGGGGTTGAGCTAGATAAGGTTCTCTTCAGCTCTGTAACTGGTGATTCTAAACTTTATCAAAGGACAGCTCCCCATTGGCTATCTGGGGGTAAAATTTAGCCTCCCCTACCCAAGATACATCATTATAATAACAATCACCATGATGGCTTGTTGTTGTTGCTAGCTGCCACCTAATAAATTCCAAGTTATGGCAACCCCGTGTGTGCAGAGCAGAGCTGCTCCACAGGGTTTTCAAGGGTGTGACCTTTTGGAAGCAGATCACCAGGCCTGTCTTCCAAGGAGTGGGTTCAAACTGCCAATCTTTTGGCTAGTGGTCTAGTGCTTAATCATTTGCTCCACCCAGGGATTCCTGAGCACCTACCAACTGTGGGCAAGCACTGTGCCAGGCACTTGACACAGAATATCTTGTTAATCCTCACAACACTATATCCCTATGAAATGAGTATTATTATTTCCATTTTATAGATGAGGAAACTTGACCCAGGTCATTCAGGTCTCCTTGGTAGAGTGAGACTTCAAGCCCAGATCTGGTCCTGTCTGTCTGATTCCCAAATCTGGTACACATTGGAAAGAAAAATCAGGTTACTTATTCTGGACTGTGCCTTACATTTGACTAGATCAGCCTCAGTACTCGTTCAGTGCCTGGCACTCATGAGTTACTCATAACATATTTGGGGATTACAATTTTCTCAAACTTCTGCCTCTTGATGAACCTGCCTGCTATTGATAATAAGGCTGGGTGGGTAGGCAGCTTTGTATGTGTGTAGGGAGCGGGGCTGTCTATATTTGTGTTATCCAATTGACTATTTAGGGCTCATTCAGTCTCATTAACAGCCTTCTGAGATATGACTACTGGCCACGGAAGCCAGAGGGGGATCTTCTGCCATTTTGGTTGTACTTGGAGGAAGAAAATGGGCTATGGATACAAGCGTGGCATGAACCAGGAATAAGACAATTCCTCCTGAGCGGGGATCTGGGTGGCTAGCTGGGCCCCAGGCTCCAGGTCTCTGTCTCCAGAATTGACGCCAATCACCTTGGGTGGTCGCTCCCAAGGCTATTATGCACGTGCGGGTTTCTGCCTATTGACTTTAGGGGATGTGCCCCAACCTTCCCTTTGTTTCATCCTCGATTTAAGACCCATTTGTTCTCACTGGCTTTTAACTGGTTTTCAATCCATGTTCATTGCTTGAGTTAACTTTTTTTAAAATGCAACTTGCGAAGGGTTTCCGTGCCGTCCAGTTAGCACTGTGAGAGGCTGAGCTGTTTGGAAACAAATATAACTTAGACCAGATGAAATCACACTCTGCTAGTCACAGAGACGCTGCTAAAAAATGAACCACAACCCACAGATACCTAGATATCAGCCTCTACTCCCTAGGCGGACTTTTAAAAAGCTGCAGGTCTTCAGTCCCTTAATTGACATCTGAACAAAACCCCTCAGCCTTTTCTCCTCTACACTTTCTGATGCCCTGCTCCAGAGGGGATAACACTGACTCCCTGCCACTTGCTTCCCCTTTACCAGCCTCCACTGGTAAAAGCCACTGTGTGGATGGAAATGGGTGATCACCAAGCCAAGGCAGGCAGTTACTCTCTCCTCCCTTCCTTCCTCCAGTCCTATCTCTCCCTTCCTCAGTTACATCCCCCTCCATTCCCTGCAAACAATCTCAGATTCAGTTGGAGACACTTGAGGTTTTCCTCCTATCCTGCTCCTTGGGGATGCTCTTGTGATAACCAGCTGATGGGAGAATCAGGATCCTACCCTGAGTTCTCTAGGATTCAAACAGTAAAAATTCTCAATAGTAGAAGGAGAGTGTGGATTGTGAAAAGAGATATTCTTGTGCTCCTCCTAATGGTTTTATAAAAGAAACTATTAAAACGATAACTTATGGAAACTGGGTGATTTTTATTTCATTCTCAATATAGATGAAACCAGAAGGCTGAACTCCCCAGGGATAGCCTGCTTGTGAAATTGTATAATCCGCTTCGTTATGATATCTAAGCTTTCGCAAAGTTCGTCATTACGAGATCATTTTGATAAGTAAGAAATAGAATGTCTAACTTTAGGTGCATATATTATCTCTTTGACTTTCCCTTCTAAATTTCTTTTACAGACCAATCCTTTTGCTTAAGAAAAAAAATATTTTACTCTTGTTTTTGTTTTGTTTTATTTAAGCAGCTAAAGCCAAAGAAACAGCTTAAATCCACCCAAACATACACACACTTCCAGTGCCTAAGAAGTGAATTCCTGTTATGTATTCCCACCCACCCCCCCCCACAAAAAAAAAGTGTGCATGTCTTGATGGCATAGTCATCCAGAAATATATCAGTCTAGTTTTTCTAAACTCATTTGCTATAAGGAGCTGAAAATGAAACTGAGCAACGGAAACCTACAGCTCATGGCTCACTGTGCCGCCGTTGGATCATGTGGACCATGGACAGAGGAAAGCTAGAAACAGACTTGCTTCGACAGTGGTGCAGTAACCTGGGGTTGGTTATAAATTAAATGAGAGCTTGACAAACACGTGGAATTAAGAAAAAATACAATGAGAGCTTCGTGAAGTGTTTTCGTGCTTTGTTAAGTTTCCTCAGCTTCATGTTACAAAGCAAAATACTGTATTTTAAGGATCAACCAGCAGTGGTTTAGGATGGAGTTTGTGAAACAAAAGACACTCAGCCAGTAGGAGAATTTCTTTCTTTCTTTCTTTTCCTTTTTTGGTCTCATATCAAATTAAAAAAGATATAAGCATATATTAACGACTAATTTCTCATCTGAAGCTATCATTTTTTAAAAAATCCATAAAAAGTATAGCTTTACCATACAAAAATTGTGCTAAATATATTCTCTGTATATTTTAGTATCAGAGAATTTCCATAGGTAATGCCATTTCTTAATTGCTTCCTAACTTGAATAAGTCTAATACATGGGTTTTAAGATTGGGACAAGACAAATAAAACAAGAAATTTCTCAAGAAATTCTAAACACTCTTCTTCATACCCTGCTGCTGAGATAAATCTAAGCCTAAAATGCCCAGTGTAGTTTCCATGGTAAGCTCCCTGTGCACAAGAAGCGGGGTGAGTGGAATGTCTCCTTCTAATGAAGAACTTTTCACTGACAGTGATAAAGGCCAAGAACCTCCTTCACACAAACGATTGAAAAACAGAACACGAAAGACATTTTTATTCTGTTTTGTTTGTGTGGCATGTGACTTCAACGCAAACATCCATTTAATCAAGAATACAAAGACGACCACCTTTACCGGGTAAGGGATTTCCAGAGACTGCAGTAAACGTATATAGCTCGTTCACTTTTTTTTTTGGTAGGAAAATTCCTGCAGGTTGTCATTTTATGCTCCTGTTGTGCGCTTTTGCCTCCTCTAAAAAGAGGAAAAAAGATTTTTTTCCAAAGGAAATTTAAGAGTAAACTAAATAGAATCTTAAAAACTAACAACTTGAGGCACTTAAAAAGCTGAAGTTTATCTATTGTAATTTCCAGAAATGTACTTTAGAAAAGAATATCAAAGCACCATTGACTGGGACTTGATGAGATCCAATTTAACCTGTAGCTCTAAGATAGAGCTTTCTCTCTCTCTCTCTCTCTCCCTTTTATCATACTTTTCTAATACCCTCTATTACAATAGATTCTCCTCTTTAGGTCCTCTTCATCCTCCTCCCTAATTTCTTCAGTTCCTGCCACTCAGACAATAGTAACATTAGGGACAGCCGTCTATCTGCTTTCAAATCTCTCCTTCTTCTAGAAAATCTATCCTGACTCAGGATAACATGTGAGTGCACTTTGTAAACACTTTCAAATGTATAAAAACATAAAATGGTATTATTATTATTACTACTATTATCATTACCATAAATAAGAAAGTGGACTATTTGATTCTGTAGCGCTCTGAGACAGACTGAGGTCCACGTCATCACCAAAAATGAGCAAATATTTCTCCAGACTAGTAACTGGTTTACTGTTCAGTTTAAATTGCTGACCAGTGAGACAGAAATAATAACTCACTTTAATAATGCAACCGTTTTAAAATTACCAAAGTTGATCTCAGAACGATGTAAAGGTATTTTAAAAGGGGGGGGGGTGTTATAATGCTAGGGTAATTTAAGAAAAAAATAATAACTGGCTTCAACTGAAGTGCTGGTGGTTACAAGCGTGCACTGCAGGCAGGCCTGGGTGAGGTATTGGGATGGGTATCATCAGATATGTTCCTAGGATTAATCTACCCTGTCAGGGTCTATATATGACATTAAGTGTGTCTTAGGGCCTGGACCTTCATTTTATAAACATAAATAAGCATCTTTGTGTTACATAAACTATATCCACATCAGTCAAGCAAAGGAGTATAATCCTAGTACCTTAATTTTAAAAAAATAGATAAAAATAAGAAATGTGGTTGTGAACAAATAAATTCGACAACTCCCTCCCCCAAGTTATCATATTATTTTTATTCTGGCCATTTACATTCCATGGCATCACAGCTACTCTCATTTTACCACTGGAAGGCATGGGAAAGACCAGAAATATTTAATAAACTAGTTAAAAAAATTTTTTTAAAGTTATTTGCTAGCTCTTTAGGAAATGAAGACTCTAGATAATTAATTAAATACATTTATTTTTAAATTAATTGACCTATTTTACCCCTATATATTTTATCACATATATATCTAAGCAACTAGATAAATATATTAGGGAAGAAAAACTTTCCCCCTGGAGATCAAGAACAAAAAAAGCCAATGTAAAGTCAATATTTTAAGGGACTTAAGGCTGGATCTTTCAAATCTTGTCGTTTTGCGTAAAACAGTAAAATCTAAAGCCCATTTCAAAGCTGTACTAAATCCCCAGCCTGAAAGTAATTGCTGTTCCTTGTCCTGTGTGTATATATCATCAGTACAAGTAAGAAAGAATCCCAGCCAGGCCTGGACCACCGCCAAGCAATTGATTACTAGCCATTAAAAGGGAAATGTTTACTTATTCATGGCAACTAGTTTTCAGAAGGAAAGGCAAAGAGGTCTGATTTTAAATGCTGCCTTTTCTTCTCATCCTAAGGCCAATCAAGATCATCCACTTCTTCTTGGAAGTGTCCAAAGCCCCATTTTAATTTTCCTTTCACTATTTTAACCAGATACTGATAAAGAGGGAAGAGCAGTTGCTACGAGGCAAAGAAAAATGTCCTAGCAGTTGAGGGCCCTCCATCTATCAAGGGGAATTTGCAGTGTTACCTCTCTTCGATACTGTAAAGATTTGCAGGATTTTTTGAAACACATAACCAAAAAGGAAGGATTTAAAAACGGAATTCAAGATATAGAGGCAATCTTTTTTTTTTTTTTTTAATCAAGATACTTTAGTTTTATTATGGAATTTTCTAGTCTTAGTTCTTAAGCTTGCAGCAGTGATGATAAACTCTGGGTAATATTTTTGAAAGGATGATTAATGCAGACTGTTTAAGTATATTCACTATATATCACAGACGCCTAAAGATTAAAAACTCTTATTGGGATTGGGATGTACCACTTCCAATTCGAAGAAAACAAATACCTATCTAATTAAATAATAATATTCACCAGTTATGCTGAATTGTAAAATAAGTTCAAGTATAGGGAGCACACACAAAAAATTGAAAATCTGCAAAGACTATGCACTTAGATGTTTATTTGTGAATCTAAACATCTCTCATAATTGGAGGATATATATATACAACAAATATCTATTGACCCAGTAAGAAAACAGTTTTCTCCTCCCACATCTTCAAGTTTATCTGATGTGAAGAGACAATAAAGAAAGCACTTTAAAAAAATAATAATTTCAGCTCTCTCGCCTCCTTTCCCTCACTTCTTCAGAACAACTTGTTGTGGTTGAGTTGATTCCCACTCCTAGAAACCCTACAGGACAGAGTAGAACTGCCCCATAGTGTTTCCAATGAGTGGCTGGTGGGTTCGAACTGCCAACCTTTCGGTTAGCAGCCTGAGCTCTTAACCACTGAGCCACCAGAGCTCAGTTTAAGTGGAACAACCTCCTGGAGTCCCCAGGCTCTAGCTTGCAGGGATAATTCAGATAAGACCCTAGAGCAGAGTGGAGAGGAAGGTTGGATCTATTGCAGAGGCACTTAAGGAGGAGGTAAACGAGAGGTAAGCTCAGGATGGGGCAGAGAAGTTACAGGATTTTCTAGAGCCAGGAGGAAAAGGGTTTCCCTAGAATATCCAAAAAGAGGACTGGGTGGCAGCAACCCTGTTCCCAAGCCAGGGAATGTGAGGCTAGGAGTAATATTTGGAGCTAATCCCAGAATGAGGTCCTCCCCAGAGCACTACTGCTAGATGGGGGATGTATCTCTGCTTTGGGAGCCAAACACTAAGAGTAAAAGCAAATATTTGATGCTGAAGAGCTCTTAAGAACTGAAGAGCGCCATTTACTTATTTCTACACGTTAGTGTGGGCTTAGGATGTTAAATAGATTAAAAGGCTAAGAGAGGTCAGTCACCGGGGGAAGGACTCTTCTTTCGCTCCTCCTGACTTGGTTCTCTTCCCAAAATTGTTATCCGCCCCACCCCACTACTGTGGAGGGTCCTTGGGAAATTTGAAAGATGACACATCTTCTCTGAGAACATCTTGGAGAATGCGGAGTGAGTCTTGTGGATGAGGGTACAAGAACTCAAGGGAGGACAGAGTCCAAAGTCTACTGGTAAACGTTTCAATAAAGATGGTTTTAGAAAAAAATCAGAAGATATGGAATCAAAAAACTGGTAGAGTCCTTAGAAATCACCAAATGTATTCTCTTTCGTCACAGATGAGAAAAAAATAGAGGTTCAGAGTAATGAGGTCATTACAGCGAGTTAGGAGCAGAGCTAGGACGCGAACCTACATCCCTGACTCCCAGGCCAGGGCTCCTTCTACCTGACGCTCGGCCCGAATTTTGGCCTGTCCCAACGCTTCCTAGAACTGTCTTTGTCAGGGTTCTGTCTCCGCCTCTCCCCTGGCAGAGGTTGCCGGGCATCGTCCTTTGGCCGAGGAGAAGTCCACTAGGCCCTGGGCCAGGCTGCGACTTGCCTACCGTCTAGAACGCCGGAGCTTGGGTGCTGCGGCGGGTTGGGCGCCGGGTTTCCCACCTCCGCCGCCGCCACCGCCCTCACCCCACCCTAGTTCCCTCCCCGGCCCTGTCTGCAGGGAAGACAGCCAAGTCATTTCAATTTAATCTTATTTAAAAAGACATAACTAATAAATCTGTATTGCCAGGGCCGCGGAGAGACGGCCAGCAGAGTCGATCGTGCTCCCAATCCCATTGAACCCCATTGAAAACCATGACAACACGGGACAAGCTCCGATTTATCCCGGCGCACTAAAGCGCATTGTGAGCTCGCGTCAATCACGCATTATTCCCGGACTGAACAAATGCAAAATCTTGACTGGAACAAATGCTTCCAACAGGTCCGGGGCGTCGAGCTCCATTTCCCCTTTGTCCGCGGCCTAGCAGTTGGCCTGTATTGGCGTAGCCTCCGCCCGACCACCCAGCGCGCCGCGGGCTGGACCGCGCAGCCCCGGACGCCCCAGGCATGCTTGACAGGGAGGTTGTCCCGCAGGGTGCGCGGGGCCCGGCGGGGGCCGCGGCCCTTGCGCCCGAGTCAGACCCATCTTTAGCCCAAGTCCCAGCCAAGCCAGGACCTCGGTTGGGGCCACCCAAACGCCGCTGCCTTCACTGAAATTTAGAGCCTCAATACTCAAACAACTGGGAGAGGAGAGGCCTCGGAGCGCGCGCTCGGTGCGCCCTAGACTGAAATGCAGCACACTGTACACTGATCATTTTCTTGGGTGGGGTTGTGGGGGACTAGAAGGTCCTGGAAAAACCCCGAGCCGGCCATCTCAGGAGTCAGCAGCCAGCTTTCCCGCCCCGCGAGTCCTATCCTAATTCTCCCAATCGGTCCCATCCCGGACCAGCCGGGCAGCCGCACCGGGTCGACTGGCGCTGGGAGAAGGGAGCGCAGGCCCGAGGTCTGCTCCCGGGAGGAGACCGCTGTCCGGGCCCTGGCCTGAAATTAAGGCCTTCCAGCCGAGGCGCACAGGTGGCGCCAGAGCGGCTGGCGGTGCCAAGGCAGTAGTCAAACCTTAGAAGGCGGCCCTGTGGAACGCTGCCGCCCGCGGGCCGTAAAGCGAACCTGGGCCCAGCTCCGCGAAGTGCGGCCATTGGGCTCAGAGCCCGCAACAGGCAGTGGCCGGGGGTGGGATGGGGCAACGAGCTGGCACTTCTGACCTGAGCAGTTTGGCCAGATTCCCCCCCCCCCCATTTTGCTGGCCTGGGAAGAGAGACATGGAGCTAGGGCTCCCCGGATGCTATCAGCCCTTCCCCCAAACCCCTGAGGCTATTTGGGACGTTTGAGGTGTAGGGAGGCTCCCAGCAGCCTTTGAAACTCCCGAGAAGTAGTAGAGGTGCCGGCGGGGCCAGGCTGCTCCTTTGCGCCTGCCTGGAACTTCTTGCTCCTGAATCCTTAAGGGGTCCAACCAAAAAGAGAAAGGGAGCGCGCTAGAGTTTAACGCTGCGTTGTAAATCACTTTCCGGATAACTGCAGGAAACGAACGCTCCAGCAAATAAGTTCGAGGAATAAAGCAAACAGGGAATAAATTCCGGGTGCTCATAAACCCTCCCATGCTGCCCCATCCTCCTCGGCTCTCCCGCCAGGCCAGGCCCCGTGTCAACCCTGGGGAGGAGGAGGAGGAAGCTGGGGGCTGGGACGAGCGGGTGATGGTCACCGCTCGCCACCCAAGATGTTATTCAATGGTAACAATCCCCATTATCTGTCCCCACTTTGGGCTAATCAGACAGAATCGCTAATGCCGAGGGCTGCTTCCTGCCGCCTCTGGGAGGTAACTGGGCGCCTAGAGGCGGGGGAATGGGCGGGGCGGCGGGCGGAGGTGGCACCTTCCGGGATTGAGGGGGCTCTGGCCCAGCGCTCATTTAGGTAGTTAACACCCCGAGACCCGGACCTCTGTTTTCAAAGCGGCCCGGGTGGGGAAAGCTGCTTATATAAACAGGGATTCGGCTGTAAACGCGCTAATATCCTGGAGGCAAGCGCATGGCGCGCTCCTCCCACGCCCACCCGTAGGAGCGGCGTCCCCAGCCGCCCCTTGTTTCCTAGCTTGCCCTGCCCCCGCCTACTTGTAGGCCATGGCCACCACTGGACGTCTCAGCTTCACCGTGCGCAGCCTCCTGAATTTACCCGAGCAGGACTCGCAGCACCTGCGGAGGCGGGAGACGGAGCCGCGCTCGCCCTTGCGCCTTGGCCCCTGCGCTGTCTGGCTGGAGCCAGAGCGCGGCCACTACCCCTGTGAGTGAGCGGAGGGCGGCGGCGGGGGTGGAGAGGAAACTGTGAACCAAGAACCTGCCCCGTGCGTCGAGATTTCCTCACTTCGGAGCAGAGTCACTTCGGAGGCTCTGTCCGGCTCAAGCCCTTATCCCGTGCGTCCCGGTCGACACAGCCTGAGAGCAGATCCCTGCGCCCCGCACTAGCGCCTAGTATTTTGGGTGTCTGCTTCTGGGAACTCCTAGGCATCAGAATATTTAAAATACGGCCCCATTCTCATGGCCTCGGTCTGGAATGGCAGCATTGACGAGCCCAGTCTCACTGGATTCAGGAGTTTGCAAACCGAGACAAACTGTAGTGCAGTCGACCTGAAAGTGGCCCGTGTTGGTGACCCAGTTTGCGTAAATTCGTCTGCCAGCGTAGCAACTAGTGCGGATGTATTAAGAGGGCCCCGGGGCAGGTTTTTCTCTGGGCCGCGATCTCAGACCCGGTGATGATTGCTGTGATAGGAATGAGGTCACTGGGTTCAGAGAGGTGGGCATCCAGATGTGGGCACAGTGAAAGAGGGAAATGGCCTCGCCCCCGCAGCGGCGTGCAAGTGGGGGCACCCTCCGGCTGGTGGCTCTCGCGCCAGCGCGAGAGGTGTAGCAGGCGTGTTGAGGGGCAGCTTGCGCCTGAACAGGCCTTGTCTTCTTTGCTGTCTTCCTAGCCTCAGACGAGAGCATCTCGGAGATCGGCCTCCCCGATTCGTCGCAGCGGCCGTCCCCGCGACCCGCGTCGCCAGGCTCAGACGCTGAGAAGAGGAAGAAGCGGCGGGTGCTGTTCTCCAAGGCGCAGACGCTGGAGCTGGAGCGGCGCTTCCAACAGCAGCGCTACCTGTCCGCGCCTGAGCGCGAGCAGCTGGCTCGCCTGCTGCGCCTCACGCCCACTCAGGTCAAGATCTGGTTCCAGAACCACCGCTACAAGCTGAAGCGTGCGCGTACTTCAGGAGCCGCGGGGTCGCCGGACCTCGCCGCGGCCACTGAGCTGCGCGCGGCGCCTGGCCTGCTGCGCCGCGTGGTGGTGCCGGTGCTGGTACGCGATGGGCAGCCGTGCGGCGGCGGGGAGGCTGGCACGGCCGCAGCCCAGGACAAGTGCGGCACCTCCCGGACCGCGGCCGCCTGCCCTCTTCCGGGTTACCCCGCCTTCGGTCCCCGCTCGGCGCTCAGCCTTTTCCCCGCCTACCAACACTTAGCGCCTTCGGCCTTAGTCTCCTGGAACTTGTGAGGCCGCCGCGAGGCGCGGGCACCTGGAGATACGCTGACCTTGGAGAGCTCTGCAGCCCGAGCACGGCTGGGGCTGGAGACCCGGAGCGTCCCGAGCCGCCTCCCTGCGGGCCCCACCTCCTCCGGCGCCGGCCCGCTCTCTCCAGCCACCGAGGAGGCGCAGGCGGGAAATTTTGGCCAAGTCCTTCCTCTCCCTTTTCCTCGACCACCAACCCCAGAGCTAGGTTTTACTGCTTGAACCTAATTTGTATATTTTAAAATAGTGATTTGTATGGGAAGCAACGTATTTTAAAAGAAATAGAATATTTTTCCTCTTTGTGGTGCGACAATAAAATCTATGGGGTTGGGTCCCCTGCGAGCCTGCCGGGAACGTGAGGTGGGAGTCGGGACCCCGGGACCAGAGTTCTGGGCGCCCAGCTGCTCCTGACTGGCTAAGTTAGGGTCCACCGTGAGTTGGGTCCGAGGGCAGATTGCAGTCCCAACATGGCTTTAGGAAGATGGGAGGGTGGTGGCAAAAAGAAGGGTGGCGGGAGAAAGCAGAGGCAACCCTAGGGTCCCGGTCAGCTGGAGGAAATTCTGGTTCTAGAGTGACGCCGAGCGTCTCTGAGCTCCAGGAGTTGTTGACGTTTCAAACACCAAAAGTCAACCCCGTCGGCTAAGACCGGGAGTAATGCGCTCTTCCAGAAGGATAGTTTTGAGATGTACCCTGAGGGTTGGGTGCTCAGTGCACCACACCCAGAACAGCCCAGGCCTGGCCACAAGCCCTCAATTTGCAGGGTGCCGGAGCCAAGAACTTGGGATCCGGAGAGCACACGGAGAACTGGTAACCCCCAGTTAAACAAGTGCCTCGCTTGGCAGCTGTGATTTCCTGTCTCTACCCAGAGCAGTACCAAGCTGGGGAAGGGCAGGGGGCAGGGTGGTAAAGAAATCAAAGGGTGGCAGGGAACAACTGGGGCAGGGTAGTGCCTCAGGGCGGCACCGGGAAACTCGGCTGCCGGCTGAGGGAGGACGGCCTCGGGGCAGGCCTGTGGGAGCGCTGGTGGCAGGACTTTGGGATGGGATCGTTGGTCGGCCTCATTTTACCCGCGCCCCAAATGCTCATCAGGCTCGGGGATCCAATGCTTCACTCCTCGAGTTTGGAACGGGTCCTCTCCTCGGTATCCAGAGCCACAAGGCTTCCTACGCAAGCGGTGCCTCTCTCAGAGAAGAGGTGGCTACCTCATTCCCCTGCACACACTGCAGGGAGATGCGCTCGGGGAGAGCAGTTCCGGGCCATCAGGTCCTGGGAATGGAGCGAGGGCCCGATGAGATGCATGAGGAGTAGCCGTTGGGCCTGTATTGGGCCCTAGCTTTCTTGTCCAAGGAGGAGAGGAGAAGGAAGGGTGGCGACTAAGTGTTAACACCTGGAACGGGGGTGGGGTGGAGGGGGAGAGAAGAGGGAAGAGGGGGAAGGGAGTGAAGTGTTTAGGTCTCAGCTGCCGGCCACCTTGTCTTCCATATGGATGCGGCTATCTTAGAAGAATCTCGATCCTTAAACCTCCTTTTGTCTTGGGGAGTGAAAAGGACATTGTCAGGCCTGAAAAGGACCTGGACAAAATCTGCACTGTTTCGATTCAGGATTCTGTTTAATCAGTCCCTGGTGACAATGTAGTGGGTGTTAGGCAGGACAATGGTATCTTTTTAAACCTTGTGGCCTTCAGGAAGACAAAGGGCTTGAATTTTATGGGCTTACAACTTCAATTAGAACAGTGCCAGTGTGCATGGGAGATTATCAAATTTGTATCATAAACCCCTTTTCTAATAAATGATTGCTGGGGAGAGAGCCTGGACGCTGTAAGACATATGTTGGGACCTGCCGGGGGCTTCCCAGTTAGCCCTGGCACAGCAGATGGGAAAGAAAAGGAGAAAAGGATTTCTGAAGAAAGCCAGGATTGGGACTTGCCCCTTTAGTCTGCTGGCTGGGCCCTTGGCTCTTCCATGCCATTCCTCCAGAAGTGAGGTGTTTGCTCCAAGAGCGAGGGGGCAGAGATCTGTAGCTTGTTTTCTGCTACTGGTGATGACAAAGGCCTCCTGAATATTCCTGAGGAGAAAGTGCCAAAGGTAGCACTACCTGCTCATTTGCTTGCCTTTTCTTTTCCTAGAGCTCCAGGGAAAATAGGTCTTGGGGTGTGTAAAGGGGATATGGACTATAGAGATATCCTCTTCCCCGAAGCTCTTTGGGAAAGCGTGTCCTCAACTGAATTCATCCTGGCCCTAAATGGAGAGCCAGAGATCTAATCAATAAGAAAGACTATTCTCCTGGTTCTCAGTGAGTGGTCAGAGCCACAGCAGGGTGTCCACATAGTGAGCCAGTGCGTGTCCTGGGCAGGAGGAGGGCAGCAGTTTCCTATGACATCAGCGTCAGGAACCGTACTGTATGAACTGTTACCAACTTCCTTTTGCTCTTTTTTCTTTGGGCTAATAAGGTCCTTCTTTAGAGAGGAAAAGTCATAGAGGGAAGTACACTCCCATCCCCACCAATCTATTTTAGAGACTCAAGCTGCCTTTTTTTTTTTTTTTTTCTGTTCGTATCTGGAAAAGATAAATGTCAATTTCCTCTGTGACCTAAAAGATGAACTCTTCCAGGCTCTGGCAATAGAAGCCATACTCAAGGCCTCTCTATCAGCAGCTGTGAGAACAGTGATGATCTTCTCCCTCTTTCCCTCTCCAAATAAGAGTATTTCAAACATGTCACCCATCACCAACATCACAAGGCAGATTCACACTCGGCAAACTTTTATTGAAACTTACTGTATTCCAGGTATTGTTCTAGGCACTTTCATATTTTATATCGCAGAAACCTTATGCAATATATATACACACATACGTGTATAATATCTCCATTTTACAAATGAGAAACTGAGACTCAAGGGGGGTGGGTAAGTGACTTACTCATAGTAGTGTGTAAACCTCTAAGGATAAATATTACCATTGTCCTCAACTTAGCCCGCAGCCAGTCACCAGGACAATTGAAATCTTGATGTGGCGATCTATATCTCCCAACTATCATAAGCTATCTCATGCGTAGTCTGCAAAGAGAGAGCATGCCAAAAGCACTCTACATAGCTCAGGATCGTTCACAGAGGCTGATCACATGATACCACAGTAGTTGCTAACATTTATTGATGGTTCCTGTGTACCAGACCATATTCTAAGTTCTTTTTTGAAAAAAAATTTTAATTAATTAAATTTTTTCTAAGTTCTTTTACCTCACAACAGCCTCACAAGATGGTACGACTATCTCCATTTTACAGGGCCATAGAGGTTATAAGTAACTTGTCCAAGATCACACAGCTAGTAAGTGACAAGAAATCTGAACTCAAGCAGTCTAGCTGCAGATCTCACATCTTTAACCACATCGTGGGAACTTATTTCCCATTCACTGTTAATGTTTTATTTCTCCCAGTCTACAGTCCTGGTTACCTTCCTCATAGATGATTCCTAAGAGGCCTGTTCTTTGGCATGTCTCCCTCTGTCCCTTCTTCAAGTCCTTTTTCCCTTCCTTTTTCTTTCTTCTTCTCTCCCTCCTTTCTCCTTCCTTCCTTCTTTCCTTCCTCCCATTCCTCTCCTTCTCTCCCTCCCTCTCATCCACCAAACCCCCAGCTTTTGGTCACAGCCTCTATGTTTCCCCAATGTTTATTTGTGTGCATTCTTGCCCAGCTGTCAGTGAAACACAGCCCTTGTCTGCAAGTCACAATATTCTTCTGTGACTATCATTCCATCATTCTTCTTCCAGAAAAACATCTGCTGCTACCGCCTTGACACCAATTGTCCACTCCGGGCTCTGTAGAGTTGTTGCTGACTCTGATAAGCTTCTCTAAGCGTTTTCCAACCCACAGGCCCCGGATCTCTGTGGAGCTTTATGACTTGGTTTTTCCTAGCCTTTCCCCAGTCCTCTTTTTCCTTTCTAGGTCATCGATTTTATCTTTGTTATTAAATATCATCCTCTTCACAGTTTCTTCCTCTTCTTCCATTGTAAACATTTTCACTTCATCTCACTTAAGTGTCTTGTGGGTGGGGATTGCAGTTTTCACTTCAATTTTCTTTCCTCATTGTTCGGAGGATCTTACATCTTAGCACATCTCTTAACTGACCAATTTAGCACTTTAGTGTCTTAGATAATGTGCTACTAATGCTTTAGAAGGAAGTTATTTGAGCCCAGATTAACCTATACCTTTCCTTCTAACAATGGTGTTTAGATGTTTATAATTCCCTTGCCTTGTTGACACAATTTGCCTCTTGAACACACACACACACACGCACGCGTGTGCACACACGCACGCACACATACACATACTTCACTGCCTGTAAAACATTTTTGACTCATGAATAAAATGCCCAGGCAGGATACTCATGGTCTTGGCATGGATGAGTAGTTTTTTAACCATGTTTATCTGTTCTGGGTGTTTCAGTTAACCAGCCTAAGCTGGTTATCTGTAAACATGAACAAAAGACAGTCAAAGGAGCTTTTGGAATGCTGAGAAAGTACTGTCCCTACCCCAGGGCATGATAATTTCTATGGATGTGATTTATTATTTGGTATTCAAAATCTGCATAAGAAATTATATCCCTCCAGATTACTCATCTTTTTTCCAAGCCACGATGTGGTAGGAGATTTACTAAATTGTACTTTAATTATTTTCAGAATTCCAATTCTGCACCTGTTCGCCCTCCTCCCAGGCCCTCTCCAGTAGTAACTAAAAAGGCGTATGGCATCCTCCTTTCTCCTTTGAACTCACCACTCATATTACTCATTCTGTAAGCTTACAAAAGTGAAGTGAACAATATTCCCTTCAATGCTGATCCACAGAGTGATGGTTTAACTTTAGAGGGAAACCAGGAAGAATCAATTAGACTATTAAACAGTTACAAGTTGTCCTCCCACCCCAACTCCTTTCCACACCTACCTCCAATTTTCAAGCACATGAGAACATTTGTTCCAATCCTATCCAGTGAAGAATTTTTATCGTTTGTCCAGGAAAGTAGCGTCATCACATTTTAGAGGTAGAAGATCATTGTGTCTTCAACACTCTGCCCTATGGACCAATAAAAATCTCTAAGTCTTTATAGAGGTCATGTAATTTCAAAAGCTGCTGTAGCTTCACTATAGCTTCTGTGGGTAGGGTGTTATAGAAAGAACATCTGAGGAGACCTTGGTCATGCTTAATTTCTTCCTGTATTCTGACTGGGTGGTCGTCTATGAGTCAACAGGTTTTTCAAATGCTTTTACCCAGCTAAAAGCTCTGGATTGGACTCTCTCTTCTTTCCTCCCAATACGAACAGTTATCTCTCTCTCTGTCTCTCTCTCTGTATATATTTCTCTCTTCTTCCATTTTTCCCTTCCTCTCTCTCCTCCTTGGAGGTGGATAGAACACTTAGCAGAGTTCTCTAGGAAGCAGAGTGGGGGCTGTTTGCAAATTACACTGGAGACGAAAGTGTCCAAAAATCCATTAAAAGGGCCCTTGACTCTCACCTGAAATGTCTTCTTCTTGTTCCTCCTCCAGCTTTGCTTAAGCAAAGCGTATTAAGTATATTTGCTTAAGTGTATTAAAGAAATTATCAGCTTAGGTTCAAATTACTTTTTAGGAGGTAAATTCTCAAGCAAAGGCAACTTGGTATTCCACTGAATCAAAATGTCAGGGTCTGATACAGTCAGGTAAGCGAAAGTGTAATGACAAGAAAGCTTTTTTACAACAAAATTGAAATGCAGAGGAAAACACAAAACACCAGGAAAAGGCAAAAGGAATCCTGTATGGTGAGTAATGAAACAACTGCTTTTCTGGGGAACTGTTTTTACTGCCTAATCACACAGATGGGTTCAATTACTTGTCTGACCAACTGTTCAAAGGCTCCTAATTCACTGGTGGGAATATTTCGTATTTAACTCAAGTTAAACATAGAGGTAGTATAGAATTTTCTTATTGTGGATAAAACATTTTCTTAAATAAGGCTGGTTATTTTACCAATTTGGGGTGCATTTCTGTATAAAATGGAGCTTTCAAAATTCTGTTGTCCAGGAAAGACTACAAGAACCCTTCCTTTCTTCACTTCTCTGTCTAATGATTGAAAGGAAAACAAATATGTACTCAAATACTTCAGGTAATGCCTAACAACTGAATAACCTAATTTCAAAACTGTCATATTAACCCTTAAATTTTAAATATCATTCTATCTATCTATATATGCTTCTATACATCCATATAATACACACATAAGTGGGTATGAAACAGATCTTGGAAATGTTGATTTCTAATTTATTAATGAGAAAGAAAAACTCTAATGTATTGTTTCACTTGTTAGACCCATGCAGGATGGCTATGTTGTTTTTCTCATTCTAAAGTCAACATGTTTTCTTTGTACGATAATCTGGAAAATACAGAAATGAATAAATAAACGTATGCTCTTAAATCTAGTTCTTCTTATAGCAACACTTGGTTTCTCAGTAATAGGCTACTGGTGTAATGAATAGGGGATTCAGGTAAAATATAAAAAACGCATGGAAGAATTTTATTTGTAGCATTGTAAACTATAACCACAAAGAGACGTGCTTGAGATCACATCAGTGTGGAAACAGCAGTTCCCGTTTACCTTCAGTTTCCTTTTCTGGGTAGCCTCAGATCGTTGCCTCTACCAAGGGTGGTGCATTGGGAACTTAGTCATCTAGTGCTGCCATCACAGAAATATCACAAGTGGATGGTTTTAACGAAGAGAAGTTTATTTCCTCACAGTCAAAATAGGCTGAAAAAGTCCAAATTCAGTGCGTCAGCTCCAGGGGAAGGCTTTGTCTCTCTATCGGCCTTCTCATCAGTGTTCCCCTGGACTAGGAGCTTCTTGGCACAGGGACCCTGGTCCAAAGGGCGTGCTCTGCTCCCGGCGCTGCTTTCTTGATGGTATGAGGTCCCCCTGTCTCACTGCTCACTTCTGTCTTGTATATCTCAAGAGATTGCCTCAGGACACAGTCCAGTCTTGTAGCTCAGGTCCTGCCTTACTAACACAACTGCCACCCATCCTCCCTCATTAACATCACAGAGGCAGGTTTACAACATACAGGGAAATCACACAGTGCCAGGAATCATGGCCTAGCCAAATTGCTACACACATTTTTTGGGGGACATAATGCAAACCATGACAGGAACCATAGCCGTTTCTGCCATTAACAAGGTGAAAACCAGACTATGAAGCAGGACAAAGGGTCTAGACAGAAGCAGCTAGCTGTTTGTTTCTTACTTGGCAGGACATATGAGTTCAAACAGAACAGTAAGGTTTCCAGGGAAGCCCTAACTCACCAACTGGGATTAAGTCATGGAATTCTGAAAGCTCCACTACCCAAAGCTCATGTCTGTGAAGTCTTGGAACATAGGGAAATGATTAATTCTAAACTGAATTTAGAAGGTTTAGTTGCCATCAATCTCTCTGAAAAGGCTGCTTGGCAGTTTGTGTAACATAAACTTTTTCCCACCATTGTCATCATATAATGTCTCTGCCAACTGATTTGCAGGCAGCAGAGGGAAGCTGAGAGACTTATCTAAGCTTAGGAACTCAGGTGTGGGGATTTGGCCTCGAAGAAAGGGTGAGAACTCTAATTTCTTGGTCATCAATGACGCTGTGATGCCACACGGGGATAAACAACTTCTCTGATCTTCCCCACTCAGACCTAATAGAGGACAAGAAGGCAACTCCTGCACAGATGTTACAGTAGCTCATCATTGCATATAAAGAAGACAAAGACCAAAATATCTACCCCCAGAAATCCATTTCGTTTCCATGTTAATCCTTAAATCCATTATCTTTCAACTGACCCCTTAACTCTATAAACATGACTGTCTATGATTGCTTTAACCAGGCCACACTTTCTCATTGCAGCACGTGCCCTTCTTCATTCATGATGACCACTGGCCATGGCATGTTCTGGTGTCCTCCTACCTACCTGCAAAGCTGGGTGACGACCACTCTTCCAGATGTTACCAAGAGACTGTGGGCATAGGTGCAAAGTAATGGGAAAAGACATATTTCCTACTCTCCTCGAGCCTACTGTCTAAAGTATATATAAAGTATAATATAAAATTTCACATTTGTGATATTTCTTCTGCTGGATGTAAGACAGAGGTCTCCAGGCTACAGAGAATTCCACTGCAGCTTGGCCTGCCCCCGCGGCTTTGCATTAGAATCCCACTTTCTTTGCTCCACCTGCCCTGTAACTTTGCATTAGAATCTTAGCTCCTTTGCTTGGCCTGCCCTGTAAAAATCCTGGCGATGCATGAAGTTATATGTAAACCCCATTGTGCCTGTGTAGTATGATTAAGAATGTTGCTGATGTAACTTGTATGAACTTCCTACTTGTAAACCCTTTAAAAGTAATCTTTCCCCTTGCCCTTGCTGAGCAGTCTTGGCAGCAACAGCTCCAACTGACTCCTTTTGTTGCATAACAAAATAAAGGCACCTTTCTGCTCACGCACCTCAGTCTCTCATTTATTGGCCAATACAAGTCACACTGAGCAGAACCTGGGGTTTCCACCCGGGCCGCAGAAGTTTAAAGAAATAATTAGCATTGTAAGCATGCATAATGTTTGGCCATACATTAAACTCTTAAGAAGAACAAAAATGTGGTAGATTGTATTATTATTCAAAATATCCACTGCCTCTCCCTTACCTGTTGAGATCAGTCTTGATCATGTGACTTTGCTTTAGCCAATGAAATGTGAGAAATGATATATGCCACTTCCAATCAAATATAGTATGGTTCTGCCGTGTTCTCTTTCCCCTCTGCCCTAAGACTAAAATGTCATACATAAGGGATTGTTCCTAATGCCTGGGCCCCAGAACAAAAACAATATGGAACCAGGGTGCTGGACATTTAATATAAATAAGAATCAAACCTTTGTAGTTAGGCCATTGAGATGTTGGAGTTGTTTGTAAAACTTAGTCTAAGCTTGGCCATCTAAGATACAACTATTGGTCTCTACTCATCCAAAACAAAATAGAAAGAAGGAAACCAAAGACTTGAAGAAGGAACTAGTATACAGGACAAATAGTTTACATGAACCACAGTCTTATCTACCCTAAGACCAGAAGAACTAGGTGGTGCCCAGCTACCACTACCAACTGTTCTAATCAGGGCCACAACAGATGAACCTGATACAATGGGAGAAAATTGTGAAATAAAACCTCAAATTCCTTTAAAAAAAACAGGCCTATTGGACTAGTTGAGACTGGAGGACTCCCTGAGACTATTACTCTGAGATACTGGTCAAACCTGGAACTGGAAACTAACCCCTGAGGTCACCTTGTAGCTAAATAACAAATTGGCTCACCTGTAAGTACTGTGCTCCTTTAAAAAATCATCTATATGAGATCAAGTGTCAACAATTACTTTAAAACAAAGATGAGAATGAAAGGGGGCAGGGAAACTAGGTTAATGGAAATGGAAAAACCAGAATGGAAATAATGAGAATGTTCACATATTGTAAAGCATGTAACCAATGTCATGGAACAACTTGTGTTTAGAAACTGTTGAATAGGAACCTAAACTTCTCTGTAAACCTTCACTGAAAACACAATAAAATATTTTTAAAAAATAAAACAAATAGTCTAAGCTGACTGCTACAATACATTAAACAAATTGAACATTACACTGGATATATATAAAAGACCTAAGTGCATTCCATAGAATGGAGAAGGGACTACTGAGTGCCAACTATCAAATACTATTAGTGCATTCAATACTCCTATTAACCATATGTGGTAGATGGTATTATCTACATATAGGTGAAAAAATGAAAGAATTGAGACTTAAAGTAATTTCACACAACAGTGTGACAGCCAACATTCAATTTTTTCTTTCCAAATGAAGGTTCAATCAATTCCCAAATCCATGCTTTTTCCACTCCATCTTCACTCCTTCTGGGTGAAGTTCTAAGTTTAGTTGCAGCTTTAGATGGGGTGGACCTTGGGAATTCTTTTCTTCTCTTCCAATTAGTTAAAAAAAACCTGTTGCTGTTGAGTCGATTCTGACTCATAGCAACTCCATACGACAGAGTAAAAGTGCCCCATAGAGTTTCCAAGGAATGCCTGGTGGATTCAAACTGCTGACCTTTTGGTTAGCAGCCATAGCTCTTAACCACAACACCACCAGGGTTTCCTCCAATTAGTTAGGGAAAGCTTTATAAACAAGGTAGGAATTCTGAAACTGAAAACATCTGAAGAAGAGAAAGGAGTTTAGTGACTTGTAGAGGATGACATTTCCTAGCAAAATACATATAGTCAGAGAAAAATTTCCAGGCAGGAGGGTAATAGTTGAATATGAAAGTACAGCATATTTCCCTTAGATGATCTGAGAGTTCTAAATGTCAGTGGATAAAGAGATGTGGGAAGCGAGGAGGTCTAAGAAATCTTGATTAACCCAAATTCATGAAGATATTTTCTAGAAGGTTTTCTTCTAGAAGCTTTATAATTTTAGCTCTTACATTGAAGTCTATGATTCATTTAAAATTATTTTTTGCTGAGAGGTAAGGGTAGAGGTTCATTTTTTCCCCCATCTAGATAACCATTTGTTCCAACACCATTATTGAAAAACTATCCTTTCTCTTTGAATTATCTTGGCACCTTTGTTGAACATCAATTGATTATCCCTTTGGTAACCCAACTATTTTCTCCTTTGAAATTTTTGTTGATATCATGTGTTTTCACTAGTGGAAGGCATGCTGATTGAAGGACCAATTCAGAATTTTTGTTACGATTTATGGATTTTAATACCCATTATCTGGAATTACATATGTCCCATCTGATGCTGGACATAGTAAATCCTACCTATATGAGTCAGTTATAAAATCTTTTTTAATTTTTAAGATTTTATTTCTTGAAAATTTTCAGAACATGAAGGCGTCTGGCAATGACAGCATATACATTTTATTCTAGTCTCCTTCTTCTTAGCTTTTTTATTATTTTTCATGAAACTTTTCAAAACATGGTAGAATGCATTATTCCTTACTGCAAAAGCAGTACTTAGAGCCCAAATAAATAAAGCCAAGGGATTTTTTATCACAGGAAAGTTACCACTACAATACATTCTTCATTACTTCAAAAGCAGTATTAACAGCCCAAATAAATAAAACCAAAGACATCTGAATCTCAGAAAAATTACCATTACTATGTCTTTTTTATTACAACAAAAGCAGTACTAACAGCTAAGAAGCGGAAACAGCTGCCCTGGAACATTGCAGACCTGCTCACAGTGGTGCATTCCACCTGCTACATATGGAAGTAATGATTGGGCCCTGAGATTGAATGGGGGGGTAAGAATAACTTAGAGGAGTTCTGGCCTCTTGAGAAGTACCACTGCAAGGCATTATTATTTATTGCAAAGGCATTCCTTAAACGGTTTAAAAGCTAGAAAACAGTCTTGAAAGATTGCAGAGTAAAGACTCAAAGCAGAGCAGGGAGCCAGTAATACCTGGAAACAGTGAATGGCATCAGGGAGAAAATGGCCACTATGACTGAAAGAAGACTAGGAATTGCTTATTCCCACAATAAGTACATTCTCGTTAGAACATAGTAACTGGGAAACATGGTGAGGAGGCTTATCTCACAGAAATAAAGGCAAACTTGTCAAAAGTTCAGAGAAAATTCACACACCCAAGAGACATCACCTAACACAATGCTCATTCTACATGATAATGAGGCTCCAACTCAGGGTTCTTGAGTTTCACGCATTTCAATAGGCTTCCACCTTGAGGTTTAAATGCATTAAAATCGGACTACTGCCTTCCCAAAGAACTCCAGAGGCATAAAAAGTGGTTGGGATACTGTATTTCCCACAAGTCACTAAAGGGTTATATATGTAGATCTTTTACAGGACCCTCTATTATGTTCCATTGATCTATATGTCGATACTTGCACCAATGCTACTTCCTTTTGATTATTGGAGCTTTATAAAAAGTCATGAAATCAGATAGTGTAAATCCTAAAACTCGGTTTTTCTTTTTTGAAATTGTTTTGGCTATTCCAGGCTACTTGCATTTTCAAATAAATTTTAGAATCAGCTTGTCAGTTTCTACTTTTTTTTTTTTAAGGCTATTAGGATTTTAATTGAGATTACTTTGAATCTATAGATCAGTTTGGGAAGAATTGACATCTTAATACGGAAGTTCTCAATTCGTGAATACGGTATCTTTCTGTTTATTTAGGTATTCTTTAATTTTTCTCAGCAATGTTTGCGATTTTCATTTTATAGGTATTGCACATATTTTGTTAAATTCATCCTTAAGTATTTCATGTTTTGATACCATTGTAAATGATATTTTAAAAATGTTAATTTCTAGCTGTTCATTACTAGTATATAAAACATACTTGAGTTTTGTACATTGAACTTGTATTCATCAGCCTTGCTGAACTCCCTTATAGTTCTCTTTGTTATTTTGTAGCTGTCTTAGGATATTCTATACAGACAATCATGTTATCTGTGAATAAAGGCAGTTTTACTTCTTCTTTTCTTCTATATGACTTTTACTTATATTCTTGCCTTGTTGTGTTATCTAAAACCTCTAGTACAAAGGTGAGTGGAAAGACTGAGAATGGAATCCTTGCCTTATTCCTAATTATAAGGGAAACCAGTCTTTCATCATTAAGTATGATGTTAGTAGTACTTTATAGATGCTTTTGTCACACTGAGGAAGTTGTCTTTACTCTCAGGTTGCTGTGCTTAATGGATGTTGAATTTTCTCAAATAATGTTTTTCTCAAATGATTTTTCTGCATCTATCGAGGGAATCATGTAGTTCCTATTCAGTCCAATAACAAGGTGGATTAGGAGTCCCTGGGTGGTGCAAATGGTTAAGTGCTTGACTATTAGCCAAAATGTTGGTAGTTCAAACCCACTCAGAGGCACCTAGGAAGACAGGCTTGGTGATCTGTTTCTGAAAGGTCACAGCCTTGAAAACTCTATGAAGCAGTCCTACTCTGCACACGAGGTCTTCATAAATTGGAATTTACTCAATGGCAACTAACAAAAACAACTTGCTGGGTTATATTGATTGATTTTTGAATATTAAACCGACTTTGCATTCCTGGGATAAATCTGTTGAATGGGTTGTATTATCCTTTTTGTGTATTTCTGGATTTGATTTTCTAAAAATTTTGTAAAAGATTTTTGTATCTTTTCATGAGGGGATTCTGGTTTAAATGATTTTTTAAATGTTTTTATCTGGTTTTAGTATTAGGGTAGTGCTTGCCTCAAAATTGGTTGGGAATTGTTCCTTCCTCTTCTATTTTCTGAAAAGGTTTGAGTAGAATTGGTATTATTTCTTCCTTAAGTGTTTGTTTGGCTCAACTGACCAGTGAAACCATATGGACCTGGTGTTTTCTTGGTGGGAAGTTTTTAACTATAAATTAGATTCCTTTGATAGATATAGGGCTATTCAGATTATCCGTTTCTACTTGAATGGGCTTTGATAATTTGTCTTTTTCAAGCGATGTGTCCATTTCATCTAAGTTGTTGATTATATTGGCATATATTTGTTAATAAGATTCCCTAGTTATCAGTTTAATGTCTTAGAATCTGTGTGATGCTCCCTCTGTTATTCTTCAGATTGGTAATTTTTACCTTATCTTTTTTTCTCTTGATCAGTCTAGCTAAAATTTTATCAATTTTATTGATCTTTTCAAAAGAACCAGCTTTTTGTTTCATTGATTTTCTCTAATGTTTTTCTCTTTTTCTATTCATTGATTTACAGTCATGTTTATTATTTCCTTCCGTCTGCATACTTTGGGTTTAATTTGCTTTTTTACCTAGTTTAAGATGGTGGTTCAGATTATTGATATTCAGGCCTTTCTTGTTTTCTAATATCAGCATTTATTACCAGATATTTTTCTAAACACTTTTAACTACATCCCACAAATTTTGATATATCTGTTTTAATTTTTCTTTTTTTTATTGTTGTAGTTTAAATGAAGTTTACATTTCAAGTTAGTCTCCCATACAAAAATTTATACATACATTGTTATGTGACCCTAATTGCTCTCTCCATACTGTGACAGCACACTCCTTTCCACCCCTGATTCCCCATGTCCATTCAGCCAGCTTCTAACCTTCTCTGCCTTCCCATCACACCTACGGACAGAAGCTGCCCGTTTAGTCTCTTGTATCTACTCAAGCTAAGAGGCACACTCCTCAGGAGTATCACTTTATGTCCCACAGTCCAGTCCAATCCCTGTCTGAAGAGTTGGCCTCGGAAATTGTTTTACTTCTGGGCTGATAGAGAATCCAGGGGCCATGCTTTCCGAGGTTCCTCCAGTCTCAGTTAGACCATTAAGTCTGGTCTTCTCATTAGAATTTGAGTTCTGAACCCCACCTTTCTCCTGCTCCATCAGGGACTCTCTGTTGTGTTCCCTGTCAGGGCGGTCATTGGTGGTAGCCGGGCACCATCTAGTTCTTCTGGTCTCAGGCTGATGAAGTCTCTGGTTTATGTGGCCCTTTCTGTTTCTTCTGTCTCTTGGGCTAATACTTTCCTTGTGTCTTTGGTGTTTTTCATTCTCATTTATTCTAGGTGGTTGGGACCAATTAATGCATCTTAGATGGCTGCTTGCAAGCTTTTAAGACCCCAGATGCCACTCACCGAAGTCGGATGCAGAACATTTTCTTAATAAGCTTTGTTATGCCAATTGACCTAGATGTCCCTGAAAGCATGGTCCCCAGATCCCTACCCCTGCTACTCTGTCCCTCATGGTATTTGATTGTATTCAAGAAGCTTCTTAGCTTTGGTTTAGTCCAGTTGTGCTGAATTCCCCTCTAGTGTGTGCTGTCCTTCCCTTCACCTAAGATAATACTTTTCTACTATCTAGTTAGTGAATAACCCTCACCCTCCCTCCCCACCCTCGTAACCATCAAAAATGTTGTCTTCTGTCAACACACATTTTGGGGGGACACAATTCAATTCATAACACCCATAGTATAGTCAGCTATACTGAATTTCCCTATGTTCTTTAAACACATCAGGCTCTTCTTTCTAGTTCTTCAAAATTGTCCCCTCTTGTTCTAATGTCAAAGAATCCTTCAGACCTTGGTTCACACATATCTTTGACATGTCACACAGTTTGAGTATATTTTCCTTGACTGTCCCCCAATTCAGGTCTGTTTCAGGTGACCTGCTCCATCTTCACATGGTACTTTCTGCTTCCCTATCATCGATCTAACCTCTTTTATAATTGTCTATTTATTATTCTCACTTCCCATGAGGACAGGAACATATTAACTGTATTCACCCCTGCATTACCAGCACCTAGTTATGGTGCTTGGCACATGGCAATCTGTCAAGAAATATTTGTAAAATGTATATGAATGAATGAAGCAGTGATGCTCTAGGACCAGGACTGAGTAGGGTGAGGGGTGGGGCCTAGGGAGTCTCAGATAGGGTAGGGGATGAGCTGAGACACTGGTTTGAGTACATCAGGATTCTAGAACTTTTTCTGCTGAGATGACCGGGTTTGGGCCTGGGTTGGAGAGAACATAAGTCTTCATTCGTAACACTGAACTGGAAACAAATTGATCTCCAGGAGAAAAGAGAAGAGGAAATACAGCATTTTCTTGGGACTTTTCTTCTCAGTAAGTTCACTCTGGGTCATTATTTCTTTATGCTTGACCAAGTTAATGAACTCATCGGTGATAGTCCTCTGATCTTAAATCAGTTTACAGTGAGGATAGGGGTGTCTACACGTGACAGAAGATGAGTCATAGAAATCTAGTGTTGTTAAGAAGCAATAAAAATGTTGATGTGCATTAAAAACACCACTTTATACATTTTGTGATACTCCTCTTTATTTTCAGTATTAGAAGCTGATAAATATTACATCCTCACTTTTCTGAAAAAATAATTTAAACCTTATTTTCCAGAGAAAGAGCATGAAATTTATAGAAAGTTTGAGAACAAACGCCCCCCAAATCTAGAGAAACTTTTCTATAGGGAAGGAAGTTACTCCAACATCTACAAAGGAACAAGAGATGAGAAAGGAATGTGGAGGTGTTCAGCAGAGGTCTAGACTAGATGAACTGGCTTAAAATTGCAATAGGATGTATTAGGTTAGACAGAGGGAAAGTGATCACAGACAATGAGAGACCCAACAATGAATTATCAAATGGTGTGACAAGTCTTAGGCTCAGGATATTCTCTCTCTCTCTCTCTCTCTCACACACACACACACACACACACACACACGTGCGTGCGCACACACACACTTGCAGATCAATTTATACATGGTTTGTTTAAAAGCAGCTCTGATTCAAAATAGAGGAGGATATACCAGACTACTTTCCAAGGCAACTTCAAGCATTATATAACAGATTTTTTTTTTCGTTCTCTAGCAGTTCCTTTTGCAAAAGGAGAGGACCCTACATTTTTTTTATTTCTCTTGTTTAGAACTTTGTGAGTATTATTTTGATCACTTCGGGAGATGTTTTCAGAAGTTGTGAAAAAAAGAGTGAAAATCACTGATAACATCAACCCCATCATCAGAAAAGCAATCATGATGGTATGTACCTACTCTGGACAACATACTAGAAACGGGGAAGGATGGTCACCAAGAGTGGGGGGGGGTTCTTCCTTGTTATTATGCATAATGGACCAGAATTTAGGAACGATATATTTGACTGTAACTATTTGCTATCAAATATGCCAGCACCATCCAGAGTAAGTACGAATGGATGTCAAGATAAAGGCAGATTTAAGTGAACGTAATTTAGGTAAGGAGTTGCTAAAAGTTAGAGGTGTCTTTGAAATGGGCTTCGAAATGCAAAGCTTTGTGCATTTTAGACAGTTGTATTAGATAACCAATCGGTGAAGTCCTTTTCAAATCTAAGATGCTGTGATGCTACTGTTCATTTGTTTGTAAATTGTGTGTGTGTGTATTTATTGCACACGGCATGTAAAGTGCCAGCTGTAGCTGTTTATTACTCTGAGAATGACTTTTCCTCGGTACGGTGACTCTCCGCTGCACGAACTCTCTCCTCTAACGCAGCATCTGTAGCAGCAAGAAGAGTTTTATAGCCTGCCCTGACCTTTTTGTTGCTGGTGTTGTTTAGTGTGGGTTGGGGGTAGGAAGGTAGGGCAAAGGGAGAATTGTCTCAACTGGGAGCAACCTCCAGGGAGGGAGCACGTATTCCACCTAGAAATGTCCACTCTTGCGGTGTCTGAAGCGTTCCAGCTGCACGAGGCTAGAATTTACTGTTTAACTATTTTATGCCATTTTTCTTACAGTCCATCCTGTGCCTTTAGTTTTATTTTCTATTGCTATTATAAGTTTTTTGGACCCACTACCTGATTCTTTAGGATCTGAATTTCTCTCAGGCCCTTGGTCTATACCACCATACTCATTTTTATATTTTGTTTTTCTCTCTAGAACATATTAGCAAAATTGAGGTTTTAGATAAACGTTTTTGCCAAATGATCACAATGTATACTTGTCATATATTTATTTATCAATCTACAAACCCTTTAATTTATTAGAAAAATGAAAGTTGAAATTATTGTAGAAAATCAGAGAAGCATCAAAAAAGAGAGACCAATTCCATTCACTAAGTGATAAACAGTTATTTAAAAAGCTAAGTGATAGCCAGTTGTGTTTTTCTCCTGGCAAAATAGAAAGTAAGTGTATCGATTTTAGAATAAGAAAACCTGGGTTAAAATTGATGTTTTGCTGTTTCCTGGCTTCACGGCCCTTGACATCTCTGGGCCCCAGCAGAAATGAAAAACAAAAACCAAACCGGTTGCCATCTAGTTGATTAAGACTGATTATGACTCATGGCGACCCCATGTATGAGAGAGTAGATGGGCTCCATAGGATTTTCAATGGCTTTTCTCCCGAGGGGCCTCTGCGTGGACTTGAACCTCTAACCTTTCAGCTGAAAGCAGAGCATGCTAACAATTTGTACTACCCAGGGAGAGTAAAATTGAGGTGAGGGTTAAATGTGGCACGCATGTGGAAGGACCCACAGAAAGTAGCCACCCAACACAGGTTAAGAGACTTTTGCAGTGAATAATCAGGAATTGGGGGATTAGGATTTTAAAAATGCCTGAGCATTTTCTCTCTGCCCACTCCACGGCACATACTAAATCTTTGAAAAAGAAAAAGAAATAAAGGAAAAGAGAATATATTGAATCTAATATTGCTGTATTTAGGCCTTTAAATTTGTCTAAAGCCGAAATACGATTAGATTAAAAGACTGAACTATTTTTATGAAAATCAAGCCCTTATAGGTAATGATTTCATTCCCTAAAACAAGCAAGGTTCTTGTACCTCTGAAATCATCCTCTGTGCCAAGTGCTTCAACCCCTAGAGGGAAGCATGCCCTCAAGATAAACTCACCTGACGGCCAATTAGAATCCGCTAAAATGTCCAATTACCTTCCACTGAATTATTTCTTATTGACCTCTAAAATCTCATTGAAAACACTATCAAGAATTTAAGAGAGGTTTGACCATAATTTCTAATGACTACCACAGAAGTGTTTTATTGACACCATCAAATAAACAGTACTACAATACGGGGAAAACTAAGGAAGCTGGTGAATATGCCTCACCTTTACGGAAGGAACTCCGCTGAGGAGGAAACACATACTGGTTTCTCAGATGGGACTGCCTCCTTGGAGAGTAATTTACTGTCGTAACCTCTCCTCTACAGCCTCTCTTCAAACCTCAGAGTGACAACACAAGAGTTAGAGGTCCCTGCTTTCCTCATCCCACCCACCTGCCTCCTCCACCTCCGTTCACTCTTGGCCTATTTAGAGTCCAGGCCCTTAAAGCACTTGAGCCTTGGCCCTTAGCCACTGTTCCTTTGTTTCTAGGATTAACTTTTGCTTTCCCTCACTTATGCTTCTATAACTACCTCATACATAACATAATGAAAAGAGGAGCTCCCACCCACCCACCCCAGACCATAAATTCCCTCAATGATACAACGAAGCCCATTGCACACACCCTTCAGACACTCTCTATCCCAGCTCTTACAGGTTCTTTGGGCTCCACCAAACCCAAACCCACTGCCTTCTAGTCAATTCCGACTCATAGCGATCCATAGGGTTTTCAAGGCTGTAAATGTCTATAGAAACAGACTGCCGTATCTTTCTCCTGCAGAGCTGCTGGTGGTTTTGAACTGCTAACTTGTGGTTAGCAGTTGATCATTTTAACCACTGCACCACCAGGGCTCCTTTTGGGCTCCTAGTGGTGGCATTTTACACCTGGGTCTCCATTTTGCCTCCTCAGGGTCTGTCCTCTGTTCCGAAGCACTGGAATCAGGGCCCCATAGTTCTAATATGTAAAATGAAAGATGATGCCAAGTGCTTTCACCCACATTCTAGAGAGGCAGATGGGACTACCGGTCACTTTGATGCCAAAATCATCTTGAATAAAAGTTAACACAATTTCTGCTATTCATAGAGAGACATCCAGGAGAAGCAGCCAATTCTGATTTGACTTTTGGATTTTTGGTGACTCTTTCAATCTTTTTTCTCCGGGCTTAGGTGGGTAAAACAGTTTTCATCTACGTACGGAGTGTTGTCAAAACAGGACACTAGAGAATTTTTTTTAATGAAAAATAACCCTTCCAATATTGAAAGGCACTATCCATTAATTCAATCGAATATTATTTTCATAAGCAAATATGTTTGAAAAAATTAGCCAGCAAATGCATAAATAAATTACCTACATTGAAAGCTGTTACTGGCAGTTATGATAACATGTTTCCTGTTAACTAGTTTACATTTCTTTTGAAGAGAATTTCTGGCTGACAGTGTTTATGTCACAGATGGTATCCTCACCTGCTTCATTAAAGCCTGTTTAGAATACGCTTCTAATGTAGGTTTTATTCCATGTGAAGCCACCTAGAGATAATTTTAAATGATCATATCTACTAACAAACACGTAATCAAGAAGCTCTTAAAATTTTATTAAAATTCAGGTCTTTCACCATTAGCAAACCTGCTTCATTAACATATTAATAGATAATGTTCCTGCTCATAATTAGCGTGTATTTTCTTTGCATTATTGTAGTTGAAAGAATTCAGGTGGGGCTTGATAGAAAGGTTTTTTTTTTTTTTTTTTTTTAAATTTCTGCCAACAAAGCATCCGGGGAGAACAATTGAGGCTCCTGACCACCATTTCCATTTTAATCATGTGCTTCCTCTCCTCCAAACACACACTTTTCTCCTCTTAAACTTCATTTTATCATTTATTTTCCCCATATTCTGCCCAGTATGAATTATAGAGATGATACGCAATGAACTACACGTAAATGGGCAAGGACTTGGCCCACTCTCTGAAGGTGAATGCTAGCTGCAAGGGAAAATGAAGGTACAAGATTATCCTCATCTAGAGTTTGAGAGAAGTTGGACCGTGAAACCTGGGAAGAAGCTCATCTTTTTCTTTAAAATAATAATTAAAAGCAAACAAACACTCATTCAAAATGTGAACATCTAAAACAGAGAATATAGATATGTCTGTAAAAAGACATAGCTGTTTCAAGGAATGGTATACTACAGAGAAGAATAATTCAGGGAGCCACCTAGGGAGTTTTTGTTTTTTATGACCACAAAATTACATCAAATCTGTAACTGAGATCCTTGGAATAAAGCCACAGCATGTTATTCTCACTGAAATAATGTACTAGTTGAGGCTTATATTAGCAAAACAGGGTGGCATTGGTTTTATTTCTCAAGGTACAAATCTCATCTTAAATAAAAGAGAAAATTACATTTATACTAAAAATAGCAATTATCTTCTAATATGGTCTAAATAATTAGCCAACACTGTTTACCACAACTGTCCTGAAGCCACAGCTTTCCGTGACTTTAGAGCTCATCTCCGACATGAGACAGAAGCTGCCCACACATTCTGGGCATCTTGGAACCTCTTGTATGGGCCAGGGATGAGTTTTACTTACTAGGAGAGCACATTATTGTCCTGCTGCATTTGGGTATCAGTTCTAGAGTTTCAGGTCTTAGACAACATAGGGTCCACCCCACTCATTTTACCCAGGAGCAAATGCAGGCCCAGAAAAGTTCAGCAATTCTCTCTAGGCCTCTCAGCTTGTTAGGGGCAGAGTTGGGACCAGGATTAAGACCTTCTGATTTTTTTTTTTTTTTTTAACCTCATCTCTTTCTTACAGTTTGCTAGCTCTGATTTTCTCAATGAGAGAAAAAAATGAAATTATGTCTATGGACTATTTTAATAAAGTTATGTAACATGCTGGCTGGGAGAAGAGAGTGAGTTGAATATGATCACAAATAACTTTTTCATCCTCTACCCAGGACATTATGTGGATAAACCCGTTGCCTTGAGTTGATTCTGACTCATAGTTACCCTATGGGACAGAGTAGAACTGCTCCATAGAGTTTCCAAGGAGTGGCTGGTAGATTCAAACTGCCAACTTTTTGGTTAGCAGCCAAGCTCTTAACCACTGCTCCACCATGGCTCCATCATGTGAATAAAGGGGTCAAATATGGTAGTGAAGATTTAGCCTAGTAAGTTAGGAGTGGTGCTGCCTATTTGCCCTTTTAACAGTGTGATCCCGGCCTACTATCTCTATGTTGCTGAATTAAACCCACAGGATTTAGTACAGCAGTATCCATTAGAACTTTCTGCAGTGATGGAGTTGTTAGATATCTGCAATGTCCCATATGGGAGCCACTAGGCACATGTGGCTACCAAGCCCCTAAAATGTACCTAGTGCAACTGAGGTTCTGAATTTTTAATTTTATTTAATTTAAACTCATTTAATTTTAAATAGTCACATTTGGCTAGTGACTATTGTATTGGACAGCACAGATTTAGTATATCCCATTGAAGAATTAGATGCAGACAATGCCAGTGAGCTAGAGACCCCTGGTGGAGGGGATTGTTATCTGCAAGGCATGGAGCACAAGTTATTAGAAAGGTGGATGATTTTTTTTTTTAAGATGAAGATATTTCAGGGTTATTCGCGTATTTTGATGCTAATACCACCACTTAATATGACATGCAAATGCTCTAGGTATTAAAGGATGAGATCATGAAGAACGCAGGGGCTAATTATTATATTGATTAATGTTCATTGTGATGATATCAAGCCTCTGTTATTAGCTTATTAAAAAGACCCTGGCGAAATAGTTACAACTGTTTTAAAACACTGCACTTTGGTTGACTTGTATAAGTAGTGGAATATCCTGGGTTCCCAGGCAGGGCAAGAAACGTTATTCAGGATAGGAGATAATCTCAAGATGGATTATATTAATTAAGAGATGGTACAGCTTGGCCATGCAACAATGGGCTCAAACATAGCAACAATTTTGAGGATGGCACAGGATTGGGCAGTGTTTCATTCTGTTGTACACAGGGGTTGCTATGAGTCAGAACCCAGTCAACGGCACCTAATAACAACACCAATAGCTTGGCTGAAGTCTGCACTGAATTCAAGACAACAGCTGCTTGATCACTTGACTGGAAAAGAAATGCCAATGCTGTTTCCACCCCATCAATGACACACGACCACACTAAGTTGACTCTATAATGTTAACATGATCTGATGTCCTCATATTAGGTTTAAAAGGGTGGATTTTTGCCTTCTTATCTCTCTTAAAGCGTGCTCCCTAAAATGGAGTTTGCTGATATATTTGGTTCCTTTCCGACTTCTCTGCCTTCCATATTGCTTGTTTTCCTCTTTGGCCATCAAAAGCCATAATTACTCAAACCACAGTTCTTATATATTCACTCTGCAAGGAATGTGAGGGTTCCTTTTCGTTTTTCTGGCCATTCTTACATCTTCTTAAACCCCATCTTTGCTTGACTTCAATCCTAAGACTCCTACTTCCATAACTGAAAACTCCCAGAGTACATATGAGAGCGGCTGCTGGCTGATCCTAATGATCATCAAACTAAGAGAACTCTCAATTTTTAGCTAGCATACACTAAACATTTTCTAAATATAAACTTCTTGAAATAATGCTAAGTGTATGCTAGTTATTATTACATAGAACTTTAAGAATTTTATGTAGCTAAGCCTGTTATTTGGAGCCCCAGTGGCAGTGGTTAAGAGATTGGCTGCTAACCAAAAGGTCAGCAGTTTGAATCCACCAGCCATTCCTTGGAAACCCTATGGGGCGGTTCTACTCTGTCCTATAGGGTCGCTATGGAGTTGGAATCGACTCAACAGCAATTTTTTTTATTGTACTTTAGATGAATGTTTACAGAACAAACTAGCTTCTCATTAGTTAGTACACATATTGTTTTATAACGTTGGTTACCAACCCCATGACATGTCAGCACTCTCCCTTCTCGACCTTGGGTTCCCTATTACCAGCTTTCCTGTCCCCTCCTGCCTTCTAGTGCTTGCTCCTGGGCTGGCATGCCCCATTAGTCTTGTTTTGTGAGCCTGTCTAATCTTTGGCTGAAGGGTGAACCTCAGGAGTGACTTCAGTACTGAGCTAAAAGGGTGTCAGGGAGCCATACTCTTGGGGTTTCTCCAGTCTCTGCCAGGCCAGTAAGTCTGGTCTTTTTTTGTTAGAATTTTGTTCACCATTTTTCTCCAGCTCTGTCCAGAACCCTCTATTGTGATCCCAGTCAGAGCAGTCAGCATTGGTAGCTGGGCACCATCTAGTTGTACTGGACTCAGTCTGGTGGAAGCCATGGTAGTTGTGGTCCATTAGTCCTTTGGACTAATCTTTCCCTTGTGTCTTTAGTTTTCTACATTCTCCCTTGTTCCCAAAAGGGTGAGGGCAGTTGGAGTACGTTAGATGGCCACTTACAGGCTTTTAAGACCCCAGATGCTACCCACCAAAGTAGAATGTAGAACATTTTCTTTATAAATTATGTTATGCCAGTTAAGCTAGACGTTTCCTGAGACCATGGTCCCCACAGCCCTCAGCCCAACAATTCAGTCCCTCAGGGAGTTTGGATGTGTCTATGGAGCTTCCATGACCTTTCCTTGTGCAAGTTGTGCTGGCTTCCCCAGTACTGTGTACTGTCTTACCCTTCACCTAAGTTACCACTTATCTATCGTCTATTAAGTATTTCCCCCCACCCTTCCCATCCCTCATAACCAACAAAGATTGTTTCTTTTTGTGTGTAAACCTTTTCATGAGTTCTTATAGTAGTGGTCTCATCCAATATATGTCCTTTTGTGATGGACTTATTTCACTCAGCATAATGCCCTCCAGATTCATCCATGTTGTGAGATGTATTACAGATTCATCATTGTTCTTTATTGTTGCGTAGTATTCCATTATGTGTATGTACCATAGTTTGTCTATCCATTCATCTGTTGATGGGCATCTAGGTTGTTTCCATCTTTTCACTATTGTGAACAATGCTGCAGTGAACATGCGTGTGCATATGTCTATTTGTGTAACAGCTCTTATTTCTCCAGGATATATTCCTAGAAGTGAGATTGCTGGATAGTATGGTATTTCTATTTCTAGCTTTCTAAGGAGGCACCATATCATTTTCCAACATGGTTGTGCCATTTTGCATTCCCACCAGCAGTGCATAAGAGTTCCAATCTCCCCACAGCCTCTCCAACATTTGTTCCCTTTCCATATAAAGTCAATGGTTGTTTTATCCATCTCTTTAAAGAATGCTGTTGGTATTTGGATAAAGATTGCGTAGTATTTGTAGATTGCTTTGGGTAGAATGGTCATTTTCACAATGCTGAGTCTACCTATCCATGAGCATGGTATGTTTTTCCATTTATGTAGATCTCTTTGGGTTTCTTGCAGTAGTGTTTCATAGTTTTCTTTGTATAGGTCTTTTACATCCCTGGTTAGATTTATTCCGAAGTATTTTTTTTTTTTTAGGGGCTATTATAAATGGTATTGTTTTCCTGATTTCCTTTTCGTCATTCTCTTTATAGGTATATAGGAATCCAACTGACTTTTGTATGTTTATCTTGTATCCTGTTACTCTGCTGAATCTTTCTATTAGTTCCAGTAGTTTTCTCATGGAGTCTTTTGGGTTTTCTATGTATAGTATCTTATCTGCAAATAGGGACAGTTTTATTTCTTCCTTACCAATTTGGATGCCCTTTATTTCTTTTTCTTGCCTTATTGCTCTATCTAGGACTTGCAGCACAATGTTAAATAGGAGTGATGATAAAGGGCATCCTTGTCTTGTTCCTGTTCTCAACGGGAATATTTTCAGCCTGTCTCCATTAAGAATGATGTTGGCTGTTGTTTTGTATAGATTCTCTTTATTATGTTGAGGAATCTCCCTTCTATACCTATTTTATTGAGAGTTTTTATCAGGAATGGGTGTTGGACTTTGTCTAATGCCTTTTCTGCATCGACTGAGATGATCATGTGATTGTTTCTTTTATTTATGTGGTGGATTATGTTGATTGGTTTTCTAATGTTGAAATATCCTTGCATACCTGTATGAATCCTACTTGGTTGTGGTGTGTTAATTTTTTGATATGATGCTGAATTCTATTGGCTAGAATTTTGTTGAGAATTTTCGCATGTATATTCATGAGAGATATTAGTCTGTAATTTTCTTTTTTGTGGTGTCTTTGCCTGGTTTTGGTATCAGGGTTATGCTGGTTTCATAGAATGAATGCAGAAGTATCCCTTCCTTTTCTATGTTCTGAAATAGTTCAAGCAGTACTGGTGTAAGATCTTCTCTGAATGTTTGCTAGAATTCTCCAGTGAAGTCATCTGGACCAGGACTGTTTTTTTTGTTAGGAGTTTTTTTAATTACCTTCTCAATCTCTTCTCTTGTTATGGGACTGTTCAGATTTTCAACATCATTTTGTATTAGTTTGGGTAAGGAGTGTGTTTCTAGAAATTTGTTCATTTCCTCTAGGTTTTCAAATTTGTTGGAGTACTGTTTTTCATAGTATTCTGTTATGATCCTTTTCATTTCAGTTGGGTCTGTTGTAATGTCCCCCATTTCATTTCTTATTTGGGTTATTTGTGTCCTCTCCTGTTTTTCTTCTGTCAGTCTGGCCAGTGGTTTGTTGATTTTGTTGATTCTTTCAAAGAACCAACTTTGGGTTTTGTTGATTCTTTCTATTGTTTTTCTGTTCTCTATTTCATTTATTTCTGCTCTGATCTTTATTACTTCCTTTCTTCTGCTGGCTGTGCACTTTTTTTGCTGTTCTCTTTCTATTTGTTTGAGTTGTGTAGTTAATGTTTTGATTTTGTCCCTTTATTCTTTTTTGATGTGTGCATCTATTGCTATAAATTGTCCTCTGAGGACTGCGTTTGCTGTGTCCCAAAGGCTTTGGTATGATACATTTTCATTCTTGTTTGATTCTAGGAATTTTTTTTATTCCATCTCTGATTTCTTCTATTACCCAGTGGTTTTTAAGCAGGGTGTTATTCAGTTTCCATGTAATTTTTTTTTCCCTTGCTCTTCCTGTTGTTAATTTATACTTTGATGGTGTTGTGATCAGAGAAGATACTTTGTATTATCTCAGTGTTTTGGATTTTGTTGAGGGTTGTTTTGTGGCCTTAGATGTGGTCTATTCTGGAGAACATTCCACGTGCATTGGAAAAGAAAGTGTACTTTGCAGCTGTTGGGTGGAATGTTCTATATGTCTATGAGCTCAAGTTGGCTGACTGTGGCCTTTAAGTCTTCTGTATCTTTGCTGAGTTTCTTTCTAGGTGTTCTGTCCTTTACCAAGAGTGTTCTGTTAAAGTCTCCTACTATTATTGTGGAACCGTCAGTTTTTCTTTTCAGTGCTGTTAGGGTTTGTTTTATGTATTTTGGAGCCCGGTCATTTTGTGCATAGATATTTGTTACGGTTATGTCTTCATGATGGATCTTCCCTTTAATCATTACATAATGCCCTTCTTTGTCTTTTATGGTGGATTTTGTTTTAAAGTCTATTTTATCTGAGCTTAGTATTGCCACTCGTGTTCTTTCTTGGTAGCTGTTTGCTTGATATATTTTTTCCATCCTTTGATTTTTAATGAATTTAAGTCTTTATTTCTAAGGTGTGTCTCTTGTAGACAACATATTGATGGATCCTGTTTTTCAATCCATTCTGTCTCTCTCTGTCTCTTTATGGGTGCATTTAGGTCATTTACCTTCAGTGTATTTATTGATAGGTGTGAGTTTATTGTTGTCATTTTGTAGTGCTTTTTTTTTTTGTGATGCTGACTTTTTTTTGTTCCTCTTACTCTCCTGGGATGAATTCCTCTTGTTTGTGGATTTTTTTCATTTCTTTTGTTTTTGTAGATTTTGTTTTTACTGAGACTTTATGCTTTTCTTCTTTATTTTGATGAGTAGGTTTGTTAACTTTCTTTGTGGTTACCTTGAAATTTACCTATCTTATTAGGTTTGAACCAGTCTTTTATTACTTGGTATTGCCTTGCCTGCCTCTCTGTTTGGAAGTTCTATACCTACACCATTTATTCCCTCTTTTATTGTTCTGACAGTGTTGTTATTTATAGATTAAACTCACTGTTGTAAATCTTTTAGTTTTGAATAATCCTTGAGAGTTCATTTCCTAGGTTGGTATCTGGCTGGTGCGATCTTGGGTCCTAGATTCAGGCTGTGGTCTGATGTTGTTTATTCTCAAACAGAAGGACTCCCCTTAATAATTCTTATAATTTTGGTTTGGTTTTTACATATTCCTTTCATTTCTGTTTATCTGAAATATCCTAATTTCACCATCATATTCTAATGAGAGATTTGCAAGATATATTATTCTTGTTGGCATTTTTTCTTTCAAGCTTTTATATATGTCATCCCATTGCCTTCTTTCCTGCATGGTTTCTGCCAAGTAATCAGAGCTTAGTCTTATTGTTTCCCCTCTGAATGTGACTTTTCATTTTTCTTGAGCTGCTCTCAGGATTCTTTGTTTGTCTTTGGTTTCAGCGAGCGTAATTATGATATGCCTTGGTGATTTTCTTTTGGGGTCTATCCTATATGGGGTTCGTTGAGCTTCTCAGATGGTCAGCTTTTCATCTTTCATGATATTAGGGAAGTTTTCTGTCAGCAGTTCTTCAATGATCCTCTCTGTGTTTTCCGTTTACTCTCCCTGTTCTAGAACTCCGATCACTCACAGATTTTTGCATTTGATTGTATCCAACATCATTCTCGGGGTTTCTTCATTTTTCTTTGTTCTTTTTTCTGATTTTTCCTCACACAAAGTTGTATCCAGGTATTTGTCTTCAATTTCTCTGATCCTGTCTTCCATTATTGCAAACCTGCTCCTCAGATCTTTTATGACACTGTCCATTTCTGAAATCTTCTTGTTTATCTTTTGGATTTCTAATTGTTTTTCTATGATTTCTAGTTGTGGATTTATTTTGACATTTTGTTCTTGTCTTATTTTCCTAAATTCTTCCATTGTTTTGTCTGTCCTTTCCATGATTTTGTCTCCCTTTTCTATAAATTTGTCTATTTTTTCCTCATTTTTGTCTGCTTTTTGCTTCAACCCTTGGATAGCTCTGAATATCAGAGATTTGAATTCCCTATCAGGTAGTTCCAGTGTCTTCTTCTACTGTAAAGTCATCTGGTGTTTTATTTTGGATGCCTACTGAAACCATCCTGTCCTGTTTTTTTATATGTTTTGATATTGTCTGCAGTCTTTGGGACATTCAGTAGTTATTTTATTCATTTATTGACTGTAGATTTGTTTGCTTCATCCTGCTTTTTTGATTTATTTGGTAATGTCTGAGCAGGCAGGTTGTGCGTTCTTTGTTATTTGATCATCTGTGGATTTGATACTTTTCATCTCCTTGTCCAATGGGCAGGGCCAGTTGCTCAGCTATAGTGCAGCAGGGCAGGTCCAGTAAAGGGAAGGGGCTGGGATGGGTTGTTTGTGGAAGGCACTGGGGCCAACAGGGAGGCTGGAGGTCAGTGCAGGGCAGGTTCTGGTAGGCCATGCCTGTGCTACTCAGGAGTATGATGCTCAGTGCATGGTGCAGATAGGCAGGAGGGAAAAGGGAGATTGCGATGTGTGGAGCTAAGTAGGTATGGGAAAGAAGAGAAAGAGGAAGAGAAACAGGAGCCAAAAAAAGGGGGGGGGGCTAAGGGAGCCTCCTGTTTGAGTGGAGAGATGAGAAACTGAGAAATAAAGAAAAGGAAAAAAGAAAAAGAGAATAAATGAATACAAATTAAAATAAAAAAAGGAAAGAAATGCCCCCAGGGATCCCGACGGCCACTGGGGAAGTGGCTCCCAGGCCTTGGGGCATAGAATGTCTAGAAGGAGTGGAGAAGACACACAGTATCAGGTATTCAGGAGACAGGAAAAAAAGGTAAGAAAAGAGAGATAAGAAACCAAGAAATGAAGAAAAGGAAAAAAGAAAAAGAAAACAAAAAATAAATAAATAAAAGGCCCCAGGGATCCCAGTGGAGTGGCAGCGCGGACTGCAAAAGTGGTTCCCTGGCTGAGCAGCACTTCAAGACTGACAAGAAGAAGCAGAGATGGTACACGGAGCCAGGTGTTCAAGAGAAAGTTAGGGGAGGAGGTGAGAGAGAGGGAAGAAATCAAAAGAAGCTGAAAAAAGCAACGCTAGCAACAAAGAAATGGCACTGAAGGAGCCAGCTGGTGGGGGCAGGGCAAATCCAAGTGGCACGGAGCTGGCGCCTCCTGGCCGAGTGACTGCGGCCTGCCAAGAAGTGGCAAAGGCCAAGCAGGGGGAAGGGGGGGTGGGAAAACGTGTATCACTGGTTACCAGGTGCTCTCTCTCCTGCTGGGAGCTCCATGAAGCTGCTTTCCCATACTCTCTGTCTGCTGATCTCTGACAGGAGTTCAAGATGGTGAATCTGTACCACTTTAGCTGATAGGGGAACTCTGCTCCATATCTCTCCTCAATCTCTGTTCTCTGTCAGTTTCTTATTCCATTTGGCACTTGGTTGAGTTCTTTATCTCTTCATTTCCAGAATTGATGTTTGTCTCTGTTTTACTTTGTTTTTTGGGTCTTTGCTGTGGAGGAACAGCATGGTACTTCTGTCTATAGCACCATGTTGGCTCCGGCAATGGGTTTTTATATCTAGTTAGTGTTCATGTAAGCAAAAAATTACAGTGAGAAAGTTTGAATCTAAAACATCTGAAAGATTCATACATGTCCTTATAGACTTTAAACAGATACCTTTCTTTGAATCATCAAATTTTAAACTAGCTCTATATTGATGGCCAGAGAGGCAGCTCTGATGTAGTTTGCACTTTGGAGTCAGACAGATTTACTGGTTGTGTGACCTTGGCCAAATTACTTAGCTTTTTTATTCTAGTTTCCTCCTCTGTAAAATGTGTAATACCAACTGTCTCAAAGAACTGGGTAAGAATCAAACAAGATAGTATATAAAGTGCCTCACAAATGGAAGATTCTCAGGAACTGGTAGCCATGATTAGAAGTACAACAAAATAGATGATGCTAAGAGGCAGTTAGAAGGAGCCCTGAAGGAGGTATCAATACTTGGATTAAGGCTGAGTTTGTCACCTATTAACCACATGACCTTAAACTGCACACTTAACGCCTCTGACTTTCAATTTCCTTATCTATAAAATGGGAATAACATTTAACCTTGTGAACCTCAAATGATTATTTCGAAGCTCAAATGAGATAATACTCCTCAAATGCATTGAAGTCATACTGATGAGTCCCAAAGCCTTGTTTTACGAATTTAATAAATTGTATTAAAGAAATATAAAGAAAACTCGATTTACAGCAGGGGGTTGTATTCCTGATTTTCTTCAACTGTTAAGAGTTGAAAATGACCTTATACCATGAGAGGACCCTTCAGCCTACAAAAGATCTTAAGTAATATTAGTATATTAAGTAGTATTATCTTAACCATTATTATTACTTCAGCAATAATTTGGGTTGAATCATCTTGTGCGATTTTTTACTCTTTCCACTTACCTGGGAAATAGAATGATGAGAAAAGTATACTTATTTCAATGGATGAAACTGTAATACTTCCTAGCATTATTTTTCTTCAATACTAGACGTATCTTGGCCTCTGTTTTTAAACAGAGCAAGTAAAACAGAACATACAGTAGATAATCAGTTCAGCAGGGGTTGTCAATTCTTTCTTGTAAAGGGCCAAATAGTAAATATTTTCAACTTTCTAAACCACATGATCTCTGTTGTCTCAACTATTCATCTCTGCTGTAGTAGCTTAAATGCAGCCATAGACAATAAATAAATGTATGTGACTGTGTTCCAACAAAAGTTTATTTACAAAGATGGGCAGTAGGGGTTGGCCCTTGGGTCATAGTTTTCAACCCCTCATTTCAAGACTCATTGCTTGGGTTTTTGAGCCTCCAGGAGTGTTCAGTGAGAATAAAGGAGTAAAGTTCATTAACCAAGGTTGTTAAAGCAAGAGAGACCAGGAAGGAATGGAAAATCATAGTGTCAAGATATTGTTCCCACTTAGATAAAATACGGTGTTGAATATTTAGAAATGTCAACATGTAGACAATATATCTGTATATTCCTCAATTCTCCTGAAAGTTTAGTGATCTTAATTTAATATAATATATGCATCATACTTTAGCTGACAAATATAAAATGGCAGTAATAGAGAGGAAAAATACATTTCCTAATATGGCTCTTTCTGTGTTATTTATGCATGGTAACCATGCTAAGAATTGAAACACAAATGCTCAACACAGCGTAACGGTTGATCTCTTCATGGCCAAGAAAATCTGGGATAATATTTTCACCACAGTGTTCCAAGAGTTATATGTGTAAATCCCTCTGTATCAGGGGAAGAATACATCAAGGGTCTCCTGCACCGCTGAGAAAATGAAGAGTTCGAGCTGAAGAATTTCATCCTTAACTTACTGGAACAAACTGGAATTTTGCCAGTATGCTACCACAAAAGGAAACAATATGATTTTGCTAGCACCCTGAAATATTAAAAGTTAATATTGGAATGCAACAAGTTGGACTTTGGATGGATTTTAAGATTTTATTTGGAGCTAACATGCCTTTGAAAATAGTTTTCTTTAAATATCAGTAATTTATGTTATATTTTGTATGGGGACTACTCACCTTTGTGGTTATTTGTGTACTGAATTAAGAATCATTCACACTTGTATTTATAATTTGATTCTGTTAATTGGGCCATATAAAAGCAAGTTGCTTCCATCACCAAATAATCTTGAGAGTCCCTGGGTGTAGGGCTTAATTTTAAAATAAGTTGAGAAGTACTCAGGTTTGTCATGCATAAACTCATTTAGTTTCTTTTGCAAAGTAGTCAGGGCAAGGCATGCAAGTACGATCTTATGACTTTCATCTAGAATTGGAGAATCAGAATTAACAATTACAATTGCAATGTTAGTTCAATGGTTAGAGTCCCAATCTTTACACTTCCTGCTTTTACCTTTTACAAGTGGTCTGGGGAGGAAGGCTCAAACTCAGTGAGGTCCCTTGTAGCTAGAGTCTGAAGTCAGTGGAGGCAGCAGACAGAATCTCAGTCCAGAGTCTCAGTCTTCAGAAAGAGACTCTAAAGGAAGTTTCCATCTCTGTCTTCTGCCTATGAGTGAGCAGAAATTCAGGGTTTATATGTGAAATTCTCACCTTGGCTTCACACAATAAGGGCCAGTGTGATGTCAAGACTAGTGTATTATGTCTTCTGTTCAGGGTTAGAGATTAGCCGAACGTCGCATCTTTTCTTCAAGGTTAGAGATTAGGGAGGTTGTTTAGATTTATGTCTCAAGGCTAGTTTACAAGGATTAACTATGTTACCTTTTCTTTTATCACAGCATGCTGAGTAAAAGTCAACTTCAAGGTTGTTTATATTCTTCACATGCTTCTATGTCTAAGTTCATAAATTTTCTAAATAAATTTCTAATGAGTTGCAGATTTCTAATGACTTATAGTTAATGTTAGAGAGCCTCACAAAGGTAGACATATTTCTAAGTTCATATTATGAGTGCTTATACATATTTTGAAAGTATTTTGGAAGCATAATAGTGACTTATACATTATGGGATTTGAGAGCATCATAAAAACATACACAACAGTCCCCTTCCTGTGCTGTTATTGCATATTTGCTGAATGAGAGGACAAATACATGCAGAAAAGATACACGTGGATGTAAGAGAACATGTACACATTCTGGACCTCTTGCAAAACATTTCATAAGGACTTTGTTAACTTTTTTGCTCATCTGTTAATTGCAAAAAAAAAATGTATTCTCGAAGGAAAGAAAAGACTCCTCACCCATCTGATGCTGGGTTTCTTGGTGATATTTTCCCTCCCATCGTACTCATGTCACACATCAGCTTACCTCTCGTAAGTTTTGCCTCCCACACCCATCATTTACACCGCCTATAGCCTCCAAGCTTGGCCCTCATCTGGCTAGTTTGTTTCCTCCTAACCCATGAATAGCTCCCAGCCACCAGCCCAGTTCCTTGCCCCCTAGATGAATCCTGTCAGGGCCTACTGCATACTTTGCAGGGCCCAGCGCAAAATAAAAATGCAGACACTTTGTTCACAAAGCAGGAAAAAAGTCACTAAAGCTACTAAAAGATGAACTTGTCCCTTCTTCAGTCTCTCTCTGCACTTGCCATTTTTTTGTTCATTTGTTTGTTTGGTTGGTTGGTTGGTTTATTTTAAGATATTTTATGTCCCCCTTTAGGCATGAGAATTCTGGCTGCAATTGGTTTTTAGGACACATGAAGGCACCAGCACACTCACTGACTTCAAAGTTGTATTTTTTATTCAGAAATACCCAGGTCCTCAATTGCTGATCTAATGCTGCTGCTGCAACTGCTACTATAAAATAAGTCAGAAGTAAAGGCTTTTGTACTTGTCATAGGCTAGATGGTTGTTGTTAGGCGCCACCGAGTCGGTTCCGACTCATAGCGGCCCTATGTACAACAGAACCAAACACTGCCCAGTCCTGCGCCATTCTCACAATTGTTGCTATATTAGAGCCCGTTGTTGCAGCCACTGTGTCAACCCATCCTGTTGAGGGTCTTCCTCTTTTTTGCTGACCCTCTACTTTACCAAGCACGATGTCCTTCTCCAGGGAATGGTCCTTCCTAATAACATGTTCAAAGTACATGAGACGAAGTCTCACCACCCTCGCTTCTAAGGCGCATTCTGGCTTTACTTCTTCCAAGACAGATTTGTTCGTTCTTCTGGCAGTACGTGGTATATTCAATATTCTTCACCAACACTATAATTCAAAGGCATCAATTCTTCTTCAGTCTTCCTTATGCATTGTCCAGCTTTCGCATGCAGATGAGGCAATTGAAAATATCATGGCTTGGGTCAGTCGCACCTTAGTCCTCAAGGTGACATCTTTGCTTTTTAACACTTTAAAGAGGTCTTTTGCAGATTTGTCCAATGCAATATATCATTTGATTTCTTGACAGCTGCTTCCATGGGAGTTGATTGTAAATCCAAGTAAAATGAAATCCTTGACAACTTCAATCTTTTCTCTATTTATCATGATGTTGCTTATTGGTCCAGTTCCTAGTAAGGATTTTATTATGCTATAATACCTTGTTCCTCTATTAATAAATGGAGTGATTCCATATGATGAATCCTTGTGACACTTGATTTAGCAATAGGGTAAAACCACTCATCTGTCAGTTTATTATACTCTGGTGGCTTGTGCTGTGTTGCTGTGATGCTGGAAGCTTATGTCACTGGTATTGCAAAAACCAGCAGGGTCGCCCCTGGTGGACAGGTTTCAGTGGAGTTTCAGACTAAGACAGACTAGGAAGAAAGACCTAACGATCAGCCATTGAGAATCAGCCAATGAAAACCTCATGGATCATATAATCATGAAGATGGTACAGGACCAGGCAATGTTTCATTCTCTTATACATAAGTTTGCCATGGCTGGAGTTGACTCAACACCAACTAACAACAACATGTTTGAGAGCATAGGTTGTCAATCCTTCAGGTTTGACAAACTGGACTCCTCTTAGACCCAAAGGATTTATCTGGACATGTAGCTTCGGATGAGGTGAACTTGTCACTCAAATTAGGATGGAAGGCATAACTTCAGCCAGGCTGAAGGACCTCTGTTAGAACTTCAGGTGGCCACTGCCACCTCCACTGACTTGTCACTGATGGAATAGAATGTGTACTTCCAAGTACATAAAGGAGTTTTGCCCCCATCCACTGCCACCCCTGCCTCAGGGTTGAGCGCCGAGAAAGCATTGGAAATTTCTGCAAGAATGAGTTAGCACTGTTTTTAAAGTGGCTACCCCTCTAGCTTCCCCATTAGTTTACGCGATCGTTAAACACTGATGCCATATAATCTAAATATTTTATAATTTTAAATCTCTGACTGAGTCAAAAGTTTGTCCAAGAAATAAATGGGTTGCTTTGGGAACTAATTAAGTTAAAAAATACTCTCTGTTCATGTTATGGAAAAAAATATTTTGAAGGTACATAGAACTGAAGTTACATGTAAGTAAAGCAGACACAAAAGAAACGTTTCTTCTCCCCCAAATATCTCCCTTAACTGTACTTTATGGTGCCAAAACCCCAAATATTAACAATCACTTTATAGAATTAAACATTGTCCTTTGCAGGTATTAAAAATATAAATATCTATGGGTCCATGGAGCCCTGGTAGAGTAGTTGTTAAGAGCTCAGCTGCTAACCAAAAAGGTTGGCAGTTCAAATCTACCAGCTGCTCTTTAGAAATCCTATGGGGCAATTCTACTCTGTCCTATAGGGTCGCTATGAGTCAAGTTTTTTTGTTTTTATAGGTCCATGGGTAAATGTGAAAGAAAAAAAAAAAAAGGTCATTCAGTTAACACTTTGGTGATGGCACAAAAAAAAAGAGCTAGGAACGGTGAGCCAAAAAGGGTAGAGAACAGGAATACAGAAATTAAAAGTGAAAGGTAGGTTGTCCCATTGACAAACTTTGCCCATCATTCTGCCTTGGGTAGATTTTGAATAAATCTTATACTGTTATTGATTCATTATGTTTCCTTCAAGAGCCCATGGAAACATTCAAAAAGATTTCACTATCTGGCACACACAAGGAAGCCTTCATTGCCCTAAATTCTGTTTTAATTGACCAAAGAAAAGGTTCTTTCTCTATTACCTTTTCTAATTCCTCTATCCAGGTTATTTATCTCAAAGAATATTAGGAGCAAGAAGCCCTATTTACCCTTTAATGATCAATCCTACTGTCTGCTTGAAACCCTTTCTCCTTTTTATTGGAGTCGTAGGAGACCTGGTGGTGCAATGGTTAATCATTCGGCTGCTCAGGGGCAGACTATCCAATAGGCAAGGTAAACATGGTGCTTACCTTGCTTACCAGATCATCTGTAGTGAGTAATTTCATATTTTTTCACCACATCAAAGATTCTGCTTCTAGGTATGGCTGGCATCTGTCTCTCTCCCAAGCCCACAGAACCATCCTACAGAATCAAAGCCTCTTTTCAAATTAACAATCCTTGACGGGGGCGATGACCCAGTAAACAAGATAAGCTTACTTATGCTTACTAATCTGTAGTGAACAATTTCACATGTAGTGAAACCAATGTGAACCAAAAAGTTGGTGGTTCGAACCCACTAGCAGCTCCACAGGAACTGGTGACCTGCTCTGGTAAAGATTACAGCCTAGGAAACCCTATGAGGCAGTTCTACTTTGCCCTATAGGGTCACTATTAGTCAGAAGTGACTCTGGCACACAACAACAGTCTATATGAAGGTTGATTTAGGCTCTTGGGAAAGTGCACTTGTTTTATGAAAAACTTGCAGACAAGGGGGGCAGTTGACCTAAAGTAGGGCTGCTGGGTGAGAGTACAAGGGCCAACAAAGCAGAGTGCCCTGGGCTCACGGCCAGAGGATGTTGTCAATACTAAAATATTGGAAACATTGGCAGGTAGGCAGTTACTACACATATATTGGAAACCCTGGTGGCATAGTGGTTAAGATTTCAGCTGAAAACTGAAAACTGAAACGTCAGCAGTTCGAATCTACCGGGTACTCCTTGGAAACCCTATGGGGCAGTTCTGCTCTGTCCTGTACGGTCACCATGAGTTGGAATCAACTCGATGGCAATGGTTTTTAAACATATATTATCTTCAGGAACAGAGATAAAAAAAACTAAAAGAGGAAAACTAAATGTAAATTAATAGTAACTGGCATTGCTGCCGTTACTGGCCATTGCTATGCACCATACACTGTGCTAAGTGGTTTACACACAGTTAATCCACATAATAACTCCAGGAGATACTACTGTCTTTATAACAATGAAGAAACTGAGACTCAGAAAAGTTAAACAACCTGACCAAGGCCTCACATCTGGTAAACTGATCTCTATATATGTAATGTTAAGATGATCTAAGACCTCTTATTCTGTAAAGAATCCTGGAAAATTATTTGTCAAGCCAAGATCCCAGGGAATAGTTGGGAGCTGGGTAGGCAGAAACCTAAAGTTCCATTTTGGAATCTTCTATTTGTGTGGTATAGAATTAAAACTGGTGTTCTCATTGATGGAGTAGCTGTTTTCCAAAACAAGTTGCTTGTTTTTTTCCAGAGATCTGAGTATCTTCCCCCCAGAGTGTAAAATGCACTTTAGAGCTTTAACTCATAACAAAGGGAAATATGTCCTATTCTAACTTATTTTGAACCAACCCCTGTAGTTCTATGATTTGTTCATCTTTGATAAAATGTTCTTCCCAAACAGGCTGATTTTATGGATTTTCCTGAGCTGTGTTAAATAGCATCCCATTAGTATCAACATGAATGAGGATTTGCAGGGGTAGGTTATCCAATAAGCAAGGTAAGCACAGATTCACTTGTGCTTACTTACTAATCTATATGAGCGATTTCACATGGGTTTCACCACGCCACATCAAAGTGAAACCGATGTGAAATTGTTCTCTACAGATTAGTAAGTAATCACAAGTAAGCCCCTGCTTACTTTGCTTACTGAGTCATTCACCCCTGTCAGGGATTATACATTTGAAAAGAGGTTTTGATTCTGCAGAAAGGTGCTCTGCGGTTGGGAGAGAGACAGATGTTAGCCATACCTAGAAGCAGAATCTTTGATGTGGTGAAAAATGTGAAACTGTTCACTACAGATTAGCAGGTAAGCATAAGTAAGCCCGAGCTTCAGAGGCATAACTAAGGCATGGCGGGTAGGGTGCGTGCCCTGGGCACCACTTGAGGAGGGGCACAAATGAGCAGTTTCTATTGGCCATAGCAGTTTCCGTCACCAGCTGTGGGAGATCATTCAGCAATTTAAAACTAATTGCCATAGGCGCTATTTCCATAGATAGATCCCTGCCAGGCTTACCTTGCTTATTGGATAATCTGCCCCTGATGGAGGGAGGGGTGGGCTTGGCACAAAAGTATGGCCTCTTATTAGTTGTTATTCGGATACTGTATTTGTCTGCACTGATTCAATGTCAGGGAGAAAAGGCTCATAGGAGATTATGTAGAAGAACTATGCTACACTTTACAGCTTTTCTTAAGCCCTCGGAGTAAAGAATTGACTGCTACTTAGACATCCAGAATTATGTGACATTTTGACTCTAAATTTTTAAAAATCACATGCAGCAATTTGTTAAATTTAAATAATGTTACAAAAATATTTTAAAAATCAGTGAATGAAATGAGCTGCTGAATTTAGGGATATGATTGGAGGAAATACAGCCATTCACTCAAACTAGTAGGATTTATAGCAATAAATAAACCCAATAATAACACCTAACTCTGCTGAATCTCACCGTGAGGTGACCATTAGAGTTTGTGCCACTGGACTGGGTTATATAGGGAACAACCACTAAACCCTGGTGTGCAGGAAATTCAAAACTTTAAGTCCCAGATAAGTAATATTCATAGCCTGTTTTCAGCACATTTTCCAAATTGTTAAAGGTCCTTCGTTGCTGTTAGGTGCTGTGGAATCAATTTCCATTCGTAGTGACCCCCATGTGACAGAGTAGAATTGTCCCATATGGTTTTCTTGGCTGTGATCTTTCAAAATATTTTATTTATTTTTGTGGCACTATACACAACCAAACACACATCTAGTCACAATTTCCACACGAACAGCTCAATAACATTGGTTGCACACTTTGTGTTGAGTCACCATTCTATCTCTACCCATATTGTTTTATCACCATTCATTTAGGTTCTCTGCCCCTTTACGTTCTCATCTGTGCTTTAGATTAACTGTGTTGTCAGTTTACACTCATATAAAACCCGTCGCCGTAGAGTTGATTCTGACTCATAGCGACCCTATGGGACAGAGTAGAACTGCCCTGTGAGGTTTCCAAGGAGCGGCTGGTGGATTCAAACTACTGACCTTTTGGTTTGCAGCTGAGCCCTTAACCACTGCGCCACCAGGGCTCCTTACGCTCATACAGATAATTATTTTTTAAGAGTGCTATGCTCAAGGCAAACATTCTTTATTAACTGGGCTAAACTGTTGTTTAGTTTAATGATAGCTTCATGGGATAGTTTTGTTTTGTTTTTTTTTTTAATTGTACTTTAGGTGAAGGTTTACAGAACAAACCAGCTTCTCATTAAACAGTTAGTACACATTGTTTTGTGACATTTGTCAACAAACCCATGACATGTCAACACTCTCCCTTCTCTACCTTGGATTCCCGATTACCAGCTTTCCTGTCCCCTCCTACCTTCTAGTCCTTGCCCCTGGGTTGGTGTGCCCCTTTAGTCTCGGTTTGTTTTATGGGCCTGTCTAATCTTTGCCTGAAGGGTAAACCTCAGGAGTGAGTTAAAATGGTGTCTGGGGGCCATACTCTTGGGGTTTCTCTAATCTCTGTCAGGCCAGTAAGTCTGGTCTTTTTGCTGTGAGTTAGAATTTTGTTCACTATTTTTCTCCAGCTCTGTACAGGACCCTCTATTGTGATCCCTGTCAGAGCAGTCAGTGGTGGTAGCTGGGTATCATCTAGTTGTACTGGTCTCAGTCTGGTGGAGGCTATGGTAGTTGTGGTCTGTTAGTCCTTTGGACTAATCTTTTCCTTGTATCCTGTTCTCTTCATTCTCTCTTGCTCCTGAAGGGGTGAAACCAGTGGAGTATCTTAGATGGCCGCTCACAGGCTTTTAAGACCCCAGACACTACTCAGCAAAGTAGAATGTAGAACATTTTCTTTAAAAACTGTTATGCCAATTGAGCTAAATGTTCCTTCATGGGATAGTTTTGGTTTAAGGTTTAAAGATTATTTCCAGGCATTAGATTCAGGGGTTCCCCCAGTCTCAATGAGTCCAGTACGTCTGGTTTCCACATGAATTGGAAGTTCTGTTCTACACTTTTCCTCCTTTCGATCAGGATTAATCTATTGCGTCCTTAATCAAAACGTTAAGTGATGGTAGCCAGGCACCATCCTTTTCTTCTGGTCTTGTGGTAATGGAGGTAGCAGTTTATGGAGGCAGTTAAACCTGCAGTCCATTTCTTTCTCTGATTCCTGGGTCTCCTTTTTCTTCTGCTGTTTCAGGTGTATAGAGACCAATTGTATCTTGGGTAGCTGCTCACAAGCTTTTAAGATGCCAGGCACTACTCACTGAACTAGGTGGTAGAATAGAACAACATTAGTCAGTTGACTGGATAGACTCACCAACTGGCTATAATCTTTATGAAAGCAGATCACCAGGTCTTTCTCCAGTGGAACTGCTGAGTGGGTCTGAATCATCAATCTTTTGTTTAGCAGCCAAACAGTTAACCATTGTGCCACCAAGGCTCCTTAAGGTCATCTAATTGCATACAATATTTACAAAAATCTAGTAGAACTTTCCCAATCCTTCAGAAGAAACTGAGGTATAAAGAAGAGATTCACCCAAGATTGTATAGAAAATCAGCAGCAGAACTAGGGTAAATAAAAATAACTGTATTATAACAACAACAATAACACTTTGTTCCCTCAAAACTATAGTCCCCGAATACCCTGCTAACTCAGAACTGAAACCACTCCTGAAGTCCACCTTTCAGCCAAAGATTAGAGAGGCCTATAAAACAAGTAAAATAACACATGTGAGAAAGGCAGGAAGGGACAGGAAACCTGGATGAATGGACATGGGCAACCGGAGTATAAAGGGAAAGGGGGAGAGTGCTGACATATTGTGGGGATTGCAACCAATGTCACAAAACAATTTGTGTACACATTTTTGATTGAGAAGCTAATTTGCACTATAAACTTTCACATAAAACACAATTAAAAAAAATAACACTTTGTGAATATTTGTTGGTTAAAAAGCACTCTTACTTACATTAAATAAGATATGGGTATCCCAAAAGAGATGGTGTGGGGGGGACTTTTGACTTGAAGTAACTTTAAGCTGTTCACTGTTAGTTGGGGGACACAGACAGGGTGGGACAGGGTGACTGCAGTAGCCAATAGCTAGACTTGCCCAATGGACATGATGGACAGTAGGATAGAGACTACTAAATGGATTTTGCATAGTGTTGGCATAGAAAGAATTTAAAGGCCCAGAATCTGAACATTATGCCCGCATGATGTAACACAAGTATTGCTCTAAATGATAGAACATAGTGTGTTGGTGTGGCTGGAGATATAAAGGTCTTGTGCTTCTCCAGGTGGGTATAACATCTCATTCTAAGCAGGCTGACAATAGGCATTGAATTTTGAGTGTGCCTCCCTGAGATATGAGGGAGGCAATGGGAAGCCATATATATCTATAGCAACTTTGCACTGCTTATTAACTATTTAGGAGTAAGTAAACATAAAAGCAATCTTGAACCGAGTCTAAGTTATTGTTCTCACTCATCCTTGATCTGGAACCAAATTTCATGGTCTGCTTAATACAGTGTAATCAGGCTCCCTTGGCTAAAACCAAGCCTCAAATAATCTGAATTATGGGTTATTCAGTCCAGCTTAAATTTATATTTAGAAAACAAACAAATAATTTGCCAACTTGTCAAGGCAATAATCCACTAAAAGTAGGCAGCTTCTGCATTTAGACTATTGTGATATTCACAATTTTATCTAAGTAAACCTGGTGGATGCTTACTTTATATTTGTGTTGCTAATAGGATGATTCTTATTTCCCCAAAATGAAAGTTTTGTTTTAAGGGTTAGTTGAAGTTTCTGCCTCCAGTAACAAAACTGCAAGCAAAGGCAATCTCCTACTTAAAAAAAAACAACAACTCTTTATATGTACAAATATAAAGAGCTCAGAGAAATTGATAAGACAACATTATGGCCCCAAAACTAAATGAGCAAGGGACAAAATCAGGCAATCAGCAGCTTAGATAGTGGTTATGGTTCAGAGTCTCTCACAAAGATTCAGTCAAAGTGTTGCCTGGGGCTACAGCCATCTCAAGGCTCAGTTGGGGAGGATCTGCTTCCAAGATCACTCACATGGCTATTGGCAAGCCTTAGAAGATTTGCTTTCAAGCTCTCCATAGGGCTTTCTGATGATATTGCAGTTGTCTTCCTACAGTAATTCTGATCTAGCTTCCTCCAGACTGAACAATCCAAGAGAGAGCATCCAAGATGGGAGCCACCATCTTCTTATAACCTAATCTTGGAAGTGACATTCTATCACTTCTGTTGTATTCTATTCATTAAAAGGGAGTCAATAAGCCTGACCCACACTCAAGAGGAGGGGATTTAAAAAGGGCATAAATACCAGGATTGGAGGAATTATTGGAGCCATTTTACATGCTGCCTATCACACTCTTCCCTCTGGCCCCCAATAATTCACATCCTCCTGAGGTCCCCAAAAATCTCACCCCATTCCAGCATCTGTTCAAAGTTCAGGTCCAGAATCTCCTCATATAAATCAGGTTCTGGTGTATTTTCTTTTTTTTTTTTTAAGACGAAGTCTCACCATCCACCCTTCTAAGGAGCATTCTGGCTGTTCTTTTTTTTTTTTTATTGTCATAATTAAATGAAGTTTACACTTCAAGTTAGTCTCCCATCCAAATTTTTTTTTTAAATACATTGTTATGAGACCCCAACCGCTCACCCCATTCTGCGACAGCACACTCCTCCTCTCCGCCCCTGATTCCCCATGAACATTCAACCATTTCCTAACTCTCTCTGCCTTCCCCTCTCACCTCTGGACAGAAGCTGCCCCTTTGGTCTCTTGTATCTACTTCACTAAGAGGCACATTCTTCACGAGTATCACTTTATGTCCCACAGTCCAGTCCAATCCCTGTCTGAAGAGTTGGCCTCGGAAATTGTTTCAGTTCTGGGGTGATGGAGAGTCCAGGGGCCATGCTTTCTGGGGTGCCTCCAGTATCAGTCAGACCATTAAGTCTGGTCTTCTTACTAGAATTCGAGTTCTGCATCACATAGTTCTACTGCTCCATCAGGGACCCTCTGTTGTGTTCCCTGTCAGGACGTTCATTGGTGGTAGCCAGGCACCATCTAGTTCTTCTGGTCTCAGGCTGATGAAGTCTCTGGTTTATGTGGCCCATTCTGTCTCTTGGGCTAATACTTTCCTTGTGTCTTTGGTGTTCTTCGTTCTCCTTTACTCCAAGTGGTTGGGACCAATTGATGCATCTTAGATGGCTGCTTGCAAGCTTTTAAAACCCCAGACACCACTCACCAAAGGAGGATACAGAACATTTTCTTAATAAGTTTTGTTATGCCAATTGACATAGATGTCCCCTGAAAGCATGGTCCCCAGAACCCCATCTCTACTACTCTGTCTCTCAAAGTATTTGATTGTATTGAGGAAACTTCTTAGCTTTGGTTTAGTCCAGTTGTGCTGGCTTCCCCTGTACTGTGTGCTGTCCTTCCCTTCACCTAAGATGATTCTTATCTACTATCTAGTTAGTGAATAACCCTCACCCTCCCTCCCCACTCCCGTAACCATCAAAGAATGTTTTCTTCTGTGTTTAAACCTTTTCCTGAGTTCTTATAACAGTGGTCTTATACAGTAGTTGTCCTTCTGTGACTGACTAAATTCACTCAGCATAATAAGTTCCAGCTTCCACAATGTTATATGATGTTTCACAGCTTCATCATTCTTCTTTATTGTTGCATAATGTTCCATTGTGTGGATATACCATAGTTTGTTTATCCATTCATCCATTGATGGGCACCTAGGTTGCTTCCATCTTTTTGCTATTGTGAACAGTGCTGTGATGAAAATGGGTGTGCATATATGTATTCGTGTGACGGCTCTTGTTTCTATAGGATATATTCCAAGGAGCGGGATAGCTGGATCGTATGGAACTTCTATTTTTAGCTTTTTAAGGAAGTGCCAAATCGATTTCCAAAGTGGTTGTACAATTTTACCTTCCCACCAATAGTGTATAAGTGTTCCAGTCTCTCCACAACCTCTCCAGCATTTGTTATTTTGTGATTTTTGGATTAATGCTAGCCTTGTTTGGGTGATATGATATCTCATTGCAGTTTTGATCTGCATTTCTCTAATGGCTA
>NW_004443979.1:4385165-4387271 GCF_000243295.1 Trichechus manatus latirostris
ACTCAGAGTCTGTGGACCCCTGATACCTGTGCCCAGCAAAGGAGCTGTGCCGACCCTGTGTTCCTGGCTTAGGGGAGCCAGTAGCTTATTTGTTCCCTCTCCAAGGGCAGGAGAATGGGTCAGGGCGCCTTTTGGGATCTACTTCAGGTCCAGCAGACTCCCAGTGTGGAGCTTGGAGGGAGGAGGTAAAAGGGAGGGAGGTTTTTCCAAATGGGCTTTTTTTTTTTAATCACTGCAAAAGGCCTCACTCGTGTACTTATCTTAGCCACTTGGGAGATGCTTTTCACTGGTTCGGAGCATCCAAGCAGAATCTCTGCTACCAGGTCTCTCTCGATGTGGAAACTGCTTCCAGAGCGCAAGCACAGCACAGCTGTTTGCCTGCTTCACTGCAGACCGGCGTGGCTGCAGTGCTGCAGTTTTGCTGCCGTGGCTCTGGCGCTGTTTGCTTCTTCCAAACCTTCTCCCTCTCCCCCGCACCGTCACTCAGTCGGATTCCACAACTTTGCCTTGTTCAGGTCTCCTAGATATTCAGATAGAATCAAATCACTTATTTTTCCAGGTCTTTGTTGTAAAAGGGATATAGGAAACATCTAAATATTCCGCCATCTTGGCCACGCCCACCTCAGGTGTATTTTCTTAACTACAGCTTCTCAAGTATAGTTCCTCTCAATCTGTAGACCTGTGAAACTAAAAGACAAGCTGTCTCCCTCCCATAAGCCCAATGCACAATGGTGGGACACAGGCATAGGATAACTGCATAGACACTCCTGTTCAAAAAGCAGGAGAATAGAAGGCACAAAAGAATCATTGGTCTATCCAAAAACAAAAACCAAACCCGTTGCTGTTGAGTCAATTCTGACTCACAGAAACCCTACAGGACAGAGTAGACCACTGCCCCATAGGTTTTCTGAGGAGCAGCTGGTAGATTCGAACTGCCACCTTTTGGTTAGCAGCAAAGCTCTTTAACCACTGCACCGCTAGGGCTCCTCACTTGTCTATAGCTATTCTGAAATCCAACAAATGTTGGAAGTTCCTTGATTAGGTCTCAGGATCTTGAAATAATTCTCCATGGCTCCCTGTAAGTCACTGTTTCTTTACAATGAAGAGTAGTACCTATTTGTATCTGAGCTGTTCCCTCAGTCTGCTCCATACCAGTAGAGTTCTTCAAGGGATGGGGGGAGTCGAATCCAAGAGCTTCTCCTCATTCTGTTCTATCTCCGTCTCCCTCAGTCCAAGCTGGCAATGTTTCTGCACAAGTAACTCTTTAAGATCTTTGTGGGTCTCCTATGAATCTTTTTGGGATTCAATCCATTAGACAAAAGCCACATCCACAAATCTTTTAGGAATAAGCCCTTTTCTACCTTGGGCCCCTGCTTAGACATTAAAGGATAGGGACAATGACCTCAAGCTTCCCAGAAGCCCTATTATTTGATTGAGAGGGTCTGTGAGGCATAGCCTTAATCTCTTTAGAAAGGTTTTTTTTTTTTTTTTTTTTTCCTGACTAAATGGTACTGAGGCACCACCATTGATCTTTCTGAGGTCTTAACACAAGATTTCACAGTCACACTCTGGGCTTTATCTTTAGACCATGTTTTCCTGGCAGTTTCCTAGATGTTGTCTTTGCTCAGAATCCCTTTCTTAATTTTAGCTTGGAGAGGCTGAGAATTTTCAAAATCATCAAGTCCTGGGTCCTTCATTTTTAACAGTCCTTCCCCCAATTTATCTCTCCTGTTGCATTTTACTATAAGGATCGAGAAGAAACTAGGCAGCGCTTCAGTACTTCACTTAGAAATCTCCTTACCCAGTTCATTAAGGACATCTATTTTCCACAGTATAGAGTTGTGAGTAGCTAACTCTATCTGCAACAAGAATACCCCTTCTTCCAGTTTCCAATAAGATTTTCTTCACTTTCCTGCAAAACAAGCCTTCTACTAATGGCTTCTTCAAAGCACTTTAAGCTTTCACTAACGTTTTCCTCAAAGCACATTGCCCAGTTCCAAAGCCACTCCCGCATTTTAAGTTTTTTTTGTTTTTTGTTTTTTTTTAATATTTTATTGTACTTCAGGTGAAGGCTTACAGAACAGATAGTTTCTCATGTAACAGTAA
>NW_004443979.1:4397420-4428194 GCF_000243295.1 Trichechus manatus latirostris
GGTTTCAGGATTGTTGATTCTCTGTTTGGCTTAGTTTTTCGGATCTTTGTTGTGGAGGTACGGCGTGGTGTTTCTGCCTAGAGCGCCATCTTGCCGGAAGTCAGTTTTTTTTTTTTTTTTTGTGGAAGCACCCCACCTCCTCTAGATACAAAAATTTGTATTAGTTATCTGTTTCTGTGTAACAGATTACCTCAAGACTTAGCAACTTAACACAGCCACATTTATTATCTTACAGTTTAGCTGGGTGATTCTAGCTTCAGGTCTTTCATATTGCTGCACTCAAGGCGGTGTTCACTGGGGATGTACTTATTTCAGTGGTTAACTGGGAAGGGTCCACTTCTGAGCTCAATCATGTGGCTCTTGGCAGGCCTTGGAAGGTCCACTTCCAAGCTTACTCACTTAGGCAGTTGGTTGCTTCCAGAGTGAGTGATCCAAGACAGAGTGAGAAAAAGTTCTTGAGATGGAAGCCATGGTCTTTTTATAACCTAATATAAGAAGTGACATCCCATAACTTCTGCCGTTTTCTGTTTGTTAGAAGCAAGTCAGTAAGTCCAAGTCACATTCACAAGGAGAGCATTACACAAAAGAATGAATATCAGAAGGCAGGAATCACTGGAGGCTATTTGATAAGCTGTCTGCCATAATTTCATATAGGGTCTCTGTGAGTCAAAATTGACTCAATGGCAGTGGGTTTGGTTATTTTGGCCACAATCTCCAACCTCAGTAATGATCAAAGAAACACAAATTAAAATAATAAAGCAGTGTTTTTATCTTTTATGTTAGAAGAGTGTTAAAATAATAATATCTAGCAATTGCCAGGGTATGATGAAACACACCTTGTTGGGAGCAAATATAAATTGATATAATATTTTGGAAAGCAATGTATCAATATATATTAAGATCCATAACAATATTCAAATTCTTTTAACCCAGGAATCCCACTGCTGAGAATCTATCCTAATGAAATAATTATTTTAAAAAATGTATAGTCATGGACGTGATTATTGCAATATTATCTGTAATTGTAAAAATCGAAGGGTATGGTAAAAAAAAATTCAGAAAGGAATGCTTAAATATAGATTCATCTACTTTATAGAATACTATGCAGTCATTGTTTGAAGATCATGGAATAACATTATAAAATGCTTTTGATGTAATATAAACTGAAAAATAAAAGTATAAAATTCTTTGTAAATTATAGTTACTATCAAGTAAAAATATGCATAAGAAAAAAGACAAAGAATTACTCCCAGATGCTACGAAAACTTAAATTTGAGTTTTAGAATTATGAATGACTTTTGTTTTCTTTTGACTACTTTAAACTTTTTTGGAGTGGTTGTAATTTTATTACAATAAGAAAAAAATTAATTATGTAGGAATGGATTCACCAATATGCACATATAGCTATGATTATAGGAAGCAAACCCCTCAGAAAAATTATAGCATTTTTAGGGTTCAATTGTATTTTCTGTGAATTCAAGTATTTCTTAATCTGTTTCATCTAATAACTTACCTGAAAAATATTACCATACATCTATATATTGCTTTTAAGTTTTCAAAGCATTTCAAAGTCACTCTTTAATTTTATTGTCACTACCTTCTTTTATTTATACTTCCCATTGCAAAGATTAGAAAATTTAGGCTTAAAAAGACTGAGTTGCTGGTGAGGTTGCAGAACAACTGGAGCTCTCATACACAGCTGGTAGGAATGCAAAATGGTACAACAGCCACTTTGGAAAATTGTATGACATTTTCTTATAAAGTTAAGCAAAAACTTATATAACTCATTGTGCAACCCTACACCCAGGGATTTACCTAGAGAAATGAAGACTTACATTTATGCAAAAATCTGTATAGGCTTGTTTCTAGTGGCTTTACTCATAACCACAAAAAACTGGAAATAACCCAAATGTCTTTCAGCTGATGAATGGATAACAAACTGTGGTACATCCATACAATGGAATATTACTAGGCAATAAGAAGAAATGAACTACTGATCCATGCAACAATGATAAATCTCAAACACATTATGCTAAGTAAAATAAAAAGGCCACATGATTTCATTATATGACATTCTGGAAAAAGCAAAATTATAGGGACAGAAAACAGATCCACACTTACTAGGGACTAGGAGTGCAAAGAAGGGTTGAGCAGCACAAGAGAAGTTTTTGGAGTTATGAAACTGTACAGTATCTCAGTGCTGGTAGTGGTTACATGACTTTGCTTTATCAAAACTTATAAAATTGTACACCAAGAAGAGTGAATTTTACTGTATACAAAAAAAAAAAAAAAAGTTAAGCGATTTGCCTAAGGTTATTAGAGTAGTCTGGCATTCTTTATAGAGAATTTTTGGCTCTACATCTTTTTACCTTCACTGCTGCTATTTATAAAACAGTATGAATATCTCTTGTTAAAGGTATTTCAGGCAGAAGCAAACAGATTGGGGAAATTTTGATGGGTAATGTTTCCTCCAAGGATGGCCCTGAAAAATAGCAACTTCAGTGTGTTTAGAGTCCCTGGGGAAATTGGATTGGAAATCACTTCAGTGTTGTCTCCTACCTCTAAGTGTCTCCTATACTCCTGGAGACAGGGAGCACAGTGAGGGCAGCATCAGAGCTCTTCCTCTGGGAAAGGAAGAAAAGGAAAACTAACATTTTATTGAATTCCCACTATGGTGCCAGAAGGAGTTGAGGATAAGAAGTTTTACACATATTTTTTCATTTAATCATCACAATAGCTTTTCAAACAAGATATTATTATTCCAATTTTACACATAAGGAAACTGATGCTTGAAGTAATTAAATAATGAAGAGTAAACTCAGCTATCTCTGGCTATGCTTAACTGGATCCCAACTTATTTGAGTACAGACAATTGATTCACAGACTTATTATTAACTTTTGGTCTCCCATTTCAGAGTCACCAGAATTTTCTATGCTTAGAATATGGAGTTTCCACCCTGGCATGGAGCTGCATCTATATAGAGGAAGGAGTATTGTCTTAGGCTAGGTTCTCTAGAGAAGCAAAACTAGTAAAGCATATAAATATATATAGAAAGAGATTTATACCAAGGAAATGGCCCACACGGTTGTAGAGGCTGGAAAGTCCCAAGTCCATGGATCAGGCTGGAGGTATCTCCTGATTCACATAGCTGCAGGGGCTGGCAAACCGAAGATCAGCATGTCAGAGAACAGGGCTGTTGCTCACAGGCTATGAAGATCGACGAATCCTAAGATCAGCAGGCAAGACTGCAGGTAAGCTTCTAGCTCAAGTCCCAAGAACCAGAGGTCCGATGAACAGGAGCCAGCTGCAGGATCCAGAGCTAGCAAAAGCTCACGAACCTTGCCAGAATGTCCACTTACATTCAATGTAGGCCACATGCTCAAGGAAACTCCCTTTCAACTGATTGGCTACTCACAGGAGATCCCATCATGGGGGTGATCACATTACATCAAATATCAACATGGAAATGATCACAACATCGTATGACTGCCAAACCACTGAGAATCATGACCCAGACAAGTTGACACACAATCTTAACCATCACAAGTATCTTTCTAATTTGTACAAAAGTGTTATATGGGCTAGTAGTAGACCTGGAGTCTTCTGCTGTCCTTGACTTCCCTGTTACTGCTAAGTGGCCATGTTGCCTACACCATCCTCATCCTCTGGCTTCTTGGATGAGAGTTTTGGCTAGAATATTTGGCGGAAGGATTGAGTAGCTCAGATTCTCTAGAGATAGGGGAAGCAGGCATGGGCAAAGACAAGTAAGCCTGGAGGGCAGAGGCAGAAGATAAGAAACCCAAGAAAGTGACAAGAGTGAAGACAATGAAATATGACAATGAGCCACCCAGAAAATCTTTGGTTGCTTTGACATAATTACGTGTTGTGTTAAGCTTTCAGAGTTTGCTTACCAGGTCTCTGCTAAATCAATCTAGTGAATTAACATTCAGACCAGAGTCTTTAGAGCTCATCTTCTATAGACTTACCTGTTCTTCAGTTTTTATTCTAGGAGAAAAGTGGGAGCCAATGTGAAGATAAGGTTTGTGACCAAGTGTTTGGCCTGCTATGTACAGCTTTTAGTTGTTTTCACTACAACCTTTCAGGCAATTCTACTAGGATTCCACCAGTCTCTACTATTATAAACATGATTATCCACCTGCTCTGATGAAGTAGAACTGGGCCTGAATGAAATAACATCTATGTTGAAATTGAAGTTCTATCCCAAAGACTACAGGAAAATGTGTCTGTTACAGTCATTGGTGCTGTTCACCGAATATTCCTACACATTCCCACACTCCTGGAAACATGTTAGGAATGCGTATCCTGATCCCTTTGTGGTTTTGTCAGGCTATGTGTCTCATTCTGGCTCGTGAATTGTGAGCAGAAGTAAAGAGTGGCACTTCTGGGCATAGAATTTAATTGCCGTCTAGCATGGAGATGGACAACATTAAAGAAAACTGCTGTTCTGACAGCCCGGATCCTAGTGACTACAATGATCAGGGACCTCTGCTGTATCATGATGGGCATGTTGTTATAAACCACTGAGATTTGGGGGTTGGTTGTTACCACTGCATAACCTATTCTGGCTAATAAAATGACTTTTCAGTTTTATAAAATGTTTGCTCTTTTTGATGCTTTTGATGGCTAAGAATGGTAATTGATGGCCTATATTTGTTTAAGCAAGGAACGTTCTCACTGAGCTATATGTCAATATGATAATAAAATTTCTGAAAACAAAAATAGAGCACTGTGTTTGAAACTGTCCAAAAATAAACTACTCAGAATTACCTTAATAAAATTCTGTTGTACTAGGAAAACAATCAAGTAAACTGTTTATATCTAAACTATCAGACAAATTAAATTTTTTTAAAATTTTTTTATTGTACTTTAGTTGAAGGTTTACGGAACATATAGTTTCTCATTAAACAGTCAGTACACATATTGTTTTATGATATTGGTTAACAACCTCAAGACATGTCAATACTCTCCCTTCTCAACCTTGGAGGATCTTTTTTTCTGGTGAAAATATACATAGCCAAAGTTACACCATTTTGAAAGTTTCTACATGTACAATCCAGTAACATTTATTACATTCTCCAGTTATGCTGCTATTCTCACGATCCTTTTCCAAATTATTCCATCACCATTATCTCACTGCCCCCTAGGCTTCCTATCAAACCTTTTGAGTTGCTATTGTCAATTTGATCTCACATAGATAATTCTTTTTTTTTTGTACCTTAGATGAAGGTTTGCAGAACAAAGAGTTTCTCATTGAACAGTTACTACACATATTGCCCTATGACAATGGTTAATAACGCCACGACATGTCAACACTGTCCCTTCTCAAACTTGGGTTCCCTATCACCAGCTTTCCTGTCCCCTCCTGCCTTCTAGTCCTTGTCCCTGTACTGCTGTGCCTCATTAGTCCTGTTTTGTTTTATGAGGCTGTCCAGTCTCTGGCTGAACAGTGAACTTCGGAAGTGCCTTCACCACTGAGCTAGAAGGGTGTCCGGAGGCCATACTGGTTTCTCCAGTCTGTCAGGCCAGTAAATTTGGTCTTTTTTTTGTGAGTTAGAATTCTGTTCTACATCCTTTTCCTGCTCTGTCAAGGACCCTCTATTGTGATCTTGGTCAGAGCAGTCAGTGGTGGTAGCTGGGCACCATCTAGCTGTACTGGACTCAGTCTGGTGGAGGCCATGGTAGTAGTGGTCCATTAGTCCTTTGGACTAATCTTTTCCTTGTGTCTTGTTCTTTTCATTCTTCCTTGCTCCCGAAGGAGTGAGAGCAGTGGAGTATCTTACATGGCTGCTCACAGGCTTTTAAGACCCCAGACGCTACTCACTGAGGTAGAATGTAAAACATTGTCTTTATAAATTGTGTTATGCCAATTGAGCTAGATGTTCCCCAAGACCATGGTCCCCACAGCCCTCCACCCAGCAATTCAGTCCCTCAGGGAGTTTGGAAGTGTCTACTGAACTTCCATGACCTTTTCTTGTACAAGTTGTGCTGACTTCCCCAGTAATGTGTACTGTCTTACCCTTCACCAAAGTTACCACTTATCTGTTGTCTATTTAGTCCCCCACAACCCTCCCATCCCTCGTAACCAACAAGGATTATTTCTTTTTGTGTGTAAACTTTTACATGACTTTTTGAAGTAGAGATCTCATAGAATATTTGAACTTTTGTGATTGACTTATTTCACTCAGCATAATGTCCTCCAGTTTCATCCATGTTATGAGCACAGATTGATCACTGTTCTTTATCTTTGCATAATACTCCATAACATTCCCTTGTGTGTATGTATGATAGCTTGTTTATCCATTCATGGACAACCTAGATGGACATGTAGGTTGTTTCCATCTGTTTGCTACTGTGAACCGTGCTGCAACGAATATGGGTTTGCATATGTCTATTCGTGTGATGGCTCTTATTTCTCTAGGGTGTATTCCTGGGAGTGGGATTGCATTTTGTAGTGCTTTTTTTTTTTTCTGGTGCTGACGTTTTCTTTGTTCCTCTTACTCTCCTGTGCTGAGTTCCTCTTTTTGTGGATTTTTTTTCATTTCTTTTGTTTTTGTAGGTTTTGTTTTTACTGAGACTTTATGTTTTTCTTCTTTATTTTGATGAGTGAGTTTGTTAAGTTTCTTTGTGGTTACCTTGAAATTTACCCTTATCTTCCTAGATTTGAAGCAGTCTATTATTACTTGGTATCACCTTGCTTTCCTCTCCATTAGAAGGTTCTATACCCACACAGTTTATTCCTTCTTTTATTGTTCTGATGCTGTTGTCATTTACAGATTAACCTCTCGGGTTCCCTGTTGTAATTCTTTTTGTTTTGCATGGTCCTTAAGAGTTCATTTCCTAGGTTGGTATCTGGATAGTACAATCCTGTGTCCTATATTCAGCCTACGGTCTGATGTTGTTTGTTCTCAGATTGAAGGACTCACTTTAATAAGTCTTGTAAGTTCAGTTTGGTTTTTACATACTCCCTTAATTTCTGTTTATCTGGAAATAACCTAACTGCACCATCATATTTAAAAAAGAGTTTTGCAGGATATATTATTCTTGGCTGGCAATCTTTTTCTTTCAAGGTTTTATATATTTCATCCCATTGCCTTCTTGCCTGCATGGTTTCTGCCAAATAATCCGAGTTTAGTCTTATTGTTTCTCCTTTGTATGTGACTTTTGTTTTTCTCGAGCTGCTCTCAGGATTCTTTGTTTGTCTTTGGTTTTAGCAAGTGTGATTATGATATGCCTTGGTGATTTTCTTTTGCGGTCTATCCTATATGGGGTTCGTTGAGCTTCTTGGATGGTCAGCTTTTCATCTTTCATGATATTGGGGGAGTTTATTGTCAGCAATTCTTCAATGATCTTCTCTGTGTTTTCTGTTTTCTCCCCCTGTTTTGGAACTCTGATCACTCACAGATTTTTGCTTTTGATTGTATCCCACATAATTCTCAGGGTTTCTTCATTTTTCTTCACTCTTTTTTCTGATTTTTCCTCAAACAGAGTTGTAGCCAAGTGTTTGTGTTCAATTTCGCTGATCCTATCTTCCATTGTTTCAAACCTGCTCCTCATCCCTTCTATGACACTGTCCATTTCTGAAATCTTGTTATTTATCTTTTGGATTTCTAATTGTTGTTTTTGTATGATTTCTAGTTGTGAATTTATTTTAGTATTTTGTTCCTGTATTATTTTCTTGAATTCTTCCATTTTTTGCCTGTATTTTCCATGAATTTGTCTGCCTTTTCCATGAATTTGTCTATTTTTTCCTCATTTTTGTCTGCTTTTTACTTTGATTCTTGGATAATTCTGAATATTAGAGATTTGAATTTCCTATCAGTTAGGTCTAGTGCCTTTTCTTCTACTGAGAGGTCATCTGGTGTTTTATTTTAGATGCCTACTGGAACCATCCTGTCCTGTTTTTGTAAATGTTTTGACATCATCTGCTGTCTTCGGAGCATTCAGAGGTTATTTTCCTCATTCATTGACTGCAGATTTGTTTGTTTTTGTCCTGCTTTTTTTTTTTACTTGGTTATGTCTGAGCAGACAGGCTGTGGATTCTTTGTTGTTTGCTCATCTGTGGGCATGATACTTTTCACCTCCTTCTCCAATGGGCAGGGTCAGTCACTCAGGTATGGCACAGCAGGGCAGGTCCAGCTGAAGGGGAGTTTCTGGGATGGGTTGTTTGTGGCACGTACCAGAGCTAACAGTGTGGATTGGGAATCAGTGTGAGGCAGGTTCCAGTAGGTCGTGCGTGTGCTGCTTGGGAGTGTGATGTTCAGTGCATGGTGCAGGTAGGCAGGAAGGAGGGGATAGATTGTGATGTGTGAAGCTAAGACGGGTATAGGAAAGATGAGAGAGAGGAGAGAGGAACAGGAGCCAAAAACATACACACAAACAAAAAAGAGTGCTAAGGGTACTTGCTATTGGAGTGGAGAGATGAGAGACTGAGAAATGGGGAAAAACCAAAATGATAAAAAAAGAAAAACAGTAAAAGAAAAAAATGAATAAATCGAGAAACTGGAAATGAAGGACAAACAGGGAATAAGAGAGAGAAGAAACAAAACAAAAAAAAAAGAAAAAAGAAATGACCCCAGGGATATCCCTGGGCATCTGTGTGGAGTAAGGGAGTAGCTTCCAAGCCACGTGGTACTGCCCAGCTAAAAGGGGCTCCCAAGCCCAGAAAATAAAAAGAAAACAAACAAACAAATCAAAACAGAACAAACCAGAGCAAACAAACAAAAAAGCCCTGGGGGTCCCAGCAGCGTGGTGGCATTGGCCGGGAAGCAGTTTCACAGTGGAGCGGTGTTTCACAGCCTTTCATGAAGAAGCAAAGATGGCACACAGAGCCAGGTATTTGAGAGAAAGGAGTGGGAGGTGGTGACAGGTAAGGAAGAAATCTAAAGAAGCAGAAAAAAGCAACACCAGCAGCCAAAAAATGACACTCAGGGAGCAGGCCAGTGCAGGCAGGTGGAATCCAAGAGATGCCAGGGGGAAGCTGGTGCTTCCTGGCCAATAGACTGTGGCTGTAGGAAGCAGAGGAGGCTAAGTGGGGGTGAAGAAGGGTAGGGGGTGGGAAAGCCTATATCACTGGTTACCGGTTGTTCTGTCTTCTGCTGGAAGCTCCGTGAAGCTTCTTTCTCGTACCCCTTATTTGCTGATCTTTGATAGGAGTCCAAGACAGTGGATCCGTGCTGTGGTAGCTGATAGGGGACTTTGTGTGTATCTCTCCTTGCTCTCTGTTCTTGGCCAGTTTCTTATTCCATTTGGTGTTTGGCTGAGTTCTTTATCTCTTGATTTGATGTTTAGGGTTTTAGGATTGACGTGTGACTCTGTTTGACTTAGTTTTTCTGATCTTTGCTGTGGAGGGATGGCATGGTGCTTCTGACTATAGCGCCATGTTGCCCGGAAGTCCAACAAATTAAATTTTTATATGTCTTTAATACAATGTTCCTTTAAGAAAAACGTAGTAAGCAGAGACTTACTTAGTAAGATGGCACACTAGTGAAAAGCACCAAGCCATCCCTCTGCAACAAAGACACGAGGAACCAAGTAGAACAGATACAGATATCAGTCCTGGAACCCTGAACTTTAAATGAAAGGGTAAAGTATTAGATTGGAAGCTACTGAGAAGAAACTGATCGACAGCAGTGAACAAGTAGAGATATGGAGTGGAGGGTCCCTGCCAACCAGCATGGCACAACACAACCATTTTGAGATGAAGCCAAAAACCCTGTGCAAAGAGCACAGAAAGGCACCTTCATAGGACTCCCAAAAGAAGATAGAGGAATGGTGCAGACATACTGAGAGTGAAGTAAGGTCCCGCTTGCTGGCTGCAGCTCAAGGAAGTGCCCAGACACTCTTACATGGTAACCAGAAGAGCACACTCCTACAACCCCCAGCCTTCTGACAAGAACTACCTTACCCCAGCATCCCCAACTGCCAGGGACCACAGAACAATCCTCCATATTTTCCCCCTCATCTAGACCTATGCACCCTCCTTTCCCCTTCCCACCTCTCTCTTCCTGTCAGTCATACTGCTGCACTGCAGCTGAGTGCCCCGGCCTGTGTCCCTTCCTCCCTACTGTCTCTGCCCCACTGCCCTGAAGCTGAGTATCCTGGCCTGGGTCCCTCCCTCCCCACCAGCTCCACCCCATTGTACTGCAGCCAGGTGACTGGCCTCGCACCTGCTCCCTCCCTGCCGGCTCCAACCTGCTGTGCCGCAGCCAAGCAATCTGGCCCATGTTCCCTCCCTCCCCACTGACTCTGTCCCACTGTGCCACAGCTGGACAACCCAGACCTATGCCCCCTGCCTCCCCGCCTGCTCCACCCCATTGCAGCACAACCGAGCAACCCAGCCCTGAGCCCCTTCCCCCCTTCAGGCCTGTCCTATTGCTCCACAGCTGAAAAAACCAGCCCCATGTCCCTCCCTTCCCACCAGCCCTGTACAGATGTCCCAGAGCTAAGCATCCTGGCCCTGTGCCCTCCCTACCTACTGTCCCCACTCTGCTGCATCACAACTGAGCAACCTGCCCTGCCCATCTGGACAAGGTGATGAGAGCTATTGTGCCCATGGATTAGCAAGCAACAAAGCAAGCCAGACTCACCCACCCAGACATACCAAAACAAAACAAATAAGCAGGATGAAAAAATGTACAATCAATATTAAAGAAGATAATACCTGAATGTCTCAGAGACAGCAGACAATATCAAAACATAAAAAGCAGGACAAGATGGCTCCAATAAGTGATCAATATAAAGAATCAGATGACCTTCAGGTAGAAAAAAAGGCAGTAGAACTACCTGATATGGAATTCAAAAGACTAATATTTACAGCTCTCCAAGAGATTAGGAAAGAGATCAAGGAAAACACAGACAAAACCAATGAAAACATAACCAAAATCAAGAATAACACAGACAAAGCAATAGAAGACTTCAGGAATATAATACAAGAACAAATCATTGAAATAAATAAACTAGAAATCATACAAAAACAGAAACTAGAAATCCAAAAGATAAACAACAAAATTTCAGAAATGGACAACTCAATAGAAAGTTCTAGGAACAATTTTGAAACAATGGAAGATAGAATTGGTAAGATTGAAGACAAATCCGTGGACATCACTTTGTTAGAGGAAAAATCAGACAGAAAAAATGAAGAAAATCTAAGAATTATGTGGGACTATCGAGAACAAAAATTTGTGCATGACTGGAGTTCCAGAACAGAGGGAGAAAATGAAAAACACAGGGAAGATTGTTGAAGATTTGCTGGCAGAAAACTTCCCAAGCATTGAGAGAGAAGAAAATCTGACCATCCAAGAAGTTCAACAAACCCGTTATAGGGTAGACCCCAAAAGAAAGTCACCAAAACATATCATAATCACACTTTCCAAAACCAAAGACAAAGAAAGAATCCTAAGAGCAGTTCAAGAAAAATTAAAAAATCGCTTACTTACAAAGGGGAAACAAGAATAAACTCTGATTATTTGGCAGAAACTATGCAGGCAAGAAGGCAATGAGATGACATATATAAAACCTTGAAAGAAAAAAACTGCCAACCAAGAATAATAGATCCTGCAAAACTCTGTCTCAAATATGATGGTGAAATTAGGACATTTCCAGATAAACAGAAATTAAGGGAATTTGTAAAAACCAAAACAAACTTACAAGAAATATTAAAGGGAGTTCTTTGGTTAAAGAAACAATAACATCAGACAACAACTAGAGTCTAGGACACAGGACAGCACCAGCCAGATATCAACTTAGGTAAAGAACTCTCAACAAAGCTAAAAGATTTAATACAGAGACGTCAATCTGTAAATGATGATGTCAAAATAATAAAAGGAGGAATAAACAGTGTAAGTATAGAACTTTCAAACAGAGACGAAATCAAGGCGATATCAAATAATAAATGACTGGTATAAACTTAGGAAGATAAGTATAAATTTCAGTGAAACCACCAAGACAGTTAATAAACATACTCATCAAAATAAAAAAAGAAGGAAAACAAAGACTCAATAAACACAAAATCTATAATAATGAAAGAAATGAAAAGAAATTGGACAAACAAAAGGAACTCAGCACAGAAAAGTAAGAGGAACAAAGAAAATGTCAGCACCACAAAAGAAAAATAAAAGAGAAAAAGCACAACAAAATGACGGCAATAAACTCACACCTATCGATAATCCCACCTAATGTAAAAGACTTAAATGTACCTGTAAAGAGTCAGAGAGTGACAGAATGGATAAAAAAGCACAACCCATCACTATGCTGTCTGCAAGAGACACACCTTAGTCACAAACACATAAATATATTAAAAATCAAAAGATGGAAAAAATATAACAAGCAAACATTAACCAAAAAAGAGCAGGAGTGGTAATACTAATCTCAGACAAAATAGACTTTAAGGCAAAATCCATCATAAAAGACAAGGAAGGACATTATATAATGACTAAAAGGATAATCTACCAAGAAGACATAACCTTAATAAATATTATGCACCCCATAACAGGGCTCCAAAATAAAAAAAACAAACTTTAACAGCACTGAAAAGAGAAACAGTTCCACAATAATAATAGGAAACTTCAAGACATCACTCTCAGTAAAGGACAGATCATCTAGAAAAAAACTCAGGAAAGATACAGAAGACCTAAAGATCACAATCAATCAACTTGACCTCATAGACACATACAGAGCACTCCATCTAACAGCAGCAAAGTATACATTCTTGTCCAATGCACATGGAACATTCTCCAGAATAGACCACATTTTAGGCCATAAAGCAACTCTCAACAAAATCTAAAACATCAAGATAATACAAAGCATCTTCTCTGATCACAATGCTATAAAAGTAGAAATTAATAACAAGAAGAGCAAAGAAAAAAAATCAAAAACTGGAAACTGAATAATACCTTTCTTAAAAACCACTGGGTAATAGAAGAAATCCAAGATGGAATTTAAAAATTCCTAGAATCAAATGAGAATGAAAATACATCAAATCAAAACCTTTGGGACACAGCAAAGGCAGTGCTCAGAGGTCAATTTACAGCAATAAATGCACACATCAAAAAAGAAGAAAAGGCCAAAATCAAAACGTTAGCCCTACAACTCAAACAAATAGAAAAAGAACAGCAAAAGAAGGCCACAGTCACCATAAGAAAGGAAGATCAGAGCAGACATAAATGAAATAGAGAACAGAAAATCAACAGAAAAAATCAATAAAACCAAAAGTTGGTTCTTGGAAAAGATCAACAAAATCCACAAACCATTGGCGAAGCTGACAAAAGAAGCAAATAACCCAAATAAGAAATAAGATGGGAAATTACAACAGACCCAAATGAAATAAAAAGGATCATAACCGAGTACTATGAAAATCTATAATCCAACAAGTTTGAAAACCTAGAGGTAATGGGCTTGTGAGGGTGGTGCAGGACCGGGCAGTGTTTTGTTCTGTTGAGCATAGAGTTGCTAAGGGTCAGAACCAACTTGACAGCACCTAACAACAACAAACCGAGGTAATGGACAAATTTCTAGAAACACGCTACCTACCTAAACTAACACAAACTGAGGTAGAAAATCTGAACAGACCCATTAACAAGTGAAGAGATTGAAAACGTAATTAAAAAAAACTCCCAACAAAAAAAGTCCTGGCCTGGATGGCTTCACTAGTGAATTCTACCAAATATTCAGAGCAGAGCTCACAACAGTTCTACTCAGTCTATTTCAGAGCATAGAAAAGGAAGGGATACAGCTGAATTCACTCTGTGAAGCCAGAATAACCCTGATGACAAAGCCAGGAAAAGACACTACAAAAAAAAGAAAAAAAATTATTGACCAATATTTCTCATAAATATAGATGCAAAAATCTCTCAACAAAATTCTAGCCAATAGATTTCAGCATCATATCAAAAAAAATAATACACTATGACCAAGTGGAATTCATACCAGGTATGCAAGGATGGTTAACATTAGAAAATCTATCAATATAATCTACCACATAAATATAACAAAAGAATCACATGATCATCTCAATCGATGCATAAAAGGCATTTGATAAAGTCCAACACCAACTCCTGATAAAAACTCTCAATAAGATAGGTATAGAAGGGAAATTCCTCAACATAATAAAAGTTGTCTATACAAAACCAACAGAGAGAGGCTGAAAGCATTCCTCCCAAGAACGGGAACAAGACAAGGATGCCATTTATCACCACTTCCATTTAACATTGTACTGGAAGTCTTAGCTAGAGCAATAAGGCAAGAAAAAGAGACAAAGGGCTTCCAAATTGGTAAGGAAGAATTAAGACTATCCATATTTGCAGACAATATGATACTATACATAGAGAACCCTAAAGATTCCACAAGAAAACTACTGGAACTAATAGAAAGATTCAGCAGAGTAGCAGGATACAAGACAAATATACAAAAATCAGTTGGATTCCTATAAACCAACAAAGAGAACTTGGAAGAAGGAATTAAGACAATACCCTTTATAATCGCCCCTAAAAAAAATAAAACACTTAGGAATAAATCTGACCAGGGACGTAAAGTCCTATACAAATAAAACTACAAAACACCACTGCAAGAAACCAAAGAGACCTACATATATGGAAAAACATACCATATCATGGATAGAAGACTCAACATTGTAAAAATGTCAATCCTACCCAAAACCATCTACAGATATAATGCAGTCCCAATCCAAATACCAAAAGCATTCTTTAACAAGATGCAAAAACTAATTATTAACTTTATATGGAAAGAAAAGGGGCCCGGATAAGCAAAGCATCACTGAGAAGAAGAACAAAGTAGGAGGCCTCACGCTACTTGATCTCAGAACCTACTCTATAGCCATGGTAGTCAAAACAGCCTGGTACTGGTACAAGGACAGATACATAGACCAAGGGAACAGAATTGAGAACCCAGAAGTAAATCCATCCACCTATGGTCCGCTGATCTTTGACAAAGGCCCAAAGTCCATTAAATGGGGGAAAAATAGTCTGTTTAACAAACGGTGCTGGCAAAACTGGATGTTTATCTATAAAAAAATGAAACAGGACCCATACCTTACACCATACACAAAAACTAATTCAAAATGGATCAAAGACCTAAAAGTAAAACCTAAAATTATGAAGATCATGGAAGAAAAAATAGGGTCAATGCTAGGGGCACTAATATATGGCATAAATAGGATACAAACACTAGAGGATAAAGTAGATAACTGGGATCTCCTAAGAAATAAATACGCTTTTCAAAAGACTTCACCAAAAGAGTAAAAAGATAACCTACAGTCTGGGGAAAAAAATTTTGGCTAAGACATATCCGACAAGGGTCTAATGTCTAAAATCTATAAGATACTGCAATACCCTAACAATAAAAAGACAAATCATCCAATTAAAAAGCAGGCAAAGGATATAAACAGACATTTTACTGAAGACAACGTTTAGATGGCTAATAGAAACATGAGGAAATGTTGGTGATCATTAGCCATTAGAGAAATGCAAATTGAAACTACAGTGAGATAGCATTTCACTCCAACATTACTGGCACAAATGAAAAAAACAGAAAATAACTAATGTTAGAGAGGTTGTGGGGAGATTGGAACCCTTATGCACTGCTGGTGAGAATGTAAAATGGTACAATCCCTATAGAAAATGATATGGCGCTTCCTTTAAAAGCTAGAAATACCATAAGCTCTTCCAATCCCACTCCCAGGAATTTATCCTAGAGAAATAACAGCCATCACATGAATAGACATATGCACACCCATGTTCATTGCAGTATTATTCACAATAGCAAAAAGATGGAAACAACCTAATTGCATATCAACAGCTAAATGGATTAACAAACTATGGTACATACACACAATGGAACACTATGCAATGATAACAATGATGAGTCTGCAAAACATCTCACAACATGGATGAATCTGGAGGGCATTGCACTGAGTGAAATAAGTCAATCACGAAAGGATAAATATTGTATGAAACCACTATTATAAAAACTCATGAAAATGTTTACACACAGAAAGAAACAATCTTTGATGGCTACAAGGGAGGAAAGGGCTGGGGAGAAGAAACCACTAACTAGGTAGTAGGTATAAGTGGTAACTTTGGTAAAGGGAAAGACAGTACACATTATAGGGGAAGTCAGCCCAACATGAGCAAGGCAAAGTCATAGAAATTTCCTAGACACATCCATATACCCTATGGGACCCGAGTTACTGGGCTGAAGGCTGGGGACCATGATGTTAGCGGACATCTAGGTCAGTTGACATAACATAGTTCATAAAGAAAATGTTCTATATCCTACTTTGGTGAGGAGCGTCTGTGGTCTTAAAAATTTTCAAGCGGCCATCTAACATGTATCTACTGGTCCCATCCCCTCCAAAGCAAAGGAGAACAAAGAAAACGAAATACACATGGGAAATGTTAGTCCAAAGGACTAATGAACCACAAGTACCACAGCCTCCACCAGCCTGAGCCCAGCACAACTAGATGGTGCCTGGCTACCACCACTGACAGCTCTGACAGGGATCACAATAGAGGGTCTGGGACAGAGCGGGAGAAAAATGTCGAACAAAATTCAAACTCAAAAAAAGACCAGACTTACTGGTCTGACAGAGACTGGAGGAATCCCAAGACTATGGCCCCCAAACACCCTTCTAACTCAGAACCGAAGCCACTCGCGAAGTTCAACCTTTAGCCAAAGATTACACAGACCTATAAAACAAACAACACACGTGAGGAACATGCTTCTTAGCTCAATCATGTAAACGAGACCAAATGGGCAACAGCTGCCCAAAAGCAAAGACGAGAAAGCAGGAAGAGACAGGAAAACAGGACGAATGGAAACGGGGAAACTAGGGTGGAGAACGGGAGAGTGTTGACACATCTTGGGGATTGCAACCAATGTCACAAAACAATTTGTGTATCTGTTGTTGAATGAGACACTAATTTGCTCTGTAAACTTTCATCTAAAGCACAATAAAAAAAGAAAAACTTAGTTTATAAATAGACCTTTTACTTCAACTGAAATAAGTTTTTAAACTACATTAATCATTACTTTCTCTCATATGTAATGGTCTGTTTGATGTATCAGAAACATTTACTATAACTAAAAGACAAAGGGTCTTAAATATCGGTAAAAGAAAAGTAAAACATTAAAACCATTAGCACTGTAAGATTTTTTTCTACTTTCTTTAAAAAATATTGTCAGCAAGAGACTAAATGGGCAGCTCCTGTCAGGAGGTGAGATGAGAAGGCAGAGAGGGTCAGGAGCTGTTTGAATGGACACGGGAAATCAGGAATGGAAAGGAGGGGTGTGCTGTCACAGTGTAGGGAGAGCAATGAGGGTTACATAACAATGTATGTATAAATTTTTGTATGAGAGACTAACCTGAATTGTAAACTTTCCCTTAAAGTACAATAAAATAAAATTTAAAAATATATATTGTTAGCTTTTAGAACACTGTGTTGTGCATGGAACACATAGGGAAAATATATTCACTGTGAACTTTATTTTTCTTTAACATTCAATCTTGCCAGCAAGCACAATACCACTTTGAAGAGGTCATCGTCCTTAAAGAATAAATTGTTATTGTTTATCTTACACACCCCTAAGAGGGACATGTATTAGTTTCCTAGGGCTTCCATAACAAAGTACCACAAATTTGGTGGCTTAAAACAACAGAAATGTATTCTCTCACAGTTCTGGAGGCCAGAAGTCTGAAATCAAGGTGACAGCGGAGCCACACTCGCTCCGAAGGCTCTAGGGAAAAATCCTTTCTTGTCTCTTCTAGCTTCCATTGTTGCCAGCAATCCTTGGCTTGTGGCAGCGTAACTCTAATCTCTGCCTTCATCTTCACACGGCTATCTTCCCTCTGTGCTGTCTGTGTCTCTTCTCTTCTTACAAGGTCACCAGTCATTGGATTTAGGGTCCATCCTAACCCAGCATGACTTTATTTTTAATTGATGACATCTGCAATAACCCCATTTCCAAATAAAGTCACTTTCACAGGTACTGGGGGTTAGGACCTCAATACATCTGTTTGAGGGACACAATTCAACCCCTAACGGGGCACATATGTTCCTCTTAGACAATGAGAATATCCTGAGACCCTAAAGAAAAGGTCTATAAATGCTTGCTGCTGAGATTCCCAGAGCTGCCTGGATCGATCCTGCTTTTTCCAGACTTGCTGTAATTCATTGATTCTAAGATATACTTTTAAAATTTTTATGTTTTACATGTTAACAATTGCTATTTCCTTCTAAATTGGGTAGACATCACTCTATTATCACCAGATATTTAATATCGTGTATCTGGGAATGGAGCCCTGGAGGTGCAGTGGTTAAGAGCTATGGCTGCTAACCAAAAAGTCGACAGTTCGAATTCACCAGCCGCTCCTTGGAAATTCTGTGAGGCAATTTTACTCTGTCCTATAGGGTTGCTATGAGTCAGAATTGACTCGACGGCAACGGGTTTGATTTTTTGGTTTATCTGGGTATAAAATGATTTTTGTTTCTTTGTAAGCAACTTAATTCTTCCATCTAAATGCAATTTTTTTCTTTATTTTCTTTTCAGTTTATTATTGCTAGGTAGCAAAGCATTCTAACATGTAATGATATAAAAAACCAATGGTTTATTATATCTCATGATTCTGTGCGAGATCTGGGCAGTTTCGCTGCTGCTTTCACATAGGCTTACTCATGCATCTGCATTCAGCTGGATGGTCAGCTGGGCTGAGAGATAACAATGACCTCATTCATATGTCTGGCAGTATGTCCTAGCCGTCAGCTGAGAAACTTCAGTTTTTCTCCAGGTGGTCTCTCATCCTGCAACAGGTTAGAATGGATTCTTTTTGTGGCAGTATTCCCAGAGAGAAAGGTAGAAAATTCAAGACCTCTTAAGGTCTAGACTTCAGAACTCACAGGGCATCACTTCCATCACATTCTATTGATCATAGCAAGACCCAAAGCCCGCCCAGATTCAAGGGGTGGGAAAATAGACTATACTTCTTGATGGGAGATTCTGTCAAGAATTTGTGGCTATATTTACTCTACTACCATCCATCCTCTGGCCATAATTATTCACACTCTCTCACATGCAAAAGATGCCCCCGCCCAAAACCTCCACTTCCAAGACCTCCACAAGTGTATACAACTACAGCATTGGATTCAGTATTTCATTATCTGCATCTGGTTCGATATACGTAAGGTTCCTCCCATGTGGCAACCCTTGATCTAAAGCTCTATGAACTAAAACAGGGGTCCACAAACTATTTTCTGTAAAGAATCCCATAGTAAATATTTTCATCTTTGCAGGTCATATAGTTTTTATTGTAACTACTCAAGTCTGTCATTAGAGTGAAATGCAGCCATAGATGATATAAAAACAAATCTGTCTCCAACCTTCTCTTCAGCTCGTCCAGTGATTATTTTTATTTCAGATACTATAATAGTTCTTTAGCTGCATAACTTCTATTTGATCTTTTTAAATAGCTTCAATTTCCCTGACAAGTTTCCCCTATTTGCTCAGTCATTATTATATTTTAATGTAAGCCCTTAACTATATATAATTGCCTCTTTAAAAACTCTTTTCTGCTAATTCCAGCATCTTGGCTATCTACAGGGGTGTTTCTATTGGCTACTTTCTCTTTTGATCTTGGGAATCCTCTCCTATGGTTTTCACATGTCTAGTAAATTTTTTATTATATTCTGAACCTTGTGGCTAATACATTTTAGAGTCTCTGGATTCTGTTTTATCTCTTTGAAGAGTGTTGATTTTTGTTCTACCAGGTAGTTAATGTACTTGCTGATCACCTTGAACTTATGAAGGCTTAGTTTTACACTTTATTATGCATGTCTATTTTCCCTCAGTTTGGGGGTCCAACCCTTCCGGTCCTGTGACATAGTGTTTTCTTTAAGGCAAACTTTCTTCAGTGGAGAGACAGAGGTGTTTACTGAGCTCCTTTAACTTGACGAGAATCAAATTCCAAACTTTGTCTCTTCAGCTCAAATTTTACTTTCTTCTAGCTATTGTTTTCTGCTGAGCTGTTTGGAATGTCCCCTGCACGTATGCATTTCAAGAGTCAGCCTAGTATTTGAGGGACATTTCAACCCAAATTTTAGGTCTCACTCCTCAATGGCTTCCTCTGTACTAGGATTTACCTATTCTTACAACCCCTAACTCCATCCTCTGACACTTCAACCCCAAAACAGTGGAGATTTTCATTTGTCTTCTCTCTGCCCTATGCTTTGTGGTCTGAGTAGTGCCCTTGTATATTTGCCTCTCACCCAATAAGTGTTTCCTTTCAAGACTAAAACAAAAAGCAAACCAGTTACCACTGAGTTGATTCCAACTCACGGCAATGTCGAATTGTCATGTCAGAGTAGAATGGTGCTCCACAGGATTTTCAGTGGCTGCTTTTTCAGAACTAGATCACCAGATCTTTCTTCTAAGGTGCCTCTGGATAGACTTGAACCTCCAGCTTTTCAGTTAGCAGCTGAATGCATTCACTGCACCACCCAGGGACTAAGACCTCCTTTAATTTCTGCCTGCTTTTGATCACTCTTCAGTGCCTTCAGATAATTGTATGTGTATGTTTATGTGTGTGTACATATATATGTGTGTAAGACATATATATATATATATATGTATATACATATAGAGAGAGAGAGAGTCCAAAACCCAAACCAAACCTACTGCCATCAAGTAGATTCTGACTCATAGCAACCTCACAGGGTTTCCGAGGCTGTAAAGCTTTATGGAAGCAGATTGTCACATCTTTCTCTTGAAAAGCCGCAGTCTCTTTGGGTTAGCAGTCGAGCGCATTGACCACTGTGGTCCAGAGTTCATAACTGTTATCTGAGAAAGCCTTAGTCTAATACAAGTTACTTTCCATTACTCAAATCAGAACTCCCATCTAAGAATACCCACTTAAAAGATGCTTTTTAGGTGATTTTCATGCACTCTAAGATTTGAGAGCTGCTGTCTTAAATAAACTTCTGTGCTTAACTTTACCTTTTGAGAAGTCATCTTCCTCACTGCAAAGCAGAATTTAAACTTGTTAGGTACTTTAGTCACACTCCTTTAAAGCTGAAAGTTCTACAAATACGGTAACCATACTCTTCCCTACAGTGTATTCCTTATTACTACATGTTCCTTGCTCCAGTTTATGGAACGTTTGATTCCACTTAGGTAAAATTCTAGAAAATGAAAATCTGTAGTGACCAGAAGAAGTTCAGTGATTGCCTTGTGATGGGAACGGGGCAAGGAGAAGCAGGAGAAAGGGCTTACTTACAAAGGGGTATGAGAACCTTTTGGTGTGTTAGATGTGTTCATTATCTTGACTGTGGTCATGGTTTCATGGGTGTATGCATATATCAAAAATTGTTTATTGCGTGTCAGTTACAATAAGAAAAGAAAAGCGTGACAGTGATGGGGGAGGGAAAAATTATATTCTGGCTAAGTGGAAAAGAGCAAAGATACAGTAATTTAAGCATGGGGTGGGGGGGAATGGAGAAGAGGAGCCTGTTTTGACGAGTCCAAAGAGTAGGGAGTAGGGCTGCAGGAAGCCAGGCTAGGTGAATTGGTGCCAGAGATGGGAGGGCTGGAAAGCACCTGCTCTAGTGTAGCTAGTCCCGGCAGTTTCCTTGCTCCACTATTTTCTATGCTCCTACTGCTTCGGCGGAGCCCTGGTGGTGCAGTGGTTAAGAGCTTGGCTGCTAACCAAAAGACTGACAGTTTGAATCCACCAGCTGCTCCTCGGAAACCCCATGGGGCAGTTCTATCCTGTCCTATAAGGTCGCTATGAGTCGGAATCCACTCGATGGCAATGAGTTTGTTGACTGCTTCAACAGCAATGCAGAACCCCTCTGGGTCAGGCTGCTAAGCAAGTAGAGCCGCTGCTTCCTCCAGACTTTGAACATGCAGAAAGTAAGTGCAAGCTACTCCACTGGCCACCAAAAACATGTCCCGTTGACATTAGGCCTGGGAGGAAAATCTCATAAAGGCATTCCAAGGCAAGTCAAAATTAGATCAGGGATTTGGGTACCCCAGCTGCTTCCATGGCCCTGATCTACACATGGGCTCTTTCAAATAGCAGGTGCAGGAGGTTGGGTAATCCCAAGAGCCAATCAGTGGCTTTGGGCGGACCTGTGGATTACCGGACATGCGGGGAGGTGGATATATGATGGATAGTTAAGGTTGGCGAATGCGTGGCGGAACGCCCTGACCACTGTTAGACTGACCTAGTAGCAAAGCCTCCCCAGTACGGCCCTGAGGCAGCAGTTCTCAGGATGGCCGGAAGAGGGCGCTGCGGATCGCCTCGGTCTGCAATAGTCGGAGGCAGACCTGAAGTCCTGTACAGCCCAGGGGAATCCAGCCTCGGTCCGGTCCCTGAAAAGCCAGAGCCTTGGAGATCCACCCGTGGGGGCCTGCGGTCTGTCCAAAACCTTGCCCGGGCCAAGTGTTGAGGAGAAGGGGAAAGAAGAGGGGCAAGGGTAGGAGGCTGGAGAGAAAAAAAGGAACGGAGGAAAGAACCCCAGCGTCGCTGGCTACTCCGCGGGAAACGCGAACCCTCAGGGCTCACGCGTCCTGAGCTTCCTGGCTCCTCGCAGCCGCGAGGATGTAGCCGGAGTTCCGGGGAAACCCGAGCCCCAGGACGCACATTATTGGGGCTGCGGTTTTATGAGGGTACGGAGGGCAGACGGCTGCAGGCTGCGGCCATCTAAAGCGGTATGAAGTTGTACAGGTTCCGGGACGTGGCAGCCGCGCCGCCAGGAGGATGCTTCCGTCATTTTGGTCTCAGCAGTGGCCGCCAAACTTTGCTACGAGCTACACGCGCACGAGAGCACCTTCGCGGGTGTCCCGGCCCCTTAGGGTGGGGGCTACCAGTTTCTGTCCAGAGTATCTGGAATATCCACCGCCCACTCTTTCGGCCGCTTACAGGCTCTAAGTCTAAACAGTAACGAAAAACTGGGGAGAAACAGGAAGAAGCAGATTCGCTGTGGAGCCGGAGCTCGGCCCGCGGGTCTATCTCCTGAGGCGCTGGGTCTCGCTGGGTCTCCCAGGAGCTTCAGGTCCGCGTCCCACTACCACCCCTCTGTCCTAGTTTCTCTGCATTTCAAAAGGTGCTGCTAACGCCGCCGAGTTCCCCTTCTCTCTGCTTCCAACCCAGTCGCAAATTCGTTCCTACCCCAGACACCCCCCGCTAGAGGGCGCCCCTGGAGTTGGTGGAGAGGATAAACAAACAAAAAAAAACCCCGTCGCTGTCGAGTCACTCCGACTCATAATGACCCTATAGTACAGCGTAGAACTGCCTTATAGGGTTTCCAAGGAGCGGCTGGTGGATTTGAAATGACGATCTTTTGGATAGTAGCCGAGTTCTTAGCCACTGCGCCACCAGGGGATGTGCGTAACTGTGTGGGACGAGTTGAATTCAGGCTTCAAACTGAGCGACCTGAAAGGATGTGGATTCCAAGACCTCCAGGAGGTCTTGACCCGGCAAAGGAGCGGGTTCTTCTCCAGGGGAACTCTGGCCTTCACAGGCGTGCCGTCACCTCCGCATTCCAATCGCAGAGCGCGTGGGTGAAGGGGGAGCGTGGCACAGGAGCCGCTCTCGGATGTCTCTGCGTCCCTCTCGGCCTGCCCAGCGGCCAAGACTTGAGACAGTGTCCCCAAAAGAAGGGCTACCCTCAAAGGCCGTAGATGGTCAGGCTGAAGGGAGAGGGAGCTGTAGAGAGAGTGTGCCTTCGCGCAGATCTCCTTATCTGTTTCTTGCACCGCGTCTGCGAAACCCTCTTCAGGAAAGTTGCCCAGTTGCGCACCCCAGGACCTTGCGCGGACCTTTCGAAGCTCTCTGGTCTGTGTTTTGGAAAAGGACGTGGAGGGGGCCCTGTGAGACTCTTCATGGAGAGGAACCAGGAAGACTCGATCTGGGGACTGGAGATCACCGACCTCAGGTGCCCGGCTGCGTTCCTGCCTCCTATTCCCGGGGTTTAGTTGCCTCGAAGGTGTTAAGCAATCTAGGCTCCACCCAGCCCTAAAGCCTGCACCTGACTACGGGGAACACTCCCACCACCGGCCTGGGAGCCAGAGTAGCCTAGGGGCCGACAGATTTTCGCAGAGGGTCAGAGACCTGGATTCAAACCCAAGATAAGAATCAAAAGTAATAACCTCTTCCGTTTTCTATAAACCAAGATACAGAATCAAAAGTAACAGTCCCTTCCATTTGCCAGAGACTTTTACGATATATAAACTAACGCACGTTACTTCATTCTTAGTTAGTTGGATCTCTAGCACAACAATCCTGGAAGCTACACAGGTTATGACCATTTTTTGCAGCTCAGGAAATAGGCCCTAAGAAGCTTTATTTCCTATTCAACATTTCTTGGGACACTGGGAGAGTCAAGGATAAATAAAACAGGGTCTCACTCAGGGGAGGGGGGCCAGAAAACAGCACACAGCTTTACTCTGGCTGTAATAGGAGTGGCCCCAGGATGCAGAGGGAGCCCACAATAGCTGTACCACATAGCTGGAAAGTGGCAAAGCCTATCTCAAACCCCAGGACTTCTGACTTCTACTCAAGTACTCTTTCTAAGACCTAGAGCGCTTGAAGATGGAGAAATGGTGTGGAAACCCACACATAAACCTTCATTACAACCCTCTCTATCTTGGTTGGATCCTGCAGTAATATTTGTCACAAAGTAACATATTATTTGAGTGATTTCTTGTTAAAGTGTAAGCTCCCAGTGGGTAGGGACCGCGTCTAGCTTGCTTAAGGGTGAATTTTCAGGCCTAGCACAGTGCCTGGCAGAGAGTCTGCGCTCAGTAAAAATTTGTTGAACGGATCATGAATTGCGATTAAACTCGGAGCAAAATAACACCACCAAGAAGAGACAAGGTCGTCGGCGCCCTCGGAGAGGTGTGAAGGACCATAAAGGGAATTAGAAAAGGTAGCAAGAGGTGGGAAAACGGGCGGTCTCTCCTCGTCTCAATCAAGTCGGTGCTGTGGACACCGAGTTAGTCTTCTGTAGAGTTTCTGTTCTAGGCTTTCAAAGAAGTGACACTGGAGGGAGAGAGGAGCGTTTCTCTTCGGCTATTTGGATGAGGGGCAAAGGCTGGTGGCAGCTCCAGGCCTCTCCAGTGCGGCCTGGCCCTGCGCCTCCGCTGGTGGGTGATTCCGGACAGAGCTACAGCCAGCGAAGCGGAATGTGGCAGAGGTCTGAGGCGGGCGTGTGCTGCCGCGCCAGGGAAAGCTGCCCTGCCCGCTGCCGCACTTCCGCCCACCCGCCGGGGAGCGAGTTAGTTGCGGGATGAAGGAATACGAGGCGGGCCAGCCTGGGCCCCGCGGGGTGGACTTGGAGTTCCTAAGTATTCCCTGCAGCCATGCTCCACTTGGAGAAACCACTGGTTAATAGGGGGTCGCACTATTGAAGATGAATCCTGGAGGCGGCGGCAAGAAAGGAAACCCTTCGGTCACGACAAGTGTTGGGGCCAGGGGAAAGATTCTTAAGGCCCTTGTTTGGACAATCTCCGAGACTACATATGTATATGTAGTATAAGGGCAAACAGTCCTTTCCATTTGCCAGAGACTTTTACGATAGATAAACTAACGCATATATATATGCCTTTTTCCTACAAGGTGTGCCTTAGTGTTTGGACTTATACTTGGCAGTGCAGCGCGCCTGGAAAGAGTGCAGAGCTGTGTGTGTGTGTGTGTGTGTCTGTGAAGGGACAGAGTTGGAAGAGGCGCCGGGTGCCTGGGCGCAAGGCGCTGCAAAGGCCCAGGCGGGAGCTGGTGCTTGCTGGAGAAGCGAGCCGGTCGGGCGGAGGTTGGAGACAGTGTGCGTTGCGGGAAAGAGGGTGGAGCAGGAGCTGTTGCCCGCCCCCCACAAGCGCACTCTGGCTCCTGCTCAGCGCGGAGACCCGCTGCCTGCTGCGTGTCTCCCAGTCCTCGCCCAGAGCTCGTGGTCTCGGGAGGGAGCTCAGGCTTGGGCTCTTCGCGGGCTCTCCGGGCAGTGGGGCCGGGAAGCTGCCAGCCACGTGCGCCTGGGCCTGCTGCGGGGCTGGAAAGCGGCCGGGGGACGAAGGTCGAATTGGCAAGGCCCAACGACAGTGGAAGATTCCCCCGACTCTTTCCTTCGCTCAGGTCCGAGGCCCTAAAGCAGAGAGAAGAGGATATTAATAATAACTGACTATAGAAATCTTGAGTGCTGGCACTGAGCTTAACACATCTCAAAGCATTTCATGTGCTAGATCTTATTTGAATCTCACAAAAACCTTGTGAAGAATTATCTCCATTTCGAAATGACATTACGCTTGGGAGAGCTGTAAGACGTTCTACACTTGGCGTTCCTTACACTTCTCAAGTCTGAAATTATGGAGAGGAAGAGAGAAAGACAAAACGAGTAACTGAGAAAGCAACCCCTCCTTAGCATTAAGACCCCTTTCAGGACGCAGGCCTGGACAAGGTCTGCTCACTGTCCTCCGCTGTTCAGTTGAGCTCGGCGTCACCTTCCCTCTTTGTTCCCTGGATTCAGACATCACATTGACCAAAGTTCAGTTGGTGAGGTCTGAGTCCCTCACGAGAGCGCCCCCCAGAGAAGGAAGGGCAAGGCGCCGGACTTCGTGCCTCTTTGCCGCGACGCAGCTGGCGAGCGCGTCTCTGCGCGCAAACGCAGGGCTGGCTGCCCCAGAGCCAACAGGGGCCAAAGCGCAAGCCCCGGGAGGCCAGGAGGTGCTTTGAACTTTCTCTCGCCTAGGAAGGAATATAGTTGATGAGGCCCGCGAAGGCGAGTATAGAAGTTGGCTGTATACTGGGGGAGTGCGGAGCACGCCTCAAGGAGATGATCGAAATCTTAAACAGTGAATAAAACAGTTTTCCCTACTATAATTGCTATTAATGAAAAAGGCGCCTAACCTGCTGAATTAAATAGTCCAAAACTGCTTGTTTATCATCGGGAGCTCTCTCTTACAAGGAGGGAAAAGGAAACGTGAAAACAAAAACCCAAATTCGAGAAACCTCCTTGAAAGGCCCCCGCAGTGTCTTGTAGACCCCTGCTCGGCCAGGGAGCGCTCCGCCCTCCCAGCCCCTAGCGTGGAGAGGAGGCTAAAACAGCCAGAGACAGCGAGAGAGAGAGAGAGAGAGAGAGAGAGAGAGAGAGAGAGAGAGAGAGAGAGAGAGAGACACGTTTAAAATCCAAGGGGCAAAAAGCCGGAGTCGGTTTCAGGATCTGCGGCACACGGCCCGGCTCCGTGGTCCACTCAGCCTGGGCCTGGGCTTGGCATGAGCGGCGCAGCGGACATCCCAGGCCCCGCGCGGGGAACGCAGCCCACAGCTCCCCCTCGCCAGGCGCCCAAGGACCCTCAAGGCGCGGGGCTTGCTCTTGAAACCTGGGAACGCGCAGACAGGAAACCCACTTCCTCCTAAGCAGTTTCTTGCTCGCTGGTTGAGAGGCGCCCGATTGAAGCAGAATGATCCTTGTCTACTAATATCCAGCGTGGTCACAAAGCAACTGGCCATTTACGCCGCCACTTTAAACAAAGATATTTGGTTATTCCCGGGAAAGCAAGTGCACTTTTGCATGGTTCAGCTCTGGGCAGAAGAGAGCCCCAACTCAGCCTCCCGCTGCTGCGCTGCTGGCGCCTGGGGATTCGCCCCCTCCTGGCCGGCCCCACCAGGGTTCAGGCTGAGTCCCGTGCCGCAACAGGCGTGCGGGCACTCACCGCTCCCTGCCCGCGTCCTTCTTCAAGCACCAGAGGGGATAAGAGCGTGGCCCTGGCCCTTGGGTGCTGGGGCTGCGATGTCCTCGGAAAGTCAGCTCCAGATCTATAATCTCGCGTGTCCGGGCGATGGGCAAGGGTCGGGGACACCAGGTTTGTTTGAGGTGGGGCAACTTCATTCATGGCCCCTCCCGCTAGTCCCCCCCCCAATCCTCCCCAGCCCAGGCGGCCAGTGGTGCGCTTGCCTCTGTCGAGTGTGGGGGTGGGGAGAAGAATCGCATGTGTGTTTTGAGGGGGGGCGTGATGCGGCGGACCTGGCCTTCTGAAAAGCCCCTCAGCTGGGGTGAGGGGGGGCAGCGCGGAGACCCGGGACAGCCTCTCGGCGACAGCCGATCCCCTGCTCAGCGCCCCCTCCGCCCGCGCAGATTCTCTCGGGTAGGGGGAAAGGGGGCGGGGAGCAGAGGATGTCCCTCTGACGGCGGCAGAAGAGGCAGACAGACTGACAGACACGCAGACCAACGGTGCGGCCCCAGGGTTCGTCCTCAGACTCTCGCTCATTTGGTGGCGGCTGGGGCTCAGCGCCGCGAAGCCAGATGTGGTCCAGAGGCAGTGGGAAGGCGCGGGGCTGGGAGGCCGCGGCGGGAGGGAGGAGCAGCCCCGGCAGGCTCAGGTGAAACCCCCACCCCTCTCCTTGACCCCCTCCCCCTTCAGAACCTGTGCCCGCCCGGGGAACCCCGACCGAATTGGAAAGTGGTTCCACTTTGTAACTCTGCAAGTTGGTTGCAAAGCAGCATTCACCTTCCTTCCTCCTCATCATCCCTCCTCCTCCTCTACTCCCCACCCCACCTCCTGCCCTCCCGGCACTCGGCTCCCTCCTCCTTCCCCTCCCCCGCCTCCCCCCGCTTGCAACCGGCACCCCACAAAAATTGGGGGCGGGGGTAACTGGGGGAGGGGGAAAGAAATGCTTTGAGTCGTGTCTCTGCCTCTCTTTCTATCTCTCTTGGAGACCTAAAAATCCTGACAAGTGAAACTTAAAGGTGTTTACCTTGTCATCAGCATGTAAGCTAATTATCTTGGGCAAGATGTAGGCTTCTATTGTCTTGTTGCTTTAGCGCTTACGCCCCGCCTCTGGTGTCTGCCTAAAACCTGGCGCCGGGCTAAAACAAACGCGAGGCAGCCCCCGAGCCTCCACTCAAGCCAATTAAGGCGGACTCGGTCCACTCCGTTACGTGTACATCCAACAAGATCGGCGTTAAGGTAACACCAGAATATTTGGCAAAGGGAGAGGAAAAAAAAAGCAACGAGGCTTCGCCTTCCCCCTCTCCCTTTTTTTTTCCTCCTCTTCCTTCCTCCTCCAGCCGCCGCCGAATCATGTCGATGAGTCCAAAGCACACGACTCCGTTCTCAGTGTCTGACATCTTGAGTCCCCTGGAGGAAAGCTACAAGAAAGTGGGCATGGAGGGCGGCGGCCTCGGGGCTCCGCTGGCGGCCTACAGGCAGGGCCAGGCGGCACCGCCGGCCGCGGCCATGCAGCAGCACGCCGTGGGGCACCACGGCGCCGTCACCGCCGCCTACCACATGACGGCGGCGGGGGTGCCCCAGCTCTCGCACTCCGCGGTGGGGGGCTACTGCAACGGCAACCTGGGCAACATGAGTGAGCTGCCACCGTACCAGGACACCATGAGGAGCAGCGCCTCGGGCCCCGGATGGTACGGCGCCAACCCAGACCCGCGTTTCCCCGCCAGTAAGTGAGGCCGCTCCACTGCGGGGCCGCGGGCTGAGCGCGGGGGGCGTGGGGAGAGCCGCTCTGAAGGCACGGCGCCGGCCGGCTGCGCGCTGGGCAACAGGGTAGGCTGCCAGGCAGCGGCGCCAGGGAGTCGAGCGCAGGAGCAGAGGGTTGTTCCCCTGGCTGGGCTGAGGGTCCAGGAAGAGGCACTTGGTAGGGCGGGCAAGTGTTCCCACTCGGCACCTCCCAGGCGACCGACGGCACCTCCGCTCGGCGCGGGAGACCTCGAGTAGCTGAGGGAAGCACTCCGCGAGCAAAGGGAGCAGGGGCAAACAGGGCGGGGAGAGGCGCGGCCTGGCTGGGTGGGAGCCTGCCCTGCTGAGACGCGCTCCGGCGTCCGGCGAGCCCGCTTTCCGGTGGAGTCTGGGCAGGTGGGAGCGCGCATGACTCCGGAGGCGGCTCTAAACAGGCCGAGCAGGTGCCCACACTGGGGCGGACAGGAGAGAGTCGACAAGAGGCAAAGCGTCTGGGGGCTTGAGCTTTCCGAAGTGAACACCCCTCGCTTTGAGAGCTGCCCAAGTTGGGATCTACCGTCGGTCCCCAGCTCTCGACCTGGGCCCAGCTCGCCGCCTCTGGCCCAGCTAACCCCGTGACTCCAGCGGGAGCTGGGCACGAAGGGAGCAGGAGCATCCCTCCCCACTGGGCTTTTTGGGTCAAGCGCTGAGACTGAGGGAGGGTAACCGGGGCCAGGGTTGAGGCAGGGGGCTCTCCCGTAAGTCCCTCGACAACACCGCCTCGGGCAGGCGCTGGCGATGCCCGGCGGCTGGGCCTCTCGGGGCAGAGCGCGAGGCGGCCTGGGTGAGGAGGGCGCCGTCGGGGTGGGCCGGGCGGGCCAAGGGCGCGGAAGGCAGGGGTGTCCTGGCCCGGCCCGGCCCTGGCCGACGCTGTGCGTTTGTCGCTTACAGTCTCCCGCTTCATGGGCCCCGCGAGCGGCATGAACATGAGCGGCATGGGCGGCCTGGGCTCGCTAGGGGACGTGAGCAAGAACATGGCCCCGCTGCCGAGCGCGCCGCGCCGAAAGCGCCGGGTGCTCTTCTCCCAGGCGCAGGTGTATGAGCTGGAGCGACGCTTCAAGCAACAGAAGTACCTGTCGGCGCCCGAGCGCGAGCACCTGGCCAGCATGATCCACCTGACACCCACGCAGGTCAAGATCTGGTTCCAGAACCACCGCTACAAGATGAAGCGCCAGGCCAAGGACAAGGCGGCACAGCAGCAACTGCAGCAGGACAGCGGGGGCGGCGGGGGCGGCGGGGGCGCCGGG
>NW_004443979.1:4428582-4441391 GCF_000243295.1 Trichechus manatus latirostris
GCTCCACACGCTTCGACTTTTCTTAAGAACCTGTCCCAATTCAGACCAAGGAAAAAACACAACAGCCAAACTGCTGGACGTCTTTTTTTTTTTTTGGAAGTTCTAAAAAAAAATTTTTTTAAGAAAATAAAAGTAACAACCAATCGAATCCAATTCTTTAAGGAGTCTTTAAAACAGAAGGACACAGAGAACAGCTTTGGGGGTGTCTCTTAGGTGATTCAAATGGGTTTCCCACGCCCGGGCGGGGCACAGTTTGGAGAGGACTCTATGCTGACATGGCTCTGGACTTAAAGATCGCAAACTTCACTCTGGGTACCCTATGCCAGACAAGCGGACTCGCTTGTAAATACCAGGATTTGTTTCGCAGGAGGGATCGGGGCTGGGGAGAGGAAAGACTTCGACAGAACCCACTTGTCACCGACACAAAGGAAGCGTCCCCTCCTGGCGCCCACTGGCGGGCCCAGGCTCGGCCAGGACTCCGTGGCCCCGTGGAGAATTGTTTTATGTTTGATGTGAACTTGTAGCTGTAAAACGCTGTCAAAAGTTGGACTAAACGCCTAGTTTTTAGTAATCTGTATATTTTGTTGTAAAAAGGAACCCAGGCCCAGGCCCCAGCCCCTCACATTTTTTATGGACATTGACAAATCCGTGTATATTATTTGGCAGTTTGGTATTTGAGGCGTCAGTCTTTTTCTGTTGTAACTTATGTAGATATTTGGCTTAAATATAGTTCTTAAGAAGCTTCTAATAAATTATACAAATTAAAAAGATTCTTTTTCTGATTAAAAACCTTCCTTTTGGTTTTGTTTTGTTTTTTTTTTTTGTTTTTTGTTTTTTTTTTTGGTTAGCGGCCTCATCATTGGTTTGATGGGATCGAATTGTTTAGAGGCTGGAAAGACTGGGAACCAACTAAGAAAGCCAACCCCGTGGGAAGAGGGAGTTTTGTTTAGCCTCGGATTTGAGTGGAAGCAAACCTTGACCAGTCCTAGTCCATGGCAATAGAGAGGAGAAAAGATAAACTACTTCCACCAGGAGGAAGAGGGAGAGAGGGGGAGAAAAAAGGGAAAGACCAAAGAACTCGTTTTCAGAGCCAAGCTTCTGTTTTTAGAAGCCCCAGAAGTACCTACTGTGCTCTTATACAGCTGAGCCAACGTTTTAAAACAGTCCGCCTGACATCCTGTTTTAAATAACTCTGAATGAGCTACCATTTTTACTGAAAGGATCGATCTGTAAATTTGAACATCAAACGTTTATTTCTAATCTGTGGCAGTTAGGTGGGAGGCTTTTTTTTTTTGAAAATGGGTAGGGAAGTCATTACTGGGTTTTTGTTTCTGCTCTAAAACAGTGATTCTGGCTCAGGGACCGGCCGCGGACCCCCAGCCTCTCCAGGCCTCTCTGGTCTCTGGCAGTGTAGGATTGTACCGCAGACTTAGGGATGCCCTGGGCAGGACTTTAGGGGCTGGGTTTTTGCTCTTTGTTCCACTAGTTTCCATCTCTGGGCTCGGAAATCTCTCTAGTAACGAATCTTTCTCCTGTCTTCAGTAAAAAATACCATAAATAATAGTAGGACCCCTTTCTTCGGACCTCTAATTTTCTGGTCATTTCGGGCTCGGACATGTGTAGAGGGGAAAGTTGGGGGAACTCTTAGAGTTGCAGGGCGGGAGAGAGGAGGAGGATTGGTGGTGGACAGAACAGAAATAGTAATCCTACATGGGCTGTTGCCCCTTCCCTCCCGTCCCTGATAAATCTCCGGCGGAAAGGGCGCCCTGGTGGACTGGGGACAGATACACTTCTCAACACTTATTCTCTAAGCCTGGAAGTGTTGGATTGTGGAGGATTCATTCATAGCTGGCATGTGCTCTCTTCTCGCCTACAATTTCAGCTTTCTTTTTCCTCCCTTGCCTCCCTCTATCTTCGTTCCTCTGTTTTTCCTTACATTTCCTGTTTCTCTCTTCCCCCCACCCTCCCTCCCTCAGCTTGTAAGACTATTCAACTGGCTCAGGTGTTTGCCCCCAACTCAGCAGCCCTTTTGTTAGCTTCTTGGGGGCTTCCCTCATTTGGTGCCTCAGAACTGGAGGCTAGAATGGGCTTTCTTCCCTAGAAACCCGGATCTGGCTGCTGAGATAGTGCTTCCGACATCGAGAGAGAGCTCCGAGGTTCCGAGAGGATGGCTGGTTAGGTTGTGAGTGTGTGCTGGTTGGGGGGAATTTCAGCAGGCCTCACGTTTTAGAAAGCAAAGAAAATATGCGGAAGTTTGAACCTTTGCGTTGGAATGGGCAACCGTGGTCCTGGGACAGGGAGTGTAGGTGGCTAAAGCACACAGCTCAGGCCGGGACTGGACAGGGGAGGGAGGTACTGCAGCGTTAGGCTCTCAGGTCCCGATTCTGTGGGTGTGGGAGTTTGGTTCACCATGCTCCCGGCCCACAGTAAGCCTGGGCGGAGGCGGGGCAGGTGATGTGGCCGCTGCGGTTGCGGCGCCTCGCCCCCACCCCCATCCCCATCCTAGCCCCGACCGGGCCCTTGGGAGTCACAATTTTAGTGGGCTGTGCTACACTCAGCCTTATCACTCTTGTTCTGGATGGAGTTTCTAACAAATACATTCTTCTCCCCGCCGTCTGGAGTCGGCTTAGTTTGAAGTCTGTTTACTTGTCCGGGGGAAAGGTGAATTCAGCCGGGTCTGCGAATGGGCCCTGAGACAAACAGGACCTCAGCCGCTTCTCGCCATCAATCACGCGGAGTCCACCAGCTCCCGCTCCTGCCCAGGGGCTCCTGTCGCAGCTGTAGGAAGCAGCCCTGTAACACAATCTAAAGCGTCTTGATGGGGGAAATAGGTGCGCGCTGGGCGCAGCGCAGGAGGGTTCCGCAACCTGGGGACACTCCCCCCCCACCCCACTCCACCCCCGGCCCATCCCGGCCAGCCTCTAGGAAGCTGACCATCGTCCTTTCCGGGAATCCTCCTCCCCTAGGTCTCTATAGTTCGCACCCAGATCGGTTCTGGCTTACCCCGGGAGAAATCAACCTTTTGGGGATGCCCTTGCTGTTGTTGTGCTTGTAAGAGTCGGAAGATCCCCCACTTGTGGGGGCAGCGCCGCTTGCCCCTGGACCCCAGCGAAGCTGAAGGCCCCCGCCTAAGCACCCCCACCCCATCTCTAGGTCCTGGCGGCTGTGGGGAGTGGGGGGGGGGGAGATTTTGCAGACGGCGTTCCCCTTCCTCCTTTCCCCCACCCCCACCCTCCATGTAAACAAGAGGACTTTCTCGAGAGTCCTGGAGAGCGGCTTTAGTGGCTTCGGGGCCTGAAACCCCAGGCTTGGCTTGTTTGATGTTTAGCATCCCAAAGCAGATCCTCACCCCCGCCCCGGCCTGGGAACCGGAGCTCTAGGCCGGAGAGGCAGGGAAGCAGCCCTCTCAGCTGGCTGGACCCCCCGGCTTGGGCCCGGCTCAGGGGAGGCGAGAAGAGCAGAGCAGATATGCTCTGGGCAGGAAGGAAGGGAGCCTGGGCTGCCGCCGCCTCCAACTGGAGCACAAGTGGGTACAGCTGGAGTCCTCAAGGCCAGGAGGCGGGTGAGGGCAGATAATGCCTCTGCAGCGGGGACAGCGGCTCCGCGATAGGGGCTGGCGGGTTGGAAAGCAGCACCCGGCCTGCGGGTGAAATCCGAGCCAAGCCCGGGACGACTTCGCAAGAAACTCTCTGGGTACATACGCCTGGAGGCGCGCGCCGGCGCAGGGGCCTCGCAAGAGGCAGCTCTTCTTCCCACTGCTTAGGGCTTGACCTTTCAAAGGAACAGATTTGTTTCGAAGCTTCCCAAGGGATTTTAAATCCTCCTGGGGCAAGACTAGGGAGCTCCAGAGATTGTGCCTCCGGTGATTGGCTTCGGGGTCTCCTACTTTGAGGCCCCAGTGAAGAATTATCAGACTTTAGAGACCCCACACCCTTCGAGCGCGCTCACCCGCGCATGGGCGCCGGTGAGGAGCTACCTGGAAGCGCGAGTGCACAAAATGTAGCACGAGTGACTCTCAGGCGATGAGAGGAAATGAGACCGGGGTTTCCTGACTTCCATCTTATTAGGGACCAGGTAAGGTCAATGCTTTCTCTATTATGTCTTTATCTTAAAAGCGGGTCAATTTAAGATAAGGGAGAAAAAACCCCAGGATCTGTGTGAACCTTGCTGATAAAGACTGACCCCTTTCCTGAAATAAAAGCAAGCCAGGCATTCATTTTCTATAAACAAGAGAGTTGTGAGAAGCTGTCTTGAATTCTGATCGGATGTCTCCCGTCTCTCTAGACTTCGCTCCCCCGCTCCCAGTTACTACCCAGAGGGAGCAGAATGAACAGTTTTACGTGTGGACAACTAGAAAGCCTGGTGGGGAATGTGAATCCGGGGTGATATGGCTCTTAGGCATGGTTTGCTTGCTTGTTTCAAACACTGCTTTCTTGTAGAATGAAATGAAAGTGCCAGACTTGGGTATCTGGATGAAGGGGCTAAATATTTTCCTTGCTCAACCCTGTTAGGAGATGTGGACACCGTCTTCCTCTGGCCCTTCCTGCCTGTCTCTGTGGTTGTGCAGTTTTGTGTTCCTACCACCTCAGGCCACCTTCTGTGAGGGCTGACTTGGGCTCCTGCCTCAACCTGGAGTACAGAAAGTTTTCTGGCCCTTCTTCACTAGTGGCTTCTCGTAGGAGTGTCCTATCCGCAGTCACTCACTTCAGAGAACTTGTCCACCCAAGGGACTGGAGGAACTGAGTACTGATGGGAGTAGAGGGAAATAGGTGCTTTGCTGAAGGGAAATGAGACCCCCCGCCCCTACACACATAGTTGCATTTCTGAACTATCCTGGAAGATTCTCAAAGGCACAGAGGAGGTTCGAATTCAGCCACCTGGCAGCACAGCTTCTGCCTCATCTGAAGCCATAGCTGTCGGCTATGTTTCTCTCTGATAGTGACCTAATGCTTGACTTTGGAGGGTATCTAGGCACAGTCCCCTGCTTCTGGCCTTCTCGTTTGAAGATTTTTTCCATTTGTTCTCTGCTTCCTAAACATTACTTCTGTTATTAAGAGTTGTAGCAAAGTTCTGGAGCCCTGGTGGTGCAGTGGTTAAGAGCTTGGCTGCTAACCAAAAGGTCAGCAGTTTGAATCCATCTTGGAAACCCTATGGGGCAGTTCTACTCTGTCCTATAGGGCTGCCATGAGTCAGAATTGACTTGATGGCAATGGGTTTGGTTTTTTGGTTTAACAAAGTTTTGGGAAGGATGAGATTAAATCCATTTTCTTTTTTTAGTTATTTGCAGGACACTGCAATCTAAATTGATCATTATAGTGCTCTGCCTAAAATGAAAATAAAACATAAACGTAAATATTGCAGGCAATAAGCCTTGTTAAAGAGGACCATTTCCTACAACATAGTATTCACATATGATTCTGCTTACTCTGTATGTAGGTGTAAGTGGTTGTACACAGATGCTTGTATGTATGTATACAGGTGTGTATATATAAGTATATACACATGTATATCCATCTTATATACGTGTATCTATCTTATGTATCTAAGTTTTCATAAAGAATCTGCTTAGTAGGGGGATCTTACAGAACCTGTTAGATGTGAGAAAGTTGAATGCATTCATTACCTCAACTGAGATGTCACATTAAACTGAGTTCTCCTTTAAAAAATCAAACGAACAAAAACTTCCTTTAGTTTTGCTCACTTTAAATTGGAAATTATTTTGTTATGTGGGACTCTGAAGAACTAATTACGTTTTGGAAAATATTTTAAATTTATTATTAAATCAATTGAGCTTGGTGTCTGAAACACACAGCTGTGGATGAGACTTCTTGAGGCAATCTATAACAAAAATTTTCATTTGCCACACCTACATGTCTACTAATATAAAGCATTAGTATGAACCCTACTGTCCAAATAACAAAGACAAATGGAAATGTTTCCATTTCACTTCTTTAGCAAACGTCCCCTCTATCTCGGCCTTCAAAGAGTGGTGGAAATAAGAGGATATATCTGAGTGCAGTCCAGCAACAAAGAATAAACTTTTCTTACTCCACTAACAATTTCTACATTTTGGGGAATCCTGTCTTTGATTGCCAGAAGGCATTGTTAGTAACACCAGGATGTTGACTGGTGGAGCTTTAAAAATTGCATTTCTAGGGTTTTAGTGATTGTTGATAATACTTTTTTCTTTTTTTTTTTTTACAAAATCAGATGTCAGATCATTAAAAGTATCCTTCGATACCCTCCCCCAGTTTGTATGCCCTGGAGTCATTCTGTGGAAAATCACCCAGAAGGGCTCTAAGGTGTCCAAAGCTCTAGGAAAACAAGGGCTTATTCGATCCCGTGTGCTACCGATTTACCTGATCTACCGGGCGCGCGCGCACGCGCGCACACACACACACACACACACACACACACACACACACACACACTCTCACGGCCCAGTGCGCTCGCTCAGTTGTAAACCTGGGAATTACCGTAATGACACGAAAAGGACCAAGAGCTGGTTCCTACGAGCTAGTTGCTCGCGTCTACCCTAACCCCAAGAGACAAGGTTCATGGTTTACTGGATCCAGCGCTGTCTGTACACAGAGCGAACCCGCAGTTAAGGTCCCCGCAGCCCCCTCCCCCAGCCTCAGGTTTCTAAACAGACATGCAGCGACAGGCTTTTTCAGAGGAGAGTCTGAAGCCGCAGGGGATTAAATCTCTCTCCCAGCCTAGCCACTCAAAGGTGCCTCGAGGTCTGCAAAGCCTGGGTGGGGACTCAGAGGGAGGGGGCTGGGCAGTGTAGGCTGCTTCCTTTCCTTTGGCGTCTACTTAAGAATCGCAGTCCTTGCACCACAGGCTCACACAGAGCATCCCTGCCTCCAGCCAAGGCAGATAGAAGTGGTAGCTAGTTCATTACTATCCACCAATCTGAAAGGTTGATTACCGCTCTCCGGCAGGACTGCTGAGGCACAAGTTTGGATGTAGTAAGCCTTGAAAGTGCGGCAATGTATCATACTTACAACCCACACAGCAGTGAAAGCTCAGATATCTCTCCATACGTCCAGGGACCGCTTATTGAAATCAAATGGAGGAACCTTCTGGAAATATCATTGAGCAAAAAGCCAAGCCACCCACAGCCATCATCTAGCACTGGGTAGGGAGAAAGAGGAAAACTTTGAGATCTGTTATGGTAGAATATAGGCGGCTTCATGCACCTCCAACAGTTGACATTAACCTTCCTGTATGAACCGTTTTCTAACAGTTATAATGCCACAGAATTAGTTGTTGAAAATTCTCAACACGGCCAAACAGATTCTGTGTGGTTGTGTGTCTGGAAAAGCTGGGAGTTTGTCTGTATGTGGTCTTGCTCGTCGGAAAGACAGAAGAGAGGGAACTGGAAAGGAGGGGAGGGGAAAGCAGAGGAAGAACTGCACCTGGTGAAGGCGAGTTGGGTTCTGCTGGTGTTTGGAACAGCTGAGCTTTGCTGTTTATAGCTGATCTTTGGGTCAAAATGTTGGCGTGGGGGTGGATGCAGTGTGTGTTGCGTGTACTCTTCAGGGGGTGATGCTCGGAGGGAGGGCTGGGGAGCCGGCAGGGAGGTGTGTATGCCACGTCTGAGCCCTTAACACAATGGCAATGTAATTATCTAGCTGTAACATGCTCAAATGGCAAAAAGTTGCAAAATAGATGGACCTCCCTGAGAAGACAGGGAACTGGTTACAGAGGTCTGCAGCCATCATCCTTTCTTCAATACATTTTAAACAAGAGGATCTAGTGAGTGATTCCGATTCAATACACATAATCAGTTTGCAAGTCTTATTTCCATTTGAAAACAGGGCTATTTGCAATCATAAGAGCCGGACACGCTGAAAGACACCGAGCGCATTCCGAGCAGATGATGGGTGACAGATCTGTAGGCAAGCACTAAATATTTTCTTCCAGCCTCAAACCTCGTGCGTCAGTCTTTAATCTCGATATATTTTTAATCGACTATTCCTGCTGAATGTATAATTCGCTTTGAGAAGCAAAGCTTTGATCCATAGCGAGACTCCATGGTTAAGAAAACAAAAACGACAAAACAAAACAAAAAATCAACGGCCAGAGAGGTGACAGAGAAACTATGTGGATTGTGCTTCTCGGTGCAGGCTAACAGTCCTTTAATTAAGAATACACTGGGTAAAAGATTTGATGGAAAATTTGAACTTGCTTTTAAAGGAAGGGCCGCGAGAATACGCTGCCCCTGGCTAAAATTAGCAAGCTGGGGCAGCGAAGCCCAAATCTGGACCCGCGGGGGCCAGCACGACGTCTCAGGGTGGGGGCGCGGAGCGGCCACGAAATCCCCGGTGGCAGCTCAGCGGCCGCCCAGCTGCGTCGGCGAAGACCCGGGGCCCCCAGCGGCCAAGCCGTTCTAAATTGGTTGTCAGGAGTCTCGACTAGAAGTTTGGGCAATTGAAACCTCGAGCTATTTTGTGGTCACTCGTGGGGGAAAGTTTTGGTTTCCAGGACCAAGAAAAGCTGCTGGCCGCGGCCTTCCCCTTCCTGCCTGCAGCTTCCCCCCCTCAAACTCGCGTGGCCTCCCCTGTAACCCCTGCCTAATGCCTCCCGCTCCCTCCCACCGGCGGCCTCCTCTTAACCCCCAGACCCAGCCTCGCTCTTTCTCTCCTTCTCCACTCCCCCCACCCCGCTAGCGGCTTCCTCGCCACGTTTCCGCCCCCCCCCCACCAGTCCCCCGTCTTGGCCTCCGCACCCCCACCGCCCGCTGCCCCGCTGGTGGCGCTCCATCCCTTTACCCGCGCTCGCCCGGAACGACCTTGGCTCGGCGCCGCCTGCCGACGGGTCCCCCAAGCCCTTGTGGAGACCACACCAAGAAGCCTGGTGCTCCGAGTAGTAGAGGCTTCCGGTAGATTTTGACTCCAGAGTACAGCACTGGGTTCCGAAGATGATCCGAACCTGAACCTGAAGTTGTGTTTGAAGGTCTTAAAGCACAATCTTTCTTTTAACAAATAAAACCAAACAAAGCCAGCGAACTGCTGGTGTTTCCCGATGAGTTTTTCTAAGGGAAAGACGACGTTATGGCTCTGCCCGGATACCCACATCTAGTGAACTTTCTACTAGGTTGAAACTCAATCTAATAATAGTATGTGCTTGATAAAAAGGAGCCCTGGTGGCGCAGTGGTTAAGCGCCCTGCTGCTAAAAGGTTGGAGGTTCGAACCCACCAGTCTCCGAGGGAGAAAGATGTGGCAGTCTGCTTCCCTAAAAACTACAGCCTTAGAAACCCTATGGGGCAGTTCTGCTTTGTTGCTATGAGTTGGAGTTCACTCCAGGGCAGCCGGTTTTGTTTTTTTATGTGTTTTTTAATTTTTTAATGTACTTAATGCAGATTCCATTTTTATTTCAAAAGGGGATAATTTATTAACCTCCTCAAGTTGGTGCCTCTTAGGCAGGTGTCCTGGTTTTAGACGACCTGGGGAGAACCAATAGATGGAGAGTGTATGTGTGTGGGGGTGGGGTAGGGGTGGGGATTCTTTCTGCACAGTTACCAGCCCTACTTGCTCGCTTTTCTGCAAAACTCATTCTAAAGGCCATGGTACTCTGTTTAACCAGTGCCAAACTATAAATTATAGGAAGACCCTAGGAGAGGGGCCGAGACTGCTGGCAGCAAGAAGCCTCCAGGCTCCCTATTCCTGCACTGGTAGGGCAGAACTCCTACCAGCTGGTAGAAAGTGAGGTTGAGGTTGGGACCAGCAGGACAAAGTCTGCTGGGGTGAAAGGAGAAGAGCTCCCCTGCCTCAAGACAGGGCCCCAGTGTAGGCTTAACTGGCTGAACAGAGGGGGATGCCCAGGAACATGATTCAGAGCAGCTGAGAAACAGAGCAGGTTCCCAGGGCAGGAAGTTTCAGTCACCCTACAGCCCCGTAGAGATATGGCACCATTTGGTCAGCACTGAGTGGTGGGCAGTTCTAGGAGTGCTGGTTGATTTGTGCTGATCCCTTCACGCCATTCTAGGCTTCACTGAGGAACAAAGATACACACACTTAGACTTCTGGTTCAGGTCTTCAGGTGCAATCCAGGTCAGGGAGAGGAAACTTCAGCCCACCTTTCTCAGGGCGTCCTTTCCCTGCCCCCCAGTGAAGACATGAGACGTACCTGCAGGAGCATCTTATTCTTGTATTTATGGCCTGATACGGCTTCATTATGTACTTTCATTTGTTTCCTTACCCTTCCTGGTTTTCTATTTCTTGATCTCTATTCTCCATGCCTATGCTTTACTTGCTTTCTTGTCCAATTCCAGCCTTGTAGTTGCAGTCTTCATAGGCAATTCGCTATCATTTTCCAAATGTCAGTACTAAAAGGAAAAGCAGATAAAGTGGATGGGCTAAGACATAAAGAATGAAAGTCAATAAGGCCCATATGGGAGGCAAGTTGGGGGTGGGTGGGTAAGAAGGCCAGAGAACAGCCAAGGTCAGCATATCAGAGGACTGGCGAGAAAAACGATAGAAGCAAAGAGAAGCAGCAGCCCACAGAAATTCAATTAATGTCAGTAGATGGGAAGGAAGGAGTACAGCCCCAGCTTAAGGCACAAGCCTGGCCTGGACAGGCATACAGTGGAATGAAGAGGAAGCAGATGTGTATATGGTGGCCTGTCTCTGAGATGAGAGGCAAACCTAGCGATCCTTGCTTTCCCTCCTGCCAGGCTTTAAGAAAGGGGACCGTCCAGCCAAAGTAAATTAAAGGACCAAGGCGCCTCCAGGCTGACCGGCTTCAGGTTCTGAGCCCTGGGAAGAAAAAAATTGGGGGGCCCATGGGAGCAGGGGGCGCAGCAATGGGAGAAGAAACTTTATGGAAACAGACAAGACTCTTTGCTTTCACACATGTGCCCCACCCCTCCGCCTTGCAGTTGGGGAAAGGCACTTTGGGAAAAGGGAATCCCCTTTGCCTTTCCAGACCCTTGCAGTTGGACAGCGCCCTCTTTCTTGCCTGCGAGCGCGGCCTCGTGGGAGGCGCCACGTAGAGGGCGCCCCAGCCACCTAGGAAAATGATGGGGCGAGTCCGCTGGGATTCGGAGCCTAGCCTGCCCCGCGGCCCGCATTCTCCGGCCCTGAGCCATTTCCAAGGTGGAAGGCGGTCAGGAGAGAGCAAACCCTTCCCCGCGCCCAGGCCACGCCGCTTCCTCAGCGGGCGGGCGGGCGCGCGGCAGGTGGGGCGGCACCCCATCCGCCCCGCCTTGGCTGGCCAAGCTGGAGCCCAAGGGCAGCGGCGCGGAGGAGGCTCGGCTCGCCCGGCTGTCCTGGCTCTGCCCCGTGAGGAGGAGAGATAGACCCACCCCCAAACTTTCCACGTTACGGCCAAACCCCCAGAGAGCCCGCTTGGGGTCCTCTCCACGGGTCCTGGGAGACCGGGTCCCTTACTTTTTAAAGGGTCACACACACTGTGATCTATTTCAGCCGGAACACGTTAACTCTCTTAATCCCCCAGCGTGACACTGTTAGTGGCTCCCATTGGGTTGGTGACCGCAGAAGTGCACGTTAGAGACGCTTCCCGGCCTGTGGTGCTCAGACCTCCTCCCCGTGGGCCCCCGGCGGGCAGGAGAGGTCGGGAGGGAGACCCGGCCCGGGCGCGGGCCGCCGAGACCTTCCCGCGGTGGGCACCTCCGGTCGCCCGCACCCCGGCCCCCGCCCGGCCGCTCCGCCGTCGGGACTCCTCCTGGGCAGGACCAGCCCGGCCGCTCCCCAGCCTCCTAGGGGGCTGTGGGCGTTGAGGCCCGAGTCCGCCTCTCGGAGCTGGAGGCCGCGCCCGCGTCCTCCCTCCCGTTAACATTCTTCCATAATTTCCGAAGCAAAGATTTCCATCTTTTTTGGGGAGGATTTGTTTCATCTCTCCTAAAATCAGAAACGGAGTCTTCAAAATTCCTAATGTGTGTGTTTATTTTTTTCCTTCTAGCATTCAAATGAATGCAAAGCCACGAATCGAATCCCGTCACTCATTTGGGGTTAGCTTCTCCCGATATTTCACACGGAAAACAAAACTGGGTCCGTCTTATTTGTACTTGTCCTTAACCTTTGCAGCAACTGCTGTAGATGCGGCTCTGTCCATTCTCTAATAGATTTTACCAGGGGCTGGTGACAGAGAACTGATTTCTTTTCTATTAGGGTTTAGTACATCTTTGTTGAAGGCCCGTAGAACGACCAGGGATTAGATTTGCATCTCTTAGACGCCCTGTGTGGTCTTTGTGCGAAGCTTGTAACTGTTAAAAATGACTTGTTAGGAAGCGTGTGGGCTCTCATCGCTCTCCTTTTGACAGAATGATTGTGAAATTCAGATTGGCCCTGTAGGATTTAGCCGCAGATTCCACCTGAACCCTAAGCAATTAGACCCTAATCTCAATGCAATCATATTTGAGTTAGGATTTGTTGCACTTTGTTTACTTCAATTAAAAGCAGTGGAATAATTTTTTCCCAGCTTTTAATGTGAAATCTCCAGGCATAAAACCTCAGGACTTCTTAGAAACGGTTTTTGTGGGGATGGGGATTTCTTTTGCGTGTGGTTTCCTCCTAGGCTTCCTCCCCCCGCTCCCATTTAAAAAATTCTTTTTTTCTTCCCCGGTTGCTCGCTAACACCCGGATCATCTTCGCGAGAGTTGGATTCGCGCCCCAAGAACAAATTCGACGTGGCTCCCAGCTGCCAGGGGCCCCAAGCGCCGGGCGTCCCTCTCCGCGGCGGAGCGTTCCCACCCGGCCGCCCGCGGGCTGCTCCCGCGCGGGCTCAGTGGAGTGGGAGCCCGTCTGGCGTCCTTCTTGCTGAGACGCAGCAGAAGACCAGC
>NW_004443979.1:4441636-4464140 GCF_000243295.1 Trichechus manatus latirostris
GCCGGGGCTTCCTCGGCCGCGGTGCTGCCCGGCGGGCCTCGGGCCTGGCGCGGCGATCCTCCAGGCCCCTCAGCGCCTCGCCCGGCCTCTTGCCTCTGCTCTCCAGGCCCCAGCGGCCCACAGCGCAGGCCTCTGGGCGCCGCCTCGCCCAGGTCATCAGGATCTCAGCAATGATTTCTCAGAGCATTTAACCCCCAAGCAGTTCTCGAGGGTCGCCGGCGGTTGCTATCAAGTCAGGACACCTCGTATTATCTGGTGTGACTGTCATTTTTATTTCCTTAGAATACCTCTTCATTTGGGAGACAGGGTAATGGCTTTGGGTTATGGTCTCTTTTATTTTAATCCATGACCACTATTTTCTCCTACTGAGTTTGATTTGGTTCCCTTCACAGTTAATAGTAATGTGAAAGCCAACATAGGATATAAAGAGGAATTTTCAGGCACGGAGAACTTCAATGCCTCCGTTTTTTTTTTTTTTTTGGAGGGAAGAAGAGGAGGATGCTACTTTTTAAACTATCCAGTAAACTTTTTAATAGCCAGCGCTGTCATTTTCACTTGCCTCAGAGAGGATTTAAAAACAATTCTTTAGATTTGATTCCATAAGGATTAAGGAAAATCAGCATGCAACCTGTCTACATTTGTAACTAATAAATTTCAAATGAGGAGGAAGTACTTTGCTGATACTAAGTACTATATAAATACTAACTGGTTTAAGCAAGTGGTGCTCTCTTCCAATAGTTTGTGAGGTGGAGTCTAGTCGAAACAGGCCCATCTCGTTGGATAATTCTTACAGCTGGTTATACTTAACTTTATTAAGAATTCTTAAGGGTCCAAGGGAATAAATGAGAGAGCTTCCCTCTTGTGATTGGACGGGGGAGGTGTGAATGCAGTCTGGGGGTGGGGAGGGAGGGGGGGCATGGCTTCGGTAATCTAAAATCTTGATCTATTGATTGAGGACCCCTGCTTTAAACCAATCCTGTGTGCAGTTCAGTGCAGTTTTTCTTTTGTGAATAGGAACTGTATCAGCATCCTAGTGTGTCCATGACAATTGGGTAATCACACACAAGGCATCTTTGCTAATAGATTCTGTAAATATGTTTCTAGTGAATACACAGATAACAGTCACAGTGGAAGGGTCAGGTGCCACAAATCATAGATGACTCTGCCAAGGGTTGCCAGCCATCTGAGGCGTGGAAGGACATTAACTGCCTTTGCGTTCTCAGAATACTGTCCTCAGTTTATGATTTCACTTACTTGACCCTACTTCTTTTATTAAGAAGCTGGCAGGCAAAATCAAGGGCAAGCAGGTTGGCTACCTACCCTTCTGGCAGCTCTCCAGTATTCCCATTTAGCTACCAGGAGACAAGCAGAGGAGTGAATCACTCCTGTAATCCTGCAGTAGCATCTAGAAAGTACTAGGAAAACTTAGTGACAGCAGGTGGGTCCCCCAGTTGGCCCCGTTTCTAAATCCTCTACCTCACATGTGGTTTAAATTACTCTGCGGGAATTCACTCCTGGTGGTTTAACACACAATTTGAAGGGCAGGGAGGGGAATGAGCAGAACTGACTTAGGTACAGGAGCTCTCAAGCAGTTTCCTTGGAAAGTAAGTTGTAGGCTCATTACCTAATAGTCCGTGTTTTGAAAACTGCCACAAGTAGAGGTAGGATTCTCGTCATTAAAAGGAAGCAAAAATCAGGAAGGCTGTTTCTTATCAGATAGTAGCAGGAAAGAAAAATCAAGAGCTTTTAATGAAATTTTAGAGGATTATCACTTCTTATCAATAGAACAAACTTCTAGTTTTAACATTTGCCTTAATAGAAAAAATTATTGCTAAATTGCTAAGATTTAGGCACTCAATTTCAGAGAAATAAGAAATTGAAAACATATAAAAAGTTTTCTTCTACCTCGAATTGAAACAAGCAGATATTTCGCATAGAGGGACATTGTAAAAGCAAAATTCGTCTCTCAAATATTAGCATTCTTCTTTTTTTTAGATATAAAATGTAGGAGTGTAACATCAGGATGAAACAAGACTTCCTGGGTTCCCTTTGTTGATAGGATAACCTCTTTTTTATCATATTCTTAAATTGGAAGTGGTTTTTGGATACAGTGAACTAGCGTCACTGGAGGTTATGCTGTAACTTTCGCCAGGCGGTACCATGAAAAGTAGACAGACTTCCATGAAGTCTTCTCCAGGGCATTCGCTCTTGTGAGAGGCCTTGTAGCACTTTTTGAACAGAAAAGACAAGTACAATTCATTGAAGTATGAGTGTTCAGGAAGGCTAGCAAAGTGTATTTTTTTGAAGAATATTATATTTTCTAATATGCTAGGAGGTCTCTAGATGTGAAGTATTAAAAAACTAATTTTTTTTCAAAATTATACTATCATTACATTCGTGTATTCTTAAAGAATGGAGATAGACATTAGTCATCTACGTTGCCAAAAGGGAAAAATATTTAAAAACCAGATGACAGATTTGTGCCTTATAATTTAAACAGTACTGAATAGTGAACAATCTTCCAAGTTCATTTAAGCAGGAATGGGAGAGAATCTGTATAAAAGTGAGTAAAAAAAGACCTATTGTACAAATATGCCTAATCCCCCATTTTATTAGCTTATAATGCAAATCATTACTTGGTCTTGCTAGTAAGAGTCATTTTCATATAATGGATTCATTTCCAGACCCTTAAGAAAACTGACGGTTATGTCTTTTTATGAGTTTATGAAGAACTTTCAAATGGCCCCACCCTAGTTAGAGACATTTCTATTTCTTTCTTGCTTATTAAGTTATAAAGTTGGAATTTACGCTAATGAACATTTTCTATCTTGATTATCACTTCCTACCGGGGAAGTTTTTTTCCCAAGGGAACAGATAGCAAATGGACAGAAGGAAATTCCAAACTTATGTAAAAAAAAAAACCCGTTGCCAATCAAGTCTATTCTGACTCATAGCAACCCTATAGGACAGAGTAGAACTGCCCCACAGAGTTTCCAAGGAGCACCTGGTGGATTCAAAGTGCCAACCTTTTGGTTAGCAGCCGTAGTTTGTAACAATAAGCCACCAGGATTTCCAAACTTAAGTAGTGGTCACATTCCACATTCTTAAATTTAGAGCTATAAACAACCATATTTTCTCTGCCCCTGTATCTAATAATCATTACTTTATATAGTACCTCATATAGTGCCTGGTATAGCATATAATAGTTGCATAATAAATATTTGCCAAATGAATGACTATACCCTGTTATGATCCTTTCTATGATAATCAAAATATAAAGATAAGAGAGTACTAGCATTTTTTTCTTTTTATGTGAACAAAGAATTATTAAAATTCTCGGTGGGTTTGACTCAAAATGACAGAAATGTAGCCCCATACTATACTAGTTAGCAACTGAGGAGTCCCCTGCTCGTATTTTCCTGACTATTCAGATTAGAAACTGAGGTGATGCTGTCAGGTTTAAAACAAACAAAAACCTCCAAAACTCAGATACAACACCAAATGGACCCTAGGAATTAACAACTTGGAAATTGTTAAAGTTAATTTATTTTTACATTCAAGACTTAAACTTTCTAAAGCACACCCACCATACTAAAGGGAAGCCATCTTCTGAAGCGAAGCGGTGAAGGAGCCACAAGGTCACAAATCCTGCCAGTCCTTAGGAGGTGTGGGATAGGGAGTGAGGGTGGAAATTGGCCAGTGTGGTCTCATCTACCAGGAAAACGTGTTGATTGTTAATCATAATGGCACATACAGCTGCTCGGTGGAAGGTGGTCTGATGACCAAGGGGGCCCGTTCCACAGGAGCAGTGTCTACTATGACCATGCACCTAGCTTCCACCCCTTAGTGGGCATTCCTCACATTTGAGCAGGGGCTGTAACCCGGGGCACAATGGAGCCGATGGAGTGGAGTCATGGGAGAATCAACAGAGTGGAAGTGGCTTCAGAGTTGGGATACAGTGTGCCTTATAGTGGCCCAAATAACTACCAGAACATCTCTTCACTGGTCATGTCACTGACTTGGGGGCCTGGCTTAAGGTTATGTTCATATTAAGGAAGAATATACTGACAAATTCCTTTACATTTTGAATGTGAAGCCTTTTATCAATAAGTATGAGGGTCTTATTTCAAGTGGAAAATATGTGCTTAGGTACCAAGGGCATCCCTGGCTTCCGCTGAGCAGGCTCCCTAGAATAAATTTGCACCTCAACAGTGTCTGCTCAGATAGGAAAGACTGGAAGAAGACAGCAATAGAGCCCCAAATAACAAGTAGTCTTAAATTTAAATTTCATTTGTTTAAAACTGAAAACTCTCTTTTAAAGTATTAACTTGGCATGAAGATACTGATACCACTTTCTTTTTATATAAAAAAAATTAAAAATAATTTGTCAGTATATTCTTCTCTTAACATGTACATAATCTTGAGCCATTTACAACATTAGTGGGCTGTAGGTAATTCTTCAACTTGTGTTCCTAATAAGAAATGGAACCCTAAAAGGGAATGCTCTTTACCAATGTCTGAAACAACAACAACCCACTGTTTACCCAAGAATTCTTCTCTTCATTAACATGTAGATAGGAGTTGGTACTTCGCCACCAACCTCATGCCAAAATCAACTCCCTATAGTGAGAGAGTGCTTTAAAAATTGTACTTGGAGAAAACGGTTGATAGAAACCAATAACAGCGGTTGGTGCAAATATACTGTTGTCAATGTGTGTCCAATTTAAACATTATACAGAAGAACTACAGGATGTCACCCTAAGGCTTAAAGATTTTGTGATAAGAAAAAATATGGTGGTTTATTTATTCCCTCATTTATTCAATCAGTAAACACTCACTGAGTGCTTACACCAGGCAATGTGCTAGGCATGGAGAAAAAGATGTCTCTGACCTCAAAAACAACGCCCATGGGGAGACAGGCATGTAAACAGAAAATTGTTCAATGCAGTAAGTGCCGGAAAGCAAGGTCTGTGCAAGATGCAGGGGAATCCCAGGAGAAGAAGCATCTGTGTCTGGTAGGTGGAGAAAAGGTGATGCTTGAGCTCACTTTTGAAGGAGGAACAGGTTTTATCAGGCATTCTAGGTGGAGGAAACAGCATGCACAAAGGCCCAGAAGTAATGAGAAGGCACATCAGGTTTAGGGAATCATACCTAGTTTGTATAGCTGGACCATAAAGTGTGAGCAGAGTGCTGGGCATAAAAACGGAGGGGTAGTATGGACTAAATATTCTGAAGACCCTTGAATGCAGACGAAAGAATATAAATCTTATCTTGTAGGAGTTGAAAAGCCAGAGAAAATTTTTGAACATAATCGAATGTGCATTTCAGAAAGGCCATGTGGTCAGCAGAGTGGAGAATAGATTGGAAGTGGGACAGACTAGAGACAGTGAGATTGTATAGTGATTGTTTTTAACTGCCTGCTTGGTCTAAGAGTGTTATAGAGCCGGTTTTCATTAACTGGAAACAAATCCTCAAACTAGCAAGAATGAAGATCTAAAGATATTTTCCAAAAAAGGCATCTTTTGAGGGAAAGGACTCTTCACACTAGGTTAAAGGCGGCTGATTAATTTTGTATGCCCTGCACATACCTCTTAGGGTCGAGAGGACATTGCTCATTGTTTTACTTCATTATCTGATTGACATCCACCTGAGCTGTCATTTTTGTTACTGTGTTGAAAGACTGTGTAGTGTTGTAGAAAGAGTGCTATGAAGAGTGAAGAGCCTTGCCTGTCGTTTAGCTTTACAATTTAGTCTTTGTAAGACCTTGGGGAAGTCACTTTACCTCTTTGAGCCTCAGTTTCCTCAGTTGTAAAGTGAGAGGCACAGTGTAAATTATTTGTAATGCCACTTTATTTATACCATTCTATGACTTTTGGCTTTGTTTACACTCATTAGTGTCACCTAATATTTATTTCTTACCTCATTTTAATGACACTTCACAATTTTAAAAGGAACGCAGTCTTTGGAAGATAATTCCCAGATGTGTTATTTAGGGTAAAATTCTGTTTTTATTGCACTACACTTAATACACTTAGCCTCCCTGCTGGAAATAGCTAGTAGAATGTCAGTAGCTGTTCTGAAATAGTGGCCTTTCTGCTCACATAAGCCACGTTTTATCCTCATATGAACAAAAAGAAACTAACTTACTTTCAGGGTCTACTAGGCTAAATTAATGACTTAGCTCTAATTTTTAGCTTATGGATTTTCCTGTTCAAAATGATTTTGTTTCTGAGGTCAAATTATTGTGTGTTCCCAGAAAGCTAGCGCAGGGATAAAATTGTAGCCCTTAAAATTACAGAAAGTGCATTGCTTCTAAAAAGAAATACCCTCCTTATTTTAAATTCTGCATTTCCTTGGAAAATTCCTATTTCTTAATGCTCTTTGCTTTTCACTTACGGGTCTGTTTACATTAGTAATGTAACTTGTAGAACTCTGCTGGTTCTTAGGGTTTGTACCCTCAAAGCATCACAACACTCTTACTGTGCTTCAGAGACTCACAGCGCGCTTCCAGGGCCAATTGAAATGTTTTTAAATGTGTGACATGTGTGAAGTTGATGAAAATTCATGACTTCTCTCTGTCAGGGCTGGGTGAGCTTAAATCATCAGAAAAAGGTGAGTGCAAAGAATTTTATTTAATACTTTAAATTTTGGAATCCTTCCCATCTCTTGCTCATGGTTTCATGTGTTAGCTCTGTGGTGTGCTGCTCTATTTAGTAGTCTGATTACAAATGTTTTTTAAAAGTATAAAATTAGCAGCGTGCTCTAAATTGCTTTTCAGAATTTCCTGTGTACACCATTCTCAGATGTATAACTTTTAAAGAGGAATTGAAATGTGGTTTGAGAATGTAATCATGTACTATAGAACATGCAAGATACATGTGAAAGACTGCATGAGTGCTGTTAATTTAACTGATTATACTTTATGCTTTAGAAATATTTTCAAATTTATTTTTTAAAATTGAAAAGAAAATATTGCAGGAATATTTTAAGAGGGGGAAAAAAAAAGAAAAAAGCCCAGAATGCTGTGTATATTGAGATCAGCTGTTTTTAAGTAAAAATCCATTCAAAGCAAAATAAAAGGCATTGTGTAGTGTGTGCCGGCTAAAACTGAGAACACAAGAGCATTGCAGTTAATTAGAACCAATCAACAGGATGCTTTGCAACATTTCTCACATCAGTGCACCATCTGATCTTCATAATACAAATTTCCCACAGTCTTGATGCAAAAAGAACTGGAAATAAACATTTGAGTCATTAAAATATATGTTGTATTTTAATTACTCTTTCCAATAATTATTTTTCAGTCATTGTTATAAAAATAAGACCTTGAAAGTCCGTAAATGTTGTTCTATTTGTGTTTTAGGGGGATTTAAGCTTAATATATTTTTTAATTTTAATTTTGAAGGAGAAAAATTAGTAATTTTAAAAATAAAATTTAGAGCATGAATTTGTATTATTATACAATTTATATATGGTTATTGTGCTTGTGAAAGATAACTGGGCTTTTCCTGGACTGTTGAGCCATTATATTATGAATGATTAATTGATACATTACAAATAATGAAGTGATACATTATCGCTATTTTCCTATTAACATAATACTGAACCAAGTTAACTACATTAACATCTGTATCTGTATCATACATGTTTTAAAAGAATATGCCATACTTAACAGTATTCTATTTCTACAATTCATTTAATGCCTGGTCCTGCCAAGAAGTTTTGCTTTAGTTTCATTTATATTTTATCAGGAATTGTTCTACTAGGGCAAAAATTTTGCTTTTGCCATATTTTTGTGAAGTTAATAATCTCTTCGTTATAAACAGCATTGTTTTCCTTTTTTTCTGCATCCTATTTTTTGGCGGGGATAGATTCTTTGTTAATGTTGTATTCTCAATTAGAGACAGAGCACTCTGGTCCACTGAGGTGCTTCAAACAGATTCGTAAGATGCTTTGATAAAAACATATTTAACTTGAATCAGAAATATATAAATCTTGACAATGGCTTATAAGTTCTTCCCCTAATTTATGTCTGCCTAATAGCTGCACTTTTTAGAGGCAAAAATGATATGAAACTGGTGCTATTAATAAGAGGATTGCCTATCAAATGAGTTGATGATCCATTCTCCTATATTTATAAAGTACAACTGGTTGACGGCAGTAATTTACTCATCGGACTCTGCAGTGATCTCTTGCCAAAAGGAAATGTGCTTTAGAAGAAAACAAATACAGCCTGGTTTTTATGATTTTGTTTGTTTGTTGTGTTTTGATCTCTGTGGTTCCTCCTGCCATATCACACAAGATGTTTTTTTCTCCCTCTACCCCCTAAGAAGGCTTATTGCTAATTATTTTCTTTCTTGAGAATCATTATACGTTTCTGTAGAAAGAAAAAAAAAATAGTTTCAAGGAACTATCTTCTCTCATACTAAACTTTTCTCTTTGTCCTCTTCTTTGCACAAATTGATCTACTTCATTGAAGGGTGTCTCTTAGCTAGGTTCTCTTTAGGAAATTTGCTCTTTCCTATTGCTTTAAAGAGACAGCTTTGATGACAAATGCTTTAGAACACTGGTCTTAGAAACACAGAAAATGACTATATTAGGATGTAAAATTTTCTCCTTACTAGAGAATTTTTTTCTTACTATGTTAAAGGCATAGTCATATTTGCATTTAATATTTTAAAAATCCAATGTATTTGCCTGTCAGGATTGGAGCATTAGCTACAAATGCTCGCTGGTCCGGTGAAAAGCAGTTTCAACAACTAAGAGCCTAAAATTGGCTCTGTTGCATCTAATTTGATTATAAGAAGTGGAAGAGTAATGGTCTAAAAATGCATATTATAATAACTGTTTGACTCTAAAATCATTATTTCTTAAAGTAAACAATTTAGATAGAGAAGTCATTTGATAAAAATAATTGGTTTGGGTGACATAAGACTCATATTCTTCTGCCAGATAATCATCCAGTGGCCACTCTGACTTCAGTGGCACTCCATTAGATGGAATTCTCATTCATCTTAAAGTCTTAAGAAAAAAAGACACATTCTTTATTTTTAAAAATTATTTTAAAAGAAATTAACAAAATAGGAGAATGGAATAAAACTTCTATCAGAATTTACTTGTTACTCTATTCCTCAAAAAATTTCTTAGGGGGTAGGAATGTCATATGTTTAGTTTCAGGACAAAGGCACCCTTTTAAATGAAGAGCTTAAAGAAAATCTGTGAAGAAGTTTAACAGAAAGTAGGCTAACTAGGCTTTGGTTGTAAAAATTATCTAGGTTATAAAATTAGAAAAAAAAACCTTAAAATGTAATGAACTGTAGAATTAATTTAAGATTAGTTTTTTAATAGACAGCATCTTTTAAAAAAAATAAAAGCAACTTCTGGAATTCACTTTGGGTAACATGGCCGGGGGCACGTTATTTTTCTACGTAGAGCTGATGGAAATGCTTGGGAGTTAAGAAAAAATGATGTAATGTCAGAATGTTTCCATGTGGTGACTTTATGCAGGACTAGTGGTATGCAGCTAAAACAGAACAAAAGCAAACCTTAGAGTCATATAACGTTATTAACTCATTTGGCAAATATGATTTATTATTATTACTATTATTATTTTGCTTGATAAATGGCCTCGCTACATAGGTTCAGAATTAAAACAATTCAGGTTCTTAGCAATGTTATAAAGTGTTCGTTATAAAGCTGGCAATTAGTTTAAAGCCTCTTGCATGTGATTAATTAATATTCATTTTTATATCTTAAGACATTTCTATTTAAATTTTACAGATTGTTAAATGCTTTTAGACGAATATTGTGTTCAGGTAAAAGACACCTATTTTAAGCTAGCTGAATTCATCTAAGAGTGTTTATACTTAATGTTGCTTTTTAATAGAAATACAGTTGCTAAATTCAACATATGATCTTTTTTTTTGCTAAAGTTGCGAAGATTTTGTTAATTTGGTAATGAATACAACTTTATAGGTATTAATAAATGTTCACTATCTTGACTACTTTCTATGCTAGACAATTTTTTGCATTTCTTTAAAAACATTAATATACTTCTATTTTATTTATTTTAAAAGGAATGAGGAAATTTGCTTAGAATTCAGATTTACTCTAATGAAAGAGTTTAAAATCTGCAACAAGATAGTGAATTATTTAGTTGGCTTCAACTGATTTGTCTTACACATAAAGTAATTTGACAGAACTAAGTAGTGAAAACTAACCAAAATCAGAAATCAAACTGAGAGAACAGTCAAGAAGGAAAAAGGAAGAGTTGCAGGAAATGATATTTTCCCATCAGTGGATAGGCATGCATACATTAAAGGCATAAAAGGCAGCAGCGGGAGAAACAAAAGCTGTATGCTGAGGATCCTGCAAGTCTGAATTAACTAAATGGAAAAAAAAAAAAAATGAAATCATTCTGCTTAAACTTGTTCACTAATAAAAGGAGAATCGCTTTTGTTAAATATGCTTGGTGTGATTATCAAGCAAAATTTTTTTCTCCCAGACATTTATGAATAAAACATGCGTTTGAGCATTAGGTAAACAAACAATAAATGGATGAGTTCAGTTGCAACATAATAACATTTTATTTAGAAAACATATATAATCATATTTGTATTGGCAATCCAAATGTAATGACTTCTTTCAGTAAAATCAAAGTGCCTCACAAGTAACATCTTATGCATAAGGATTGCTTATTCTTTGCCCATTTTTTCTATATTCTCAAAGAAACAGATTTTTAAGGTCTCTGCTGAACTATCCACACACTAGATTAAGTACAATTTCTCAGAAAAAAAAATTCTTTTGCACCAGCTTTACTTTCAAGTTACTGATGTTATAAAATTAAAATTAAAAATACATTCTTGGGACGAGGGAAGAAAATGTTCCCAGTGTAGTGTAGCTGGGGCTGATTTGAACAATGCCCTGTGTGTAGCTGAACCAGTCTTTGGCTTATTAGCCGTTTCATTAACACGACATCTTCTTCTGTAAAATATGAATGAGAAGAAACCGTTTACAATAAGGAAAGCAAACAACAGAATGAATTTCCTCTGTTGGTGTTTTATAAGACTGTTAAACAGAAAATGGAGGGAAGAACTCTCTTTAGACGATATCACTTAATTAAGTAAAGCATCCTAATCAGAGTCCCCTCCAATTGTAATGACTGTAGGGAGTCAAGTACATTTCTGTCTATATTAGAGTATCTAACTGCAATGATTTATTGATATTTATTTTAGAAGTACAACACAAAAGCAATAAAACAGAGGAAGCAGGGAGAGAGGGAACATGCCGTTGCTTACTGCAGGTACAACCAGAGCACTTCAACGACATTTCAGATTTTCTTGCAGGAGGTTTTGCTTTCTAAAATCAGAGCGCATCTTTAGATGGGAATATTTCTTTTCCACATCAGAGTTTTCCAAATATTCGCGGTGATAGTTCTTTGTCCATTGGGTGAATCATTGATTCACTTTCTTCACTGCAAGAATCACTGCAAATGAGTGGATGAGCACCTGCTGTTTTCTGCAGCGACATTACTGGATTGCATTCTACACTGATTTTAGTCTTAAAATACAGCTTCTCTGTATGGAAGAGATATTTGAGGAAGGAGAATAAATATACTGTATAGGCAGGCAGACATTGGCTGCTCTCCAAGCTGCACACAGCATAAAGCTGTTTATCTGCCACATTTCACAAATCTCAAAAACATGTTAGTAATCAGGCCAGCAACTGGATAAGTGATTCACACTAGGGAACCTAACCAATATTCTGATGAGAGGATGCTACGATGCTAAGACACGAGGGGCAAATAGGCTTGTATTGGAGAAACTGCACAAAATAAAGTTGATTGATGGTTCAAAGGAGAAAACAATTCCGTACAAAAATGCATTTGAAGAGGTATCTTAACCCAGTGGACTTTGGCAGGGTCTTCATGGAACATTATCTGGAGAAATGAGTCCAAAAATATACTTTTATCCATACCATTCCAGTAACTAGGGTCAATGTGCATTTTAACTTTACCTTAGTTGTCAAGAGAACACATTTCTGGATACCCAGATCTAAATACTAGGGCTGGTGCCTCAAAATCCCAAATGACACCAACACATATATTTGAAATTAAATTATCAAACATTCTTAGGACCTATTAATTCCATAGAAGCAAAATTTTCTTATAAAGTTACATTCTTTTTAGAATAATTATCGGAGATAAACTGGTTAAAGTGAATTAAATTAGGCAGGCAAGCCTATGACTATTGCAATAACGCTATTTTCTTTATTTTTTCTTAATTTCTGTTGTTTTCCCCTCATTTGCTGTTTTTTTTTTTTTAACACTCCCTCCTCTTTTTCTTATTCCAATGATTATTGTGTTTTAGAATTTAGTTGTAAAGTGGAAGCACTCAAAGTTTTTGGGGCTAGTCTCAAAAGTATGCTTTGGGTCTGAAAATCTCTTAAGGCTGTTTATGAATTTCAGGCTGGGATTGCTTCCATAAACTAGACCTGGTTATAATCACAGCAGATGAATTTTTTTATTTGCTTGACATGTCTATTAACTTCTAGTATAAACTTACAATTTTACTACCAAGAAAATGTAGGTTTTTCTACATTTTCACACACAAAATACTGTGTAGAGAGAAGAGCACTAATACAACAGGGCATTTAAATTAACATTGCACACTCCACCACTTTTTCTTTTTTTCTTTCCTGCATTGCAGAAAGAAAGGCAAATTGCTAAAAGTTCTTTTACACTGGGTAACTTTGTTAGATTAGTAACCAAGGACTTCATCATCTTAGCAACTGGAAGTCTTAGAAAAGGTAGGTGACCTGGAAATTAATGTTCCAAATGAAATTTTGCTACCGTTGAGCTTTTTGATTAAAGCCTTACCTCAATAGGACCTATATTGAGTCTATTGCCAATTGTATCTCCAAGTTTTGTTTTTTTTTTTCCTTTGCCTTGACGTTTTCTCATCTTCTTGCTTCTTGTCTCAGGTTCTCTTTCTTCAGGATCAGGCAAAGAGACTGACTGAATGGCTCCAATTATCAGGATTTGAAAACCTAATGTCAGAATCTACCACTTTCTGTAAGTCTCCCCTGAGCAGTCTCTTCTTTAGCAGCAGGACATTTGCATAATATGAGCTTGTCTTTTCTTCTTCACTTCTCCCTAACCTTGTAAAATATGATTTTTAAGTCCATTGCATGGGACTTCTTGCAGGAAATACAATATTAGAAGTAAAAAGCATTCCTTAAAAGATGTGTTCCGGTAAGTGACAAGTGGAAGTTTGTGGGTGATCAAGAGTGATACTAAAATTATTGACAACTTCACCAATGGCCTGAAAGTTCAACACATTGATTTTTGCAATCACAGAACATTTTATTAAGCTGCTTGTATGACTTGAGTTTTGAGTATATGCCCACAGTGCTGAAGTCAGTTCTACGAGCATCAATTAAAGTCAACCATAGCTATTTTTCCCCAGTACTTTTCTTTTCCTCCAGCCCCCTCAATCCTATTCCCCAGTGGTAACCATTAGTAATAGTTTATTGTGCATTTTTACAGACATTTTTATTCATATGCCAGCATATTTTTTTTTAAATCACAAATAAGAACATACAATATATTTGCCATTCCATGTAACTTGCGTTTGTTCACTTAACAATGTGTTTTGACTATTGTTTCATGCCCTATATATGGGTCTACCTGATTCTTCCCATAGCTGCACAGAATATTATATAATACGGTATTATGGGTATTACCATTCCCCTATAGATGGATATTTAGGTTATTTTGTTTAATTCTTTTTGATTTTCCAAATAACACTTAAGAGAGCATATGATACTTTTTGTGTACTTTCATAAGTGTATTTGTAGAATCAGTTCCTTGAAGTGGAATTGCTAGATAAAAATACATTCAAAATTTTTGAATAGTATTGCCACATTATTGATAAAACCAAAGAGGTTGTACCAATTTGCTTTTCACCAACAGTTTGTGAGAGGCAGGGATTTTGACACGGGCTAGGATGAGTTTTGTGTGTGACACATCTGTCTGCCATTCCATCTCTTCAAACTTGGCAGCTGAGATTGTTAGTGATGACCTAGTGGAGAGAGGGAATAAGCCTATGCATTAGGAGAGCAGCAGTGGCTGAGGGCAGCACTAGGATGGTGAGGAAATAGCCGGGTAAGTACGGCTGCTGTCAGTTTGGGACTGGGTCTGAGTTTTCACCAAGGCTCCTTGCTAGCAGTCTTCCTGACAAGTGTGGGGGCTGCAGAGCAAAATCAATAACCACTCACACAGGCTGTCATGAGAATGGAAATGAAACTGAATTGGAGTCATCACACACACACACACGCACACACACACACACACACATCCTTTCTGCTCAGATTCTAATCCAGGTGTGCATTTATCTTTACTCCATAGCTTGGGTCAGGCTTCTAATGGAGTGCTGTTCTCAGTCACTGGTGGCAGGAGTTCTCTGGATGTCCTCTCCATTTTACCAGTCAGCTTCTCTATGTGTGATTGATCCAGAAAACTTACCTGACATTGACCCAGTCCCTGGATTTGAAGAGATGTCCTCATCCTTGAAACTTCCACTCCTTATTCAATACTTGTATCTGGTGTGGCATTTTATGAGCCCCATTTTCATCTTTAAATAGAAATTCAGAAGTGCCTCTTAATCTATACCCTAGATCTCAGCCTTATAAGTTGAGGGGTTACTTTAATGTTCTCAAGGTTATATAACACTGGGAAGTTTAGTTTGTACTCAGCATTTACATGCTAGGCACTGTGCTGGGGGCTGTGGATGCAAAGACGAAGGAAACACAGTCCATTCCTTCCAGAAACTCATAAAGTTGGAGGAGAAAGTCAGACAGCACTAAATAACATATAGGATATTCTTTGATAAGTGTTAAAACAGAGGTATTTAACCAAAATCCTATGAAGTTCTGCTTCTAGAACTTTATTCTACAGATATACTTGTACATGTACAAAAGGACATATAGACACATTTTTCATGGCAGCATTATTTGTAATGATAAGAGTTAGGAAACTTCCTCAGTGTCCGTCTATAAGGATACTCTATATCATTTAATAAATTCTTCTGTGTACTGATATGGAGTGATCTCCAAGATATATTTTTATATGAAAAAAGCAAGGTGCAGAACATGTATACAGTATATTGCCTTTTGTATAAGAAATGTAGGAAAATAAGAATATGGATTAATCTATGCTTGTATATGCATTAAAACATTGGAAGAATCCTTAAGAAACCAGTGCAGGTACGAACCTATATGGTGCAGCATGGCTAGTGGGGTGGATGGGGAAAGGGAATGAAATATAGCTTCTGAATGTATACCTTTTATGCCATATTAACTTTTGAACCATGTGAATGTATTATCTATTCAAAAACATAATATTTAAAAAAAATTAAATTATAAAATACCCCCTCCCAAAGCTCTGAGAGCAGAAGATGCATTTTCTGAGGTGTTTGGAGGTGCCTGGCTACCTTTACTTGGGATAAAGAATATTACCTGGGACTGGGCAAGGAGGCTCTGAATAGGAGCTAGAAGCTTTCTTAGAGACCACAGGGTTTTTCTTACAAGATTCTTAGACCCACTATCTCATGGTAATGATTATGAACAGACCTAGGAGGAGGAATACTGTTCACAACAAAGTTCTCAAAGATAGAATTTCTTATAAAGAGGGCACACATAAGACATGGGAACAACTTTAGGGGTAGAACTTCATTCTTTAACCTTCTTATAGGCAAGTTTGTTCAGAGTGACCACCTCAGGTTTCTCCTAATGACCTGGTAGGTAAGACATGGTTTTCCCATACCTTGAGTTGACCTGCTTAAGCCATGAAGTTGAACAATGTGAAATTTTTTCTTCTTTAAGCTTTGAGTAAAGGTATTATTCTGAGGTATGAATAAGAGAAATGAGCTACCTTACAGAAATGCCACCTTTCCTTGACAAGGATGCACTCCATAAATTTCCCAGAACACCACATTAAGATGATTTGGGGAAAGGTAGTGGGGTAGAATTAGATCTTAAGGATTCTCTGGTCACTTCCATGGACTGAAATTAGGAGGTTATAAAGAAGAAGATAGAGAAAAAATAACTTCTGAGAAAACATGTTGATGATGAATTCATGATTATAAAAGACAATGAAGGAAGATTGTTGAAGTGTGATATAATCATCACACAAGTCACATGAGGCAGTAAAAAGTCACTGGTGGACAATTGTATAGAGACCAAAATTTACTAGTGGTTGCCAGGGGCAGGAGAGAGAGGGAAAGGGGGTAGGGTTAACAATGATGAAAAAATATCACATTGAATAAGGGTAGGGTTACACAGCTGATTATTGTAATAGCTGTCCATAAGTTGTACGCCTGTAAAAAGTTGAATTGGCAAAAGTTGTGTGATAGATAATGTCATAGGCTGGGTTCTCTAGAGAAGCAAAAAAAAAAAAAAAAATGTGTGTCTGTGTGTATATGTCTATATATTAAGGAAATGGTTCACATGGTTATAGAGGCTGACAAGTCCCAAGTCCGTGGGTCAGACGTCAGTCTGGAGGCTTCTGACTCATGTAGCTATAGAGTTTGACAAACCCAAGATTGGCAGGTCAGATGTAAGGCCACTGGTTCACGGGCTGCAGAGGCTGATGAATTGAAGATTGGCAGGTAAGACAGCAGGTTGCTGGCCCACAGCCTGTGGAGGCTGACCCATCCCAAGATCAGCAGGCAATATGGCAGGCCGCTGGCTCAAGTCCCAAGAAACAGAGGTCAGATGATGATGAGCTGGATGCAGGATTCAGAGCCAGGAAGTGAGCTTTGCCAGAACATCAATATATATATTGGATGCAGGACCACCCCCGAGAAAACTCCCCTTACAACTGATTGGCTGATCACCTCAGATCACATCATAGAGGATGATTATATCATTATATAACTGCCAGATTGCATCGTTACATAACTGCCAAATTACTTCATTACATAACTGTTAAACCGCTGAGAATCATGGCCCAGCCAAGCTGACACACAACCTTAACCATCACAGTCCACCCCTTGTCAATTTGGCACCTGTACACATCTCCTTAAACATACACAATCTCTAAATAAAGACAATTACAAAATCATGCTTGTGCCTCACATAATACAACTAACATGTGTACAACCTAAAATGCACTAGCCCCATTTACATTTTATATTTTATAAGTGAAGACAACAAAAATATTTGATGCACACATACAAAGAAGAAATATTCATAACAATTACAGTCCTCATTTCTGCAACTGGTCACATACTCATAACTGGTATTTAGAACTACCTTCTTCAACCACCCATTCTGTATTCCTTTACCCTCAGCAAGTACCTCAGCTGGTCATGGTTCTTAACCTGGTGGGGTGACCCAAACCTTCATTCCTAAAGGGTCTGGGCCCTTAGCGGTCATGATGGAATTGCATTGCTCTTTTTCCATTGACTTTAATCACAGGGCATGGTAGTACTAAAAATGCCCTAAGGGATCTCCTGTATTCCAGACATAATCTTCTTTACTTCCATTATGAAACACCATTCTTATTTCCCCTTGGTAGTCAGGATCACACACCAGCCAATATGGTAACTTCCTTCTTTGCCTGTTGATCCAGTGGCACGAAGAGCCCAAAGTGGCTGAGTGGCATTCTTAGCTTACAGTTTAACGGAATCTGTGTTGTGTCTCCAGGTGGGAGCATTCCTCCATTTGGAACTAAGACCTCTAGACCCACAGAATATAGGGTTGTAGGGTCAGGAAGCAAAAATTTTTTGAGTGGGTCACTTGGGGTAATAGTGAGTGGTGCCACTCCCACTTCCAGGCCTTGATTCCTGGAACCGTGAATTCTGGTTATAGGAGAAAGAGCACCATAATTGGATGCTTGTTTAGAGCCTCCTAGAGAACATTGCGCCAACCCTGTGAAGTATTGCCACCTAGCTGGCTCCATAATTGTGTCTTTAGGAGGCCATTCCATCATTCCATCAAGCTAGATGCTTCAGGATGATGGGGAACCAGTGAATTCCATGAGCATTGGCCCATTGCTTGCTGCACTTCATTTGCTGTGAAGTGAGTCCCTTGATCAGAGACAATGCTGTATGGGATAGCATGATGGTGGATAAGGCATTCTGTAAGTCCATGGATGGTAGTTTTGGTAGAAGCATTGTGTGTAGGGAAGGAAAATCTGTATCCAGAGTAACTGTCTATCCCAGTAAGAAAGAAATGCTGCCCTTTCTATGACAGAAGCAAATGTAATTAACCTGCCATCAGGTTGCTGGATGATTGCCTTGATGAATGGTGTCATATTGGGGACTCACTGTTGGCCTCTGCTACTGGCAGATTAGGCACTCAGAGTGTCTGTAGCCAAGTTGGCCTTGGTGAGTGGAAGTCCATGTTGCTGAGCCCATACATAACCTTCATCCCTGCCACCACGGCCACTTTGTTCATGAGCCCATTGGGCAATGACAGAAGTGGCTGGGGAAAGTGGATGACTGTTTTCCACAAAATGCATCATCCTATCCACTTGATTGTTAAAATCCTCCTCTGCCAAGGTCACCCTATGGTAAGCATTCACATGAGACACAAATATCTTCACTTCTTTGGTCCATTCGGAGAAGTCTATCCATATACCTCTTTCCTTCACCTCCTTGTCACCGATTTTCCAACCATATTCCTTCCAAGTTCCTGCCCATCCAGCCAAACTATTGGTCACAACCTATGTATCAGTATACAGTCGCACATCTGGCCATTTCTCCTTCCAAGCAAAGTGAGCAACCAGGTGCACTGCTGGAAGTTCTGCCCATTGGGAGGATTTCCCTTCACCACTGTCCTTGAGGGAGGTCCCAGAAAGGGGCTGCCATGCTGTTGCTGTCCACTTTTGAGTAGTGCCTGCATTTTTGCACAGAACCATCTGTAAACCTAGCATGAGTTTTCTCTTCCTCAGTCAACTGATCATAAGGAACTCCCCAGGAGGCCATAGGTGCAGACTGGGAGAGGACAGGTAATGTAACTGGAGTGGAGACCATGGGCATTTAGGCAACTTCCTCTTGCAACTTCCTCATGCAACTTACTTGTGCCTTCAGGTCCTGCTTGGGCCTGATCTCATATATACCACTTCCATTTAATGATAGAGTGCTGCTGTGTATGTCCAACTTTATGGCTGTGTGGATCAGACAACACCTAGTTCATGATGGGCAGCTCAGGCCACATGGTGATCTGGTAGCCCAAGGTTAAGCGTTCAGTCTCTACTAAGGCCCAGTAACAAGCCAAAAGCTGTTTCTCAAAGGGAAAGTAGTTATTTGCAAAGGGTGACAGAGCTTTGCTCCAAAAGCCTAAGGGTGTGCACTGTGATTCACCAATAGGGATCTACCAAAGATTCCAAACAGCATCTCTATCTGCCACTGACACTTCAAGCACCACTGGATCAGTCAGATCATATGGCCCAAGTGGCAGAGCGGTTTGCACAGCAGCCTGAACCTGTTAGAGAGTCTTCTTTTGTTCTGGGCTCCACTCAAAACTAGCAGTTTTTCAAGTCACTTGATAAATAGACTGAGTAGCACACCCAACTGAGGGATAGGTTGCCTCCAAAATCCAAAGAGGCCCACCAGGCGTTGTACCTCCCTTTTAGTTGTAGTAGGGGCCAGATGTAACAACTTATCCTTCACTTTAGAAGGAATATCTCAGAATGCCCCACACCACTGGACTCCTAGAAATTTCACTGAGAAGGAAGGCACCTGAATTTTTGTGGAATTACTTTCTCACCCTTGAACACACAAATGTTTTACCAATAAGTCTAAAGTCATTGACACTTCTTCCTTACTAGGTCTGTTCAGCATAAAGTCATCAATATAATGGATGAGTGTGATGTCTTGTGGAAGGGAAAGGTGACCAAGGTCCCTGCAAACTAAATTATGACATAGGGCTGGAGAGTTGATATAGCCCTGAAGTAGGACAGTGAAGGTGTATTGCTGGCAACACTGCTTCTGGTGTTCCTTCAAAACTGGAATCGAGAAAAAGGCACTGGCCAGATCTATAGCTGCATACCAGGTACCTGTACCTGTTGCTGTCAAGTCATTTCCGACTCATAGCAATCCTATAGGACAGAGTAGAACTGCTGCATAGGGTATCAGGAGATGTATTAATTTGCTCAAGCAATGAAACCACATCTGGAACAGCAGCTGCAATTGGAGTCACCACCTGGTTAAGTTCACAATAATCCAACTGTCATTCTCCAAGTTTCCTCTGTTTTTTGCACAGGTCAAATAAGCAAATTGAATGGGGATGTGGTGGGAATCACCACCTCTGCATACTTTAAGTCCTTGCTGGTGGCAGTAATTTCTACAATCCCTCCATGAATGTGGTATTGCTTTTGGTTTACAATTTCCCTAGGTAGGGGTAGTTCTAATGGCTTCCACTTGGCCTTTCCTACCATAATAGCCCTTAGTCCACATGTCAGGGATCCAATGTGGGGGTTCTGCCAGTTGCTGAGTATATATATTCCAATTATGCATTCTGGAACAGGGGAAATCACTACAGGATGAGTTTAGGGACCCACTGGACCCACTGTGAGATGAACCTGAGCTAAGACTCCATTAATAACCTGACCTTCATACACCCCTACTCTGACTGGTGGGTCACAGTGACATTTTGGGTTTCTTGGAATTAGTGTCAGTTCAGAGCCAGTATCCAATAATCCCTGAAAATCTGATTATTTCCTTTTCCCTAATGAACTGTCACTCTCTTAAAAGGCTGTAGATCCTTTCGGGAAAGGCTAGGAGAAAGTGTAACAATATACGTTTTTGGCAGTGTAATGTGGTCCTTCCTCAAGGGGACCCAGCCTCCCTGTCATTGTGGGCCTGTAAAGTCACTCAAGTCTACAAATTGATTGAGGGGCCCTGACTCTCTGTTCTGGCAATTCAAGTTAGACTGCAGTTCACTTGACCTAGAATTCTTCTGCTTATACAGACCATGTAAATATTTAGTAGATTTCCCATCTATTTCACTCCTAGGGACACTATGACTAAGTAGCCAACGCAGAAGTCCATACGAGTTAGGCTATTCTGATGACTGCTTTGACTCCACTGTCCATTATGATAACCACACCCACCTTGTCTTTGTCGATTGAGTGCCACCACTTGGCCCCTGCCACCACGGGGTCCAGTGAGCCCTGTTGTAGTTAGGTGTCTTAATTCAGTTAGGGCAGTTCCCATTGTCAAATGTGACTTACATAAAATAGCAATCACAGCAGTCTTCAAGGATGCTGGGGCCCCCTTCACAACTTTGTTGCTCACCATTGTGGTAAAAGATGTGTTCTCTGGCCACTTCATGTGTGGGTCTGTGGGCCTAACCTGATAAATCCACTCTAACATGCCCATATCCCTAAGCCTTTGGATACCGTCTTCTATAGTATACCAAGGCAGGTCTAGTACTTCAACTTGGTTTAGTGTAGGCAACCATGTGATCTATGCTTCAGTGTACCTCCTCCTGGGTCACACTTTGTACTTCACCTTTTGGGACTCACTGGGACTTAAGTCTAGTTATAGGGCTAGAAGCAAAAATGAATGGGGGTGTGTGGGTCCTAGGAACATTCAGCAATGTCTTGTAAGGCAACTAACCCAGCTATGCCCCAGGCAATGACTCAGACATCGCCCCAGGTGATGACTCAGATGCCACCCAGGTGATATCCCAGACAAAGGCTCTTCAGACATAGCTAGGTTAATCTCATTAGGTGGGGACAGAAGGGATAATGGTTTTACTGGAGAGGGTGACTTAGCAGACAAAGATGGAGTAATCTCTTCAGATGGGAGTAAGAGGGCAGGAATGATTTAATGGAATTTAGGGCTCAATGTCCCCTGCTTCCTGATTATTGCCCATATGTCCTCATCCCAAGTTTCAGGACCCCATTTCTTCCGGTGAATGCCCTCATTTTAACTTCAGACACCACTTGAGATTGAGAATTTAGTTGGTGTTGTAATTTAGCCACTCTTATGATAAGACTCTGGGTTTGGTTTTCAGCAGTATCAGCTCTGTTACTACTAGAAATAAGGCTTTCTTTCAGGAAATAAGTGGCAACTTTGAGGTCTTTTATGTGGCACTTGAGCTGTGGCTCTGAAGCTCTGAACTCATCTCTTTATTTTATCATTTTGTCTAGCAAAAATACAACAAACCAACCAGGTTCCCTATACTTCTCATTATGACAAAACTGTAAAAAAGTATCAAACATGCAATCACCCAGAGCCTTGCTTCTCACCAATACTTTATCTATTGGTGGTGGTATTTTGCGTATTAATATTACCACCTCATGCCATAGATTAGCGGTGCCATATTTACTACTTGGTGGCAGAGTCATCAGCGCTTTTAAGACTAGCCAGACTTGAGAACCAATTTAGAAAACTCATTCTTATAATTTTGTTTCTCTAGAACCACTCTCGGTACCAAATGTCTTAGGCTGGATTCTCTAGAGAAGCAAAACCAATGAAGTGCATATATATAT
>NW_004443979.1:4464240-4496674 GCF_000243295.1 Trichechus manatus latirostris
GTATGGATCCCTGGTGGCGTGGTGGTTAAGTGTTCGGCTGCTAACCAAAAGGTCGGCAATTCCACCAGCTGCTCCTTGGAAACCCTATGAGATAGTTCTATTCTGTCCTATAGGGTTGCTATGAGTTGGAATTGACTCGATGGCAGGGGGTTTAGTTTTTAGTCTTATATATATGTGTACGTGCGTGTGGCTCATGCAATTGTAGAGGCTGGCAAGTCCCAAGTGCATGGGTCAGGCATCTGGCTAGATACTTCTCCTGGCTCTCATAGCTACAGGGGTAACAAACCCAAGATTGGCAGGGAATACGGCAGGCCACTGGCTCAAGTCACAAGAACCAGAGGTCAGATGATGATGAGCTGGATGCAGGATCCACATCAAGAAATCAAGTTTTGCCAGAATGTCCATATATATATTGGATTCAGGCCACACCTCCAAGGAAACTCCCCTTATAACTGATGGGCTGATCACATTTGATCACATCATGGAGAATGACTACATCATTACACAACTGCCAAATTATATCATTATATAACTGCTAAACTACATCATTAAATAATTGACAAACTACTAAGAATCTTAGCCCAGCCAAGTTGACACACAACTTTAACCATCACATATAAATTTACAACAATGACAAAAAAATAACAGAGGCTGCTTATGTACAACCAAACACCTCATGGAATTTGGTTCCTTGGTTTGGAAGTTTAGAATCATGGTTTCATGGGATATACAAGTTAATTGGCCTAATAATGTGATTAGTGCTTCCAAGTTCATTGTGTAGTGCCTGGGGTTTTAAAAGCTTGCAGGTGGCCATCCAAAGCACTAAAATTGGTCTCTATTTGCCTGGAGCAACAGAGGAAAAAGGGGGGTCAGGAATAGAAGGAGCAGATGGAATGTATGGCTAATTGTCTCCATGAACAACTGCCTCCTTTGACCTGAGACCAGAAGAACTGGATGGCGCCCAGCTATCATTATTGAACATTTTGATCAAAGATTCTTAGAAGAATTCTGATCAAAAGGGGAAAAATGCAGAACAGAATTTCAAATTTTCATGGACTCCAGACTTTCTGGAGCCATAGAGGCTGTATGAACCCCTGAAACTATTGCCTTGAGATAATCTTTAAACCTTAAACCAAAAATATCCTCTGAAGTCTTCTTAAAACCAAACAATAGTTTAGCATAACTAGTAAAAAAATGTCTGCCTTGAGCATTATGCTCTTTTAAGAACCATCTATACGGGATCAAAGTGAAAACATCAACTCAAAAGATTAACTAGGAACCTTAGGGGCAGTGAGTTTATTTTAATGGGGGAGGAACAACTCAGAAAAGGAGGGTGAGAATGGATGCCCAACTCAAATAATATAATCAATGTCACTAATTGTATATGTAGAAACACTTTAATTGGTATATGTTTCGCTATGTATATTCTCAACAACAATAACAACAACAAAATGTCACCGGTGGATGAGAGGGGCTTTTACTTCTCTGTGTATTTCTGCACTGTATCTCTTACTCTTGACTTCTGCCACTGCCTTTACACCTCATTTTAGCCAGGGTTTCGAACCAGTTCTGTTGTTTGGAATCCCTGTTGAGAATTCGCACTTCAAACAAGTTCCCTGCTGAGAATTTGCGTTTCTAATAATGTCCCAGGAAGTTATACATAAGAATCACCTGTAGATCTTGTTAAAATGTAGATTCTGATTCAGTATCTCTGGGGTGGAATGCAAATTCTCAGCAGGGAACTTGTTAGAAATGCAAATTCTCAGCAGGGGGTCAAATGAAAAGGAACTGGTTCAAAGACCTGATTTTAGCTGCTTTTACCCGTATGCCTGAAGTGGAGCCCTGGTGGTACTGTGGCTAAGAGCTTGGTTGCTAACCATAAAGGTCAGCAGTTCAAATTCACCAGCTGCTCCTTGGAAACCATATGGGGCAGTTCTACTCCATCCTGTCGAGTCACTATGAATCAGAATCAACTCGATAGCAACAGGTTTGGTTTTTTTTGGTTACCCATACAACTACACCCAGACAATAAGACCTGCTTCCAGGAAGCTAGTGGCAAGTGGCTGGAAGCATGAAGACAGGTGACTCAACACCTTCCATTCACTTTTCTTTCGCTGACAGTTCCCCTCCTCCCAACGTCATTTAGTCTCTCAGCTGGTCACAAATCGGTCCTGTGGAAAAGGGTTTGAAAAATCCTGGTGATTTAGGAATGAGACTTCCAGATATGATAAAGTGACCACATAACTTATCTAGCTTAAACCTAGTATCGGTTTCTTTTTCAAAGTACTAGTGAGTCATTATTTTATTTTTATGTGATTACCACCAAAATGTGAACATGTTAAGTGAGCTATCGCTAGTAATCAGGGCCACTTGTTACATAACATCAGTAAGAGGGACTCAGGTGAGAAAGAACTCTGATTATAGGTATTTAGCCCAAATGTACATCAGTTCTAACTCCTTAAATGTATTTCTTTTGGAAGCTAATTGAAATACTTTATCAGTGAAAGTCTTGACACAACAGTTATACAAACATACATATAAGAACGTGGGGAAGTTAAGTAAGACTTATAATATACACCTTAACAAAACGATGGCTTAATTTGTACTCCTTTTGTAATTTTAACTAAATATTGTGGTGAGTAGTTCTTAACGCTAAATCTTAAGTGTATGGGCATTTATTACACACAATATGAAAATACCTCAGGAGGCTTGTGATTAACGCTGTGGTATTCAGGCACAGTTTATAGAGATTTTCAATCAAAAACAATAGGCCCAAGTGGATGATAAAACACATGAAAAAGATGTATATATACAACCAAGGACTTAATTCAGACTTGCTCATATCAGCACTTGTCTTGTCAGGGATAGTCTCGGGGAAGCATTCTCTGCACCTGGCCCAGGGGGTGCCCTGTGGATTAGCCCTTAGGGTAAGGTTGCCAGATACAGGGTGCTTAGTTAAATTTAATTTCAGATAAACAATGAATAACTTTTTAGTGTAAATATTTCCCAAATATGTCAGGGGACATACTTATACTAAAAAAAGTATTTGTTGTTTATTAGAAATTCAAATGTAACTGGGTGTCCTGTATTTTTACCCTATCCCTGGGTGCTGAAGAACACCTGCACACCTCCTTTCCCTGTCCTCCATGGCTAAACTTGGGATCTCTGAACCATCTCTGAACCACATGTCTGTCTTAGCTCTTTTGTGCTTACTGAAGCAAGATGCCTCACAGGTTTGAAAGTCTCCGATCTAGAATATCAACCCAGCCCGCTATTCTGAATGTCTCATTGGAAATTGCCTAATCCTCTGTTGGTTAGATTGGCTTCCTCCTAACAGAGCATTTGGTTCATACTGCATATTTTTGAATAATTTTTTAAACATTAGTGATTGGAGAGAGATGTTGGCTGCCTTGCCACTAACCATAATACACAGAAAATTCTAAGGACTTTCTTCTCTCTCTCTGCCTGAACTTAAAAGCTAATTTTTATTTTCAAAGACGTTTACTTAAGGTTTGGTGCTTTGATTTTAAGTGGAAGACAGATGGGGAATGAGATAGGAGGGCTCCTTTCAGATGAAGTTTGCACCGCTGGACTTTGGGGTGTGGAAAAGTTAGCTACTCAAAGGTTCAGTTTAAGATTTTCTAAGTCAAACCAAATGCCACCACTGTTGTTGTTGTTAGGTGTCATTTGAGTCAGTTCCAACTCATAGTGACCCTGTGTACAATAGAAAGAAACACTGCCTGGTCCTGTGCCATCCTCACAATTGTTGCTGTGTTTGAGCCCTGTGTTGCAGCCACGGTGTCAATACATCTCCTTGAGAGTCTTCCTCTTTTTTGCTGTCCTTCTACTTTACCAAGCATAATGTCCTTCTCCAGGGAATAGTCCCTTCTGATAACACGCCCAAAGTACATGAGGTAAAGTCTCACCATCCTCACTTCTAAGGAGTACTCTGGCTGTACTTCTTCCAAGACAGATTTGTTCATTCTCCATGATATATTCAATATTCTTTGCCAACACCATAATTTAAATGCATCAATTCTTCTTCAGTCTTCCTTACTCATTGCCCAGCTTTTGCATGCATATGAGGTGATTGAAAATACCAAGGCTTAGATCAGGTGCACCTTAGTCCTCCAAGTGACATCTTTGCTTTTTAACACTTTAAAGAGGTCTTTTGCAGCAGATTTGCCCAATGCACCACATTTGATTTCTTGACTACTGCTTCCATGGACATTGATTGTGGATCCAAGTAAAATGAAATCCTTGACAGCTACAATGTTTTCTCTGCTTATCATGATGTTGCTTATTGGTCCAGTTGTGAGGATTTTTGTTTTCTTTATGTTGAGGTATAATCCATACTGAAGGCTGTGGTCTTTGATCTTCATCAGTAAGTGTTTCAAGTCCTCTTTACTTTCAGCAAGCAAGGTTGTGTCATCTGCATATTGCAGGTTGTTATAAAGGTGTCTAAAATGTTCACAGTTCCTTCTTTTGCCTCAAAAAGTGACATTTATTCAAAGAGAAAAAAATAACAAGCTGTCCATCCTTTGGCTCCCTTCCCTCCACCCTCCTGCTTCTCCTCAGCCCCCCAGGATTGAACCCTGGCCAGGGCTAGGTAGCAGGATAGAAAACACCTCTCAGATGAGGTCAGCAACATTGAGGGGCATCTTCTCAGTGGAGGTGTTGTAGAAGGTCTCAGTGTCTGGAAGAATCCTCTTGTCTTTGTTTGTCCCCATGTTAATAGCCACAGCCTTACAGCCAAAACATCCACCAAGACTGATTCTGTGGATATAGTTTCCCTGTTGGTGGGAAGGTCATAGTTGATAAATAAAGAAACCTGCTGCACATCAATGCCTCCGGCCACTAAGTCAGTGGAATCAGTACTCTGCTAGAACCAGAAAGGAACTCCTTCATGACTGTGTCTCGTTCCTTTTGGTTCATATCTCCATGCCTGGTGGAGACAGTAAAATCTTGGGCATGCATCTTCTCAGTGAACCAATCAACTTTCCTCTGGGTGTTAATGAAGATGATTGCCTGGATAATGCTCAAGTTTTCATACAAATCACACAGTGTATCCAGCTTCCACTGCTCGTGTTCCACATTGACATAGAACTGGAAGATACGCTCCAGGGTTAATTCTTTCCTCTTGACAAGGATCTGAATGGGGTCCCTCATGAACTTCTTGGTCACCTCAAGCATATCAGAAGGCATTGCACCTGACAGCAAAACTACCTGGGTGTTGTGTTGAGCTTTTGGAATATGCCGTAGATCTGGTCCTTGAATCCATGGTTAACATTTCATCAGCTTCATCCAGTATGAACATCTTGATGCATTTGGGAGGCAGGCATCTTCAATTAAGCTTATCAGACACACAGCCTGGGGTACTCACGATGATATGAGGAGCCTCGATTTGCAGTTTCTGCACTTCAGCATGCATGTTGATGCCCCCAGTGTAGGCATGGCAGGAGGTACCCAAGTAATCTCCTAATGCCATTACCACCTTCTGTATCTGCTCAGCCAGTTCTCTAGTGAGATACAGGACCAAGGCTTGTGTGACCTTTAGATCTAATGCAATCTGCTGCAGAATTGATATGGCAAAAATGGCCATTTTCCCAGTCCCAGATGGAACTTGAAGGATCACATCACAACTCTTGATAAAAGGAAGAATGGCTTGCTGCTGGATGGCAAAAGGCTTCTCAAAACCATAGGTATAGATGCCTCAGAGCAGGGACTCTGAGAGGTTCATGTCATCAAAGCTGTCAACAATCTCATTCCAGTTACTCTTGATGACTTTGTGCTCCATCCCATCAGGACCACTACTACTAAAATCTAGCAAATAAGCAAATGAAATAGCAACGTGGTGTAATAAACAATAAAAACTGTAGAGTTGGAAGAGTTGAGATCAAGTCCTGGCTCTGTATCTGAACTAGCTGTGAGATCCCAGGCAAGTTATTTATCCTCCTTGAGCCTCAAATTCCTACTCAATGAAGTAAGGATAGCAATAGCTCCCCCATAGGGTAACTATGAAGAGAGATAGTGTGTCTAGAATTGATTTGTAAACTTCAAGTCCTATTCATATGTTTGTAGTGGGATGATAATGAAGATGAATGTCAAGATGTAAAGAAACATTAGAGGAAGTCAGTTATTAGACAAATATTTTAATTTAGATCCCTAACTTTTTACTACCTGCTCAGTCCACAAGAACTATATGGATAAGAGTAGTGTTCTTAGGTGGATTGGGAAAAGAAAAGAAAAAAAACACCCCCCCCGAAAAAAATGAACGTAATTCTATATGCTTTTATTATTTATTTGTTTATTTTTATTGTGCATTAGGTGAAAGTTTACAGAGCAGATTAGATTCCCATTCAATAATTTGTGCAGAAAATGTTTCATGGCCTTGGCTTCATTCCCTGCAATGTGTCAGCACTCTCCCCATTTCTGCCGTGGTTTCCTCATCCCCTTTTGTCCTGATTTTCTACCCCTCCCTGCCTCCTTGTCTTTGCTTTTGGGCAAATATTGCCCTTTTGATCTCTTATGTTGGTTATTCTAAGAAGCATGTTCCTCTCAGGTGTTATTGTTTATTTTATGGGCTTGTCTATTATTTTGCTGGGAGGTAGTCCCTGGGAATGGCTTCAGTTCCAGGTCAGAAGGGTGTCTTAGGGTCATAGTCTCAGGAGTTCCACCATTCTCTGTCAGACTGGTAAGTCTGCTCTTTTTTGTGAATTTTATTTTTTGTTCTACATTTTTCTCCCACTCTGTCCAGGACCTTATGTTTTAATCTCTTTCACAGCGGTCAGTAGTGGTAGCTGGGCACCATCTGGTTCTGGTCTGCACCCCACAAAAGGGCCGATTACAGTATTCTTCATTACTCAAGGAAAAAAAAAAAAACACTTTAACCAAGGCTTTAAAGAGTAAAATTCCAGTGGTATAATTTCTGTAAGGGTAGAACACGGACAGATATTAAGCCTCTGGATTTTAAAATTGCACTTCTCATATCTTCTTTATTTCCTTGCACACAGCTCCTTAATATTCTAAGTAAAACACAAAAGTTTTCAGAGAAACTGAGAACAAAAGTTAATGCTAAAAGCCTTTATTATCAAAGCTTCACCAAATCATGAATTTCATCCTTTACAGGGTCTTAAATTGCTTTTCTTTCACTTCCATTTCCCACACTTGGTCTTGAGTGCAAGTCAGGCAAAGTTCCAGCTCTAGGCTAAAAGGTGTTCACTTGTAGAATTCAGAATCATCTGACCTTTTTAAAGGGAGAGGAGGGTGTCAAGTGGGACAATCCTTGCCCAATAATCAATCTTTAGGTGTAGGAGCAGAGCAGCTATGCCAAATACCTCAAGATTACTTAGTTCTGGGTCCTAGGAAAGAGAGAGGACTGTGAATAAAAAGCAGAAGACCCATCTTCACCCAAGCCTCTGTAAGACTTAGGAAAGCCAGCCAACATCGCTTTAGTAATGTCTGATTCAAAGAGTAAATGGAAAGGCATTCTCCACTGTGCCACAGACCACTGAACAGCACTGCCTGTGCTCCCAGGTTTCAGTGGCAGCACCCAGCATAGCATGCAGTGGTGATACCCAGCAGAGGGGCAGGTGGCCTGGTGCCTGTGCAGGAGGCAGTGGTACCCAAGAGATGCACAGAAATGCCTGAATGCAGTGGGCCGGGCAAGTAGAGAGCAATCTTTCAGTTCACAGTAGATATGGTTGAGCTTGCAGGACACGGTGATACTCAACAGAGCAAAAAAGGCATAAAAATGGCATCTTTTGCAAGAGTTTTAACGAAGAACCTTTGAGACACATCTCAAGACTTTTCCTTGTTTGGTGAGAGGAGGGCAAACTCTAGAGAAGGCTCCATTTTGGACAGCATACCTCACTTCCTCTTCCCTAAAAGCAGTCTTACAAGTTGTTACATGATAAAATGATAGTCTTTTCCAGGCATTTGACCAAGCCACTCCTGGGCTCAAAGCTTTCCTCTGGTTTCCTGTAATACTTGGAGTGGATTCAGGCATCCCTGACTCCCACCCTAGAATTTACGAGCTAATAGCATTTATGTTACAGGGCTGTTAGGAGGATTAAATGATGTAGTACTGTCAAGGACTTAGAATGGTACAGGCACATAGTAAGTCTCCTCTGTATTAACTCTAGTATGATTACTGTCTGCATTCACCTCCTAAATAGGCCCCATTTTCTGCTTAGTGTGCCGTGAGTCAGTCTTAGGTTTAAATTGTGACTCACTATATACTAGCTGTATGTGCTTGGACAAATTACTCAGCCTCTTGGTACTTTTAATTAATTCCAAAAATATGGAACACATTATGTGCCAGGCATTGTACCAGGTGCTGTAAACACATGGATGAGCGGCTCGAACATGGTCTCTGCCTGCAAAGTGCTCACTGTCTGGGGCTGGGGGACAGACAACTAAAGAAGCAACTATAATACAGAGCTGTAAGGACAGCAGAAGCTCACTTACACAACCTGAGTTGGACCAGTAGTTGATAGATCAGTTTAAAAAGTCAGTAAAAGTAGAGAATCATAAAAAATGTTATCTATGTGCCTTAAATGTTCTATCTCAACCTAAAACATATAAATGTACATTAATCTGTCAATCTTTTGATGTAGGGCCAAGGTATGTGTCTAATAATCTAATTCTCAGGTCATATTTCTGACATAAACAACACCCATAATACATTTTTTTTAATTTTCAGTTTTAATTTCTTTTAACCGGAGTGAGAACTTAGACACTGGCAAATCAACCTGAAAGTAGAATCTGTTTAGATTTTTTAATGATTTTTTTCCATTTATGGCTGTCACATCTATACCTAATGTGACAGCAATGTTTAGCAGCTCACATTTATATTTTTCCACATAATTTTTCATAGAAATAACTTTATATACTCATATTTTATGAATCTATATAATATTTCATTGAATGACATAACAACAAGTAAAACAGGCATAAAATACATTTGGAAGAAACACTTCCGATTCTTGGCAGGCATACAATTTCAGTTCAACTAGAGGGAGCAAAAGAAGTGGGTACTGGAAAGTAGCTTACCAGCTTTGAGTACTGGTGAGTCCAGGGCTTTAGTCAGACTGTTTTACAAAGGAAATGATGTGTATCAAGTGAGCTGGTTAAGTAGAAGTGGGTTTTGAAAGCATTTACAATACAATGGGTACCCATAAGAAGGATATATAACCTGGACTTGGGGGTCAGAGAAGCCTTTCCAGAGGAAGCGATTATGAGCCGAGACCTACAGGTTTGGAAGGTCCTAACCATAAGAAAAGTCAGGAAATAGTGTTTCAGGCCCTGGAAACAGGCAGAGAGAGAAGAGAGTACCTACAACAGAGAAACTGAAAGAAGTATTGCTGGAGTGTGGTGTGCAGAGGGAGAATTGCTGAAGATAAAGCTTGAAAGGGATCTTGCAAGCCATTTAAACAAATTTAGACTTTATTTTAGGGACAAGAGAAAGTTATGGAAAATTTCTAATTAGGGGACTGACATCATCAGACTTGTATTTTAGAAAGATCACTCGACTGAATTTCAGGGGACAGTAGAGATGGTGGTGGTGCAGTGAAGGGATGCAGATTAAGACATTCCAGAGACCAGGAGGTTAGGTGACTGATGGTTGTGATCTGATCTAGGGTAGTGGCATAGGGATAGAGAAGAGCAGACATCAGATTTGAGAGGGAGTTAGGGAGCAGAATATTTTTTGAATATTCTAGGAGGGTTTGGTGACCGATTGCACTTTGGGAATAAATGAAAGGGAAAAAGCCTGATTAAAGCCACACAAACTTTGGAGGTGGTGCCATTTACTGAAATAGAGAACATCAAAGAAGAGTAGGTTTGCAGGAAAGATGAGTTCAGTTTGGAGCATATGGAATTTGAGGTTTAAAGAAGCTGTGGGATGTCCATTAGGTAGCTAGACGTGTGCCTATAAAACTATATCTCAGCTGTTAAAAGTGGCGAAAAAGTCATGTAAGATAAGGAATGAGAAGGACACGACTGATTTTATCAATGAAGAGGCTACTGGTGACCTTGGTGAGAGCAATTTTAGAAAGATGGTGGGTACAATTGCCAGATTGTAGTGGGTTGAGCAATGCCTGGGAATGAGGAAATGACTGTGTATGGTTCACCATTTACAGAATTTGGGCTTTGAAGGGGAGGACAGCTTAGCTGGAAGGGGAGTAGGGGATGAAGAAGAACATGTTTCAGTGTTGCTGAGTGAAGTCAGTAGAAGGATAAAGGTTACAAATGCAAGCAAGAGAAGGAATGAGGAAGGGGGTTAAATGGGGAAAACCATATTTGTTATGGAACGCTGTTGACAGGGATAGATGGGGAAAACCATATTTGTTATGGAACACTGCTGAGAGGGATAAATGAGTAATCCCATATAAAGTACCAAGCACAAAGCCTGCATATGGCTTCTTAGTTCCTTCCATTCTCTTCGCGCTGCCCCTCCCCTATTTTGTCTCATTTTGTCCTTACCTACAATCTGATATGGTAACTTTGGCCTGTGCCTTCTTAGCTGCACACCTGTAGTTTTAGAAAGCTCCCCGTGGAATTCTAGATGAGTATCTAGGTTTAGGAACTAGCAGAAACTGGCCTAATGTCTTGCATACCTCCTCTTCCCATATATGTCCATAATGCCTACACCCAAACTCTGTTCTTATGCTCATATTCACTGTCATATTCGGCTGTCAGCAAAGGTGATGGGTTCCTAGCTGTGCCCAAGTCATCTTGTGTACTCACTCAGACTTCACTCAGAGTATGCTTTTTTAGGAAAGAGGCTCTTTCCTCCTTGTAGCCTTATTCCAATGCTTGTCTTTAATTATTTAAAAAATTATTAATAATGTTAAATGCTTAGCCCATTGCTTTCATGTAATAGATATTCTAAAAAATGTTAAGTTTCACTCAACTTTGTTCCTTTTGACACATCCTATTTCTTTATTGCTCATCTCTAAGCCATTTCTCTGACATCATTTAGGACTCACCCCTAAATATTGTTTTTTGGCATTTTTGTGTATTTCTTTCCAGTTTATGTTTTAGAAAAATATAATTGAAAACATACTGCATGTATTTTTTCCACTTGCTATTTTACTGTAAGAAATTCCCATCTGCTATTAAAATGATTACATATGACTTTTGATGACTGGTAGATATTCCATCTTATAGATGGACCAAACTTCACTTGGCCATTGTCCCATAGTTAGGCTTCTAGGCGCTTATATCTTTTTACATAAATCTTTGTTCACATTGCTGATTATTTCCTTATACTAGTCTCCTAAAGGCTGGATTACAATAGTAAATATTTTTTTAAAAAATAGGAAAGCTAGTTTCACTTTCAGCATTGGACATGTGTCTTAGTCATCTAGTGCTGCTGTAACAGAAATACTACATATGGATGGCTTTAACGAAGAGAAATTTATTCTCTCACAGTCTAGTAGGCTACAAGCCCAAATTCAGGGTGTCAGCTCCAGGGGAACGCTTTCTCTGTCAGCTCTGCAGGAAGGTCCGTGTGGTCAATCTCCCCTTGGTCTGGGAGCTTCTCTGCGCAGGAACCTCACTCAGGTCCAAAGGACACGCTCTTGCTCCCAGCACTGCTTTCTTGGTGGTATGAGGTTCCCGTCTGTCTCTGCTTGCTTCTCTCTTTTATATCTCAAAAGAGATTGGCTTAAGACTATCTGTTCTTGTAGACCTCATCAGTATAACTGCTGCTAATCCATCTTATTACATCATAGCGATAGAGTTTACAACACATAAGGAAATCCAATCAGATTACAAAATGGTACACAATCATACAATACTGGGAATCATTACCCAGCAGAGTTGACAGATATTTTTGGGGAACACAATTAAATCCATGACAACATGATACTGCTATTCTCTCACCAGCAGAGAGCTAACTTTTCAAGTTCCATTTCTATTGTTACAAAAAAGAATGACTTTATTCATCTCATTCATTTTTATCTTTGGTAAGTAGCATCATCATCTTCATCCTAAAAACATTAATCATCTAATTGTTTATGGTATTGTACACTGTTCAGAGAGAACTACATAGGTCTAACCCCTGTGTACCAAAAGTTTACAGTACAAGAAAGACATCTTGATGCAAGCTTGCATGCTTTAGATTCACCAAATGCAGACAAAAACTATTAAAGCTACCACATGCATGGACCTCCAAATGGGTCTAGAGTAATCACATATAAAGGGTCAGGGCCAAAGTACATTTATTACATAAACTGTAAACACCCAGCCTTCACCTGGGCCAAATGTAAATAACAAATGTACAGTCTGCTCCAGTGGCATCACTAGGGTTAGTGTCACCCAGTGTGATAACTCATGGTATCATCCCCCCTACCACAATGGACCTCCTCCCATACCAGACCGTACAGAATCCTTAGTAATGTTTTCTGTATTAATGTTACTTGTAAATCATAATTCCCGTATATCACTGAATGTAATGGTAATGGTAGTGACATAAACAACTAACAAAATTAAAATTCTACCTTTAAATTACAATATCATATGCAGGCACAGTGGTTAAGAGCTGAGACTGCTAACCAAAAGGTCAGTAGTTCGAATCCAGCAGGTGCTTTTTGCAAACCCTATGGGGCAGTTCTACTCTGTCCTATAAGGCCGCAATGAGTCGGAGTCAGTCGACTCGACAGCAATGGATAAATGTATTTATATTTACATAGCTTCATGTGACTAAAGTAAAAATTCGGGAAGAAAACAGTAGAATTCGAAGTAAAAATGTTTAAGAACTACATCAAGTTATGTCCATTTTAACGTTAAACTTTACCATTACATTAGATACAATAATGGATTAGATTTGCATAATCAATAATGGTCCAAATAATGTAGAAGTTGTAGGCAAATGCATATGGAAATATATTCACAAATGAAATAATACCATAAAAATAAATAGGAACACATGCACAAGCATTTCAGCACTTAGTGACCATCTCGACTAAATCAGAACTTTCCTTTCCTGGCCTTCAAAGCTATGAACTTGTGAATGACTTCATCGAAATCAGTGCCTTTTGCCAACTCACTTTTTAATGTGTCACTATTTTTTTAAACCATAATTCAAACTTAAACCCTGAAAATTTCATTAAAGTCAGATAAATACTTGCAAGACATTGATTTTTTTTAAAAAGAAATTTTAAAAAGACTAAATTTTTTAAAAACTGAATTTAAGATTTAAGTTATATTTCTAAGCATGTATCAAGAAACATAGCATTTCCCCCACCTCATATTTTAAACTATCAATTTCTCTATTTCGTTAGCAAAGAGTTATGTGATCAATAATTGTTATGCATGTAAGTTTATTACCAATTTTAATCATAGAATAATATGTGATAAATATAGTTGTAAATTGCTAAAATGTAATATTTCTTAGATTATATAAATACTAACAACAAAATTGTTTTGTAAAATCTTTCTACATTGTGTTCCAACATTGTTAGTAACTGAGTGGAAGCCTTTTTTGATTTTTCTCCTTCTTTTCCTTTAATTACTACTTCATTCTCAAAAAATGTTTTGTATATGTTCACAAATACTAATTACCACAATATTGTAGCTAAAACACTAGAAAAGTTGACAAAATCAGCGACTAAAAAAACACTGGCAGCAACAAAACAACAGTGCATGCCTGTAGCGTGGGCAGATGAAACCATGTGATTTGAAGTGTCATTGTAATTGGGTAATAATGAGAGCTTTGACTGGAGTGCATTAGAAGGTTCAAAAAGTAAATTAGCGTAGAGTTTTAGCCTTGCAGGTATATTGCACGAAAAACATTTTTGTTATTATAACTAACTACAGGGATGTTTTTATTAAAAATAATAAATTTCTGCTGAAATGCTGCATAAAAATTTTATAGACAGTCATTCTGGTATCACCCCCTTCGACAGTGTCACCTGGTGCAGTCTGCACTCTCTCAGCCCCCTAGGGATGCCACTGCTCTGCTCCTTCCCCGCTGAAGGTCTCTGTTGTAGCCTTTTCCCTCCTCTCTTGCAGTGCATGATAACAACTGGCTGTTCTCAGAAAGGTACTGTAACTACCGCCTGTTTCATTTTCTAACTTCTTCTCCTCGTCTTCCTTTTTGGCCCACTTTTGTCATGTAATGCCATACCACTGCCCTGTCCCCTAGCCCTGCCTCAGGTCCTAGACTACTCCTGCCCTTAATCAGAGGGGGTGGTGGGTGGCATTATTTGAAGAGCTTACATGATCTCCCATAGCTAGTCAACCTGGAGCTGTGTTTGGAAACCACAGGCCCTGACTGTGGCTGTTAGACCTCCCAGACACCATCTGCTGCCTGTCTGTCATCATCACCTTCAAGGACTGCTCATCTGGCTGGGCCTCCCCTACCACCCTCACTGCAGCTGTCCCACGTGTGTCTGCCCTCCCCACACCATAAGAGAGCTCATCTAGGTTCCAGCAACAAGCTTATCCTTGTCTGCCTCATTCACGTGGAAACAAAAATAGCATCAATAACAACAGCAAGTATTAGTGAATGCTTACTATGAACTCGTTTAATTGTTAGCCTTTCCATTTCTGGCCATGACAAGAGATATACCATAACTTACTCATGAAGAGATCTGATGACACGTGGACAAACATATTGGTCACTTTATCAAAACTGGCATCAAAACTAATATCCCCTGTCTATCTAGAACAGGCAAGGGAGCAGGAAGAGCTGAACACCTACCTGTCTCACTACCTCTGTGCCAGGCATGGTGCTTCCCCTGCTGTATCCAGTGGCCCAGTCACAAACAAGAAGGTCTTCAGAAGCCAAGTGTTGTCACAGAATGCTTGTTGAAATAAAAGCACTGAATTCATTCTTGGGTAGATTACCTTCCTGTGGAGTATCTTGTCCCTTTACCTAGTTTTCTTGTTCTTTCTGAGTCTGATCTGTATCTGTTTTACTATTTTACAGCTACTAGGGTACTGGAAGTAAATTAGAAAGAATTTTAAGTACTTCCTTTTTTTCTCTGTTAGCTTCATGGTATCATGAACCTACGGTCTGAAAAGAAAGGTTCTGATTATCTGGGTACTGCAGACATCCATACTAGCTCTCTTAGCACTGACTGAGAGTTAATTATTATCAAATCTCCATCTGCTTAGGTCAGTTTCAAGTTATTCCAAGTGCTTAGTGAATAATACTCACACAATTTATTTTACTGTTTACTCTCTCACCTTACAGTAATCAGCTAGTAAAATAAAAATTGCAGACGGGTACTTTAAAATTGTTGTTTGTAAGGCTCTGTCCCATCCATGTTAAATTTATGCTTTTTCTTCAATTTTATTTTATTATTTTTACTTCCTTTTCATGAATCACATAATCATGTCTTTAGGGGCATTGGTAATGTTCCTATGTATGTTTGAATAAATTTTTATGTCTTGGAGATGATAGCTCTGTTTTCCATTTGTGGTAAATATTTTTCTTTTGTTTTTATCATTAGTTGTTCTTATTGCTTAAAAGTTACAAAAACTTATGTGACTGTATTTAACCATTTTATTTCATTTGTGATATCTCCTTTTTATCCAATTGAAACAAAATGATTAACTTAAAGTGGGAATCAGAGCCCTTTTCTTCCCTTAGGGTTTTGTTCCCCAGTCATCCTTGATATCTTACAATGACATTCTGTGGGCCTCAAATCCCAGGGCCTGTAGCTAACTCTTCAATGCATTATTTTCACAAAGTTTAACACTTGTGTTAAGACTTCAACTGAGAAGTTACCTTTAGAGTCCATTGTGTACCTGTTTATCCTGTATTTAGAACTATCTCCCATGTTTTTTAACATCCAAGGAGTCTATGGCTTACCCCGCTTGCACCCAAGTTGGTACCCAGGTTCATCATTCACTCATTCATTCATTTATTCATTTGCTCACACATTCATTTATTCATTCATTTACTATATGTGGTAGACAGACTCTAAGGTAGCCCCAATGATCCCTGCTTCCTGGTGTTCACCTTTGTGTGCAGGCAGGACCTATGACTTGCTTCTAATCAATAGAATACAGCAAAAGTGATAGGATGTCACTCTTGTGATTATGTTACCTAATATAAGACTCTGTTTTGCTAGCAGATTTCCTCTAAAGACTCTCCTTGCTGGCCTGATGAAATAAGTGGCCATGTTGGAGAAGTCCATGTGGTGAGGCAGCTGCCAACCAACATCCAGCAAGAAGCTGGAACCCTCAGTCCTGCAGGTGCAAGGAAGTGAGTTCTGCCAAGAACCTGAGTGAGCTTGGGAGAAGATTCTTCCCCATTTGAGTCTTCAGATGAGAACACAGCCCAGCCAGCATTTCGATTGCAGCCTTGTGAGGCCCTAAGCAAAGGAACCATCTAAACCATGCCTGGACTCCTGAAACATGGAAACTGTAAGATAATAAATGGGTGTTGATCTAAGTATTTGGTCATTTGTTTACACAGCAATAGAAAGCTAATACATTGTGTTATACTAAATACCATATATACATTATCTCACTTAGGGCTGGAAATAACCACATAAGGCCGATGCTAATATTATCCCCATTTTACTGATGAAAAAACTGAGGTTCAGGAGTTTAACTGTAGAACATTCTGCTCTTAACCACTGCACTATTATGACATGTTCCATTTTAATTTATTTCATAATTTCATGGATCAAGTTTATCATTGTTTAAAACACACCTCCTGAAATATAACAACCACATTTAGAAATAGTCCCACTTGGCACACCTAGTACATGTCATGGATTGAATTATGTCCCCCCAAACAAGTGTGTTTCAATTTGGCTGGGCCATGATTCCTGGTATTGTGTGATTTTCCCATATGTTATAAATCCTGCCTCTATGATGTTAATGAGGGAGGATGGGTGGCAGTTGTGTTAATAAGGTAGGACTCAATCCACAAGATTAGATTGTGTCCTGAGGCAATTTCTTGAGATATAAAAGAGAGAAGTGAGCGGAGAGACAGGGGGACCTCATACCGTCAAGAAAGCAGTGCCGGGAGAAGAGTGCATCCTCTGGACCGGGGTCCCTGTGTGGAGAAGCTCCTAGTCCGGTGGAACACTGAAGAGATGAAGGCCGACAGAGAGAAAAAGCCTTCCTCTGGAGCTGATGCCCTGAATTTCGACTTTTATAGCCTACTTTAACTGTGAGGAAATAAATTTCTCTTTGTTAAAGCCGTCCACTTGTGGTATTTCTGTTGTAGCAGCACTGGATGACTAAGACAGTACACAAAGAAGACATTTTTATAAATTCAACTTTAGAAGAAACTTTCCTGTAATTCTTTTGTGCTGTATTTTCATCATATATGACAGAAATAATACTAGATACACAAATAGGAGAGTTTCTCTTTTGTGTTAAAGTAGTGAGGGACTGGAAACTATTTAGAAGGGAGAAAAATCGTGACAAGTATGAGCCCCAAATGCCAGGGAATTGAAGATTTTCTGTTCCAGCATGCTCCTCTGGAATTACAACGTTCAGGTAAGCATCAGTGAGAATGTGCTGAAGCTCGAATTCTGTCTTTCACTTTGATGTAAGACTAAAACACTTCTTTTTGTGTCCTAACTTTTCCACTTCTGATCAGGTATAGGGAAAAATTAAGAAGTGGAGAGACATAAAAACACTTCATTTACAACTAAAATCCCATTTGGTTCAGTGTTGTGAGGAGCTGAGGTGGGATTGTGACCCTAGTACTGTGTCTTCTAATGAGAGTCCTTTCTATTCTGCATTTATCAGATGTTAATTATTCATACTGCATAATTGAGGACTTTAGAGTCAGAGATTCACCTGCAATATTTGGAACACCAGTGGAGGTCTACATCAATACAGAATTTATACAGCAGCTGGTGCTAGTCAAAGCTAATGATGGAATTTCAGTTTAATAAAAAGACCCCCAGCTGAGCACACCATCTTGAAAATGTATACTTATCAAACAGCTTTCAATCAGTTCAAGAGTGACACTTTAATTGGGAAGAGGAAGATTTTCAGAGTAGTTTGTCATCATGCCAATTCCAGATCAATAACTACATGTCTGCTCTATAGTAGACTTAGATTTTGCTTTATATTAATTGAGCCATGTCTACGTTTGGATGAGGAGATCTATATTTCACTTGACAATGTGTAATGATATCTTCTTTCAGTTCACCTGTGTGTCTTTATAATAAACATGAACAAAATTTAGGCTTGTAATTATAAAAATCAATATAATATTTTTTGCAAACTTTCTTTTTTGTAACAGGAAAGCCAAACCAAACCATACCCATTGCTGTCAAGTTGATTCCGACTCATAGCCACCCTATAGGACAGAGTAGAACTGCCACACAGGGTCTCCAAGGAGCATCTGGTGGATTTGAACTGCTGACCTTTTGGTTAGCAGAAGGACTCTTAACCACTGTGCCACCAGGGTTTCCATTGCTTACTAAATATTTATATTTTCTCAGAAGTTATTTTGTTGAAATAAAATTATATGAGTACAAAATTAAATTATGGTGAATTAACTATAAGGAGAGAACACCAAGGAATCATAATCTTAATTTATGTAAAATTATTTGGGCAAAGACTGTACAGAGTAATTGACTAACAAGAAATAAAAAGGTCTTAATTTCTGCAGGAAGGATTTCAAATAATAAAGAACAAGATGACTCAGTCATCAAGCCTTTGTTTCCATATTTGTTAAAAGGAGATATTCATTCAAACTGGTGGCTTTCAAACTCTTTGTAGACTACTGTTCTCAATGGTGCATTAAGGGGTACTATGTGGCAGGGCAGGGTAGGTGGAGGGGCAGGAGGGAAATGAAGCAGGAGCCCAGTATGGAGGTTGAGGCAAAGCCTGAGGGAGCGGGCTCTGTACTTCCCTTTCTCACTTCAGCCAGGACAGATCTACTCTTTTTTTTTTTTTAATGTATCTGTATCTATTCGAGGAGCCCTGGTGGTGCAGTGGTTAAGCTCTGAGCTGCTAACCGAAAGGCTGACGGTTTGAACCCACCAGCTCCTCTGAGAAAGAAAGTTGCGGCTGTCTGCTTCCTAAGGATTTACAGCCTTGGAAACTCTATGGGGCAGTTCTACTCTGTCCTATAGGGTTGCTATGAGTCAGAATCAACTCGACGCCAATGGGTTTGGTTTCGCTTTTGGTATATCTATTTGTATAGATATAAATTTAGATATAGAAATATTGAGTCTGTGTATAAGATTTCTTTTGAAAAATAGGGTTCCATGCTAAAATATAGTTTGAAAACCACTGAAATAAGTGGTTTTGTTCCTATAGAAGGTTCAGCCAAAGATGTACACCAAGTTTCATCGCAAACCTTTTCCTAGATAGGTTTGCCAGACCCCTATCAATCAGAAAAAACCCAAAGTTAAGCCATCATTATTTAAATTATTAACTAATAGCAACTATAATGAAGCTATTCTCCTGGTTGATGACTGAGCCAATTGGCATAGCCTTCAGGACAGGTGGATAGCAGGGAGTGTGAGACTGTTTCCTCTGGCAAAGAACCTGAAGAATCAGAATAGGGTGGCTCTGATTGGTGGTAGATCCACGTGATTTGGAGAGCCATCAAACACCCAGCTGAATCCTTTCATGAAAACCATCTACCCCTGGGAAGCACCTGCCATCAGGTGGTAAGTCCTGTTAGTTTAAGTCCCTTCTAGTGCTTAGTGGGGTAAGTGATTGACCTCCCTCAATCTAAAGCCTGAATCATAGCCAAGTTGGGAATATAGTCTTTATTTTTATATGATCAGATTTATATTTTTATTACATTTAGAAATTATTTGTACATATACACTCTAGCTAAATCTTTGCATTAATCAATAAATGGTATGCATATTGGGATTTTTTGTGCAGACTATTTTTTTTCCTTTTGATAAGACTCCTCCTCCCTCCCCTTCTCCCCTGCTGGTCCTGCCCTCACAGTAATCCATTTTATCAAACTAACATGCATCTTTCCATGTTTTTTAATCCATATTCATATTATTATGGGAATTCCCATGCATATAGATTTCGTGCCATTAAAAAAATTAGGATCTATTATACACTCTTTACTTGTGTTTTCCTTTTTTCACTACAAATTACCTCAGGAGAATCCTTCCAAGTCAACTGATATCGTTCTACTTCATTTTCTGCTTCTTTGGTGGTATGGAGTATGGAGGTACCAGTGATTTATTCAGCCACTCCCTTTGAGCATCTACTTTGTTGCCAGTATTCTGTTACATTAAACAACGCTGAGATTAACTTCCTTGTACATGTGTCCCTGCGTCCTGGGGCTTTTATGTTTATGGGATTGATTTTCAGAAGTGAGAATTCTGGGTTAAAGGGATGTGGCTATTTGATTTTAATAAATGTTGTCAGTTTTCTCAAAAAGATTGTAACAATTCTCATTTCCACCAGCAATAAGGAGAACACCATTTTCCTTTTGTAGCCATACCAAAATGGGTACTATTGCTCTTTCTTATTTTTGCCAGACTGATTGATTTAGACCTCATCGTTACTTTAATTTCCATTTCCCTAACTACTAGTGGGAACCCTGGTGGCACAGTGCTTAAGAGCTCCAATGCCAACTAAAAGACTGGCAGTCCGAATCCAATCCACCAGCTGTTCCTTGGAAATCCTATGGGGCAGTTCTGCTCTGTCCTGTAGGGTCATTATGAGCCGTAATCGACTCAGTGGCAATGCGTTTAACTACTAGTGAGCTTAAATGTCTTTCCATAAAGTTGTAGGCTATCTGATTTTGCTCCTCTGCAAGTAGTTTTTATTTTGGGTTGTATGTTGAAACAGCTCATTGTACATTAATCTTGTATTTGTCATCTGTGTTAAAATATTTTTTCTAAATTTATCATTATTTTTTATTATCATTTGAAATACATATTTTAATGTGGTTAAATATGTGTATCTTTTCTTTTACAGCTTCTAGGTATATGGCTTTATGGAGATTTCCCCATCATGTATTTTTGGACTATTTTTATTCTTTTATTTTTATGTTTAAGTTTTTAACCCAAGTGAAATTATTTTTTATATAAATTCAACTTGTTTGTTTCTAGTACCATTTAAAAATAATCTACCTTTTCCCCACTAAATTGGATATTATCTTTGTCATATATTAAATTCTCATGTATATTGGGATCTACACCTGGATTCTATTTCCTGTTCTACCGATTTGTTTGTCTATTCCTATATAAATATCTGATTTGTTTTTAGTGTTTTTATGATATGTTCTCATATTTGATAAAGCATGTCCCTCCAAAGTATTCCAGGCATTTTTTTCCACTCAGTAAGATTTAAGGTCAATGATTGTAAGCAGAAGTTATATGTGTCACTCCTGGACAAAAACTTTAGAAATCAGTATGTGATTTGCCTCACTCACTTTTCCTGCCTCGGTGGAAGAACATGTTGAGATGAAGTCTTTTCAGCCTGGGTTTCTGAATGACAATGATGAGCAGAGCCACCCTGATGACCTATATTGGACGTGTAGAATGAGCAAGAAATAACTTCAGTTGTGTTATGTCACAGAGGTTGTGGGGTGATTTGTTACTGAGCATCACCTAGCTCATTCTGACTGATGGATTGTTGTGAGTTTTAGTGGGATAATCCATATAAAAATATGTATCACAAAGTCAGGAACCAAGTTACAGATCAATAAATTTTAGCCAATATCATTAAAAGCATTAGTGAATAGCAAGCATAAGGAAGCCACTCTTGTGTCCGGAGAGAGGTTCTTCTGGCTCATCTGGTTTAATTTCAGGTGGTTAAGAAGGTACACATGCCAGAAGAAATGTCTGCCCTGCCTGCTCAACATTGCTCCATACTGTTGTTGATAGTTTAATGTCTGTAAAATTACAAATTATTTCACATTGAGAAAATGATAGTCCATTAATATCATAAGAAATCTAAAACATATTGAAGATAATTATTTATATCAGAGACCTCAAGCTTTTGGCACATGGGCCACACCTGGGCCATAGATGTGTTTTACTTTGATCACAGTGTTTTAAAAATGAGAGAAATACACACACACATACTTCTGGCTTCTCTTGAAAAAACTGGAAGAACTTGCAACTCTTAAGATCACTTTCTGCATAACCAAAATCTCTGGAGCTGAGTAACTGCATTGTCTATTTCACCAGAGCTCCACCACTCCTTATTGTCTTACACACAGTTAACTTTGTCCATTTAGATTTCCTATGGGCCCAGGGTTACATATGAATATGTGATCCCTGAGTATTTACAATGAATGAAATTATGATTATTTCTTGAGCAGAGAGAAGGGTCCACTGAGCCCCAGGTGCAAAGAAGATAAAACACTACAATGGAAAGAAAAGTGAGGTGCTGATGCCTAAGCCATTTGGCATTTTCTTTTTTAATAATTTATTTTATGTTGTTGAGAACACAGCAGAACATACACCAATTCTACCTGTATGATTCAGTGACACTGATAACATTCTTCAAGTTGTACAACCATTCTCACCCCCTTTTCTGAGTTGTTCCTCCTTCATTAACATAAAATCACTACCCCCCTAAGTTTCCTATCTAATCTCTCAATGCTGTTGTCAATTTGATCTCATAAAGATCTTAAAAGAGCACAACGCTTAAGGCAGACATTCTGTACTAGTTAAGCTAAACAATTGTTTGGTTTTAAGAAGACTTCAGGGGATATTTTTGGCTTAAGGTTTAAAGATTATTTCAGGGCAATAGTTTCAGGGGTTCATCCAGCCCTCATGGCTCCAGAAAGTCTAGAGTCCATAAGAATTTGAAATTCTGTTCTGCATTTTCCCTCTTTTGATCAGGATTCCTCTATAGAATCCTTGATCAAAATATACAGTAATAGTAGCTGGGCACCATCCAGTCTTCTGGTCTCATGGCAAAGATGGCAGTTGTTCATGGAGGCAATTAGCCACACATTCCATATCCTCCTCCTATTCCTGACTTTCCTTCTTTCTCTGTTGCTCCAGGTGAGTAGAGACCAATTGTTGTGCCTTGGATGGCTGCTTGCAAGCTTTTAAGACCCCAGGCACTATGCAACGAACTGGGAGGTAGAACAGAAGCACTAAACATGTTATTAGGCCAATTAATTGGGATGTCCCATGAAACTATGACCCTAAACCTCCAAACCAAGGAACCAGATCCCATGAGGTGTTTGGTTGTGTATAATCAGCCTCAGTAGCTACACTTCCCTCTTTTTTTGGTCGTTGTTGTAAATATATAACTTCTTACAATTCAACTTTTTACAGGTATACAACTTCTTGGCAACTATCGCGATAATTGGCTGTGCAACCCTACCCTTAATCAAGGCAATTTTTCCAACACTGTTAACCCCACCTTTCTCTCTCCTTCCTGTCCCTGGTAACCACTAATAAACTTTGGTCTCTATACATTTGCTTTTTCTTGTCTTTTTATGTAAGTGAAGTCATATAATATTTGTCCTTTTGTGATTGACTTCTTTCACTCGTCATAATGTCTTCAAGCTCCATCCATATTGTAGCACATATCAAGGCTTCATTTCTCTTACTGGCTGAGTAGTATTTCATTGTATGTATGTACCACCTTTTATTTATCCATTCATCTGTTGATGGGCATTTAGGTTGTTTCCATCTTTTGGCTATTGTGAATAGGCTGCAGTAAACATTGGTATACAAGTCTCTGCCTTCAAGTCTTTTGGGTATATACCTAGGAGTGGAATTGCTGGGTCATATAGTAGTTCTATTTTTAGTTTTTTGAGGAACTGCCACACTGTTTTCTAAAACAGCTGTATCATTTTGCATTCCCAGGCCTTGTATCTTCTCAATAGAACCAGTGAGGAGAGGAAGAGACACTTATCTTCCCATAGAAAAGAATAAAATTAAATCTTTGATATCTCAGCAGCAATTTTCATCATCAGATCAGTTCCAGACCACATGGGCTAATTAATTCTCTCTGCCCCCTCATATGGTAAGAATTCCAGAAATACCATTAGTCAGAAAACAAACTTAGGGACACTTGCAAAATCTCTGGTCACCTCAGAAGAATTTTAACACAAGAATTTAACACAATAAGTTCAGTTCAAGCTGAACTTCCTCCATTTTGTTCATTTAGGAAGGGGGATCTAACACAGAAAAGGGATTGGATAGAAAGGCCTATAATCTAGATTTTTTCAGTGTATAATTCCTATGTAACTGCTTGAGCATTATCTAAAACCCTTCACCCTCAAACCCCTTGAAATCCCTCTTATGTTAGTCACATTCATCATTTTGGCTCCATTTTCATTAAATGAGAAAACATCTTTGTGTCGCTACCGTCTTAGGGTCTGTTAACTGACCCAGTTTTCAAAGGCAGAATCTCCTGGTACAAATATGCCTCTTGTCCAACTAGTAAGACAAAATTAGCCTGTACCATTTAAGGTAACCTTACAGCAGATTTCCATGGGATTTATCACTATTTTATTAATATTCTAATCTAACTGAAGGCATTGGAAACCAAGGGTGCTCCAGAGGAATGACTGTTTTTACCCGTAGTGGGTGTGACAGTGGGACCTCCTAGGATCTTCAGTGATGTACTTCTTTCTGTTTGCTAATTTTTTAAAGGTCATGAAGAGATGGTTGAGAAAGAAGGGAAGATAGAATATATGGTTTTAGATTTTCCAAAACTCAAATTGATCTCATAAAAAAAATCACTATAGTACTGCCTCTTTGCCGGATAGGAAGGTAGTGGGGAGGCCTGGAATAACCTCATGGACTGAAGAGAAAACTTCTCAAATCAGAAATGAGAACTTTTCCACCTACATTTTTCAAACACAGACTTTAAAAAAAAAATCCTGTTAGAGAATCACATTATCACTGATAAATTTTTAAAATAACTTTTTCTTCCTCAGATATAATAAAGATCATTGTCATAGATCGGTTGTATAACTTCAAATGGAATAAATACAATAGCTAAATGAGACTACATTCATTCTAGTATAGTGAAGGAATTTTTGGGATTCTGGATGTTAATAGTTTCTTTTAAAAAAATACTCTGGAAACCCTTTATAAATGAAAGCACTGTCTATAGTATGCAAATTCAACATGTACTGTCCTCGTTTACCCAGTGGAATTCAAAATAAGCCCCAACTTGTGAACATATTAAAGCAGGCTGAAATGGATATTAGCAGGATTTATAAGGAAAAACACTCCAGTCAGTCGAAAATGCTATGCACGAGAACTTTGATAATGTTGTTTTACTGATAATTACCTTCCGGCTGTCATCTCAGAGTAGGATTTCATGCAGGTTCCAATGTTTAAATATTATGCTCAGAGCTAATCCTACAAAGACACTTACACCAATGTGGCCACGTCCATTTTATTTCACAATTATCCATGTTTTTCTTCATGAAAAACAATGCCATTAACTCCCTTATAATTGTGTTTGATGTGTGTGTGCAAGAGAACATCAGTATCATGCTCCCTCTTCCCTGGTCCAGAGAAGGTTCGGCCCCCTCTCACTCCCAGACTTCCACAGACACCAGAATTACTGGAAAGCAACACTTGCGAACTAGCATGCATATTCATCTGATCTCAGAAACTAGTACCTGGGGCAACTCGAACACCACGCTTATATTAACTAAAGGTGGTTTAAAGGGGGACGACCAACTTACGTGGTCCTCCTGGGTGACTAGTGTCTGTGGGTCTTCCAGCTCTACAGAGAACTTCCTCTTCGTCTGCATGACCACCCCCTCAGCTCCCTCATACTGAACTCCTAATTAAATTTAGCAGTTTCAAGAGTTTAAACAGTATACCTTTTTAATTGTCTCCTACTTTGTACTGGCTGATGCACAAGTCTGAAAATGGATATTACAGCTTTTTATGATATAATATCACCCTAATTGGTGCTTCATAGGCCGTGGCTGAATTCTTTTCAATTAAGCTCTAACATACTGGAACTGTTTCCCTCTGCAAATGCTGGAAAGCCGTTCACAAGAGAGGACTGGTACTGCACAATTCCCAAGTACCTTAATGTGTCAAAAATGTTTTGTGAAGAAAGCTACACGGTAAATGCAATCACCTACATTGGTGTTCCCATTGTTAACAGGGAGTGAAAGTATTGCTAATTGTCCTGCGTTTTAGCTGGGTTTTTAAAGCATTATGTAGTAAGTACACCGGAGGGTCAATTTGTGAAGTGAAATACTTAGCATGCAAAGCGTAATACAAGATGCTGTGTAATACTTGACCTCTCAGCATAATAAATGTAGCAGTGAAACGCTGTGCATTCAGTACTCACTGAATAGAGCCTCCGCAGTGGAACAAAACCAGAAAATGTTCTCTTCATTCCTTTTTTTTTTTTTTTTCACTAAGAGAAAATTATTCTTTATAATGGCCATTGCAGCAATTAGCTGGCATTTGGTAGAATAAATGTGCAGAAATAGCAATTTCTTATTTTAAATGAGATTTTGTATGGAGCCTGCAAATTACTTGAGGTATATGAATAATTGTGCCTTATGCTACAGAATAGGGTGTGGGTGGGTATAAAGATTTCCTATTTGCAGTTAAATGTTTAGACATTTTATTATTTTAATTTCACTCACAGTCTGCCTGGATTGACCCTGCTTTCCCATTGATCATTTTATATGCGCCTGGAAGCAAGTGTGCAGATGGCGGGAGACTCCCAATTAGTGCACTATGTTTTTTATGAATGTGACATGTAAGTGCAATCAGGTCTCCTCTGGAGGCAGCGGTGATGTTTGCAGGTTTGGATCCTAAATCAATACAATTTAATAATCTGCATGGAGTGAGTGCTTATCAATATTGTCTGTGGTCAAATTCAATTGGAAACTTCATTAAATTTGTATCCAAAGTTTTTCACCTTATTGAAATGCATTCTTTCAAGAATTCATGATTCATCTAATTAGGCTTAAGTAGGGTATTTTTTCTCTCTCTCAAAGTGATTCAGTTAATTATGTCCATATATTCATAATTATAAGGTGGATGAGTTGGGTAAAACTGAAATTATGAAATCTGCAGAGAATTTCTATGAGGTTTAGATTGTAGAATACAGAAAAGGATGACTAAAAGTCAGAATAATGAAATACTGTGTTTTAATCCCTTCCTCTCCCACCCGAACTGCTCCCTCACAGGGTTTTATGTATTTATCTATTCACTTAACATTTGTAATATGCCAGCTTCCAAAACCTGACTTGAGACAAGCACACAATGAATTAAAAAACAACAACAAAACCCAAATACTACAAATATCTAAGAAAATTTGACGAATACATTGCAAGTTATTTTTCATTAAAAAATTCAAAGACACTATCTGGTCATTTAAAGGTACAGTATTCAAATCCTGAAGTGTTCTTTTCACCCCTGACAGCCAGTCCTGAGTTCTTCTACCAGACATAACCACTTTAGTCAGTTTTTTGTGTGTTTTCTTTCCACATCTTTAGGCCCTTTCTTCTTCTTCTGTTCATTTACACATTTTACTTGCATATTTGAATTACAAATACTCTATATTATATCTTAAGTTCAAGAATTTTGTTTTCTTTTTCTCCAGGCAACTTTTCTAGCCTAAGAATTTTTTTTCTTTAAAATTATGGTTTAGGATTCTTTTTTAACAAAACAAAAGGACAGTCTACCCTAATTTTCATCTTACCTAAGACCTAAGTATGCACAACTTGTTGCTCAAACGGATTTTCATTCTATCATTGAAGTGATGCAAACAATTCCTCGGCTAAATGCTATAATCAAGGCAACCCGTTATCAAAGGATTTTGCTCATCTGTTAAATCTAACCGGTGTGACTGCAAAATTGGAAATACCCTCAATTAGTTGTTGTTAACCTAATCTGGGTAAAATGATGCTCTCACATAACAGGCAGACACCAATCTTTCATTGCTCTACAAACTAGGCTTGTCAGCTACACTGCTTTACAACAAGCTCCAGGAAGGTTCTGGGTTGTCATTTTACTGTCTTTGCCCCATTGCCACGTTCAAGATCTTTAGCAAATTGTGTAGCCACTGGCCAGAAAGCATTGCGCATGATTTCTATCCCATTTAACTCCTCACACTTTTTTTTCCCCTCCAAAACAGGGCAAATAACAAGCCACACTCACAGTTTTAACATTCTAAATGATTTATAGGAGACTTAGGTAGTTGACTGTAAGAATAAATTTAATTTAAAAAATTATACTAGTAAAATGAAAAAATGTCCTCTTGAAGTTTTCCAGAGGAGAAGAATGTGGTAGACTAAAGGTAGAAGTTCACCCATATCTTTTGGGGTATATGCAAATGCTATGTATATAATTGCATTGATATGTTAAAATAGGGAAATGCCAACTGTGTTTTCATGTCACTGTTATTAAAGAATAATATCCTGGTCATGGTGGTCTCCTGGATAATTCTTTTCATAACCTATTTCAGGGTGATCATCTAACTAATCTTCACCACATCCTGAGAGGTAAACAGATGGTTCATTAAAAAAAAAAAGACAGTAAAAATCTGTGTACTCTGAGGTATTATTCTCAGCATCATTGGAAGTTTTATGATACCAGGGCCTTGAAAATCTGATGACGATATTTTCACTTGGAACACTTTGCAAAGTATAACCTTTTTCTTTTACAAATTGAGTTGAGTACCTCTGTAAGGGATGCTTCATGTGATGAGTGTCTATATCAAGAAAGAACATTTGCTTTCCTGTCCTAAGGAGAAGGAGCCCTGGTGGAACAGTGGTTAATCACTCGGCTGCTCACTGAAAGGTCAGTGGTTCAAATCCACCATTAGCTCTGCTGGAGAAAGATGCAGCAGTCTGCTTCGGTGAAGATTACAGCCTTGGAAACCCTATCGGGCAGTTCTAGCCTGTCCTACAGTGTTGCTATGAGTCAGAATTTACTCGCTGGCAGTGGGTTTTGTGGTCTTAAAGAAACTCTAGAACATTTCTTTTGTTTTTGTGTTTTGAGGGCTTCATTGTAGTTCAGTCAAACTGAATGACTTCCCACATCCTACCTTCCCTTGGGATGGGCCTCCTCTCTGGTAATCTTCTCACTCCCTCCTCTGGATGTCCAATTCCTTCTCCTCTCTCAAGACCTACGTCATATGTCCTCTCCTCCACAAAGCCCTCCCTGCTGTCCTTGCTGGAAGGAATAACTCCCTCTTCTGAACCATTTACCTGGACCGCCTTTCTACTTTTCCATCACTCGATTGTCAGTTCAAACTCACCCAGTGGCGCCACAGGAGAAAGATCTGATGATCTACTCCTGTAAAGAATTACAGCCTAGAAAACCCCATTTCTAGTCACATGGGGTTGCTATGAGTTGGAACCACCTCAATGGCACCTGACAATAACAAGAACAAATCTCTTGCTTATTTATGTACATTTCATCACCCCTGCTGGACTGTAGGCTTCTGGGGAGTAGGATCCATGTCTTACACATTGTGGGCACACAAAAAATACTTCTTGAATGAATAAATTTTACCAGTAAGATGCTGGTCAATTATCCATTATTATATATGATGAAGAGTTACAAACAACAAAAGAAACATAGTAAGCATCCTGTTGTTTTTGTTGTCAGGTGCCATTGAGTTGAACTGCCCCATAGGGTTTCCAAGGAGTAGCTGGTGGATTTGAACAGCTGACCTTTCAGTTAGCAGCCAAGCTCTTAACCACTACACCACCAGGACTCCATAAGCATCCCAGCATGATTTTACCTACTGTCTAGAACATACCATTGAGCTTTTCTAGTATTCTCTTAAATTTCAGATAGCATGCAATTCTTGGTGCTTTAGATTTGTCTGTATTAAAGACAAACTAATTAGCAACTCAACTGGGATCTTTGCTACCCTTAGGGCTGCTGTGCAAAGCAATTTGATTATAACTTAGTAACTCTTCTCAATCAGACCTAAATCATGAACATCATATGGATGGACCTGTGTAACCTTGAACAAGCTGTTTAATCTTGCTAAGTCTCAGTTTCCCCACCTGTAAATTGAGGACAATAATGTCTGCCCCACATGGTTGTTCTAAGGATTAAATGAGATGACAATGCCTAAGGTATAGAAAAATGGCACCATAATGGCAGGGCTGTCAGGAGCCATGTGTTGCCCTTGTGTTTATTAGAAAAATTCACTCCTTTCCCATCTGTCAGAAAATTACCCTAATAAATGTATAAATATCTATGATGTCTATGAAAGGAATGGCGCCCCCTTAGATTGTGGTACCTTTTTGCACTCCACAACTACACATGATGGCCCAGTATCTTGACGATAATGATGGTGGTGGATCCTTCTTTTCTCTAGCTGCCTGAGAAAGTTCTGACACGGTTCCTGTAACCTCATTTCAGCAGGATCAAGCCATGTTTGTTAACACATACCTCATTGTATTATAATTATCTGAAAACACATCCGCCTCCATTACCAGGCTGTGTACAACATGAGGGTAGAGGCCAGGATCCTATTTATCTCTGTATCCCCAGTGCCTAGCCCGGGCGTGGTATGTAGTAAATGCTCAATAAAAGTTGGTTAAATGAATGAAGAGTTATGTATGTGCCTCCACTACACTTCAGCTACTTGTTTCTTCTCAACACCCAAGAGGTAGCAGGTTGAGATGTGGTATCAGAAAAAATATTACACCCACACTTAGACATACCAACATGAGAGCTCATCCACATACAACTACGAAATTTAACTTTGGATTATTGAGAGATGATGCCATTGATGGAAATCAATCTCCTGTTGTATAGAGGACACATTAGTGTGATAAAGAATTTTAAAAATGTTTATGGAACAACTGTAGGTTGCTATCAAAGCTGTTAATCTTCAAGATGCAAATAAGGAAATCTGCATAATGCCCCGAATGGCTGAGGCTTGCTGCTCCCTGATCCTAAGGAGACAATGATTCTCATACTTTTGGCCTTCTGACCACTTCCTTGGAGTAGGAGTCCTGGTAAGATGTTGGAACAAGCTTTTGGTATTTATTTTAAAATGAAGGCTGTGGAGGCATGCAATGAAGACTTGTCAAACGATCTTCCCACTTGGATCAGTGTCCTAGGCTTTGAAGTTGTTTCAAAACAGTTTCCTATATTCAATTTTTTCCTCTCAATTTTTAAAAACATTTAAAAAATTTCTTTATATTGAATCACCACAATATAAATTTGAACTTTTTTTTCCAATTCATTCCTGATGCTATGCCCTATTGAGCCTGATTTTTCACATTGTTTACAGTACACACAAAGTACATCATTGCCGACATGTCGTCATCATTCCTTGAGAAAAGGCCAGGTTTTAACAGTTCTCCTTCTCCTATGGCATAAAGTTGGTGTACAATATGGGGGGAGACCATGGGGTTTCTCCCTTTGTCTGCCTGCCCCGTGGAAGGTACATTTAAAAAAATAAAAACCAAACCCATTGCCTTTGAGTTCATTCCAACTCACAGCAACCCTGTAGACCCTATTAAACAACTAGCTTCTTTCATGGATGTTTATTTGCCATTCTGGTCTTCTGGCAGGAAAAGTCAGTTTATTAAAAAACTATAATAATAAAAGCTAACTAACATTTATTAAGGGTTGTGTGCCAGGAGCCATACTAAGGGCTTTACACACATTTTCTCACTTGATCCTCACAAAAAATCACAGAAGGGTGAGATTATTATTACCCCTACGTGGCCAGTAAGGAAACTGGGTTGAGAGGCTGGCTGGCTTTTCTAAGTTATATTGAGTCTAGGAAAGAGCAGAATCAGGATCAAGGTCTATTTAAATCTAGAATCTGAGCTCTTAATCCTCATGCTTCCTTATCTCCAGCTTCAAAGTTTTCTTCACTCCTCTCCTTGGCTCCTCAGTGAACTTCTCATTGAATAATTTAACTGAGGAGGTATTTCTAAATCTGTACAAAAACTGATACTGAGAGCTAACCAACATCTGGGGGCTAAGGGCAACGACACATGGGGTGTCCAGCAAAAAAACACCATTTTCAACGAAAAATAATTGACAGAAAATTTCATTTCTGCCTACTCCTGTGTGGAGTGGGTTGTGTAGGAGGGGTGGTTAGGGAATGAAAGGAAGCTGGGCAGGGATGGTGGTTCAATAGCCACAAAGAATGAAGGCACCACTTTTTCTCCATGCCTGAGGGGGGCTTTCACACAGATGAACAGGGAGTGAAACTTACACCAGGGAGGTGGGCCTAGGCCTGAAAGAGATGATCTCCCAGCCCACCTGGGGAGCTGTGGCTCTGAATCTGAGGCCCAAGGTACCCAAAAACCCAGTGTATACAAGGTGAATCACTGCTGCCAACCCATGGAACCCAGAACATCCCTCCTGGAGAACTGGAGTTAGGAGAAAATAAGGGGGAAAGAATGGCAACACACCTCACCCCTACACAGCATTGTCCGATATGAGGGTGTCGTGGATTGAACTATGTCCACCAAAAATATCTGTCAACTTGGCTGGGTCATGATTCCCAGTATTGTATGATTGTGTACCATTTTGTAATCTGATTGGATTTCCTTATGTGTTGTAAA
>NW_004443979.1:4496774-4525715 GCF_000243295.1 Trichechus manatus latirostris
TGTCTTAAGCCAATCTCTTTTGAGATATAAAAGAGAGAAGCGAGCAGAGACGCATGGGAACCTCATACCACCAAGAAAGCAGTGCTGGGAGCAGAGCACATCCTTTGGACCTGAGGTTCCTGTACAGAGATGCTCCCAGACCAAGGGAAGACTGATGGACCACAAGGACCTCCCTCGAGAGCTGACAGAGTGAGAAAGTCTTCCCCTGGAGCTGATACCTTGAATTTGGACTTGTAGTCCACTAGACTGTGAGAGAATAAATTTCTCTTTGTTAAAAGCCATCCACTTGTGGTATTTCTGTTATAGCAGCACTAAATGACTAAGACAGAGGGAGAGAGTAAACTAAGCAATTTACTCAAAGAAACAAGTAAAACGCCAGCTGGTAAACCCTGATTTACCATTTATACCAGCAGTTCTCAAAATTTAGCTTGCAAAGTAACCTGGGAAGCTTATTTTGGGTGCATACACCCAAAATCCATCCTCTAAAATTCCGATTCAATAGGTTTGAGGAGGGTCCTTATCTAGCCTGTCTTTTAGGCAACACCCAAGAGATTCTTATGTACCTCATCAGAGAAGTAAATTCTGAGAAAGACAACCCTAGAGTTTGGTAAGCACATGGTGAGCTGGCATTCTGTGGGGTTATTTAGGGTGAGACCCTATTAATAATATTATTCTCCAGGAATGACTGCTCAACTTTGGGGAGCTGGTGTGATGGTTAAGGTTGCGTGTCACCTTGGCTGGGCCATGTGATTCTCAGTGGTTTGGCAGTTATTGATGTAGCTTGGCAGTTGTGTGATGATGTAATCACCTCCATGATGAAACCTGTTATGAGTAGCCAGTCAGTTGAAAGGGCATTTCCTTGGGGATGTGGCCTGCCTCTAATATATATGGACTTTCTGGCAAAGCTTGCTGGCTTTTGCTCTGCTCTGGATCTGGCATTCAGCTCATCAATATCTGACCTCCGGTTCTTGGGACTTGAGCGAGCAGCCTGCCGTTTTACCTGCCGATCTTGGATTCATCAACCTTTGCAGCCTGTGAGCCAGCAACCTCCCCTCTGACTTGTGGCTCTTGGGTTCTTCAGCCCCTGCAGCTGCGTAAGTCTGGAAGAGCCTCCAGCCTGATGCCTGACCCGTGGAATTGGGACTTGCCAGCTTCTACAACTGTGTGAGCCATTTCCTTGAGATAAGTCTCTGTCTCTCTCTCTCTCTATATATATATATATGCACTTCACTGGTTTTACTTCTCCAGAGAACCCAGCCTAAGACAGCTGGCAATGGTGGATGATAGCTGCAGCTCCTGCCAAATAGTTTCCTGTAATCCTTCAACACCTACTGCTAGGAAAACTTTGAGGCAGAACTGAGGGTGGGGTGAGGGACAGAGAAGCTGTAGCTGTGTAATGGAGGGCTCTCTAATGTATCCCTGTGGTCTTAGCTGGGCAAGCCTTCCAAGGTAAACACTGCATGAGGCAGGTGGAATGTAATCCTTAGCTTCAAGAAGGGCTGTCTTCAGAGGAAGTGCTTAGAGCATCTTAAGTCTCTAGCAACAAATCATTCATCCATTCATTAATTCATTCATCTGACAGTTGTAGAGGACCTGTTATGTATCCACTATGTTTTATGCTCTGGGTCTTACACATTCTTTTCTCCCTTCCTAGAAGGCCACTATCCCTCAAGTTAACTCTACTCCTCTAGACCTGGCCTCCTTAATGAGGTCAGTTTCCCCAGGATATGTATTCATGTAAGCACTCAGTAGGGTTGTAAAATTTACATTTGTCAAATATGATTCTTAGATTAACACCTGTCTCTCCTACTGGAGTATAAGCTTCATGAGGGCAAGGACTGTTTTTTAGCTCTAAGGCACTTAAAAATAATTTCCTGAAATCCAGTTTTCTGAATGACACGTTGCAATATTTATCAATGTACCGATTTAACAATGGATTATTTTTCTGTTTATAAAGTACACAGAAATTTATATTAGGTAGAATATTTAACAGCTTTTTATAATTTCTTTAAAGGTTTAATTGACTGGTTTAAACTTTATTTTCATAATACCATTTTAATGAATGTTCAGTTGCTAACAGCTAAGGGTCATAGGCTGGTTCGACCTTTTAGAGTATAGTATATACTTAATATTCAGGAAAGGGTATTTAATAATTAGTAGCCAAAACTTTATTTAAGATTGGTACCCCAACTCTGGCATTCATTCTCTTAATTGTGAAATTTCTAAAGAAGGATACAGAGCAACCAAATCAACATGATATGCAAAGGTTTGAGACACTAATTGCTAGTCACATAAAATCAAGGCTGATAGGCCATTTGAGGCATTTGTGAAAGAATATAAAAATGTGTAAAGACAGAAATTCTAAATGACATTCAGAAAGTTGGGGGAAACTTTAAGTCAGCTGAAAGAATCTCATCCCATATGTAATACTGAAATTTAAAACTTTAATCACTAGAAATAAAAATTTAGTCCACATGTCACTAAGCACTGTAAAAAGAACGTTATAATTTGAAAAAATTAGAGGTACCTATATGAACATCTGAAAGAGAAGTAGATGATGGCAGAATGCCGAATTATTATTTTCCAAAAAGGAGAAATTGAGATATTTCTATCTGGTTGTAGTATACCAGAAGATTTGAAATAAGGCAAAAATGTTCAAAGATGCATAAAGGAATGAAGAGATGCAAGAAAAAGTTACCATAGTGAAATGAATGATAAAAACCTCAAATGGGATGTATACATTACCATAAAAATAACATTTGCAAAAAATGGATTTAGAAGATTGGTTAAAAATCCTAAAAAAATGCTAAAAGATGGGTAAAATAAGAAATTAACTAGGAAATGAGAAAGCAACAACATCATATACTAAATTTGGTTACCAGTTGCTAGAAAAAAACAAACGAAGGCCAATATTCACCTTAGAAAATTGGCAAAAACAATTCTAAAAGTTCCAAACTGTTAACAAAAGAGTAAATGATTTAAAAATGAAATCTGTATAAGACTGAATATTTCTAAGGAAAATAAAATTTTGGGTTAAAACACGAAATATTTTCTGAATATAAAATTTATTCATACCAGTTATCCGTTGCCGTCAAGTTGAATCTGGCTCATGGTGACCCAGTGTGTGTCAGAACCATCAACCTTTCAGTTAGCAGCCAAGCTCCTGAACCGTTTACACTACCCAGGGACTCCTAAATTTATTCATAAGAAGAGTAAACTACTCTTAACTTTTGACAAATTAGCTATCCCTTAACATACTCCTATAAAGAGCAAAGGAAGACTGGTCTACTAAAAGTATCCTATTCAAATTGTAAACTTTACAAATAGTTTAAAAAACCACATTTTTGGTAAATCATTACATTTGGTAAATTTGGCAAATTAGTCATTCCAGAAATGGATCATTTGACGAATCGATTTTATAGGGTTGATTTTTGGTCAGTTGACCAGTTTCTTTTATTTGGGAAGGGGGTTATATTTACCAAAGCTTGTTGCAGTGCCTGGTACACAGTAGGTACTCAATAAATAGTTGGTGAATAAATGAATGAATGAACTGTGCTAAATGAGGGGACTATGGAGGGAAACAAGACGGTCAGGGCTCCTGGCCTTGTGGAGCTTGCGTTCTAGTTTAGAGTGAGTAGTAGTTCAAATATTTTTGTTACTGACTGGCTATATAACTACAATGTGCCTTCATCTACTTGTACCTGTCCTTGGATTCACAGCACCAAGCTCACTTTACCATTACATCATATGTGGGGACTATTTAAACGGAGATATAACTTCATTCCATAGAGAGGTGAAAAATATTTTTCAAATAGTCCAGTATGGGGCAATATTACACAGGGTGGTTTGACAGTAAAATTTCTGATAAGAAGATTAAAACTCTAAAAGAAAGTTCTTGTATATGTGACATTCACAAAGCACTTCATTCTGAAGTGACTGTTAAACAGATTCGAGTGAGAGAAGCAAGCAGAGAGGAAGAGCCTGGCCCGCACTCTCTACCCCTGTGAATCATGGAGGAAGTGCTCAAGCAAATATCATTCCAGGAAGTCACAGCTGGGCTGAACTCTTTTCTTTTTTTTCCCCTCTACCCCCTCAATTCACCTCCTTGTCCATGATCAGAAATGAAAAGAAATGAGGTAAAGGTTAACTCCATCCCAAGCTTCACAGAAGACAGGTAGGATGTGTAAAATAAAGAGATGGGTACCTGGGCGCACCCATGTCACTGTGAGTTGGTGTGGAACTGGTACAGTAAGAGCAACAGGCTTTTCCTGTGCAGTGAGTTGGAATTAAATATGCTAATTTGAGATCTTTTTCAAGTATTTTGTTTAACTCCATTGGCCTTTAATTCCTTTATATTGCATCATTTAATGTAATGTTATTTATATATGAAGTATGTTATGCTTATTAACCAATGTGCAAAAATCTAAAGTACAGATTTTCTGTAATGGGCTAATTACAGGACTTTAAAGCCACCTACTGAGTTTTGCTGAGCTTCACAACAGGTTCACTGAACTGGATAAATTTATTCAAACGTGTGGAAATGAACCCCATTCTATGTGCAACGGTACTGGGAAAACACACAAATTATACCTCAATACCAGTTTAATGGGTCACACAGTGAACCTGAATACTGAACTTATCTACATCTTAAAATAGTGGGGAAGCCTGTGGTAAGAAAGGGAAGGGCCCATTCAAGGGAGTTTCTCCTTGTTTGTAAACAGTGGCCATAAAACAATAAGCCTGGTGATTAGAAGCAAGTTCTCCACACTCAGAAAAGAGAGGTGGGTTGCCTTTCTATGACCTTTGAAAATACACAACTTTCATAACCGAACCTAAGAGTGGAATGAAGGGACGAAAGCTCAGCAAACATACATCTCAAGTGCAGCCCTTTAATCTTTCCTGTCGAGAACAAGAGGCAATTTTTCTTGTTTCATGGTTGAGGAAGAATTCAGCACAGAGTGTGCAGAGTTAGAAATACAAATAAGGTATAAATATGTGGTGGAATTGAACGCTTTCTTCAAACCTGCTCTTTTTCCTGAGCTTGATAAAAACAATAGGGATATGTTGATCTTAAACATGTTAGTATTATTTCTTAATTAATCCATTCTCAAAAAAAAACATTTTTCTAATTTCAGAGTTTCAGAGGACTTTATACTTAATTTCTGTAGCACCATATTTAGAACTATTATCCCATTATAAAAATACAAAGATTGGGGGCAGGGGAGAGAATGGAGATGGAGAGAAGTTTAAGAACCTGGTCAGAGACAAAGTTGAAAGAAAAGATCCTGTTTCCTATGTTGCGTTATTGCCAATAGAAGTACTGTCTTCCAGTTAGATAAATTTATACACACACACACACACGCACGATCATTTATATGCCGTAGATGAAGATAGACATTGCTTTTATTCTGTCATAGATTCCTCTACTAGCGATCTGTTAATTTTGTCATGAAAGGGACAAGAATGTCATTTCCAAGCCTGAAGAGTTCCAGCCTTGTCCTCAGGGTACCTTATTTATGATGTACAATCCACCCAGAGGCTGACAGTTGGCTGTTGATGACCTAATTCATGCTCATCTCTTCAGGGAGATGCTGATGCGCCCAGGTCTGAAAGCAGGGAAGGCCGGATTTTTAGAACACTTCTGCAAATGCCATGTATACCAATAAAAAAAAAAAAAAAAAGAGTTCTTCAGGAAATGAGGTATGACGCAGGCCAGCTTCACCAAGACTCTCGGACCAAGAAATAAGAATTTAAATATGAAATACTAAAATTTCACACATGACTGAAACAAAAGTAGATGGTGTACTACTGAAAGCATTTGAGGTAATTAATCAATGCTGTGTTTGTACATATCATTAAATATATTATACTCAGTTTAGATTTGATTTCTATGCTCCTTTTATAAAGTGTTAAAAGAAAATACATTTGAATTCACGCTGATATCGAAAACATGCTCCTAGCTTCTCGTTTTTTGGATTTCAAATCATTTCCATTAACAAACAGCTATTTGCCCTCTAATAAAATATGTCATTATGCTTTATTCACATCACACAAAAGAATCTCTGAAAAATCGCCCCAGTGATGGCCAATAATTACACATTTTGCTCCTGTGCTAGCGATGAAGAAATCTGTTCATTGGAGAAGGCAGGTGCTGGGGCATCAAGCTAATAGTCAATGTGTGCCATGGTAATTAGCCATTGCGATTGCTAAAATTAACAATTAGCTAACATGCAATTCTCTTTTTTGCAGGCTGCAGTTTACTTTGTATAATCCTTGCATGTTCTTAGTAATTATTCTGACAGCTTATTATTTTTATTTTTTCTGGTTTGAACACAGCTTTAACATTTGAATCGGGCGACCCAAATGTTCAACAGGCAGGGGTGAAACAACTGCTTGACTAGGCATTTTTCTGAGGCACACATTTGGTTGTTTTCTTAACTTTTCGTTTTTGAGAACGGGAGTGGTAGGGGTGAGAGATGTAATTCTTTCCTAGTTATTGTCTTGTAACCTAGGGTCTTCTCTCCGGGATGCACACTCAGTCATCCTGAAGCTTTTAGGAGGAAACTGCCCAGTCAGCAGCAATTTAAACTCTAGGGAACAACTCCAGGGATGAAGTGCCACAGTTAAGCCGGTCAAAAACGTCTTCTTTTCATTCTTCTTCCCCGGATTGTGTCTTTGGTTAACACATTTACTGCTCCTGCACAACACACTCCCACCGCCCACCCTCCTTTCTGAGGGAGAAAATGTAGCATCTTCTGTAGATTGTTCTTGTCAGGGACTATATGCTGAGATAATATTGTAGAGCCTTTCAGTGGATAGAATTAAGACCTCAGCCTACATACCAAAAAACCAAACCCATTGCTGTCGAGTTGATTCCGACTCACAGCAACCCTAAAGGACAGAGTAGAACTGCCCTATAGGGATTCCAAGGTTGTAAATCTTCACAGAAGCATCTTTCTCCCATGGAGTAGCTGGTAGATTTGAACCGCCACCTTTCGGTTAGCAGCTGAGTGCTTAACCACTGCGCCACTAGAGCTCCTTCAGCCTACACATGAAAGAAAGAAAAAAAAATTAAAAGGAAAGGGAGTAATTTGTTTCCAGAGAACTTTTAGAAGGGAGAAATGTGCTGAAAGCTCTCAAACAGGGGCAGATTATCCAACAGGCAATATAAGCACTATGCTTACCTTGCTTACCTTGCTCACCAGAACATCTGTAGTAAAATTGTTCACTACAGATTAGTAAATAAGCATAAGTAAGCCCGTGCTTACCTTGCTTAATGGGTCATCCACCCCTGTCAGGAACTGTAAGTCTGAAAAGAGGCTTCGATTCTGTAGGAAGGTGCTGTGGGGTTGGGAGGGAGACAGATGCCAACCACATCTAGAAGCAGAATCTTTGATGTGATTAAAAAAAAAAAATGTGAAATTGCTGACTACTTATGATCTGGTAAGCACGGTAAGCACTGTGCTTACCTCGCCTATTGGATAATCTGCCCCTGCAGTCTCAAAACATTTTAAGTAAGATAAATTGTGGCAACAAATTTTAATAAAATGCTGTTACAAACGGTATTGGTTTTCTATGGCTACGTAACAAATTACCATAATCTTAGTGGCTTAAACAATACTAATTTATAATCTTACAGTTCTGGAGGCCAGAAGTCCAACAGGGGTCTCACTGGGCTAAAATTACGGTGTCACCAGGGCTGGAAGCTCTAGGGAAGAATCTGTTGTCTTGCCTTTTCCAGTTTCTAGAGACTGCCTGCATTCTTGGCTTGTGGCCCCTTCAAAGCCAGCAACGTTGCAAACTTGTGACCATTTTTCTGCTGTCACATCTCCCTCTGTGAACAATTGAGAAAGGTCCTTTGATTTTAAAGACCAATATGATTACACTGGGCCCACCTGGACAAAACAGGATAATCTCCACATCTCAAGGGCATTAACTTAATCAGATGGCAAAGTCCCTCTTGCTGTGTAAGGTAACATATTCACAGGTTCCAGGGATTAGGACATGGACATCTTTGGGGAGCTACTATTCTGCCTGCCACACAAACTAGTGAAAAATTATACACGGTAAGGGTGTGCTTCTCTAGAGTTGTGAGTTACTGCCCATTTAATGTCAGGGAATTGGATTATTTAGGCGTGGTGGGGGTGGAGGAGGGAGTAGCTTTCCGTGGCTTCCATAGACAATAATTCTTAATGGCCCTCCCATGCCAGGTCTCTTAATTGATACACAGAGCCAGTGTAAGTCATGCTTTGTCCTGTCCTTCCCTGGCTCCTCAGTTTGGAGGGCCTTTTTACCCTCTTGATGACAGTGCCACCTTTAGAGCGCAGGCTTGGCCTGGCTAAGAGCTATCATCATGTGTACTGTGCTTTATTATAGTGTTGGACTGGCTTACTGTGTGAATGAGTGACATGGACTGCTGTCCACAGAAACCCTGAACGCCACAAAGAAACACCGCCCACTACAGTCTTGACTTCTACAGTGCAGTAATAGGGAAGCAAAGCGCTGGATTCCTAAGGAGAAATGCTGAGACTTTGTCCATGTGTTGGTGTGAGCCGAATGTCAGGGCTCAGAGGGGCTTCAGCAGACATTAGTGTAAGCTCAGGGACTCTGGGCCTTGGGACTCCCTGCAGGCTGCAGAAACTCAGGAGGTGGTGGCTTAGCAGGAAAGGTCAGGTAAGTGAGCTTTGGCAGAGGTTGGGACCAGGCTTGTGGTGGTACAACATAGCAACATATTCAGTTTGTTGAAGTGGGAGGAAAACTGGAAGGAGCAGAGTCTGCCCAGAAGAGTTAGGCAGGCAGGAGTCAAACATTTTGAGAACTAATCACTACTGAGTTTAAATAAGGTGAGATAACACAGAGTCTCAGATGTTCCTTGCCAAGTGGAAAGAAGACAGAGAGTATTGAAGTGTGCCTTAAGAAAAGCTACCCTTTGAAATAGAAATTTGGGTGATTTCTTTGTTTTACAAAATGATTCATTGACTATATTGTTCATATAGACAGCTCCTATTATGTATTTAAAATAGAATTCTAGCCACAAAAAGATGTACTGTCCACACCCCATAACTCATCTACTGTGTAAAGTGAAGCATCCACATAAGCTAAGACTCTTGAAAAAAGTGGACCAAGAGAACTTTTGGGCAGTATGGAGTCAAAGGCTAAACATTCTTTGTTAAAATATCAAAGTGTGTGCTCAAGAGGTTGGCCAGGGTATGAGGAGGAATATTGGGAAAGGCTAAACTTCTCCAGTGATGAGACAAGGTCATTTGAATGATGGCACTGAACCTGGTCAATATGTCTAAGGAAAAATGTATTTAAACATGGGGACATCTTACTGAAGGATTTTAATTATCTCACATAAGAACAACCGTGGTTTACGTAGAGGCACCGCATGGCTTAAAGCATGCACACATTTTTCATTCTCCAAGACCCACCAGTATTTCTTCACTGGTGACCTCTCACCAGTATTCCAAGTCATTATTACTTTTAATTTATTTACAGATGGAGATGCCAAGACATAGTAGGTTAGAAAATAGTTTGAGTTCTTATGGTTGAGTTGGGACTCGAACCTGAAATTCCTGAATGGTACGCTGGTGTTGGTCTCTTTGAGCTGTGTGTTCACAATATGGGGTGGGGTAAGGTGAGAAAGTTGGTGGGGATGTCATAATGAAAGGTAGTGGAGTGGGCACTGGGAGAGTGGCAGAGGAGAGGGAGAGGCCACTATTTATGAAGCAATGAACCATATATGGTACTAAAGAGCAATGGGCCATGCAACTTGAGGCAATCATGAGCATCATGGAAGATTCTTAAAACAGGCTTCAATGAACAAAATTAAAAAACTACCCACTATATGCTACCCTGTGAACAAAGATGGCTGAGGAGAGGGATAACTGTCAAAAGTTGGTATAAAGGAAATGGAGGGACAGGGGGCTAATTAGCCAGGGAAGGACAACTCTATGCATTCTAGGTGATTTTTGTAAGTGGGTGCAATAAAAAGAGTCAACTTCATCCATGCTCAAATTACTTAACTTGCCTGCCTGTCAAGTGCAGCAAAAGACAGAAGGCATAATTCCCAATGTTCTCAAGCATAAGAAACTTTGTATCCAGCATAGAACAGTTTGTTGGTGAATGCTTTTCCTCACAGATATGTACCTAGAACCACTCCAACCTTTGCCGCTGCCTTCTCATCCTTCAGCCCCGTTACTTCACCTCCATACACCTCCATACACCTCTAATAGTTTACTATAAGAACACACAGCATGAAACTGGAAGTTAGGTAGGCCACTTCAGGGAAAGATGGCAGCATGAGTGCATTATGGACCCTTCCAGACCAACAGTATCCAGTCTAGGGCAATAAATCAAGTAGAAAGAATGAGAATGTACAGCAGGTGTGTATGTGTGTGTGTGTTTTGGGGACCCTCAGAAATTCCAAAATGATTCTTTTTCATTTCGAATCAGCCTCAGTTTTTATAGGAGCTCAGTTTCCTCTTAGTACACGGATTGGTCAGGCTGCATTTGCTCCTTAGTTAAAGCCAGGATGACAGAACAATGTATTGTCTATGGTTTCCAGTTTTCCAAAGTTCTCTATGCCACTTTCTCCTCTCACCTTCAATCACTACAGTAGGAACAAGATATCTAGCATTGTGCCATATCCTTGGGAAGATTCTCCACATCTTGAGATTGTCTGGGTGTAGGATCAGAGTCAAGGAGGTCATTGGGTTCCTACCTGACCCATGGTTTCTCAGTTTTCTCAGTTTGTGACTGATGACCTTCTTCTAGAATATAGATTTTCCAAATAGTGCTCGAGAATCCTGGGTTCAAATGAGGATGCATTAGCTTCACAGTAAATCCATATTGGAAGGGAAATCTCCGAAAAATTTGACCACAGAGGAAATAGGAAATACTACTTACATTAGATCATGAGAAGAAGATCTTGGCATTAGAACTTCAGGCTTAGATGTAATAACTCCACATATCCTCATTCAGTTACTATACCTGCAGTTGACTGTGGTCTGTCTAATCTCATCTTTGCAATAGCTCAGTGAGAAGCAGAGTCCTGTCACACATGGCATTCCCACTGATTTTACATCTCCCTTCTAAAACTTTAGGCAGCCAGGGTGTTTTATTAAGACTTCTAAATGTAGAAATCTAATTTTAAATCTTACCATTAAACGTCTCCACACTAGTGTTTTGGGATGATTTAATGAGAGGCACCGTTTATACGGCACAAGGTTATAATCTGAATTTATGAACTGTAAAGAAAGTACCAGTATGATGACTAACTAATGAGCTTTTTAATGATGAGAAATAGATAAAGCTTAAAATGCAGAATGCTTATCAAGGACCTCAGACAATAGCAAAGTGGAGCAATTCAGAAGTACTTACCAGTGCTACTGCTGTGACAGTGAGAAGTGAACTATTTTCTTTCATTTTAAAGCACTGCTTTTCATACATGGGAGTAATTTCTATATTTTCTTAACTAAAATTAAATGCCCTGGTATAACCCTCTTTTCAATGGTGCTCAAAATATAAATAACCTATTGATACCACTTGTGATAAAGCAAGAGAAAATGCCTCTACAAAGGGGGAAAATATCTGAATATCAACACAGGTTGCTGGGATCCAGGGTTTAGATGAGATCTGAGGGTTGAGACTTCACTCAAGGGAGCTTCTCCTTGGAGCAGCTTTAAGCACAGGTGTGCTCCCTCAGGGAGACTGGCAGGGCTCTAGCTGGGCTGACACAGCATCATCTCAGGTGGTTTAATGAAGTCTGGAATTCCAAAGAGAGTGTCTGAAGTTTGCTTATGGTTGCCTTTGCTCTTGTGCTCTGGGGTGAAAAAAGAATAAAATAGCACTCCCTTGCTGTACAGGGCTCTTCATTTTGGAGCTTCTAGAACATGGTACTCCAGACATCTTGATGATGTAGTGCTACTGCAGAAGAGATGAGCGATTTCAGAGCCCACAGGTGCACAGCCAGCTATTGGGATCTGAACCTGCCTTCCTCGATTTTAAAACTCCAAGTCTGAATTCACTTGACCCAGGGGTAAGGGAAAAGCTGGGATAAACTAGCATGGTGTGGCTTTGCTTTGTTGTTGTTGGTGTTGTTGACAGAGAATTAGATTGGTCTTGTCTATGCCTTCCCAGGAAGTGAGCTTTCCAGCTGATTAATTTAATTGCTCTCCCATGGACAACGGAAAGGCCCTGAGAGGGGGCTTTCGTAGTTTTTTGACATAAAACACTAACCTGCCTGCCCTGACAGATTCAACCCTCTGACAAACAGGATAAGTGGCAATGGAAGGAGCCAGGAGAATAAAATTCTGGGGTAATAACTGCTAGAGAAGTAGTGAGGTACAGTGGGAAGCACAAAGCCTTCGTGCCTTAGAGTATGTCAGCCCTGGATTTGAATCCCAGCTCTGCAACTCCCTGCCTAGGCAACTTCAGGCAAGTTGCTTGACCTTCCTGAGTTTTGGTTCCTTCATTTCTTGTGAGGATTAAGTAGACTTGGCTTCATCCATTTCAAACAAGGGCAGAGTGGTGGCCAAGAGAGATGAAGAAGTCACTGAGAAAGGTCAGGCAGAAATCTGATGTGCCCTGGATTTTCGGCAGGATTAACTTTCTGTGCTTGGATCCTCCCTCCTGCCTTTGAGTCGTCTCATTCCTCTTCCTCTCTTCTTTACTCCCTCTCCTCCCTTTACTCCTCTTTCAATCCTTTAAGTCCTTTTTGATCTTAAAACAACTCGCCGAAACTAGCTACTTCTGAATTTAATTAGAATTATTTGACTAGTAAAGCAAATGGTTTCTCATGTCAATCATAATCTACTCTTGGATTTATTTGCCTTATATACATTAGTTAATTTAGGATTTCCAGATAAAATACAGAAAAGTCAGTTGAATCTGAATTTCAGATAAATCAAAACCCACTGCCATGCCGACTCATAGCGACCGTATAGGATAGAACTGCCCCATAGGGTTTCCAAGGCTATGAATCTTTACAGAAGCAGACTGCCACATCTTTCTCCCGCAGAGTAGCTGGTGGGTTCCAGCTGTTGACCTTTTTAGTCAGCAGCCGAGGGCTTTAACCACTGTGTCACCAGGGCTACTTTCAAATAAACCACAAATAATTTTTTAGCCTAAGTATGTCCCATGCAGTATTTGTACTTTTATTTGCTAAATCTGGCACCCCTACTTAACTAAATGTGAGGTAAGCTTTCCTTGATAACCAGGAACCTTGACCCCTTTACTTTTACATCTTGCCAATCCCGAGATGTTTTATTCATCAAATCATATATCTTCTTGCAAACTTGTATGATTCTTGTAAAAGCCTCGTATAATACAAAGAGGCATAATTCATGTGCTTGTCCAATTGTACTGTGTGCCAGGCTCTCCTCTCTCCATGTGTCCACGGTGTATGGTGCTTGACCTATATAAACTGGAGTTGTATAGATAGGGGGTGTCATGGATTGAATTGTGTCCCCCCAGAATATCAACTTGGCTGGGCCATGATTCCCAGTATTGTATAATTGTGTACCATTTTGTAATCTGATGTGATTTCCCTATGTGCTGTAAATTCAATCACTATTATCTAATAAGATGGATTAGTGGCAGTTACACTGATGAGGTTTACAAGATTAGGTAGTGTCTTAAGCCAATCTCTTTTGAGATATAAAAGAGATAAGCAAGCAGAGACACATGGGAACCTCATACCACCAAGAAAGCAGTGCTGGGAGCAGAGCGTATCCTTTGGACCTGAGGTTCCTGGGCAGAGAAGCTCCCAGACCAAGGGAAGACTGATGACAAGGACCTTCCTCTAGAGCTGACGGAAAAAGCCTTCCCTTGGAGCTGACGCCCTGAGTTTGGACTTGTAGCCTACTAGACTGTGAGAGAATAAATTTCTCTTTGTTGAAGCTATCCGCTTGTGGTATTTCTGTTAGAGCTGCACTAGATAACTAAGATGGGAGGCACTACCAAACCCGTTGCCGTCTAGTCGATTCTGACTCATAGTGATCCTATAGGACAGAGTAGAACTGCCCCATAGGGTTTCCAAGGAGTGGCTGGTGGATCCAAACTGCCGACATTTTGATTAGCAGCCGAGCTCTTAACCACTGTGCCACCAGGGCTCCTGGTAGGGTGCGGACACTAGGAGGAGCAAAAGGTTAGAAAGGAAATCTGTGCTCCATGAAATTCAGTATAGGCATATGTATGGTGGGGTCAGATCCAGGGCACTCCTAGTGGGGCACCTCCCATGCTCATTTCTCCTCTCTTTCCTCTCCCTAGAGTTACAATGACAGGGGACTGGACAACTGACAGGCACTGGAAGGGGCCATTATCGTAGGTGGCAGGGGTCCTTTGGGTTTGTGGATAGAATTTAGGGCATCCTCTGAATTTAGATCTTTATTTTTCACTAGCCCCTTTCAGTTATGGCTACAGGCAACAAAAACAGTATCATTAGCATTACCTTGACTTTGTCACCAAGAGAAATCACAGATCTTTTTATAACACATTAAAGTTATTACAAATATTCAAAATTTAACTCACACACATCATTGCTTCAAAATCAGCAGAGTTATTAGACCCATCAATAGATCTTATTTTAATTAATAATAAACACACTTATTAATAATAAATAATACTTTAAAATTGCTATCTATAAATTTGTTTGGGGGTAATATTTTGATAACTCGATACAATTAGTTTTCTTTGTAATCTTGGGTATTTTATTTTATGGATTAAAATCATTATTCTGAGAACACTGGATATTGAATATCCACAAGCATGCCAACCAATTCCATGGCAACAAAAAAGTTTAAGAACTCAGACTAAAGGAAGACCTGAGCTTATATACATAAATTTACTCTCCCAAGCCAACTAGTTTCAAAGGAAAATGTGCAGAACTATCCTCAATTTCTTTTCTAAATGCACACTTGGAACGGCAGGCTGCCCTGTCATCACTTCCCAGTTGCCTTTAATATTCCTCTTAACCTGAATTTTACCTGTTTAGAACTTTTTGGAGGGGATGTAAGATTTCTGGAGGAGAAGTATACCGATTTTAGGAAGACAGAAGGGAGTAAAAGAAAAAGAAAATTAAGAACTGAGCCAAAATTTATCTTCACTGCTTGGCTACCTTTGCAATCAGATCACTATTAATATCCAATATACTAAACCAAATCCATTGTCATCAAGTCGATTCCGACTCATAACGACCCTGTAGGACATAGTAGAACTGCCTCATAAAGTTTCCAAGGAGCAGCTGGTGAATTTGAACTGCCAACATTTTGGTTAGTATTTAACCACTAAGCTCTTAACCACTGCCAGCAGGGCTCCATCCAATGTACAGTGCTACAAAAATATATTAGAATATGTTAGGAAGTATAGCAAAATTATGTTTGGTTGATAAATTGAGATGTAATTCCTGAGCGTTTGCTGCTTTGAATATAAGACAGCAGGAAAGAGCTCTTTACAGTCTTGTTGGTAAGGTTGGGAGCCCAGGAAAAGGTGGCTCTGGCTTAGGAAAGCAGTAACTGATGCAGAGAAAGGGAATCTTTTACTGCCCACACTCCTTTGTTATTTGTGAGCTTCCAAGAGCTCTGGGAAGCCTGTGGGGCCTAGAGATGGAACTTCGTGTTGGAAAAGGAGTTGCTTGCTGGGTGGGAAGTGGGGGTGCCTGATCCTGGCTTGGCGGGGGAGGGACTTGAATGAATGCCTAGGGGTTGGACTGGGAGAATAAAGCCACGAAGGGACGGTCTCATTAAAGAATCCATTTCCCATTTTCAGCAGTTTGCTACGTTAACAAGCTGAGCGGTGAAAGGATTAGATCCTCTAAGTGAGTGCCTGTTCTGTGCGCCATTGGAAAACACATTTCAGAAAGCAGTGGATTCGCCTTAAATGAGTATCTGCTGGAGGAGCAAAGCCCTAGGAAAACAAAGGGGCACGCCAGGGTAAGCTAATAATTCCTGCTGTGCTTTGAGGGCAATGAAATGACTGCAACCCTGAGAACTTTTTCTCCCTCCCCTGCAGTTGGTATAAACATAAGAGCCATTTTGATGATCATATCGACACCTCAGCAACAAGTGCCTCCCAGGTGCCAACAAAATGTCACTTTCTAAAAGGGTTAAATGAACCAAAAGACCTCAGCCTCAAATATTCTTTTTCTGTGCCCATTTAGTATGCACACCTATTAAACAAAACAATGGCCATATATTCATATCCTGTCTACAAATAATCGAATGATACAAGAACAAATTTACCACCAGCTGCTTCATCCCAGGCTATGCTTTGACTGGGAGGGGAAAGCCAAGTTTCGAGCGGGGTCTGGCCTGACTCAGGCCGTAACTTGTGAGTCTTGCTATTCTAACCCTTTTTCTTGATCTGCTTTTCAGCCTGTCTCTGAGCACACAGCTCAGAGCAGCAGGGAAGTTGCTTAGCAAAGGGCCACCCACTTGCCTATTATTCCTTCCTCGCCTGTGACATGACACAAGAACAAAGTAGACATTAACCGCTACATTAAACCCAGAAAGAAAGTAATCAGTAACCTGTTATTCCCTTAATAAAGGGAAACACATGCAGTGTGAAATCCAGAAGACTAATCAATAGCTGCAGACAATGCAATGTGCCAAACAAATTGCAAATCAATTAGAATCCTTGTTTTCTTTGAAATGGTTCACTATATCTAAAGCAATTACTCCTTCATTAGACCTAATTTAACAGCATGACTGCCCTGGCTACAACTGGCAGCGTCTGGCTATCAAATGGAAGAATGGCAGCTTATTTCTGTCTGTCTGTGAGTCTAGCACCAATCAAAAAAAAAAAAAAAAAATTGAATTCCTTTATATGAGAGAAAAATTTAATGAATGGGGGGATATTTGTTTTAATTAAAATATCAATACTGGTATGAAGATTTCCCCCCTTCCTCAAAGGAAATTAAAAGAGAAAGGAACTACAAGCAACAACAAAGTTATTTAATAAAAATTTGTAACTTAAAGAGAGTCAAATGCATTTATTTTCTTCTTTCTGTGCTATGCCAACTTCAAATATATAAAAATGGCATTTAAGTATGTAAGGTTCTTTTAGCTCTTCAAGTCTACCGCACCTCTTGGTACTAGTTTTAGGACTTTTGGAAAGAGAATCCTCCTGGCTGTTGTAGAATTTGGAATATTCTTGTAAATGATCATTAAAAAAATACTAGTTCACTTTATTTTCAAAGCTATTAAAAAAATAGTTTCATTGATGTCTGATTTACATACAATAAAATCCACTCATTTTAAATGTACATTTGATGAATTTTGGCAAATATGTGCAGTCATATAACCACCACCTCAACTGAGATACATGGCATTTCTGTTACCCAATAAGCTCCCGTGTGCTCCTCCCTCCAGTTTCCTCCCCAAAACCCTGGTCCGAGACAACTATGGGCCTACTTTCTGTCAGCCCACTTCACTTTTAAGAATGGTTTCCCATCCTGTGGAGGTATGGGACTGGGAAAATAATTTTAAAATAAGGTTTTCCTACCAATTTGGGGAAATGGTTTGGTCCTTGTTAGAGGTGGCAAACAATAATCTCTACGAACTAAAAAAGATTAAAACATTTTCTGAAAGTAGATATGCTTAAAGAGATTAAAACATTTCTGGAAGCTGAAGTAAATATTTCTAAAAGAGCTGAAAAAAAAAATTAATAGCTGCAACAAAATCATTTAACCTCATAGTCCGATATTTCTACTTTCTTCTCTTTGAGGATAATCACAGCTCCAAGAGTTTGTTTTCTTAATTTAAGTTTTGTGAATTATTTTTCTGACTACAAAAGCAATGAATTTTGATTATACCAAATTCTGACATTACAGAATTACAAAATGTAGGAAGGTCCTTACATTTCTATTATCCCCAATAACTTTCAAAAGTACGCACGCAAATCTATACGTACAACGATGTTTTTTAAAGCATTATGGTAACAGCAAAAAATTGGAAGTGCTAGGAGTTTGAGCTTTAAATTAAGTCACACAAGCTCCTGCTTCCCTTTTCCTTCCTTTGCTTCCCTTATAACAGCTTTTACTCCCCCCTTCTCCCCCTAATCCGCCCTCTTCATCTCACATCAAATGGCTTTTCATTCTCTGTATCCTTTGCCTTTCTTTTATTTTTTTCTTTAGAACTCAGTGCAGGAAAATTCTTGCATTGAGGGTACCCGTATCTTTTGCAAGCCCACCAACCCATTTCCCATCTCCTGTTCCTCAAAAGACAATATTCTGCCAAAGCTTTCACATCCTTAACGCGCAAATTCATACTACCCTACACTGCACCCTTCCTGCCCTCTTTAACCCTTCTCTATTAACGCTGTCACTCAGCCAAATTATTCTTTGTTTCTATTGGTTTGGCTGACCTTCACAATTTACCCTAGTCAATCAATCAATTAATCAACAAGCATTCATTGAAGGCCTGCTTCCCAGTAAAACCTGATTGGCTGGTTCTGGGGGTTGATTTGTAACTCTAATGAAAAGCACCTGTGGTGGTAGGGGGTAGGATGAGAAAATTATGAAGTTTCTTCTAAAGAACATTTTAGTTTGGCACTTAGATTAGGCAAAAACAGAGGTGAAGGTAAGTGACAAATTTCTTCCTGTGCTGACCTTAGAGTGGAAAAAGGCTTTAGCATGCCCGCTGCAGCTGCTCCAATCCCAGGGGCTTGGCTAAAAAATGGAGTGGCTTATGGAAGATGATATAACCATCTGAAGAATACCTTTTTATTTAGATAAAATCTTCCTTAACCTATAGCTATGTATGCTCTCCAGAATGTGTGTGTGTGTGTGTGTAGATAATGTTTATGCAAAGACACTGTTGTCTCAATTCTTCACATGTACCTCCACCCAGTGCTTTGCGATACTTACATAAGCACCAGACAATTCTCAAACAAGTGGATAAACACTTAGGTTGGGCCCGCTAGGGTAGTTAAGATGGTTAAGGTGGTGGTTGTGGTAGTGAAGGAAGAGATAAGGGTTGGACTCCCACAACAACATGGTGACCACCACATAATTAAATACTGAATAAATCAAGGTGGGCTCTTCTAAGGAGCAGAATGACAAATTCTATCCTTTGTGAGGCAAAGAAAAGGCAAAGATCTTTTGGGTTTTCAGGAAGTTTCCTAAGAAAGAGAAAAATAAATTGGATTCAGAAAGTTCCCACTACGGGGTTGTGACAGAAAATCCATCACTCATCATGCTATATACTGCTATATTCACCAGTAATGTCACTGCTGGCAAATTTTGAAATGTTAACAGTCCTTTAAATGTTTTTGCAAAGCAGTAGCCTACCAAAATGAACTATTTGATTTCTCTGGTCCATATACTCCACATCATTACTGCACACGGTATGGCGACCTGATTCTCACTAATGCACAGATAAAAGCCATAACAGAATGGTGACAGAACAAATGAAGCCTGTCCTTCTAAGTAAGCACTGCCCTTTTGTTTGTTTTGCTGTAGGAAAAGTGAATTAGAAGAGTCTTTTGCAAACTTTCATGGGACCAACTTTTTATCCCCTACACCCACTCCTGGGAATAATCATTTAAATTATTTATTTATTTTTTCTTTAACCTCTTATTGACAATTAATATTTTAGCCACCAAAGATTGAATGCTTAACTAATACAGTTCTTCATACAAACGCAAACTTCCTATTTACCAGCCTCTGGTGACTCTGCGTCTTGCCCAGGAGTTGTATCATTCAGCTTCAGTTGCTATAGCATTTTCAAGAACCTCTTTGTTCTTGTCATAAATTATCTTTAAGTGAAAAAAGCTCAAAGGAGGTCTGCAGCAAACGGTATCAAATAATGAATTTGCAAGCGGCGGGAGAAAACACTTATCTTCCTTATGCGCTTCTCCCATTGATTGTTCAGTGACCCTTCTTTGGGACACAGATGAGCATAACCCTGAAAAATGTTTGTGTTGTCTTTCTTTAACTGGCAGCCTGCGGGCTGCAGGATCTAATAAATATTGGCAGGGCCAAATGAAATAATATAGAAGAGCTTCTCTTCTTTAAAGTCCACAGACCAAGAGACTCTTGTCACTTGTTAATATCTCCATCAAACACTGAAGTGTTAACATATGTGATACGACCACGCAATCAAGTAAGGACCGATTTGTTGACTAATTAAACCAACACAACAAGCTCTTTAGCACCTACAAGTGACAAGTTTAGAGCAGGCAAGTGGAAACTCTCAATTGACCCCCCTTTTATGAGACTATCATGCCAAATTCAATTCTGACTGAGTAGTATTTGAATGTACTTGACTTCCACCATGTGCTGACATGCTTACAATAATTCATCATGGGTGACAATAGCCCAATATTAGAGATTTATGATATATACAAAACAGTTACAAATGAAATGTAGCCCTAACATGGGTCTGCTTTCCTTACCCACTGCCTATTGATATTATAATTAATGGTCAATTACTTAGGGAAAAGAAAATAGAAAATAGTCATTTACTGGTTTCAGTCATCATTGGATTTTTTGGCAAATTCTAGAGGCAAATGAAATCATTTTCACAGTGTTTGGTGGTAGCTTCAAAATAATAAATGGACATAGAAGCCTGGTGTTCATGACACATTTTAGCAAGGACGATAAGCTCATAATAATATTTGAAAGGAAACTGAGTGTAAATTAAGTTGGTGATAAGTGGAAAAGTATTCCAAGATACATCTTGGTGTGAGTAGATAACACATACATGCTATGCATGTATACATATATATACCCTCTCCAACCAACCACACAGATGTTTCATATTCAGTTTCCTTGTCTGTAAAATGAAGCAATTCCACTAGTTTATTTCTAATCCTTAAAGTTCCATGGTCTCTGATCTAGCCCCTCCATATCCAGGTTAGTAAAAAAGAGAGGCAGACCCTTTCTATTACCTTTGGCATGCAATCAATCCCTCTCCCTCTCCTTCCTTTATAGACTCACTTTCTTATCTTTAAGTACATATTCATCTCTTGTATCCAGCCCCAACCCTCTTCTGACTGACCCCATCCTTGCCAGCTGGACAACTCCACTTGTGGATAACCAAGAACTGGCTGTATCCATACGAAGATAACACATATACCTGTAGATATATGAATCATGTTTTCCAATCCCTTTGTGACTAGGAACAAGTGAGACACATTAGCAGAAGCAGGTTCCCTAGGGGCTGCTGAATTAGCAGGGGAAGCTGCAGGTCATGATCACTAAATCTAGAACCAGCCTGTACCCTGGACCCAGGTACAGATGTTCTGCTTTAGACACACCCCAGTTTCGATGCACCCTGGAGCTGCAGTATCCTGTGTTCTAGGTACTAAATGCTTGCTTAGGCCCCATTAGTGGAGGAGCAGCTCTGGACCCAGATACCTGGCTGGGAACAACGGTCAGAACCTAGTAAGATATCAAATAGGTTCTCAGCGAACTCTGAGGTTTGTCTATCAAAAGAGCTCTCTGATAAAGTGCCCCACTTTGTGAAAGGAATAACTGATGCTGTACCGCCTGCAAGTCCTCCTGCCTCCTGTCCCCCATGCTGGATTTATGAGAGATACATATATGACCATCCCAGTCAAAGAGGCAATCTTCGTATTTTCCTATAATCCTCAGCTGAAATTTATTTATTTATTGTAGACAATATAGTTACATAGTTCAAAAATGAAATGGATATAAAAATATATTCACTGAGAACACTTACTCATAGCTCTGTCTCTGTCTGCCCTGTTTCCCAACTCCCCTTTTCATAAATCCTTTCATTAGTTTCTTTTATATACTTCCTATGTTTCTTTAGGGAATTGTAAGCAAATACATATATGTATTTTTATTTTTTCCTCTTGTACTTACTTAACCAAAATGTAGCATACTGTATGTTGTTCTGAACCTTGCTTTTCTGGAGATATTTCCAAATCAGTACAGATACTTCTGCATCGAAGATAAAACATTTATTCCTGAGCAGGGCTTCTGCTAAGAATCCTAGACTTCTTTCCTTCTCAAGGGAACTGGTTGGAGCATCCTAGAGGGAAACTGGACTTTCTCCCTTAAGCCCAGAGCAAGCCTTAAGAAGCCACCTCCTACTCCAGACAGCTCTTGCTGGTCCCTCCTCTCAAGACAACCACCTTTAAGAGACCACAGTACCTACTGAAATGTCACTGCAGGAGAGGATGTTGTGACTGTTGTGTGCTGACAATTCCAACTCGTAGCCACCCCATGTGACAGAGTATAACTGACCCATAAGGTTTCCTGGGCTGTAATCCTTATGGAAACAGATCACCAGGTCTTTTTTCCCTTGGAGTGGCTGCTGGGTTGGAACCTCTGACCTTTTGGTTAGCAGCCCAGTGCTTAACCATTGGGCCACCAGGGCTCCTTGCAGGAGAAAATAACCCAAAAATCAAACTCGTTGCCATTGAGTCGATTCTGATAATAGTATAGGTTAAAATCCTGCAGAAGGCATGAAGTAAGCTGAAATGGAGTCCAAGTCTTTAGCGTAGTCTGACATTCTGTGGAATTTCTCTAGGTGTGATAACCTGCTCTTCCAAAGACTTTTTTTCTCTTGATAAATTTCACCAAGTTGAGTGGTAGCGCTTACCCAGTCCTGAGTTGTCTCCACCTGGTTCCTGAAGCCTGGAGCAGTTCTGAACCTCTCAGGATTTTGTTCTATCTAAACCACCCCCCTTCTAATTTTTTATTTTATTTTATTGTGGTAAATAATACATAACAAAACATTTGCCATTTCAACCATTTTTACATGTACAATTCAATGACGTCAATTACATTCACCATGTTGTACAACCATCACCACTACCCATTTCCAAATCTTTTCATTATTTGTAACAGAAACTTAGTACCCCTTAAGCAAGATCTCCCCATTCCCCCTTCCCACCCACCTCTGGTAACCATGAATAAATTTTGTCTATGCATTTGCCTATTCTAGATATTTCATATAAGTGGGATCATACAACATTTGTCCTTTTTTTGTCTTGCATATTTCATTCAGCATAATGTTCTCAAGGTTCATCCATGATGTAGCATGTATCATAACATCATTTCTCTTCATGGCAGAATAATATTCCATTGTATGCATATACTACATTATTTATTCATCTGTTGATGAGCACTTGGGTTGTTTTGACTTTTTGGCTATTGTGGATAACGCTGCAATGAACATTACTGTACAAGTATCTGTTTGAGCCCCTGCTTTCGAGTGTTTTGGGTCTATACCTAGGAGTGGAATGGTTGGGTCATATGGTAATTCTATGTTTAGCTTTTGAGGAACCTCCAAGCTGTTTACCATAACAGCTGCACGATTTTACAATCCAACAATGGATGAATGTTCCAATTTCTCCACATCCTTGCTAACATTTGTTATATTCCATTTTTCTGATATCCTAGTAGGGGTGAACTGGTCTCTTCTTGTGGTTCTGATTTGCATTTCTCTAATTACTAATGACACTGAGCATCTTTTCATGTGCTTATTGGCCATTTGTATATCTTCAGATAACATGTTCAAGTATTTGCCCATTTTTTATTGTTTTTTGTTGTGAAGTTGTAGAAGTTCTTTATATATTCTGGATATTAAACCCTTATCAGATATGTGGTTCCCAAATATTTCCTCCCATTCTGTCAGTTGTCTCTTCAGTTTGTTGATAAAGTCCTTTTATACACAAAATTTTTAAGTTTTGTTTAAGTCCAATTTATCTGTTTTTTCTTTTGTTGCTTACGCTTTCAGGTGTCATAGCTGAGAATCCATTGTTTAAAACTGGGTCCTGAAGCTTTACCCCTATGTTTTGTTCTACGAGTTTCATGGTTTTAGTTTTTACATTTTGGTCATTGATTAATTTTTTTAAAAACAATACAGTGCTTATTTAATTTTCTTCTGATTTTAAAATTACTATGTGTTTAGAATTTGGAAATTTGAAAAACATAGAAATATATAAAGAAGAAAATTAATATCACTCCTAGTATCAGCTGACAGGACTACTGTTAATATTTTGGCATATAATCTTTTGGTTTTAGAAAGATCATACAAAACATACTGCTTTGTAACCTTTATTTTTTTACTTAATATGTCATTAACATTTTTGCAAGTCCTGTAACTTGATTTTTAAAATATTTTCACAATATTCTCATCACATGTATGTACAACACTGTAATCAGTCTTTTAGATTGCTTCCCATATTCCTATGTTCCTTATTATAAACTATACTGCAATCAGCATCCTTGTAAATGAATCTTTGTCCAAATCTCTGATTATTTCCTAGAGTAGGGTCCTAGAAGTAAAGTTGGTAGGTGCGATGTGATTGATTACTTTTGTGTGTGGCCTTTCTACCATGGTCTTGTAACTCCCACCCAGGTGATTGGGTGGGACTGTGTTATAGGGTAATTGTGGCCCACCAAAGGGATTGGTCAGTTTTTCCATCTTGCTAGGCTTGAAATGAGCCACCCCAGAGGTAGGAAATCACCCAGATTTCCTGCGCTGAGAAGCTCCTGGAAGCAGGACACCGAGAAAGAGAGAGAGCTGTAACCTTGATGACAGTCAGAAGTGGTGGCAGCAGAGACCTAGGGCCAGGGAGAGGCATGTCTGTAAGCATGGCCGGGAAGAGGCTGTCCTGATGAAAGAACTGTATCCTGAGTGTTCCTAAGCCTCAATTGTAACCTGTTACTTCCCTAATAAACCCCATAATTGTGAGTATTGTCTGTGAGTTCTGTGTGGCCACTGCAATGAATTATTGAACCCAGGAACGAAGTAGAGAGTGCTGTGGGAGGGATGGTTAGTGTCAGAATTGGTAAAGATGGTGGAGAGGGGAGGCATATCTGATCTCCACCTCGCAGGCGTCAGCCTTGGGCTGTTGATCTTGATTTTCCTTTTCCCTTGCGGAGTTAGAGGAGGTCAGACATCTCTCTCATGCCGTTTTTACAGTAGGTCAAAAGATATGTGCATTTTAAAGTCTTTTGATACATATTACCAAGTAAGTTTGGATCTATTTTAAAAGCAAAAGGTACTTCCAGAGATTTTTCAAAAGGAGGCCATTTGATTTTTCCATATTAGGCCTCAGACACCCAAAGTCACCTCAAGAAAGTAAGACACTTATCCAAGTGAGTGGGAATCCCTATCCTGGGCAATGAGAAACTAGGTGGGGAGAGTTGCTGGTGATATGCAGAGCCCACTCTAGGAATATGGTCCTTTATACCAAGAACCTGGTGTGGGGCTTTAGCCTAGGAGGCTGTGGAATGAATGGCAACCTTAGTGTTACAGTGGAAGGTGTAGGACCAAACTTACCCACATATGCCATCTGCAAACAAGGAGACTCATATAATGCTTAAAAGACAGTAAGACGCTACAGGAGTACCTTCCTGATTCCAGCATTTCTGAAGTGATATATATGTGTACCGCTGGTTTTTGAGGGTATAGGCATGAAGATATTTATTTTAATGGTTATATATCTTATTTTGTATCAGAAAAATTAATGATTAACATGTCAAACCCGTAATTTCAAAGATATTAATTCTTGGATGAGTCTAAGTTAAAAAACAGAAACAAAAGTGACTTGATTCGAATTCCATTTAAAGAAAACCATAAAGTAAATAATAGAAAATCAATGTGCAAATATGACAAAAAATGTGATATGCAAAGGACTGAGGTTTGGGAAACATTGCTGTCCACAATATATATATTTATAAAAAAAATAGTAAGTTTGCAAATCAAATTGCTTTAAAACTTTAGAGAAGTTCATTAATTAAAAAACTCTGATGAATATTTTTGTAACTTGTATCATCACCATAGCATAAATAATCACTCTTTATTGTAAATGTCTCAAAATTTTCATGTTTCAGATTCAAGGTGTTTCAAGAGAAGGAAATATGCGTGTATCCTGGTTTTAGAACACTAACTTAAGCGTTCGAAAGATGTTGTTGTCTGTTGCTGTCTAGTTGGTTCTGACTCATAGCGAACCTATGTACAACAGAACAAAAACACTGCCCAGTCCTGCACCATCCTCACAATGGTTGCTACACTTGAGCCCATTGTTCTCATTTTGAGTCGCGCCACATCAGCAAATGAAGGTCTCGAAAGCTTTGCTCCATCCACATCATTAAGATCAACTCTACTTTTAGGAGGCAGCTCTTCCTCAGTCCAGTTTTGAGTGCCTTCCAACCTGAGTGGCTCATCTTCCAGCACTGTATTGGTGTTTCGCTGCTATTCACAAGGTTCAATGGCAAATTTTTTCAGAAGTAGACCACCAAGTGCTTCTTCGTCTGGAAGCCCCACTGAAACCTGTCCACCATGGATGGCCCTGCTAGTATTTGAAACACTGGTGGCATAGCTTCCAGCATCACAGCAACATGCAAGCCACCACAATACGACAAACTGACAGACGCATGTTAGAGAGATACCTAGTGTGTTTCTGCACATTATTAGAGTGGAAGGTACATAACTCCTTTTTTATAAAAAGTATGCACGTCATTTTAAAAAATATATATAGGCAATTTGGAGAAATTTGGGTTTATGGGTTAGTGAGGTATTCCAAAAAGAAAATTTTAGTATGTTCAAAAATATGGTAATTCTCTTTAGTAAATAGAGAAATAGAAAGTTCAGCACAAGAGTGAAGTATTAGGTTTTTTATATGTACAGACACACACACTTTCACTTTTGTTTTTAGATGCAAATTACTGGGAGGAGGGATCTTCTCATGCTCTAAAAACTGAGAGCTTAGATTTTTAAAAATCCATTAATTTTAGTTTTTTTCAAAGTCCAGAGGATTTTTTACAGACTGCTGCTGAGATCAGATGGTCTCTAAAGAAATCAATCCAATTTCAATAGAAGAGCTATGCTGTGTTGGGATTTTTCATATAATCCAATTTCTAAATGATGTCAGGGCTACTTTAGATTTAAAAGAAAAAACATAGACAACTTACTGCTCTCAAATTTCTCCATTTTCACCAGATCAGCTGACCAAAAATCCTTCCCTAAAGAGAAAGAATGCATTTTCCACAATCAAGAAAAATCAACATTAATGAAATAATATCTGTACTGACAGGGAATGTTATTTATTTGATAAAATCAAATATACTGCTAATGCTCTAAGCGAAAGCCATGAGAGGAAGCATCAAGCATATGAAACTTATTTCTGTATCATTCCTGAAATGTCACTCAAACTGAAGGTGCTTCTTCAGCCTCTTGACTCAGAAGAACCCAAAACTAAACTTTCCAGATTTGGCAAACAGCAAGAGAACAAGACCATGAATAAAGGAGGCCATCAGCAAAACTCAATCTAAAAATGTATTTTTCTTGCAAAGCTAGGGGGAAGTTAATACTTATTCTTATAAATCTTCCTAAATAAAAGTTTTTAACAGTTCAATCTAGCAGATGCCACCAAATCTCATTTATTGGCGTGTTATTGCGTTGGTTTGCTAAATACAAGGTAAGAACAAAAAAGAAAAGGGTATCTATTCCTCAAGTTGCTCAGTTATAATTCCCATTAACAATTCTTCACCTCCTTCATCTTCCTCACCCCTTCCCTCCTCACTCCAATGTATTTAATCAGTCTTATTGAGAAAAAGACACTTTCTAGAAGGCTCTGAATGATGGCTATGTGTTTGTAATTTGGAAAATGTCTAAATAATGTTTCACAAATTGGATTTGTTGGAGCTCTAGTCCTTCATGATGATAAGGCTGAAGTCCGTAGATGATGTGATCCATGATAAAAGGGTTCAATTTGAGATCCAATATGGCCAAAAGGCAACCGTCAGGCCCCTGTCAGACACAGAAGTTGGGAGCATCTCAGACTGCCTTTTGCTAAAACTTACCTTGCCTGGCAAGCCAAATTTAGAGAGTTTGGAATAAAAAGTAACTATCATATTTATGCCCTCACTTTAATTCTGTGTTAAGCAGTAAAAACTGTACAAGCAATACAAATATAACATATAGATACATTTTTAGAATAAAGCCCCTATCATCCCACCACCTAGAAACAACTACTGTTAAAATTTTTGTCTGTGTTCTTCCAACTTTTTTTCTAAGCACATTATATGTGTATATTCACTTACACATGCACACACACAATTACAAAGAATAGAATCATGTCATGCCCATGATTTTGCAGTCTAAATTTGTTCACTCAATAGATCTTTGATAAGATCATTTTTGATGACTATACAGTATTCCAGTTACAGATGTTCCATAATATATTAACTCATTCCCTATTGTTGGATGTTTATCATTCTTTGGAAGTTTCAGTAGCTTGAAAAAAATCCCATTAGTTTAATGACTCTAAGAATTAATTTATAGTAAAGTTCAAAATTAAAATCAGGAATGCTATTTTCTACCTCTTTCCCCTCTAGAGTACAAAAACTATATACCAAACCAAAACCAAACCCATTGCCATCCAGTCGATTCTAACTCACAGCAAATCTATAGGACAGAGTAGAACTGCCCCATAGTGTTTCCAAGGAACAGCTGGTGGATTTGAACTGCTGACCTTTTGGTTAGCAGCTGAGCTCTTAACTACTGCACTACCAGGGCTCCAAAACGTATACAATAAAAAATCAGATATACTAAACATTATTATTTATAATTCACGCTCCATCTCAGTCCAAAAAGAATGACAATAAAATACTTATATCCTCCAATATTACTTTAAAACTGAAACCAACTTATTTCAGTTGAAAGGTTTTTTTAAATTAAATGTCTTCATGATAGGGCATAAACTTTGTTATTGTTGTTAGGTGCCGTCAAGTCAGTTCCAACTCATAGCGACTCTATGTACAACAGAACAGAACAAAACCCTGCCCGGTCCTGAGCCATCCTCACAATCCTTGCTAGGCTTAAACCTACCCTTGAAGCCACCATGTCAATCTATCTTGTTGAGGATCTTCCTCTCATTCGATGACCCTCTACTTTACCAAGCATGATGGCCTTCTCCAGGGACTGGTCCCTCCTGATAACATGTCCAAAGTATGTG
>NW_004443979.1:4525815-4547791 GCF_000243295.1 Trichechus manatus latirostris
CATGGTATATTCAGTATTCTTCGCCAACACCATACTTCAAAGGCATCAATTCTTCTTCGGTCTTTCTTACTCATTGTCCATCTTTAGGATGCATATGAGGTGACTGAAAATACCATGGCTTGGGTCAGGCCCACCTTAGTCCTCAAAATGACATCTTCGCTTTTTAACATGTTAAAGAGGTCTTTTGCAGCAGATTTGCTCAATGCAATACGTTGTTTGATTTCTTGATTGCTGCTTGCATGGGTGTTGATTGCGGATCCAAGTAAAATGAAATCCTTGACAACTTCAATCTTTTCTCTTTTTATCATGATGTTGCTTATTGGTCCAGTTATGATGACTTTTGTTTTCTTTATGTTGAGGTATAATCCATACTGAAGGCTGTAGTCTTTGATCTTCATCAATAAGTCCTACAAGTCCTGTTCACTTTCCGCAAGTAAGGTTGTGCCATCTGCATAGTGCAGGTTGTTAATGAGTCTTCCTCCAATCCTGATGCCCCTTTCTTCTTCATACAGTCCATCTTCTCAGATTATTTGCTCAGCATAACAGATTGAATAAGTATGGTGAAAGGATATAACCCTGATGCACACCTTTCTTGACTTTAAACCATGCAGTATCCCCTTTTCTGTCCAAACGATTGCCTCTTGGTCTATGCACAGGTTCTACATGAGCACAATTAAGTGTTCTGGAATTTCCATTCTTTACAATGTTATCCATAATCTGTTATGATGTACATAGTCAAATGCCTTTGCATTGTCAATAAAACACAGGTAAACATCTTTCTAGTATTCTCTGCTTTCAGCCAAGATCCATCTGACATCAGCAATGATAACCTTGCTTTCAGGTCCTTTTCTGAATCTGCTTGAATTTCTGGCAGTTCACTGTCAGTGTACTGTTGCAACCACTTTTGAATGATCTTCAGCAAAATTTTACTTGTTTGTGATATTAATGATATTGTTTGACAATTTCCACATTCTGTTGGATCACCTTTCTTTGGAATGGGCACAAATATGGATCTCTTCTAGTTGGGTGGCCAGGTAGCTGTCTTCCAAAAGTCTTGGCATAGATGAGTGAGTACCTCCAGTGCCGCATCCATTTGTCCAAACATCTCAGTTGGTATTCCCTCAATTCCTGGAGGCTTGTTTTTCACCAATGCCTCCAGTAAAGCTTGGACTTCTTCCTCCAACCTTTGGTTCTTAATCGTATGCTACCTCTTGGAATGGTTGAACGTCGATCAGTATTTTTTTGGTATAGTGACTCTGTGTATTCCTTCCATCTTCTTTTGATGCTTCCTGCATCGTTTAATATTCTGCTCATAGAATCCTTCAATATTGCAACTTGAGGCTTGAAATTTTTCTTCAGTTCTTTCAGCTTGAGAAATGTCAAGCATGTTCTTCCCTTTTGGTTTTTTAACTCCAGGTCTTTGCACATTTCATGATAATACTTTACTTTGTCTTCTTGAGCTGCCCTTTGAAATCTTCTGTTCTGCTCTTTTACTTCATTTCTTTCTTTCACTTTAGCTACTCTATGTTCAAGAGCAAGTTTCAGAGTCTCTTCTAACATTCATTTTGGTCTTTTTTTTTTTTTCTGTCCTGTCTTTTTACTGACCTTTTCCTTTCTTCACGTATGATGTCATCCTACAACTTGTCTGGTCTTCGGTCATTAATGTTCTATCCATCAAATCTATTCTTTCAATGGTCTCTAAATTCAGGTGGGATATACCAAAGGTCATATTTTGGCTCTCGTAGACTTGTTCTGATTTTCTTTAGCTTTAACTTGGACTTGCAAATGAGCAATTGATAGTCTGTTCTACAGCTGTCCCCTAGCCTTGTTCTGACTGATGATATTGAGCTTCTCTATTATCTCTTTCCACAGATACAGTCAATTTTATTCCTGTGTATTCCATCCTGGGAAGTCCACATGTATAGTCGCTGTTTATGTTATTGAAGAGAGGTATTTGCAATGAATGTTACTGGTCTCTCAGAATTCTATCATGCGATCTCCAGCATCACTTCTATCACCAAGACCATATTTTTCAACTACTGATCCTTCTTCTTTGTTTCCAGCTTTTCCATTCCAATCACTAGTAATTATCAATGCATCTTGATTGCAAGCTTGATCAATTTCAGACTGCAAAAGTTGATAAAAATCTTCAATTTCTTCATGTGTGTTATTAGTGATTGGTGCATAAATTTGAATAATAGTCATATTAATTGGTCTTCCTTGTAGGCGTATGGATATTATCCTGTCACTGACTGTACTGTACTTCAGGATAGATCTTGAAATGTTCTTTTTGACAATGAATGCAACAATGTTCCTCTTCAACTTGGCATTTCTGGATAGTAGACCATATGATTGTGTGATTCAAAATGGCCAATACCAGTCCATTTCAGCTTACTAATGCCTAGGATATCAATCTTTATGTGTTTCATTTCATTTTTGATGATTCCAATTTTCCTAGATTCATACTTCATACTTCCCACGTTCCAATTATTAATGGATGTTTGCAGCTGTTTCTTCTCATGTTGAGTAGTGCTACATCAGCAAATGAAGGTCCTGAAAGCTTTACTCCAACCACATCATTAAGGTCGACTCTATTTTAAGGAGGTAGCTCTTCTCTAGTTGTATTTTGAGTGCCTTCCAACCTGATGGGCTCATCTTCCAGCACTATATCAGACAATGTTCCAGTGCTATTCAAATTTTCACTGGCCAATTTTTCACATGTAGACTGCCAGTTCCTTCTTCCTAGTCTGTCATAATCTGGAAGCTCCACTGAAACCTGTCCACCAAGGGTTACCCTGCAGGTATTGGAAATACCTGTGGCATAGCTCCCAGCATCACAGCAACATGCAAGCCACCACAGTATGACAAACTGACAGATGAGTGGTGGAGGCGTATACTAATGCTTCCCAATCTTTTCTTCACTGGAGGCCTCTCTTTACTCCTTCCCCTTGGCAACCTACACCCTATATATGGATACTATTGAAGTCCTTGAGTGGTGCAGCTGGTTAACGTTTGTCTTAGGCTGGGTTCTCTAAAGAAGCAAAACCAGTGAGTGTATATATATAAATATACATAGATTTATATCAAGGAAATGGCTCACATGGTTGTAGAGGCTGTCAAGTCCCAAGTCCACGGATCAGGCGTCAGGCTGGAGTCTTCTCCTGACTCGTGTAGCTGCATGGTATGATGAACCAGAGACCAGCAGGTAAGACAACAGGCTGCCAGCTCACAGGCTGCAGAGGCCTACGAATCCCAAGACTGGCAGGTAAGACAGCAGGCTGCTGGCTCACAGGCTGTGGAGGCTGACAAATCCCAAGATCAGCAGGCAAATGGCAGGCCACTGGCTCAAATCCCAAGAACCAGAGGTTAGATGATGATGAGCCAGATGCAGGATCCAGAGCAAGAGAGTGAGCTTTGCCCAAATGTCCATATATATTGGATGTAGGCTACATCCCAAGGAAACTCCCTTTTCATCTGATTGGCTGCTCACATCAGATAACAAAATGGAGGATGACTACATCATACACAACTGCCAAATTACATCATCATATAACTGCCATACTACGTCATTACATAACTGCCAAACTACATCATTACATAACTCTCAAACCACTGAGAATCACGGCCCAGCCAAGATGACACAAAACCTTAACCATCACAACGTGCTTGACTGCGAACCTAAAGGCTGAAGGTTTGAGTCTACCCAAGAGCACCTAGGTAATAGAAGAGAAATAGATACCATTGATTTTCATTATGAAGGACTAGTAACAAAGCAGAAGAAAACTCACGCTGAATGGAAAAGCCGGCAGAAGTGATTGTCAAGGTCGCTTCTATTCTCTTGTCTAGCTCCAAATGGTATTTTACATGGCAGGTTTAGAATCTAGTCATGGGGATGGGAAACAGTCCACAATATTTGTAATCCATGTCAAATAAGTATCTCAGAAAACCCCTGCCTGAGGGGAAAGAAGGGGGAAAAAGGCGCTCCATTTTATCAGAAAAAATCACCATGTTTAACAAAGATTTGCAAACAAGCCAAAATGAGAATATACAATGTCCATTATATAACAGAACGGAGATGAGAGAAGGGAATCAATATATGCCTCAGCAATACTTAAGAGATATTTTTCATCTGGAAAATGATCTTAGGACCACTTTTGCTATTTTGAAATCCAGCCCAAGCACTTGTGAGAAGATGACCTTTTATATATTGTATTTTGTAGAGAACTATATATAGTTGGATACAATATCCTGACCTAAAGTTGGATACAATATCCCAACCTAAAGGGGAAAAATGAAATAGAGAGAAAAATGGTGTTTCTGGGTTTTCAACCAAAAAGCAGTACATGGAGGAGAGAGAGAGAGGCTGCAAACTTGGCCCCGTAGAGCATGCTGGCTGAAATGTCATTATCTGAAGGATTCTAAACATCTGCATTATTTTGCATGAGCCACCATTGGCAAATGACTTGGGGCAGGGAGTGCAAAGCATTGTTTTTTTTTTTTTTTTTTTTTTTTAATTTCTTGAAACCATCTTGTCCTGATTCTTTGCTTTGCATGCTTTGGGGGTTGCTGCTGAGGAGAAAAGGTCACTGATTTCCGAAAGGTTAGAGGTTTTTTTTTTTTTTCTTTTAAAGAATAACATTTCAGCTTGATATTATTTTAGTATTTACCACTCTGCATTGTCTTAGACCTCATCTTGGCAAAGGGCTCCTAAACAACTGCCACTTTTAGCACTGCTGCCAAAAGGCGCCCTTTCACAATACAGCATGCTGTGCTTTGGCAGGAAATCAATAAAGTGAAAATCTGTTCTCATCATCCATACATTTACCATCACAATCAACAATCAAAGGCAAGACCTGGGTTCTTTATCCACAGGCTCCAGCCTCCCAATTTTCTGCTATGAAAGGCAGCATAAATTAGAACCCTTGGTTCCTGTTAGCTGGGCTTAATGGGTATGATTTATGAACCATTAAATGAGGTTATGTAAATTGATCCTTAGCAGAATGCTAGCGCCCAGGTGACAGGTGCAGCACGCTCGTCCACAAGGGTTCTGCACAAATCAGATTTCAGTGACATTCAGTTTGAGGAAAGAGAAATATGTTGTCAACAAGGAAGTGATTTAAATAGTGCCCTGGGTTTGTCAGCAATTATGCCTTTCTTCTTAATTGCTGCAAACTATATAAATTCTAATAGGAAATAAATTAGTAATTTACCAGTTAATGACAAGGGGTATAAAGGAGAAGGGTTTAAATATTTTAAAAGCCATATTACCAGTGAGGCCATACACTTGGGTGATTTCACTTATGCTGTTAAAGTTGAAGAGATGCTTTAAAGCAGGAGTATAAACTTTGACATACAACAACTAAAATTACATTCACTGCAGCAGAAAAGAAAACTGGATCTACATAGAAAATGCCCTTGCAGAACTGCTTCCTGTGTTCCACAGAAACAGAGATGTCACCAGAGTTTCTAGTTTTCATCACCATTAACATCTTAACCTTAAACCAAATGTTCTTTTTAACCCAGGAGCAAATAACTTGCTTCATCTTTAGAAGCTTTTAATCCATCAAGCAAAAACCATGCAACTGTAAATATATTATGAGAATGAAGGTGGGTGATGTGATTGATGTTGCAGGGCTTTTTTAAGTGCCTGCCTTGTTTAGACAATGGATTCCAATAACAACAATACTTCCTGCTATGCTCTTTGCTGTAAAAGAAACAGGCTTTATGCATAATGATGATCCTCTCACTCTGAGTCTCCAAACTAAAGGCCCAGTTAAAAATAAATAAATAAAAGCCTGGGGGAGCATATATGAATTAATTCCACCAGCTTTGAAAATGGGGGGAAAAAAATCTCAAATCCATTCAACGTCATGGACTCGCTGCCCCTAATCAAGAATGTGGTGGCCTTCAGAGAAAGGTTTCTCTGGGAAAGTGAGTTCAATATCATCCCAGGCTTTTGTCTGAAGCCATTATTGTGCCTGTTTCCATGAGGCTGACCCCGGTAAGAGGACACATATGGATGTGATAGTAATGTTCCCCGGTCCCCGGCTGAGCCTATTAGAGCTCCCAATAGGGGGTCTCTACCACTCTTTTTAATAGTGATTCCTACTTCACAAGTGCAGTTGTTTAAGGACAGGAGAGATGATTTGAACCAATGTGGTGCTATGCTAAAGAGTGCCGATAGGGCAAAAGTTGTATGTTTAAAGAGGGTTGTAACTGTGGCCCATTGGGAGAGGCTCTTCTTAGCAAATGAAAATATCATTTGTCATTTGTGAACTTAGAAAAAAGAACTCAGAGGCCACAAGTGAAGAATTACATAACTATTGACATCTGTAGATAGTGTACTTGTATCATTGTGACTTCAGTGCTAATGGGTAAAAATAAGCCAGAAGCAGTGAAGGGATATGGAGGAACAGTGTTATGACTAGTGCAGAGAAAAACACTTGAGGATCCATGCAGCAGTAAAGGTCTACCAAACCAGAAAAACCAAACCTACTGCCACCGAGTCAATTCTGACTCACAGTAATCCTACAGGACAGAGTAGAACTGCCCCATAGTGTCTCCAAGGAGCGGGTGGTAGATTCGAACTGCCACCAGGGCTCCAAAGGCCTACCAGCTGTTTCAAATACAAGCATCACTATGGTGTGACTATGGGCAAGTTATTTTACTTCCTAAGGCTTGGATAACAGCCCCTATCACACAGGATTCTGTAGTGAAGATTAAGTAATATAATGCATAAAAGTACTGACAATATTTGGGGTATAAGTACTAGTATGTGTGTGTGCAGATATATATATACATATGTATATACACACACACACTTACACACACGTATATATATATTTGTGGAGCCCTGGTGGCTCAGTGGTAAAGAGCTTGGCTGCTAACCAAAAGGTCTAGAGTTCAAATCCACCAGCCGCTCCTTGGAAACCCTATGGGACAGTTCTGCTCTGCCCATAGGGTTGCTATGAGTCAGAATTGACTTGATGGCAACAGTTTTTTTTTTTTTTTTATATATATATTTGTACTTATACCCCAATATTGAGCATTTACTATCAGTACTTTTATGCATTATATGTGTGTGTGTGTGTGTGTGTATGTGGAGAGAGATATATACATATATATATGGAGAGAGAGAGAGAGATCTCAGTTTTCACTGCCTAAGAATCCCGAGCTACCTAGTTTCTAGATGTCTTTGTCCACATAAAGATGTCCTTTAATACCAGATCTACACGTTCCTCTCATCCACGTTTCTCTCCTCATCACCCCTCTGCCCACCCCCCCCCACTTTGGCCTTCCTTTACCTCCTTTCCTGCACCCTTGCAAGAATGGTGTGGTGGTGAACAGCGTAATTCTGAAGCACATCATCAGAATCTACATCCTAACTTCCCTACTTGTTAGCTGTGTGACTTCAGGAAAGTTATTTCACCTCTCTATTCTTCAGGTTCCTTCCCTGTAAAATGAGGGTAAAAAATAGTACCTACCACATGGAGTTGTTCTGAAGATTAAATGAGTTAACATATGTAAAGTGCCAAGAACATAACCTGGCACTCAGCAAACGTTATATGCCATTATAATTATTACTACTACTATGGTAGTGCTATCTACCTGTCTTGTATCCATGTTCAAATATTCAACTGCATGCCTTGGGGAAGGCACAATCACTGAACCCAAACCATATGCCAGGCACTTTCCATACATTGCTAGAATCTAAAATGTGAATTTTATCCCCACTTAATCCAGGCGCTCCTTGGAAACCCTATGGGGCAGTTCTACTCTGTCCTTTAGGGTTGCTATGAGTTGGAATCGACTAGATGGCAACAGGTTTGGTTTTGAGGTTTTTTTTTTTAGGTAGAGTGGAGATTCGGTGAGATTAGATAATTTGCCCAAGGTTACAGGGTAAATAAGTGCAGAGTAAGCTTTCAGACCCAGGGTTGTCTGATCTCCAAACCCATTTTCTTTTCACTACACCATGCAGCCTCACAGATCCCAGACAAAACATCCACAAGCATGGAAAAACAAAATGGACACCTTGATCTGTTGAAAGAGCATTGTCTCGGTTCCTGCATTCTTCTAATTGTGGCTTCTTCACTTATGAAAATAGAGATGGACTGGAAGCTTCCAAACCATGCTCCCCCAAGCCCTTGGGTTTCTTCAAGATTTCTCAGGGGACACTATGTAGGGGGAAAGCCCAGCAGGCAGAGCCTGGACCCTCCATGAGATGCTCACCCCATCTAAACAGAATATGAATTGGGGCTCTGGATAAGATATTTGACAATATCAAGATCCTTTTCAGCTCTAATATTCTGAATATATTTTTCAAATTATAGTGAGTGAAGATGAGACACCAATCTATACAGAAATTATGTTCAACAAATGTTTCTCTGATTCTATTATGTACAAGACGCCATGTTAGATGTTGAATAAGCAGCCTGCCCTCCCCCAAAAAGTCGTCTTATGAGAACTCCCTGCTCCACACTGACTGCGCTCTCAAGATGCATTTCTTTCAGGAGTTGTGTTTTCAATTCACTTAAAAGCCAGAACGTGAAATGTTCCCCTAAAGCTCTTAACCTTTGTACTTCAGATCCCCATTTCCCTGAAGAATATGTTTATCCCTTCCCTATCTCCAAGTCTTATCTGTGTACTTTATCTTGTGAATACAGTGCTGTGTCCTAAAAAGCCTAACACATTGCTAATTTTTCAATAAATAATACTAAAGCGAATAGCCACTGCCCCTTGGGTGGCAAACTCCAAGCATTTCCAATATTTTCTCTTTGTTTCCAGTCTAGGCACCAGCTTTTGGGAGTCCCTCTGCCCTCCTCCAGTCCTAACTAGTCCAAGAAGTTTATTCCAGGGGAAGGCATCACTTGCTAATTGAATTAGCCTCTCTCATTGTGTTTTGATTCAATAGAGATTACCTCAGGGAGCTCAGCAGTTCCTCTGTGACTTTGTTCCTGGGAGGCTAATTCTTCCCCATGGGCTCCAGAAGCAATTCCCCTCCCCCTTCTTATTTCTTGGAAGAGGGATCAACAAGGAGTGTGGATCCCAGAGAATACTGCTGGGCCAAGGACTGAATGCAAATGAAGGTTGGCTTTAAAATGAGGAGTGCAAGAAAAAGAGTTTCCAGTCATCTCACAGGGCAGTGAGTGAGGGCACATCTATGCTTAGGAAAACTGCTATTTAAGAATGTCATGGTATTTGGGAAAAGAACTGCATTGCAATAGTACTCAGGTTTAAGAAAACCCTGGAGATTGATCTTATTATGGGTTGAAAAACTTAGAGATTCTGAGAGCCCATTATTCCAAGAATATTTGTGAACACTTCTGTCTGTTAGAAAAAATGGGCAAGTTTGACTGGCTATCCCAGAAATCTGCGTGTTTGTGCGTGTGCACGCACACACTTTTTTGTGTGAGGCCATTTCAGCTTCACAGTCTAAGCCAATGGCTCACAATTCCAAAATTGTGCCAAAATCAGTTGGGAAAACTATAAAGTGCTATAAATGTATATAAATTTTCCCCCCACCCTTTAAGATTCTGATTCTGATAAGGGGCCTGCATCCTGTATCTTTGAGTAGCTCCCCAGGATGTAGGATGCCATCATCATAACATCTTTGGCTCCACTTATGGTTTTGAGCCCTGCTGAGTGTCAATCAGCTGCTTGCCATACTGCAGTGACAAGGCATCAGACACAGGTTGATTGCACATACAGAATATAGTCATTGCTTTCTTGGGTCTGTAAATTCACTGCTTGTGGCTTATTCCTAAAATCGTGCTACTTTTGATCAAAATATTGCCAACTCCAGTAAAGATAGAACTCTGTCTTAATTAATGCCATTGATCTTTTCATGAGGCCATTTATACCTTCTGGATAAATGTCCTCCTTTGCAGGGTTACAGAGTATGAGCAGTCATCTTAGCAAGCTTCAGGCTCTATAAAAACATTTCATTTGACATAATGGATAACACTGCAGCCACAATTTCAGTGTTTTTTACCCTGAACTATTTCTTGAGGCAAGAGATCAATAGATTGCATCAATCTTTTTTTTAACTTGAAATGTTGATGCCTGTAATAGACCAGGAAGCTTAATCTTGTGGCTTAGTCTCAAATCAGCAAACATAGTGCTTCTGGGCTACAGAAACAACGACTGAGCGGGTGCCCAAATCCACCCTTATACAAACACAGTTTCTGTGATGATTAAGGTTGTGTGTCAACTTAGCTGGGCCATGATCCTCAGTGGTTTGGCAGCTATGATGTAGTTGGCCAGATTTTTAGTGATGTAATCACCTCCATAATGAGATCTGATATAATGTGATCACCTCCATGATGAGATCTGTTGTGAGCAGCCAATCAGTTGAAAGGGGTTTCCTTGGGGGTGTGGCCTGCATCCAATTTAGGTGGACTTTCTGGCAAGGCACGCAGGCTTTTGCTTGCTCTGGATCCTGCAGCTGGCTCCTGTTCATCTGACCTCCAGTTCTTAGGACTTGAGCTAGCAGCTTAGCCGTCTGTTGATCTTAGGATTCGTGGGTCTCCACAGCCTGTGAGCCAGAGGCCACCTATCTGACCTTCCGATCCTGGATTTGCCAGCACCTGTGGCTACATGAGTCAGAAGTCTCCAGCCTGATCCATGAACTTGGAACTTTCCAGCCTCTACAACCGCATGAGCCATTTCCTTGATATAAATCTCTCTATATATATATAGTTATACACTGCACTGATTTTGCTTCTCCAAAGAATCCAGCCTATGACAGTTTCTCTCCTCATCAACCCATTGGACACAGTTATTACAATAGGCTTCTTTAAACTTCTCTGCATAATGTCATTTGTCTCTCAAAAACTTTCAGAGGCTACCTGGTATCCATCATTTCAAATCCAAACACATCTAGTGAGGCCACCCTCTTAACCACCACAGTGACCGCCTTCTTCTATTATTACTCAGCATAGACCGCCTTGCCAGGCCAGAAAGAGCTATGAAACTCTCGTTCTTGGTTAATGTTGAATGATCCTCACGCTGTCCAGACCTTGATATCCTTCCCACTTCTGCCTTAAACTTGAGTGACCGGCACTTCCAGGGCCCTTTTTTACTCCATTGTGGAAAAAGCTGCTCTGTGCCATGGCAGGACTATCCTCCACCCCAACCTTACCTCTGTTTGACCTTGGCAATGTCCATGTTGGCCCCCGGGAAGTTCCCTGTGCCCATGTGAATCCTCCTTCAAAGCATGGCTCAAAATTCACATCTTCGAGGAAACCTTCCTATGATTAATTTCACATCACCTTGTGTGTATAAACTAGTCTGCCTGCACTGTTTTCATGGCCCTAGATTATTGTCTCTGCCATATTCCACATCACTAGCTGGACTGTAATACCTTCAGGGCAAGTATTTTGTCTTCTGCTACTTCTGTGTCCCCCTAAAGTTTGGACACAGAAGTAGCAGAAGAGAAAATACTTGCCCTGAAGGTGAAAATAAGCTAGAATAGCTGATGCTCTTGTGAGGGGAGAGCCCTGCAGCCCTGACTGGGATGAGGCCCGGTTAGCTTTTGCATGCTCCCAGGGGCTGTGAGAATATAGGAGCCTTGCACCTTCCACTAAGGTGAGGCAGAGAGGAAGATAAGGCATACCAGCCAGACTGGGGAGGGAAGCCTTCAGTAGCACAGCGCTAGCTGTCCCCCTACATAGGGATCACTTCAGGTGGGGCTCCCATCCACTCTCTCCCCTCTCCCACTTTCTTGCAGCCTCTTCTTTTTGCTCAGCCAAATCTACTTCCCATACTTGGAAGGAGATAGGAAGGAGACTGTTATCCATTGAGGCGTACAAGAAAGTGGGTTTCATTAGACTTTGTACCCATGCTCATTGGACTTGTCACACCCCTGAATTTGATAGGATTCAGGTTTCTCTGATTCAGCATGAGTTTTGTAGCAGTTTTTCTCAGTATCAGACTTCCCGATAAGCCACAACCCAAAACGATTTTAGGTTGGCTTGGTTATTAACACCAACCGCAGTTTTTAATCCTCTCTACTGCTTTCCCTGAAGAGAGAAGTATACTGCTTCCCACCCTGACCCTTTCCTTTCTCCAAGGAACCAGCTCAGGATGCTATTTCCTAGTACAGGCAGTGCCTGGGTTACGAATGTCTGACTTACAGACAACTCATACTTAAGAATGGACTTCCATAAATCCTATTATATTAAAAATTTTAGTTAAATACAATGGTTCATAGTTACAAACCCACACACTACTTTGTGACATTCAAAAAAACTGCGTGGTTTGGAAGTGCTTCTTAAGTGTTTTATATGCATATAAAGGTAAAATATATACTATATACTAAGACAAACATTTGACTAAGTGATGCTAAATAAGAACTGTATATACCTGTTCTGATTTACCTACAAATTTTGACTTAAAGACAGATTTAGGAATCGATCTTGTTCGTAACCCAGGGACTGCCTGTATCTCAAACCCAATACGTCTTTATGGTACTGTGTAAAGTAGGCATATGATTCTCCTTATTTTATAGACAGGGAAGGGAGGTAGCAAGCAGCCATCAGGGTGCTTGTGGGAGGCTGAAAATGAGAACAGTAATATGCCTTTTTGTCTGTCATACTTTCTTTACCTTCACCTTAATTTTAAATCCAAATTATTCTGTGAAATAATCTCAAATCAATCTTTAAATATTCTACTAGATGCACTCAACTCATTAAATGTTAAAAATAAGAGGAAATGTGCCCTATATTTATGATGTAACTTAAAAATTATTTTAATAAAAAGGATCCACTGCTCAGTCATTTCTCATTTAATCAGGTAAACTGGGAGGCTGTGGATTTTTAAGGAAATCATCAGCTTTCAACAGATTGCAAAAAACGTTTGATCTGTACATTTCTCAATCTTGGCATCCTTCTTCAACTAGCTCCCCACTAACTTACTTTTTTCACCCCTTTTTTTAAACTTGTAGGGTTTAGTGTAAAAAGTAAGGGTGTAGAATAGGGCTTGGGGAAAAGGCCTGTATTCTGAGCCAGTTCAATAAGACTTCTGGAGGCTGGTGATTAAACATTCCCAAATGAGGTCCACAGAGCCCCTTAAGGCTCCCTTAGCTCACTGAGCTCAACTGGGCAATCCATGTTGGCACAGGTTGGCAGGGAAGGGATTATAAGAGAGGAATGACATCTTTCCTTCTTCCTTCTCTGAACGTAAGGATAACTGCTTAAATCACTTCCCCTTGTTTTGTCCTCATATTACTATTTAACACTATTCATTCAGTCAGTATTCTAAAACACTCTTTTAATACCCTTAAGCATTTTTCCATTGCTTCTAGGATACTGCTTCCTGGTTCCAAGGCCATTCTCAGAGGACTCCACCTTCCCAGGTCGCAGCCGGCCTGCAGGTCTTTAACCCAACAGACCATCCTGAGCACAGGCCCAGCACATAAGAAACAGAGAGATCTTAGTTACCACTTCTCATTTCAAATATAATGTTTCTTCTTTCAGGGTAAATGTTGAGAATGTGCCAATGTGCACCTTAGAACGAGCTCTTTGTAATGGTAAAAAAAAAAAAAAAAATTTCTCTGGAAAATACAGCGACAAAAAACCAGAGCAAATACTTAATTTAAAGCTCTTGTACACTGGAGGGATGGTTTCATTTGAGAGAACAAAGCTCTTTGTGAAATAAGGAAAAAAAAAAAAAAAAATCCCTTCCACCTAGTGGCTTTCTAGGAAATTGCCATTATGGTGCCTTTAAACTTGGCCACATTTAGAGCTTTTGCTAGTTCAGAAATGTAGCACACGATGCTACACTATGGACTGCACAGAAAGCGTTTGCTCTGCAGGGTTCAATGCCTGCTTATCAGGAATTGAGAGCTTTGAGGTTTTGTCAGGAGAATAAAACTATCTGACTAACAGTGTCACATTTCTTTTACCCTTACCAGGGAATGTCATTCAGATGAGTGAGAAAATTATCAATGTTAAATTCACTTACCACATTTATTAAATATAGAAGAATTTATAAGAATATTAACTCTTGAGGAACTAAATGCTGAAAGTAGAACCAGGTAGGATCTACTTTTAAGGAACTTAGATGCAAAATTAGGGAAAAGATATGGGTAAATTCCAGAAAGACCTTTTTTTTTTTTTTAAATTGATGGTGTGCATAGTATGAAAATAACAACTTTTCTAACATGAATATAAAAACTACATTCTGCCAAATAGCCATGGAACTGAAGACATTGGGAAATCACTCCAGCTACATCTTACTCGTCTACCTTTTGTTATCTCTTTGCCTCTACTTCCCTAGTTCTTTTACTTTTTATCTTGTTACATACACACACATGTGTTTTAGTCATCTAGTGCTGCTGTAACAGAAATACCACAAGTGGATGGCTTTAACAGAGAGAAATTTATTCTCTCACAGTCTAGTAGGCTACAAGTCCAAATTCAGGGTGTCATCCCCAGGGGAAGGCTTTCTCTCTCTGTCTACTCTGGAGGAAGGTCCTTGTCATCAATCTTCCCCTGGTTGAGGAGCTTCTCCTTGCAGGAATCCCGAGTCCAAAGGATGCGCCCTACTCCTGGCACTGCTTTCTTGGTGGTGTGAGGTCCCCAATACCCTGCTTGCTTCTTTTTCCTTTTATCTCTTGTAAGATAAAAGGTGGTGCAGACCACACCCCAGGGACACTCCCTTTACATTGGATCAGAGATGTGACCTGAGCAAGGGTGTTACATCCCACCCTAATCCTCTTTAACCATAGGCAGAGATTATGATTTATAACACATAGGGAAATCACAAAATGGAGGACAACCACACAATACTGGGAATCATGGCCTAACCAAGTTGACACATATTTTGGGGGGACACAATGCAATCCATGACAACATGTATGGCCTCAAATTCTTTCTTATAGCAAGTATAGACAAATACGATAAACAGGGCTTATATTGTTGATAACTTTAGAACTAGTTTAACAAGCTTGACATTTGAGTAGGAAAATCTCTTACAAATCATCTCTGGAATTTGACATTGAAGTGGTTTCCTACCAGCAGAGTGAAGGGAAGCAGGCTTCTCAGATCATGTAAGTAACCAAAGGCAGCTGCTACATCACACTCTTCTGTCTTTTCTGCATATACTATCTAGCAAAGTGTCAGGCATGAGGTACTTGTTGACTAATAAATCATTAATTTCCCTTTGCAGTACTTTATCGCATTTCTGCTCAGAACCATAAACGTTCTTTACTATTTTAAGGTTTGTTTTCAAGCAATTTAAAACCTTGTTAGGTTCAAACAAACAAAAAGCTGCAGGCATACAAATATGCTGTTATGTTTTTGAAAGCCAACTGCTTTAGGTGGGGGCTAGTTGTATAAAAATTTTAGTGAAAAGAAATTGATGCAAAGAATTATTTAACTATAGCAGGATCTTAAGCATCTTAAGTTCTTCTTCCCAGTCTCTAGATTTTATCTGTAGAAGGTTGTGGTCAAAGTTGAATGTCAAAATTATTATTATTATTACTATTATTTTTTTCTGTACGTAGCTTGGCAATGTGATCTTAGGAAATTGGATTCACTTATTTTTCTTCCCCTGCTTGCAACTTATGAACAGATTTTGCTAATGTTAAAATACTTTAGCCATACTATTACTCTTTCTAGAGGTCTACTTAAGAAAGTTATTCTTTCGGTACATCTGTAATCACCTTGGACAAGAGCTGAGATAAAGCCAACTTTCTGAATATTGCAATGACAAGGCACAGAGTATTGTATCCATGCATTCAAAAAGGATTTTAAAAGATGAGTCTGTTGTAAAGCAGTCTGGCAAAGCATAGTTGATGAATATTGACCACAGAAGAGTCTTAGTGGCGCAGTGGTTAAGAACTCGGCTGCTAACCAAAAACGTCAGCAGTTCGAATCCACCAGCCGCTCCTTGGAAACCCTATGGGGCAATTCTACTCTGTTCTATAGGGTTGCTATGAGTCAGAATCGACTCAATGGCAATGGATTATTGACCACAGCAGAAGTCTTCCTTCCTAGGGGATGGAAGAGAATGCAGTGACTGGAATTAGACACACAGTAGTTAAGCATCAGTGTGAATGACACAGGAGCTCCCAGACACATGGTTTGAGAAGCTAAGGCTTCAAAGGTGAAGGAGGATTGACCAGATAAAGGGGAAGGGAAGGATGTTCAGTTAGCAGGACAAAGGAAGTAAAGTCCTGGACGCATACACACACACATAAATAAAAACAATAAAGAAGGTGATAAGGAGAACAGGAACAGATGAAGCTGGGGAAGTGGGTAGGGGCCTGAGTGTGAAGGTTCTTGTGAATCCAATTAAGACATTTGAATATTTAAGGACAATGGGAAATCATCAAGCTCTTTAAGTGACTTGAGCACATTTATATCGTAGAAACGGCATTCATCCACATAGAAACGGTACCTTTTTCTCTCGTCTATGCATTTGTTGTACGTGTTTGGGGGTAGGGAGATGCTGGCTTTGTCTGTAGACATGGAAAATGACTGGGCCACACTGGCCTTCTTTTAGATTTTCGAAGACACTCCTTTCCTCCTGGGCCCTTTGCATCTACCTGGAATGTTACCTCTCCTCTCTTGTTTGGCTCATTCTTATCCTTTCATCTTAGCTTGAAAGTCAACTTCAGAGAGGCCCTCCCTGACCACTTCTTATAATTATTCCCTTCCCCCATATTCTTTATTTCACTTCCTTGCTTATTTCCTATTTGCTTATTTCCTATACAGCATTCACAATCTACAAATTGGGATTTTTTTTGAAGACTTTTTTCTTTTGGTCTCTCCTCTACCAGTATAAAAAATCACTATGGCAGTAGAACCTTGTACCTTGTCTTTGTTGCTCACTGATGTATCATAGCACCTAGAATGGCACTTGCTGACTGTGTGGAAGGACGAGAGTAGGGAGACCAGTCCTGGAAGAGCTGCAGGCATTCAGGCGAGGGATACTGGTGGTCTAGACTAGGGTAGGGGCAGTGGACAAATTCTAGAGATATTTATGAAATAGACACAATAGGCCTTAACTGATTAGATCGTGGGAGATAGAAAGATCAAGGGTGATAACTAGGCTTTGGGGACTCCCAGAGTTCTAGATGTCCAAAAGAAATTGGAAAAAAACAAAGAAAATCAATGGTTACTAATGGAAATCATGTATTAAACAGTCTCTGAAAAATTTCTCCACAGATATATAAGGGTTATAAAGCTATTATTAATAGTTAAATGGAAATAGTGGTTAAACCAGTTGCCATTGAGTTGATTCTGACCCATGGCGATTCCATGCATGTCAGAGTAGAACTGTGCTCCATAGGGCTTTCGGTGGCTGATTTTTCAGAAGTAGATCTCTAAGCCTTTATTCTGAGATGCCTATGGGTGGACTTGAACCTCCAACCTTTTGGTTAGCAGCTGAGTGGGTTAACCATTTGCATAAATAGTACTAATTTACAGCCTGCAGGAGGATTTCAAAGTGTAGTGATAAAAAACAAGTGATAAATGGCTATAGTTCCTATTTTGACTGAGATTTCTGACTTTAGACAACAATTCTTCAGTTACAAAATAGTGTAAAAGTAGGTTTAAGATTTAAGCAACACCAAGATCAGTAGAACTGAGTAAGAATTTAGAATAATGCTAATGAATATGCTATATCTATAATTATAGATACTAATAAAATATCTTCTGTGAGTCTTGAGAGGCTTAGAAAAAGGTAAAATAATAACAACCTTATAGAGATGTATGGAAATCATCAGTTTACAAGGCACTTTCTACACATATTATCTATTTTGACTATTGTATACTATAGCGTTGCTAAGAGTTGGAATTAACTTGACAGCAAAGGTTTTTTTTTAAATCCTCGTTGTGAAGTGGGTTTTATCAATCCTATTTTAAAAATGAGGAAACTGAGCCTGTAGAAGTCAAATAACTTGCTTAAGGTCATGCAGGTAATTCATTATCTAGCAGGACCTCAGGCAAGGTAGATACTAAATCTCCATTTTACAGAAGAGAAAATGAGCTCCAGAAATACTTGTCCAAAGTCACAGGGATTATAAGTGGTAGAGACAGAACTAGCTTGCTCTTTCCTTTGTACGTCAGTGTTGTACAATAAAGAAAGACTCATCACATTTGGGTTTGAGAGTTTTCTTTAGAGGCAGATTAGAGATGAGCATTGTCTCTGTTGCTCAGCTCTCTTGGTACCCTGATTTCTCTCTGTGCCGCTCTTAGGTGTTCACCTCATGGTATTGACATTGCTGCTGTGGACTGGTGGGACAATGGTGGAGAGCAGTCCAAGCCATGTGCTACCTCTGTGACACTGTTGGTCTCCCCGTCTCTCTCATGGCCCATGTAGACTCTGACTCATGACCTTTCTCTCATGGCATCTCTACCCTATGATTTTTCAGTGATAGCAACTCACACCAAATGGATTATTCTACTTGTATTTCTTACTATAAATTCTCAAGAGAGATAGAAAGAGAGAATCTGATGGGCCAGTTCATCTTTTTAATCTAGGACACATCATAGATCACTGTCCTATCCATCAGGTGGAAAGAACTGACCTTGCAGTTCTCACTCCTCATCCATCTGTTGTGAGGAGATCACAGGATTGATCTCCATAGGGCAGGGTTATGGAGAGGGCAGTTTCCCTCAGAGTGGAATGTGGGCATGGCAGGCCATTCTGAGGCTTGGTTTGCCTAGAACTGTCCAAAGGGGAGGTACTTACAGTAATTATCACCTGACATCACAGGGAAGAGGTCGCTTTCGTCAGGGGTGAGCTGGAAGACTTTATGAGGACAAAGAAGTTTGAGTTGAATCTTGAGATACAGACTTTTGCCTGGCCCAGTAAGAAAAGGGCTGAAACGCTGTTCTAGATAGAGGAACCCGCATGTGCAAAGGCACAGGCGCTTGGCTAACAGAGCACAGCATATTCAGGTTGAGCAAATTGCTCAATAGGACCGGAATGTCAAGTCTGTGGAAGAGAGCAGTGGGAGTGAAGGCTGGAAAGGTAGGCAAACTAGACTAGTGATTCTCAGCTACCGGTTGTATTACCTGACAAAGAACACTGGGAAATGCAAGGGATTTTTTTTTTTTTTTTTTTTTTTTGGGCTCTTTGGTTATCATGTTGACTGGGTACTGTTACTGGCATTTAGTGGGTAGGTCTAGGAATCAGAAGGACAATCCTGCTCAGAGAAAAACTGCTGTTTCCCATTTGCAATAGGGCCTTCATTGGGAAACACTGAGTTAGACTGTGAAGGTCCTTCAGTGTAATGCTAAGGAATTTGGATTTTAGTCCCAAGAAAGGTGGTAAGTGAGAACAGGAGTCTAGAGAGGCATCTAGATATTAGCTTGAGCAGTTGGGTGGGACGTAGTTCCAATCATAATGCCATAAAGTTATGGGGAGGGGGGAGCAGAGGTCAAAGATGGCAAGAAACATGATGAAATCATATTGCACATGTCACATATAGGTGAAGATGCCCAAGAGTCATTTGGAATGTGGCTGTATAGCTCAGGGGAAATGCTGGAGGAGAGATATCAATTTGGAAGTCCTCAGAGCATCAATGATAGGTGAAGTCACAGGCATAGATGAGATCACCTAGAGAAAGTATGAATTCTGGATTACCCAAGGTCAATTTTTAATCTCAGCAGGCTTTCCTTCTTCCTATTTAGTGTGCTCACAGGAAATACCAATTAAAATTAATTTCAACCTAAGCAAAACATAATTAGGAAGAGAAATTTGCTGCCAAAAATATAATGAACTCCAGAATGAAAGGTAAAATGTTTTTAGCTTGCTTATCTGATACTTTTATATGATTCTTTCTCTTATTTGATTCCACAACAACCGAGTGAGTCAGGGCAGGGAATATTTTAGAGATTCCAAGGAGATTAGTGACAGAAAAGAAATAGAAGTTAGGTCTTCTTCCTTAAAGGCTCTCTCCAGTTTTGCCTGGGTGATTGAGATTGTGTGTGTCTCTGGTCCCTCTTTTTTTTAAAGGAGAAGTCCAAGTAATATATTTTTTTTTAATTTTCACTTCTTGCATCTTGAAGTTTTCAAAAATATATATTTTTTAATCTTTTTATTTTTTCCCATACAAAAATTTATACATACATTGCTATGTGACTCCAATTGCTCTCCCCACACTGTGACAGCACACTCCTCCTTTCCACCCGATTCCCCATGTCCACCCAAACAGCTCCTAACCCTCTCTGCCCTCCCATCTCACCTCCAGACAGAAGCTGCCCATTTAGTCTCTTGTATCTACTTGAGCTAAGAGACACACTCCTCAGGAGTATCACTTTATGTCCACAGTCCAGTCCAATCCCTGTCTGAAGAGTTGGCCTCGGAAATTGTTTTAGTTCTGGGCTGATAGAGAATCCAGGGGCCATGCTTTCCGAGGTTCCTCCAGTCATACCAATAAGTCTGGTCTTCTTACTAGAATTTGAGTTCTGCACCCCACCTTTCTCCTGCTCCATCAGGGACTCTCTGTTGTGTTCCCTGTCAGGGCGGTCAATTGGTGGTAGCTGGGCACCATCTAGTTCTTCTGGTTTCTGGCTGATGAAGTCTCTGGTTTATGTGACCCTTTCAGTCTCTTGGGCTAATACATTCCTTGTGTCTTCGGTGTTCTTCATTCTCCTTTACTCCAGGTGGCTGGGACCAATTGATGCATCTTAGATGGCTGCTTGCAAGCTTTTAAGACTCCAGATGCCACTCACCGAAGTAGGATGCAGAACATTTTCTTATTAAGCTTTGTTATGCCAATTGACCTAGATGTCCCCTGAAAGCATGATCCCCAGACCCCACCCCTGCTACTCTGTCCCTCAAAGTATTTGACTGTATTCAGAAAACTTCTTAGCTTTTGTTTAGTCCAGTTGTGCTGACTTCCCCTGTAGTGTGAGCTGTCCTTCCCTTCACCTAAGATAATTCTTATCTACTATCTAGTTAGTAAATAACCGTCACTCTCCCTCCCCACCCTCGTAACCATCAAAGAATGTTTTCTTCTGAGTTTAAACCTTTTCTTGAGTTCTTATAATAGCGGTCTTATACAATATTTGTCCTTCTGTGACTGACTAAATATGCTTAGCATAATGACCTCCAGATTCCTCCATGTTATGGTTCACGGCTTCATCGTTGTTCTTTATCATTACGTAGTAGTCCCTTGTGTGGATATACCATAATTTGTTAATCCATTCGTCCTTTGATGGGCACCTAGGTTGTTCCCATCTTTTTGCTATTGTGAACAGTGCTGCAATGAACATGGGTGTGCATATATCTATTCATGTGACAGCTCTTATTTCTCTAGGATATATTCCAAGGAGTGGGATAGCTGGATCATATAGTACTTCTATTTCTAGCTTTTTAAGGAAGCGCCAAATCAATTTCCAAAGTGGTTGTACTATTTTACATCCCCACCAACAGTGTATAAGTGTTCCAGTCTCTCCACAACCTCTCCAGCATTTATTATTTTGTGTTTTTTGGATTTATGCTAGCCTTGTTGGGGTGAGATGATACCTCATTGTAGTTTTGATATGCATTTCTCTAATGGCAAATGATCGTGAGCATTTCTTCATGTGTCTGTTAGCCGCCTGAATATCTTCTTTGGCGAAGTGCCTGTTCATATCCTTTGCCCATTTTTTAATTGGGTTGTCTTTTTCTTGTTGAGGTTTTGCAGTATCTTGTAGATTTTAGAGATTAGACGTTGATCGGATTTGTCGTAGCCCAAATTTTTTTCCCAGTCTGTAGGTTGACTTTTTACACTTTCGGTGAAGCCTTTTCATGAGCATAAGCGTTTGATTTTTAGGAGCTCCCATTTATCTAGGTCTCTTCTGGTGCTTGTGCATTGTTACTTACGGTTGGTATTGTGTTTATGCCATGTATTAAGGCTCCTAGCATTGCCCCTATTTTTTCTTCCATGATCTTTATCATTTTGATTTTATATTTAAGTCTTTGATCCATTTTGAGTTAGTTTTTGTGCATAGTGTGAGGTATGGGTCTTGTTTCAGTT
>NW_004443979.1:4547891-4579418 GCF_000243295.1 Trichechus manatus latirostris
CTGTTGGGTGGAGTGTTTGGTATATGTCTATGAGATAAAGTTGGTTGATTGTAGCATTTAGATCTTCCGTGTCTTTGTTGAGCTTCTTTCTGGATGTTCTGTTCTTCACCAAAAGTGGCGTGTTGAAGTCTCCTACTACTATTGTGGTGCTGTCTATGTCTCTTTTCAGTGCTGTTAGAGTTTGTTTTATGTATTTTGGAGCACTGTTGTTGGGTGCATAAATATTTACTATAGTTATGTCCTCCTAGTGTATTGACCCTTTAATCATTATATAGTATCCTTCCTTATCCTTTGTGGTGGATTTTACTTTAAAATCTATTTTGTCAGAGATTAATACTGCCACTCCTGCTATTTTTTGAGTGTTGTTTGCTTGATATATTTTTCTCCATCCTCTGATTTTTAGTGTGTTCGTGTCTTTAGTTCTAAGGTGTGTCTCTTGTAGGCAGCATATGGACAGATCGTGTGTTTTTATCCAATTGCCACCCTCTGTCTCTTTATTGGTGCATTTAGTCCATTTACATTCAGCGTAATTATTGAAAACTATGAGTTTAGTGCTGTTATTTTGATGTCTTTTTTTGTGTGTAGTTCAGAGTTTCTTTGTTCCACTCAATTTTCTGTGCTGAGTCGTTTTTCTTAAATGTATTTTCTTTTCATATTTTTCACTGTTGTTGATTTTGTGTTTGCTAAGTCTTTATATTTTTCTAGTTTTTTATTTTGACTTGTAGGACTGTTAGTTTCCTTTGTGGTTACCTTAATATTTACCCCTAGTTTTCTAAGTTAATACCAATCTTTTATTTCTTGAAATTGCCTTGAATTCCTCTCCATATGAAAAAAATCTATGTCTGTTTTTTAAGTCCCTCTTTTTTGTTTTAATGTTGTCATCTTTTACATATTGACATCTGTTTCCCTATATTCAGTGTTTTAGCTTTGATTTATTTTTGTGACTTCCCTATCTGGGTTGATATCTGGTTGCTCTGTCCTGTGTTCTAGTCTTGGGTTGTTATCTGATGTTACTGATTTTCTAACCAGAGGACTCCCTTTAGTATTTCTTGTAATTTTGGTTTGGTTTTTGCAAATTCTCTAAACTTCTTTTTATATGGAAATGCCCTAATTTCACCATCATATTTGAGAGGCAGTTTTGCTGGATATATAATTCTTGGCTGGCAGTTTTTTTTCCTTCAAGGCTTTACATATGTCATCCCATTACCTTCTTGCCTACATGGTTTCTGCTGAGTAGTCCAAGCTTATTCTTACTGGATCTCCTTTGTAGATGACTTTTCATTTATCCCTAGCCACTCTTAAAACTCTCTCTTCATCTTTCATTTTGGCAAGTTTGATTATAATATGTCTTGGTGACTTTCTTTTGGGATCTACCTTATATGAGGTTCGATAAGCATCTTGGATAGATATCTTGTCATCTTTCATGATATCAGGGATGTTTTCTGCCAACAAATCTTCAACAATTCTCTCTGTATTTTCTGTTATTCACCTCTGTTCTGGTACTGCAATCACTCACAGGTTATTCCTCTTGATAGAGTTCCACAGAATTCTTAGGGTTTCTTCATTTTTAAATCCTTTTATCTGATTTTTTCTCAAATAAGTTGGTGTCAAGTGCTTTATCTTCAATCTCACTAATTCTGACTTCCATTGCCTCAATTCTGCTCCTATGACTTTCTATTGAGTTGTCTAATTCTGAAATTTTATTGTTAATCTTCTGGATTTCTTCTGCTATCTCTCTATGGATTTTTGCAGCCTGTTAAATTTGTCATTATGCTCTTGTCTAATCTTTAATTTCCTCCATTGCGTGTTCTGCATTTTGCTTAATTTCCTTCCTAATTTCTTGAAGAGTTCTGTATATTAACCTTTTGTATTCTGCCTCCAGTAATTCCAAGAAATTTTTCTCCTCTGGAAAATTTCTTGATTCTTTATTTTGAGAGCTTGCTGAAACCATCATGGATTGCCTCTTTATGTGATTTCATATTGACTGTTGTCTCCAAGCCATCAATAAGTTATTATATTTATTTGTTTTATGTTTGCTTACTGTGTCCTAGTGTCTTGTTTTGTTTTGATATGCCCATTGGGCTGCTCGTATGAGCTAGTTTGATTAAATGTCCTGTTATCAGGTGGTTAGATCTGTTACTAGGTATGTGAGTTCAGCAGTCCGCCTACTCCTCCTGTATGGACTCAGCTCAGGTGCCCAGGTAGATAGCCACCAAGTGTGCTCTCACTTACAGTCCTAGACAGGCATGGGTGATTGGTGTAGGCACAGGCATCTGGCTGAAGCAGGGAGAAACACTCTGAGCAAGGCAGGGAGCTGACAGCTACCCCCGAGTGTCCAGGAGGAAGCCATGTCCCTGTTCCCTAGAGTGTATAGGTGGGTGGGTTTTGCAGCTGGATTATGAGCACCTAATGCTGTTGGCTGTAAGAATTGGGGGGCGCCTCTTATTCATGGGCCTCTATCACAAGTGGTTAAGCGGCGTGTGTGGAGGCACCAGTCCTCAAGCCCCTGATGTAGGTCAGTGAAGACCCTGCTTAATGGGCAGAGCAGTGTCAAACATCAAGAATCTGCCACTTCACAGCTGAAACAGTTGAAGGTATAGTTTTGGTATATACCCTGTTGTACTGTGGTAATGAGTGTCTACGCTGTTTAGATGGGCCCACACAAGTCTATTCAAGGGGAAAGGCACTCAAAGTTCATGGATCCCTTATGCCTGTGCCTAGGCAAAGGAGCTGTGCCTACCTTGGGTTCCTGGCTTAGGGGAGCCAGTAGTTTATTTTTTCCCCTGTTTGTTAACTTTTTCACTCTCCAAGGTAGGGAGAATGGCTCCGGGCATGTGACGGATCCTACTTCTGGCCCAGGGGACTTGGCAATTCCTGAAGCCAGGCTGGGACCTAGTGCAGAGCAAGGAGTGGGGAGGTAAATGGGAGAGAGGTTTTTCCCTTAGGGAGTGTTTTCAATCCGCGCAGTAGGCCGTACGCAATTACTTATCTTTCACCAGATCAAGGGCTGCTTCTCACTGGTTCTGGGTGGCCGTGTAGGCTCTCTGGTTCTGGGTCTCTCCCGGTGTGCCTGCCTCAACGCTTACCCACAAGCTGCTCAGGCCTGAAGGACTCAGGCTCTCGCTGGGTCAGGTCTGGCAACTCCTCGCTGCTTCTGAACTGTCTCTCCCTCCCCCTGCCACTCAGTCTGGTTCCTCATCTCTGCCTTTGATGTTCAGGGCTCCCAGATTGCCATATATAATCAAATCACTTATTTTTTCAGGTCTTTGTTTTAAGAGGGTCCACCGGAAGTGTCTGACTACTCCACCATCTTGGCCCCGCCTCCTCTGGTCCCTCTTTTAACGATGGTTTTCTTACACAGTACAGAGGGATGTCTTCAGCTGGTTAGAAGAACATTGAACTTATATTTGGCACATTATACAATATATATTTCATTATATAAACTCCATTCATCCTCCCTCTTGCCATGAAAATTATATTCACCTATTTTTGTTTATCTGAAACATGCCTTCCCAGACAGAAGGGGCAAGGCACTGTATGGGTTTTTTTTTTTTTTTAATGATCTAGTGATTCAGATCTTAAGTTTCAGTTGAGAGAACTGAGCAGCCTGAATTATTGGCATATTAACCCAAAGAGAATAAAGTCATTGCTTGAGATAATTGATAGATGTTATTTTCAGTAACAATAGCAGTGTGTTCCTCATTACTTCTAGAAGCCCCTAGAAGTTCTTGGGAAGGATCCCATTGCTGCAGTTCAGACTAAATTAGATTTTTCAGATTGTTTTCTACTGAGTTGATTCAGATTGTATCACTGGGTTTAAGTAGAATATTCATCTTTTGTCCATATGCCAAACTGGAGTCATGACTGTTTCCTTAAGACAATACTTGGGTCTTCCTGGGGAGGGTATGGGCATGAAGATTGACTGGGAGCTTTTATTTTCCTCAGATGATCTGCCATTCAGTTGACTGTCAAATCACAGGGTCCATTTATAATTGGCAGCACAGAATATCTGCACATTAAATTCTTTCCAGATAGAACACTCTGTGGACAGATTATCATCAAAAACTTAGGTATGGGAAACAATATTCACATAGGGTTGCCGAGGCTATGCAGTCCATAATTTCTCTAGGTGACTGCTTTCCAAAAGTGACTCCCATAAATTTCCCTAAAATGTAAACAGGTAGTATATTATAAAAATATCAAATAATTTTGGCAAGCTCTGGGTTAGACAAAGTTTCTTTACTGAAGGACTTCTTAGAGAATTTAATATGTTAACAGGTTAATGCAGATGTAAATCCCCAAGAAGAAGGATATACTATCAGTATGCAGTATTTTCCAAACTTACTTAATCACAGAACACTTTGTTTTAGATCATATCACAAGGAATGCTCATGTTCCTCAGAACACACCCTGTTCCAGATACTCTAAATTTCTTGGATTGAGCCAGGCCACCAGAGTTCTGGGCACCTGGCTACGTTTCTATGATCTCCCTGTCATAGAATTTCTTTAAATTGATACTATGTGGTTAGCCTATATTGAAGGACACTGTAAAAAAAAAAAAAAAGATGCCCTGGAAGACATTGCCCCCATAACCCTTTGTGAGGATCCATAGTGATATTTCTCTCAAGTCAACACAAGGGATAGTTGTACTTCACCTGAGCAATTTTTCTTTTTAAATCTTATGGACATATAAATTTTATAACTGATTATTTTTCTTTCTTTTATTTGACTGCTAGGAAACTCAGTGTGAAATTTGCAGCCCACCTTTAACAATACTTTGTGATTGTATGGTATGTACTTGATATAAATTTTATTCTGGTTTACATACGATGTCCTTCCCATATTTTCCACATACTTGATTTCCAAACTTAAAAATCATATTCATTTACTCTTTCAATGAATATTTATTTAGCTCCTTCTATGGGACAAGCAGAGGCCTGGCGGCACAGTGGTTAAGACCTTGGCTGCTAACCAAAAAGGTCAGCAGTTTGAATCCACCAGGAACTCCCTGGAAACCCTATGGGGCAGTTCCACTCTGTCTTATAGGGTCACTATGAGTTGGAATCAACTCAATGACAACAAGTTTGGTTTGGTTTTGTATGAGACATGTGAGGAGTCCTGGTGGCGCAGTGGTTAAGGGCTCAGCTGCTAACCGAAAGGTCGGCAGCTTGAACCTGCCAGCTGCTTCACAGGAAAAAGGTGTGGCAGTCTGTTCCTGTAAAGATTTACAGCCTTGGAAACACTATGGGCAGTTCTACTCTGTCCTATAGGGTCGCTGTAAGTCAGAATCAATTCCACAGCAATAGGTGTGGTTTGGTTTTGATATGGGACAAACAGTGGACTAGGGTTTGGAAATATAATGGTGAAAAAGATATATATGTCTTTGTCCTCTATATCTTACAGTCTAGAGGTGAATATAGGCTAGTAAATACACAATTATAACCCAATGTGACACAAGAACTTGGTGGAGAAGTATGAGGGATGTCTAACCCCCATAGAGAGAGAACACAGTTGCTATGTCCAACTATCAGAACACAGTTGCTATGTACAACTAACAGAAATAAGCTTCTTCAAGCAACATTGGCATATAGACTGCTTTAAGATCTCTCATTTATCATATGGTCAAATATCTTGGTGCCCACTCCCTGTACTAAGCTGCATCCAAGCATGGTGCCCCAGTGCTGCATTGCTATGTTGGTTCCTCCTGCTTTGGTGCTTGGGATAATGCTTGTTTTCAGTTCCTGGTAGGATATTCTAAAAAGTACCATGGATAAACATACCTGGTCTTGGGTATGCCATGTTTCCAACAGCCCACTGTCTGGGGGTCCTTCCTTATTCAATAAACTAGCCATAGCGGGGGAGAGAGTGCAAGGACGGAAGAGAAAAGCATGAGGACGTATACTTTGAAAATACCTGCATTTAGAGGAAAGAAGGAAAAAATAGCCAATGAAGGATCCAGAAGAGGAACTAGCAGAGTGACAAGAAGCCCAGGGTCTTGGATGTCTTGGTAGGAGAGGATTTTTAAAGTTATCCAATGCTACAGAGAAGTCAGAAAGATTAAAGATTGTCATGTGGCCATTGTATTTAGTGATATTATGGGTAATAACGGAGCCCTGGTGGCACAGTGGTTAAGTGTTTGGCTAATAACCAAAAGGTTGGCAGTTCAAATCCACCAGCTATTCCTTGGAAACCCTATGGGGCAGTTCTATTCTGTCCTATAAGGTCATTATGAGTCAGAATTGACTCAACAGCAATGAGTAAGCATAATAACAACCTCCAAAGAGTAGTTTTAGCTGGGTGGTGAGAGTGTAAAGAGTTAAGGATTATACAATCCAATGTGATTCTGGGTGTTAAGGCAGCTAAAACAGCAAGTACGGACTAGCTTCTTGACAATTTGAGGAACAAAGGGAAAGTGAGACCTAGGGTGGTACCTTAAAGGAATAACAGGGTCAGGGGAAGGTTGGTGCTTTCTGAATGACCAAATGCTTCACCCATTTACATCTCTCATCACAAAAGACTGTCGAAATGTAGCTATGCCACGGTTGCTGGGCACTGGGATAATGTATACAGTCAACATTCTGAAATTCTTCTTAAAAGAGCACTTGAATCATAACCTAAATTTTTAGGAGGGGCAGTGATTTCTTATCCAGCATATCTTGATCAAACTTCAGATAGCCTTAACCTAATATTTGAAAAGTGAATAGTTTAAACTCATTTGTCGGGTTGTTCCTTTGCAGTGGGGTAATAGCCAAATAGTGACAACCAAACAGAGAATTTTGCAAGCAGAGCACCTTTGCTGGGAGCAGCAGCCCATGATGGCAGCTGTTCTAAATAAAAGGCATGAGTGTGACTCTAAGAGAGCAGAGGGAAGGCTTGAAGGCTGAGGATGGTCCCCAAAGTCTTGTTAGACAGTAAGTACAAAATATAGGACAGTAGTTTAGGTAACAGGACAATGGGGCCAAGAAAGTCCTGGTGACTTCTAAACACACACACACACACACACACACACACATATATATATATATATATATATATATATATATATATATATATACCCTGGTACTACTGGTCTACCTCCATATGTGGCTAAGCTCAATCTCAGCCACACTCTGGGATCATTTTGTTCCCAGGGAGGAAGCAGACCAGAAGCCCTGAACTGTTTCCGCAGATTTTTTGCTTGGCTACCTCTGAGGGCTTGCTGCCCAGACCTCTCCCTCCCTTGCTGCCCTTTTATCTACTCCATTTGTTGAGTCCTGACTTCTTCTCATCACCATTGTAGAGTCTTACCCTACATGGGATTGTCTCTTCCATTGCTTGTCCTTTGGGCTCTCGCCATCCTGGCACATCACCCATCACTCTAGCCCTGTCTGCTTTCCCATAGAACAGTGCTGGCTTGTTGGTTCAGGAACAAGCTAATTATAATGTAAGTTAACTTTAGTGAGTGCTTACTATGCGCCAGGAACATTTGATAATCTTATTTCATTTCATTTTATCATCTTAACAACTCTTTGAGGTGATGGATTTATAAATGAGGCCACAGAGGCACAGACAGTTTAAGTAACTTGTCTAAGGTGACTCAGCCAGGAAGTTTCAGAGCTGGTGGCTTCAGATCCTATGTTCTTAACCTTTATATTATATTGCCCCATACGTAAGTTTAGATGAAAAGGACCAGGAGCACAGACAATTAGTCTACACAACTAGGGGTTAGAAGCCCAGATAGATAATGGGTGTCAGAAGAGTCAAAATTAGGCCTAGAGTCTGCGCAATAGGCCCAGGGCCTCAATGATAGAGGGAAGCTCCACTAGGCCAACTAGCTCCACTGGGGACAGCTGGGCAGAGATGGAGGATAAGGAAGCACCTGGCAGGGTGGGGAATGGGAGAGATTAGGGCTGTATCTGCCCAGTCCAGTGGCTTTCATTGTCTTGCTTGGGCCCATGTTACCGGCCCTAATACCACAGTCCCAACAGGCTGGGAGTAGTCACCCCTTGACGAGCTCCATCAGAGTCAGGTTAAGAAATCAGCTGTGTGTGAGGTTCAAACCAAGTTGGAAACGGCGTTTCACACTGTCTCAAATTTAGTTTTCTCTAGGGCACAAGAAAAACTCTGAACCCAATCTAGTCAAAGGCATCTAGGCTTTTCTTTTAACCAACAAAATTTTGTCACTGACATGTACAAATAATGCTAATAACCAGAGGATATGTTTCTTCTAGTGGGAAGAAGACTGCCAGGGAATTAGGAGGCCTAGATCTTTGCCCTGAATGTAGGACCCTGGGCAATTCGTTCAACCTCTCTGGGTCTTTTTCCTCATTTGTAAAAGGTGAACTTATATTCAATAATCTCAAACGTAACCTCTGATTCTAAAATTTTACAACTTTTTCTTTTATCCCAAAATAGTCAATTGATTGAATAAATAATTTATGATTTTTCAGCATAGTCTCATATTCTCAAGTAAACATTTTAGAAATCAGAAAGGACAAAATTATTGTTGTCACAATATTATTAGGTAATCTGGATAACACTCGATTTTTTTCCTATATCATTCTTCAGCCTAATTTAGATTATGAGCATTTTATTATAAATTATCTGTTAATATTCAATAAAACATTTTAATAGTAATAGTAATGCAATGATGTGATGCTGTTCAGTACCCATAGTAATCAAATAAACGTTTGTTTGGCAACTATCAGTGGATGTGAATTGGGAGGGCAGTGAAAAGGAGGGTATAATTACCTAGGTTGGGGCCAACTCCTTGTTTCAATTGTTCTTATAGTTTCAATGGAGCTTTTTCAATATTCCTGCCCAGAACTGCTATGTCATTTTCTCAGGTATTGTCAAAATAGCTGCCTTATTCCATCCCAGAAGAGAAAAGGTTTTACTGATGATCAAAACATCAATTTTTATCTACAAAGTCCCAGGCAATATTTTCTCTATCATTATTATTATTGAAAATTAAAGGTGCAATATTAAGTATTTTCAGTGGTAGAAGCTATAGAACTTTTGTCTTTTTACAAAGGGGGACACACAATATAGCTCTGATTATCCACAGATTGCGTGGGCCAGCCAAGGCTTTCAGTGAATGGACTTTCTGTTGAGAAGTTCTTAAAAGGTATGCTTGGCCCCTAGCCCTTGAGCATGATGAATATTTGCCATGGATAGCAGCCTTGAAAACCCTATGGCCTATAACAAAAGGAGTATTTTTCCCCTTTTACAGGGTCAAACATACGTTGTACGCTTCCCTGTCAGCCCTGGCACCACAGACAAGTTCTTTTCATAGTGCAGCATACATAAAGCCTATAATTATCAGCCGCAGGTAGTGACCACCTGCTCATGGAATACACAGAAATGGAAAAAATGTGGAAGAATCTGTAACAAGAATGCTCCTTTTGAATTGGCCCTGAGAGGGCTTGCCTCTGAGGGTTTTAGAATAGATATGACTTTTAATCAGCCTCCTTTTGCTTACTGAACTGGCAATTTCAGAGTCAGAAGGTAATCATACACAGACAATTATGGCTACAAGAACTTTCCTAACATATTCAGCCAGGGCACAGCTCCATCAAATTTCACATTACCGTATTCTCTGAGCAAACTGCATGCTACTTTTAGAGCTACGGTGCATTTGTTTGGTATTCATTTATGTGTTTCCTTATGTCCTGGATACTGTTGTGCACTTCCCTGTTAGGACCCAGGTACTTATTCTCCCAGCTATCAGGAATGTTGCCTGCTGAAGATCCATAGGTGATCTTTCCCCAGAAATTGCCTTCAGCCTAAGGGAGCTGCCTCACCCAAGGTTGTACCTTCTCCCTGGGGCAGCCCACAACCGGTGATTAGTCTGTGCAGGGATAGGAAGGTCCAACCTCTTTGTCTCAATTCTGGACACCTCTGAAGGGCCATCCCAGCTTCAGAGCTCCCCAGGGGATCAGTTGAGGTCTCTGTTGTGACTGAACTATAGTTCAATTTCTCTTTCTTCCCCCATCCTTCCTCCTTTGCTACCTCACAGGTTTTGTTACTGACAGCATTCTCCAACAAACTACCTGGATGCAACCTAAGACAGACTTAGAAGAATTTTATGTTCGAAATCTCCGTATATAAAAACAAACAAACATAATGTATCCGGATTAGTGACATTTCAATGACTGTCTCAGACTTAGGCCTCTGGGATAAAAGGAGCTAGTTTTCCATTGCTAGCCTCCCATGTGATCCTAGACAGGAATAACTTGGGACTTACTGAATCCATTAGACTTTGCCTACAACTCTTAGGGTCAGGAAAAACTAAAAGGCAGCTTTCCTATCCGCATTTCTCCCCTTGTTTTTATCACTCGAGATTTCTGAAATAAGGCTTAAAATACTACCTGGTTGAAATTCCAACTACTATAAGAGTGATATGACAGAAGCCAGGCTGACATTTGTCCAGCTCCCAGGATGCAAGTGAGATGGATCTGAACATCGAAAAGGCCTGGAATCATGTCCAATCTATTCAGATCTCAGGAGGGGTCAGCCCTTGGTCATCTCTAAGCCAAAGAAGATTGAAAAGGCCAGGTCTCTTCTGGGCATAGTCATGGAGATTTATTTTACCCTAGGATGTGCTCAAGAGTATTTTGGAGGTAAAAGCTAGCAAAGTTCTCAGGTTCTGAGAACTTTGATCTGAGCCCCATCAAGTCATTTGTATTGGGAACTATGTGGGAAAGGTCTAGAGCAGATTTAGGCATTCTCCAAGTCTAGGTTTAGGAGTATGAATGAGGGAACAGTTGCTTCCTTGACTGTTTTCTATTTTATCCTATTAAGGAGAGATTGAGCTGATGTCAGTCAACCATGCTCCAAAAGGTTCTGTTGTTTTTTTTAGGACTCAACAAATCACACTGAAATGACTTCTTGCTTCTCTTAGTGTTGAAGGGATTCTGTGAGGCAATCTTTCCCTATTACTACTAAACATTTATTGAGTTCTAGTAGGTATGAGAGAGAAAGCCCCTGACCCCTAGGCTTGCACAGTGGAAGAAATAGGACACATATAGCTGTATCAGTACTTTCCGTTACCAACTGATTGCTTTCAGACTATTGCTCAAATTACCTGTAATGCTGGGTCTTTCAGATTACTAGATTTATGTGAAATACTCACTGACCTGAACATTCTCCCTTGTCTTTGTGTTCCTTCTCATAACTACTTTATTTGTGTATTTCATTATTGTTTACTGACTATTATAGCAAAACACCCTCTCCTGCCCATTGGTGAAGTTACTTGCATTTCCTTAAAAAAATCACTCATCTATTTTTAAAATCAGTAATATATTTATATGGCCTAAACATGAAAAATTATAAAGGTATTTAGTGAAATCTCCTCCCACCCCTATTCATCGCCTGCCCAGTAAAAATCCTCACCTCATCCTCCAAACTATGGAAAACAAGTAGTTTTTCGATCCTTTTTACACAATGGGTGCTATTTTGTATACAATTTTCTGCACTTTGCCTTTTTCATTTAATACAATAAAGATCTTTTCTTACTTAACTTTCAATAAAAATTATTCTTCTTTAAGAATTATAATAGTAGGGCCAAGATGGCAGACTAGTCAGATGCTTCCTGTGGTCCCTCTTACAACAAAGACCAGAAAAAACGAGAGAATCAATTATATATGACAATCTAGGAGCACTGAACATCAAAGACAAAGTTGAGTAATCAGACTGAGCGGCAGGGGGAGGGACAGATGGTTTAGAAACAGTGAGGAGTTGTCATACCCGACCTGACGGGAACCTGCACCCTGCAGGCTGGATCAGCTGGCACACGTGGTGAGGCAAGCAGTGGTTCTCGGGACGTGTTTCCCACATCGGGAGAGACCAAGCAGCGGAGGGTCAGCTGAAACCTCCAGAAACAGCGCTGTATTGGTGAAAGATGAGTACAAGCGTCTAACCTACCATGTGGATTGGAAAAAAAACCCTCCTTTTGGGAAATACTTCTCTCCCAATTACCTGCTCCCTCCCCACTCTGCTGCAGGTCTGGTCCAGCTTCAGAGATTGCTGTGCTCCCTGGGCTGAAAGTAGGACCCACAGCGTACCCTGAGACATTCTCCCAGCTTTGGAGATGGAACAAATTAACAAACAGGAATAAATAATCTGCCAGCTCCCCTAAGCCGGGAACTCAGTGCAGGCACAGTCGTTTTGCCTAGGCACAGGTATAAGGGGTCCACAGACTTTGACTGCCTTCCACCCCTGCGTAGACCTGTGTGGGCCCATTTCAACAGTGTAGGCCCTCATTAGCACAGTATACCAGGGTATATACCTGAAGCCTCTTTTCACCTGTATCTGCTGTAAGGGGGAATGGAAGATTTGTGACTTTTGACACTACCCTGCCCATTAAGCAGAGTCCTCACCTACACACATCAGGGACCTGAGGACTTGTGGCTCCACCCACTCCACTGAGCCACCCGTGACAGGGGTCCAAAAATAAGTGGTGACTCCCAGTCCTTACAGCCAACAGCATTGGGTGCCCATAGTCCAGCTGCAAAACCCACCCACCTACGTACTCCAGGGAATAGGGACATGCCTTCTACCCAGACACTCAGGGGCAGCAGTCAGTCCCCTGCCTTGATCAGAACATGACCCCCTACTACAGCCAGATACCTGTGCTTACTCCAATCACCCCTGCCCATCTAGGACTGAAGGTGAGAGCCTGCACCATACACTCAGTGACCAACGACCTAGACCAGAGCTGAATCCACACAAGAAAAGTAAACGGACTCTTGGGCTTACATATGTAGTAACAGCTCTAGCCACCTGCAAACAGGATGTGAGCGCTTCAAAGGTGCCAATAATCAAAGTAGCTCACACAACCAGCCTATTTGGGTGTATCAAAATAAAACAAAACAAGAAGCTAGGACACAGTAAGCAAACATAAAATAAATAAAAATAATAAATTACTGATGGCTCAGAGACAACAGTCAATATCAAATCACATAAAAAGGCAGACCATGATGGCTTCAGCAAGCCACCAAAACAGAGAATCAAAAAACCTTCTGGAGGAAGAGAACTTCTTGGAATTACCAGAGGTAGAATTCAAAAGACTAATAGACTAATACACAGAACTCTTCAAGAAATCAGGAAGGAGATCATGCAAAATGCAGAATAAGCCAAGGAACACAAAGACAAAGCAATAGAGGAACTTAAGAAGGTTATTCAAGAGCATAATGACAAACTTAACAGGCGGCAAGAATCCATAGAGAGACAGCAAACAGACATCCAAAAGATTACCAACAAAATTTTAGAAATAGACAACTCAATAGAAAGTCATAGGAGCAGAAGTGAAGCAATGGAAGTCAGAATTCGTGAGGTTGAAGATAAAGCACTTGACACCAACTTATTTGAGGAAAAATCAGATAAAAGAATTAAAAAATAAAAATGAAGAAATCCTAAGGATTATGTGGGACTCTATCAAGAGGAATAACATATGAGTGACTGGAATACCAGAATGGGGTCTGGGGTATCAGAGAATATAGAGAGAATTGTTGAAGATTTGTTGGCAGAAAACTTCCGTGGTATCCTGAAAAATGAGAAGATATCTATCCAAGAAGCTCACTGAACTCCACACAAGGTAGTCCCAAAAGAAAGTCACCAAGACATATTACAATCAAATTTGCCAAAACCAAAGATAAACAGAGAATTTTAAGAGCAGCTAGGGATAAATGAAGTCACCTACAAAGAAGAATCAGTAAGATTAAGCTCTGACTACTCAGCAGAAACCATGCAGGCAAGAAGGCAATGGGATGACATATATAAAGCCTTGAAGGAAAAAAATTGTCAACTGAGCATTATATATCCAGCAAAACTGCCTCTCAAATATGATGGTGAAATTAGAGCATTTCCAGACAAACGGAAGTTTAGGGAATTTGCAAAAACCAAACCAAAATTACAAGAAATACTAAGTAGAGTCCTCCAGTTAGAAAATCAGTAACATCATATAACAACCCAAGACTAGAACAAAGGACAGAGCAACCAGATATCAACCCAGATAGGGAAGTCACAAAAATAAATCAAAGGTAAAACACTGAAAATAGGGAAATAGAGACATTAATATGTAAAAGATGACAACACTACAACAAAAAAGAGGGACTAAAAAATGTAGTCATAGGTCTTTCATATGGAGATGAAGTCAAGGCAAAATATAGAAAGAACAGATTGGTTTAAACTTAGAAATAGGGTAAATATTAAGATAACCACAAAGGAAACTAACAATATTACACAACAAAATAAAAAACAAGAAAAACATAAAGACTCACCAAATACAAAATCAACAACAAGGAAAAACATGAAAAGAAAATACATAAAGAAAAACTACTCAGCACAGAAAATTAAGTGAAACAAAGGAACTGTCAAAAACACACACAAAAAAGACATCAAAATGACAGCACTAAACTCATACCTATCAATAATTACACTGAATGTAAATGGACTAAATGTACCAAAAGAGACAGAGAGTGGCAGAATGGACAAAAAAACATGATACGTCTATATGCTGTCTACAAGAGACACACCTTACACTTAAAGACACAAACAAACTAAAACTCAAAGGATTGGAAAAAATATACCAAGCAAACAGTACTCTAAAAAGAGCAGGAGTGGCAATATTAACCTCTGACAAAACAGACTTTAAAGCAAAATCCACCACAAAGGATAAGGAAGGACACTACATAATGATTAAAGGGTCAGTACATCAGGAGGACATAACTATAATAAATATTTACACACCCAATGACAGGGTTTCAAAATACATAAAATAAACTCTAACAGCACTGAAAAAAAAAATAGACAGCTCCACAATAATTGTAGGAGACTTCAACATACCACTTTCGGTGAAAGACAAAACATCCAGAAAGAAGCTCAATAAAGACATGGAAGATCTAAATGCCACAATCAACCAACTTGATCTCATAGATGTACACAGAATGCCCAACAGCAGCCAAGGATACTTTCTTTTCCAACACACATGGAACATTCTCCAGAATATACCACATTTTAGGCCACAAAACAAGCCTTAACAGAATCCAAAACTTCGAAATATTACAAAGCATCTTTTCTGACCAAAAATCCATAAAAGTAGAAATCAATAACAGGAAAAGTAAGGGAAAAAAAATCAAATACATAGAAACTGAACATCACCTTGCTCAAAAACTACTGCGTTACAGAAGAAATTAAGAACAGAATAAAGAAATTCACAGAATCAAATGAGAATGAAAACACATCCTACCAGAACCTTTGGGACACAGCAAAAGCAGTGCTCAGAGGTCAATTTATAGCAATAAACACATACCTCCAAAAAGAAGAAAGGGCTGAAATCAAAACATTAACCCTACAACTTGAACAAGTAGAAAGAGAGCAGCAAAAGAAGCCTTTAGGCACCAGAAGAAAGGAAATAATAAAAATTAGAGCAGAATTAAATGAAATAGAGAAAGGTAAAGACACCACGAGAAAAGAAAATTACAGACCAATATCCCTCATGAACATAGACGCAATATTCCTCAACAAAATTCTAACCAATAGAATTCAACAACATATCAAAAAAATAATTCACCATGATCAAGCGGGATTTACGCTAAGTATGCAGGGATGGTTCAACATTAGAAAAACAATCAATGTAATCCCATCACATCAATAAAACAAAAGACAAGAACCATGCAATCTTATTAATTGATGCAGAAAAGGCACACACCCATTCATGATAAAAACTCTCAGCAAAACAGGAATAGAAGGGAAATTTCTCAACATAATTAAGGGCATTTATACAAGCCAACAGCCAACATCATCCTAAATGGAGAGAGTCTGAAAGCATTCTCCTTGAAAATGGGAACCAGACAAGAATGCCCTTTATCACCACTCTTACTCAACGTGTGCTGGAGGTCCTAGCCAGAGCAATTAGGCTAGAAAAAGAAATAAAGGGCATCCAAAAATTGGTAAGGAAGAAGTCAAAGTATCTCTATTTGCAGATGATATGATCTTATATACAGAAAACCCCAAAGAACCCACAAGAAAACTACTGAAACTAATAGAAGATTTCAGCAGTTTCAGGATACAAGATAAACATACAAAAATCAGTTGGATTCCTCTAAACTGACAAAGAGAACTTTGAAGAGGAAATCACCAAATCAATACGATTTACAATAGTTCTCAAGAAGATAAAATACTTAGGACTAAATCTAACCAGAAACATAAAAGACCTATACAATGAAAACTGAAAGATACTACTGCAAGAAACCAAAAGAAACCCGCATAAATGGAAAACTGTATCTTGTTCATGGATAAGAGGACTCAACATTGTGAAAATGTCAATTTTACCCAAAGCAATCTACAGATACAATGCAATCCCGATCCAAATTCCAATGGTATTTTTTAATGAGATGGAGAGACAAATCACCAACTTCATATGGAAAGGGAAGAGGCCCCAAATAAGTAAAGCACTACTCAAGAAGAAGAAGAAAGTGGGAGGCCTCACACTACCTGATTTTAGAACCTATTATACCACCACGGTAGTCAAAACAGCATGGTACTGGTACAACAACAGATACATAGACCAAGGGAACAGAATTGCGAATCCAGAAGAAAATTCATCCACCTATAAGCAGCTGGTATTTGACAAAGGCCCAAAGTCTGTTAAATGAGGAAAAGAGAGTCTCTTTGACAAATGGTGCTGGCATAACTGGATATCCATCTGCAAAAAACTGAAACAAGACCCATACCTCACACTATGCACAAAAACTAACTTAAAATGGATCAAAAGCCTAAATATAAAATCTAAAATGATAAAGATCATGGAAGAAGAAATACGGACAATGCTAAGAGCCCTAATACATGGCATAAACAGAATACAAACCATAAGTAACAATGCACAAACACCAGAAGAGAAACTAGATAACTGGGAGCTCCTAAAAATCAAACACTTATGCTCATCAAAAGACTTCACCAAAAGAGTCAAAAGACAACCTACAGACTGGGAAAAAATTTTTGGCTATGACAAATCTGATCAGTGTCTAATCTCTAAAATATACAAGATACTGCAAAACCTCAACTACAAAAAGACAAATAACCCAATTAAAAAATGGGCAAAGGATATGAACAGGCACTTTGCCAAAGAAGACATTCAGGCAGCTTACAGACACATAAGTAAATGCTCACGATCATTAGCCATTAGAGAAATGCAAATCAAAACTACAATGAGTTACCATCTCACCCCAACAAGGCTTCCATTAATCCAAAAAACATAAAATAATAAATGTTTAAGAGGTTGTGGAGAGACTAGAACACTTATACACTGTGGTAGGAATGTAAAATGGTACAACCACTTTGTCGATTTGGTGCTTCCTTAAAAACCTAGAAATAGAAGTACCATATGATCCAGCTATCCTGCTCCTTGGAATATATCCTAGAGAAATAAGAGCTGTCACACAAATAGATATATGCACACCCATGTTCATTGTAGCACTGTTCACAATAGCAAAAAGATGGAAACAACCTAGGTGCCCATCAACAGATGAATGTATAAACAAGTTATGGTATATTCACACAATGGAATATTACCCAACAATAAAGAACAACAATGAATCTGTGAAACATCTCATAACATGGATGAATCTGGAAGGTATTATGCTGAGTGACATCAGTCAATTGCAAAAGGATAAATTCTGTATGAGACCACTATTATAAGAAATCAGGAAAAGGTTTAAACACAGAAAACATTCTTTGATGGTTATGAGAGGGGGGAGGGAGGGAGAGGGGAATTCACTAACTAGATAGTAGACAAGAATTATCTTAGATGAAGGGAAGGATAACACACAATACAGGGGAAGTCAGCACAACTGGACTAAACCAAATCTGTTTCCTGAACACAACTAAACACTTCGAAGGACAGAGTAGCAAGCGCAGGGGTCTGGGGACCATGATTTCAGGTGATATCTAGGTCAACTGGCATAAAAAGTTTATTAAGAAAATGTTCTGCATCCCACTTTGGTGAGTGGGGTCTGTGGTCTTAAAAGCTAGCGAGCAACCATCTAAGATGCATCAATTGGTCTCAACCCACCTGGAGCAAAGAACGAAGAACATTAAAGACACAAGGAAAATATTAGCCCAAGAGACAAAAGGGGCCACATAAACCAGAGACTCCATCAGCCTGAGACCAGAAGAACTAGATGGTGCCTGGCTATCACCAATGACCACCCTGAAAGGGAACACAACAGAGAATCCCTGACGGAGCAGGAGAAAAGTAGGGTGCAGAACTCAAATTCTGGTAAAAAGACCAGACTTAATGGTCTGACTGACACTGGATTAACCCCAGAAGACATGGCCCCAGGACTCTCTGTTAACCCAGAACTAAAACCATTCCTGAAGCCAACTCTTCAGATAAAGAATAGACTGGACTATAAGACATAAAATGACACTTGTGAAGAGTGTGCTTCTTAGTTCAAGTAGATACACAAGACAGTTTCTCTCCCGAGGCGAGATGAGAAGGCAGAAAGGGATAGGAGCTGGTTGAATGGACACGAGAAATCCGGGGTGGAAAGGAGGAGTGTGCTGTCACAGTATAGGGATAACAACTAGAGTCGCATTTTAACAATGTGTGTATAAATTTTTGTATGAGAAACTAACCTGAGCTCTAAACTTTCACCTAAAGCACAATTAAAAAAAGAAAAGAAAAGAAAGATTTTAAACACCAAAAAAAAAGATTTATAATAAAGACCAGGAGAACCTTTAGAAATTGCTGAGAACTTTCAAAGATGTTATAATAAGGGAATATTGGGAAGTTTCTCAGGGCTAGGCTGGATGTGGATGGAGCTGGAAATCTTTCTCAGAAGGGATCCAGTAACTGACAGAAATATTGAAGAGGAGGAAAAAAGATAGGAGCAAATCGGCGAAAGCCATTGCTTTAAAAAAAAACGGAAAAAGAAGGGTTCAGTGTCTATGATGGCAGGGCTAGCATGGAAACACTCTGAGGGTGACATACAAACAGACTGAGTTAAGATCAAGACAGCTGATCAGGGAAAGGTCAAGGTGATGGTCCCCGAGTAGCCACAGATCAAAGGGAAGGGAATGTTCAGATTGTATCTGTAGCAAGTAGATTATACTAGTCTATATTTAGGGAGAGAGGAGTCAATGTGTACAATACAAACTTTGAAGTCAGACAGAGCTGGGTTCAAACCCCAAGTGAGTTAAGTGTCTTTGGCCAAATTACTTAACTTCCCTTTAAGTTTTCTTATCTGTGAAATGGGAATAATAATAATAACCATTTACAAGACTGTCCTAGAGTTTAAATGAGATAAAGTATTAAAAAAAAAAAGAAGTGCTCAGCACAGTGCCCGGCATATAGAAGTGGATCAATAAATTTGTGAAATTGTATTATAATTATTTTAGGTTATTATGGGAAAAGAAGATTTCCTGGAGGCCAGAGAGAGGGAGACACTAAAAATATTTCTACTTCAATTGGAGTGGCGATCTCAGGGTCTCAGGTGAGGAGGCCTTCTTCTCTGGGGACTAGGAACCATGAAGCACCAAGAGGTAATGGAGGTGAGCACAACTTGAGGGACATGCAAGAAGCCCCTTACTTGACCCATGAGATCACTAGCAAGAAATGGCTAGTTCCTCCTCGGACTGGAGGGGTAGAGGGTGAACTGTAAAATGGTCTAGTAGAGCTCATTTTGCTTACATTAGATTACTTAAAGCTGTTTAGAAAATCTAAGTACTAATAATTGCAAATGCTGATGTAATAGGAAAAAACTTATTTTTAACACACCCACCCCTCTCTCCTCTTCATCCTGGTAATGGGCGGGGGGGGGGGCATTCATCTGCTGTGGGCTCTGATAGGTGTGGGCATGTGAGTTTGGAGAAAGAAGCTGGGAAAGTGCTGAATTACTCCACATAATAGAAGGAGGAAGCTTTTCAGGTTAGACGGCAATGGGGAAGAAAGAACCTCAGAGAAAAAATGTGTCTGATCTGGACTTTTACACAGTTTACCCTCCTTTGATAACCCTACAAAATCTTCAGTGAAATCAGCATTGCTCACTAATGCTTGTGGTGTGAGTGAATCCTTTCTGGAAAAATATAGAGAGGTGCTGAGCTCCGTGTTAATGTTGGTGAAAGGTAAAAACAGAGACTGCATCTGGGAAAAGCTCACATGGAATTTCCTGATGTTCTTTACGTTGTGACTGTATGTCAATCCCTGAAAGCAGGCTGCCTTGAGAGTTTGCTTCTTTGACTGGGTAGAAGGTTTAAGGGAATTAATGATTCTGGGGCTATTCATTCAAGCAACAAATATTTATTGAGGACCCACCATTGCTGAGCACTGTGCTACGAACTAAAAGACATGTAAGAGACACGGTCTATGTGATTGAGAACCTCTCATTCTAATGAGGAAGGAGGATGAGTGAACAGTGTGATAAGTGAGCTGACGTGGGGCAGCGGGGGGGAGTGCAGAGGGTGCTATGGGAGCATGTAGGGAAGGTATCAGGAAAGGTCCTAAAACAAAGGGGAAAACCCAGTGCTGATGAGCACATCACACACAAGTTGTAAAACATTCCACTGATCAACATAAGTATTGCCTTGTGTGTTGAGAAGTAAAGGCGAAGCAATTGAGACACAACCAGAGAAGAAGTATAAGTACTTGAATTTTGTTCTTTTGGTCTCCTGGTCCCCTCCCTTTCTCCCTCATCTCATCTCATGGTATCTGTATTTTGGTTTCAGAAGAGCTTGCCTCCAGAGAGAAACCCTGAAAAATACTATAGAACAGCAGATTTTCAGAAGGGATTTGAAAGGAAAGAGGTGGTTAATTAATAAGCAGGGAATAGACTCTTTAGATGACAGGTTAGTTCTAAGCACAATGAAGCATGTAGCCAAAATGACTTAATAATGAGCTTGCCTCTTTACTATAGATTTTAAATAATAGAATTTGTATAAACCCAGAGCAGAAGGTTCAGACAAAGAAATGTATGTCTTCTGGATGCATTGTTTTTTATTTACAGTATAGTTATCCAGTCAGAAGAGGGGCATGAGGTTACTAAATAATGAGACATTCTATAATTAACATACCAACATTTATACATTTCAAATGAGTAACATCTTCGATAAAGAGCCCTGTGGCACCATGGTTAGCACTCGGCTGCTAACCAAAAGGTCAGAGATTCAAACCTACCAGCGGTTCCATGGGAGAAAAGAGTTGGCAATCTGTTTCCATAAAGATTACAGCCTAGGAAACATTACAGGGCAGCTCTATTCTGTCATACAGGGTCGCTATGTGTAAGAATAGTGCGGAGATGGCATTTGACCTCCTTTAACTTCAAAAGGGGGAAGGAGAATCAAGATCAACAGCCCAAGGCTGATTGCTATGAGGCGGAGGTCAGACATGCCTCCTCTCTCCATCATCTTTATCAATTCTGACACCAACCATCCCTCCCACAGCACTCTCTACTTCTCTGCTAGGCTCGATAATTCATTGCAATGGCCACACAGAACTCACAGACAATACTCACAATTATAGGCTTTATTAGGGAAGTAACAGGTTACAATTCAGGTTGAAGAACTTACAGGATACAGTTCTCCCATCAAGACAGCCTCTTCTCAGCTGTGCCCGTGGGCACACGTCTCTCTGACTCCTCAGCCTCTGTCCGGCTTGGACAAGTGTTACATAGCTCTTTTGGCTCTTCCGATAAGTGCTCCGAGGCACCCCACTCTGCCAGTAAGCCTCAGCCCAAAGGTGCTCAGCTCTAGCTCCATGAGTCGGCAAACCTAGCTCCACCAAGTGCCCGGAGGCACCCTACTCCACCAGCAAGCCTCCTGCCAGAAGGCACTCAGCTTTCTCCCTCTGTGGGCAGGGAAGCCCACGGCCCTATCTCCTGCGAGTCTCTCCTACAGCCATTTCTCTACCATCGCTTCTCACTGACTTCTGTATTACAGCTCTCTTTCTCTCTGTTTCCTGGTTCCAGGAGCTTCTCAGCCCAGGGATCCTGGGTCCAAAGGACCCACTCCTCTCTTGGCTTTTCTTCCTTGGTGGTGGTGAGATCCATCCTCTGCTCTGGAATTGGCTATCTTTTAAGCCTAGTGGGATGGTAAAATTGACCAATCCCCTTGGTGGGCCACAATTAACTCATTTGCATAGCCCCACCGAATTACTAGTGGAGCCCTGGTGGCGCAGTGGTTATGAGCTCAACTGCTAACCAGAAGGTCAGCAGTTCGAATCCACCAGCTGCTCCTTGGAAACCCTACAGGACAGTTCTACTCTGTCCTATAGGGTCACTATGAGTCGGAATCAACTCGACGGAAACATTTTCTTTTTTTTTACCCAGCCACTTCGGTGAGAGTTACAACACCATGGTGAGAAAGGCCACACAAAAGTCATCCATCGCACTGCAGTATGATTCAGAATCAACTTGGCAGCACACAACAACAGCAATGTCTCTGATATACAGGTTTAGGAAGATATATATTTACTTCAGCATTTCTGAAATGGATCAAAACATTTTTGAGGTTTTCTTTAGAGACAGTTGGAGTTCAAACTAAGAAACCAGCACTATTATTTTACACTACGGAGAGACAGGGAGGTATAGTAGAAAGAATCAGAAAAACGAGATTCCAATCCTGGCTCCGCTGTGTAGCCTTGGGAATGCTTAGCCTCTTTATACCTCAATTTTCTCATCTTTAAAACAGAAATAATGACGTCCATCTTTTTCAGAATTCCTAGTAGTAATGAGAATAATGCAAGTTCTTTACACCATAATTGGCATATAGTAGCTGCTCAATAAAACTTCCCTCTCCTTTTCACTTATTGTGAAGTTTTATTTTGACCAAAAATACTTTCAAATGATTTCTTATTCTTAAATGTTACAACTTTGTCCCACTGAGGATGTGTAAAGAACATGCTAGCAATTCAACTTCTAGGAGATTATTTTATAGAAATATTCAAACTAATATGCAAATAAATATATATATGGGGATATTAATTATAGTACTATTTATAGACTGAAAAATTACAAAAACAGCCCTATGTTCATCAATAGAAAATTCTTAAATAAATAATGGTGCAACTATATAGTGAACAGCTATGCATTCATTTGAAAGAATGCTATGTCTATACTAACTTGGAAAGATATTCAAGGGAGATATTTCTTAAACAAGTTGTAGAATACTATGTATAATGTAGTCCCATTCCTGTTAAAAGACCCTTGAAGAATATACTCCAAACTGTTAACAGTCTTTTTCTTGCGGGGGGTGGGGGCAGAATTATGGGGGACTTTCATATTTTAAATTGTATTTTTGTATAATATTGAATTGTTTACCATAGTATGTAAATGTATTACTTTTGTAATTAGAAAACAAGAGAAAAAAAGGAGAAAAAAGATTACACCCAGACTCTGAAGAAAATGCCAATAAACGGGAATTATAAAATGTTTCACGCAATTGCAACATTCAGAAGTCACCGTGCTTTTGCGCTCTTATGCTCATTTGGAGAGCGTATGGATCCCAGCATATTGTGAAAATATCAGGCCTGTCAATTTAGAGTCATACCTAAAGTCATGACTACAATGCATACTATAGTTATATACTATAACTATGTATACCTATATATACTATATTATACCTTCCAGGTAAGACACTACCAGTGTTATGTGATTTAAGGGTCCTTGGAAAGGTCTCCCAACCAATAGCTTCTTTACTAATTTATTAGAATATCTGAAATTATGCCATTAAGGAGCTTAATTTCTTCAGATTAAGGGACTGTCTGATATTCAAATATTGAATTGAGAGTCCCTCCTATGTATTCCTACCAAACCAGCCAAATCAGTTGCCTTTGAGTGGATTCTGACTCATAGAGATCCCCTGTGTGTCAGAATAGAACTCTGCTTCCTAGGGTTTTCAATGGCTGATGTTTTGGAAGTATATCTCCAGGCCTTTCTTCCAAGACGCCTCTGGGTGGACTCAAACCTCAAGTTAGCAGTCCAGTGCGTTAACCATCCAGCATGCTGTATACCTCTGTCAGAAAATTTCTATGGATCTTACCTGTTTTCTCTTTTCCCCACAAGACTTAGCTAGCTCCTTCCAGGAAGGGACTACATCTTGATAGTTCTGTTCCCCAGTGTTCCACAATGCCAGGCACACAAAAGGCTTTCAGCACATTTGTCAGTTGAAGGAATGCTCCGAGGAAAGACGTCACATAAAGACAGGACCTGTTGTTTCTTCTTCCATTATTATGAAATTGAAATGAAGAAATACATGTGATGGCATTTTGTAAACTATGAACCATTATACAAATGTACATTGTTATTACTATTAGAGTGCAAATTATTTTCTCAGGTCATTTCCAAGGGGTAGGTTTAATGGGTGGAGGTATAATATTCTGTGTCTTCTCTACATGATAATGGCAAAAATTTCTGACCAGCCCTCTAGCTGCTTGCATTCTAAGGAGTCCAACTTTTGCAGCGAGGACTGTTATGAAAATAAATCAATGAAGAGAAATTTAACTTCTATTAAAACAGGCATTAGTGAATGGGCAAGAATTATATGGGAACAAGGTACAGGAAAATACATAAAGCATGTCCCGAAAGCTTCATATAGTACTTTTCATCTATCCCAGACTTTGGTCAATGATACTTCTTTGTATGAGATGTTCTTTGGCTCAGGACCTTTGTCCTTGTGAAATGCATGGCTTTGCTCTCTAGGTTGTAAAGAAAATGTTTTAAAACTGGGATTTTTGTCATTAGTTTCCCAGGAAACTATGGTGGTTTTGATGTTAATTTGTGTACCTGACTGTTTTAATTAAAAACAGGGCCTGTTGCTCTGGAGGGAAGGTTCGCAGGGGAAGCAAAGAAAAAGACTGCTTTGGGTTACTGCCCACCAAGACGGTGCCAGGCTGGGAGTGCCAAGCCAACTCTCATCTCCACCCTACACTTGGTGCCAGTTGGCACCAGACTTCTTAATTGAGGTCACCAGAGTATGGGGCAGGGACATGGAAGATCATTTTCTTTTTTTTAGTTCTGACCCCAACAGAGTAGAGGTTGGGCCCAGCAAACACTCACTGCAGTCTGAGTTAGTTGGAGCCAGCAGACAGGCCTGAGCAAGGCAAACAGCTCAGGTCTTGGAATTGTTCTCAGTTTCCTGCTTAAGGCATTTTTTTTTTATCTCCTCCTTTAGATGGAATGACGTCCCTAGAGGGTGTGGATACCCAGAGCTTACCTCTAGCAAGGCATCTACAAATGAACTCTATTTACATTTCTGTGGCTTTTTCTTTTGAGGACCAAGGCCTCTGTGATGACGGCATTGGAGGGTGTGGCCTTGCACTCCAAAGAACGTAGCATTCTCTCTTAATGTCTTTAATGTTCCCTAGAGAAGTAGCTTACTTGTGCAGTTCAGCTCCAAAGGCCTGGCTGAGAACTGTAGACTTGTCACCTGCTGACCATCCAATGCCTCTCTGTTGGCTGTGCACAGCTGGTGTACACCCTTACCTCTGTGCAGTGCACAAGGGAGACCAAAGTTAAAACAGTCCTGGAACAAACTACTCAGGTGCCATGAGCAGCAGAAGCCAGTAACCACCAAGTACAAATCCTGGACTAGACTACTTCTTTCTTCACTTACAAAGATTCTCACATATACCTCAACAGTATATAGATATAGCTCTATAATCTAGAACTATGCTGTCCAATACGGTAACCACTAGCCACGTGTGACTACTGAGCATTTGAAATGTGGCTAGTCTGTTTTGTGATGTGCTGTAAATGCAAAATACACTGGATTTTGAACACTTAGTCCAAAAAAACAATGTAAAATATCTCAATAATTTTTATACTGATTACATGCTGAAATGATAATATTTTGGATATACTGATGTCATGGATTGAATTGTGTCCCCCTAAAATATGTGTCAACTTGGCTAGGCCAAGTATTGTGTGGTTGTCCTCCATTTTGTGATCTGATGTAATTGTCCTGTATGTTGTAAATCCTAATCTCTGCCTATGGTTAAAGAGGCAAGATTAAGTTACATTAAAGAAGATTTTAAGTCAGAGCCTTGATCTAATATAAAGGGAGTTTCCCTGGGGTGGGGTCTGCATCACCTTTTATCTTACAAGAGATAAAAGGAGAGCAAAAGGATCAGAGAAAGAGGGACCTCCTACCACCAAGAAAGAAGAGCCAGGAGAGGAGCGTGTTCTTTGGATCTGGGGTCCCTGCGCTGAGAAACTCCTAGACCTGGGGGAAGATTGATGACAAGGACCTTACCCTAGAACCAACAGAAAGAGAAAGCCTTCCGCTAGAGCTGACACCTGGAATTTGTACTTCTAGCCTCCTAGACAATGAGAGAATAAATTTCTGTTTGTTAAAGCCATCCACTTGCGGTATTTCTGTTACAGCAGAACTAGATAACCAAGGCAACTGAGTTAAATAAAAATATATTATTAAAATTAATTTCACCTGTCTCTTTTCACTGTTTTTAATGTGACTACTAGAAAATTATATACATGGCTCAAATTATATTTCAATTAGACAGTGCTAGTGTAGAGTGAGAAGCCCTGGTGACACAGTGGTTAAGCACTCAGCTGCTAATCGAAAGGATGGCAGTTCAAACCCACCAGTCGCTTCATGGGACAAAGATGTGGCAGTCTGCTTCCATAAAGATTACAGCCTTGGAAACTCTATGGGGCAGTTCTCTCTGTCTTATAGGATCACTATGGGTCAGAATCGGCTAGATGGCAAAGGGTTTGGTTTTGGGATTTTTGGTCTAGAGTGAGTCTTGTCATACTTATTCACTCCCTCAGCCAGTGTTTATTGAGCACCTTATGTGCTGGAATAAATAGAACACAGGTCCTGTTCTCAGAAAGCTCCCAGCTCAGCAGGGAGGCAAACATTTATAAGCAACAGCCCAGGATAAGTGCTGTTAATAGAATAATATGCAGTGCTGGGGGAGCACGTAGGGAAGAGCATCATCAGGAAAGGCTTCAAGAAAGAGGCAAGTTTGGGGATACACAAGGGTTTTCGCAGTCAGAGGAAAAGAAGGGAATACTGTGTGAAGAGGCACAGATGTGGGGATGTGCCTGACATGTTTCAACAAAATACAAGTAGTTCAGCTACTGGGTGCAGACTTTAGTACAAATGGGCGAGTGAGTGGCAGAGATGAGGCTGAGAAGATGGGCTAAGGTTCCAGGTTCTGAAGGCCCTCTCATGCTATAAGCAGTTTGCACTTAGACTGTGGATCAAGGGTTGTCTAACTACAGTGTGCAGAAGAGTCATTTGGGGAGATTTTAAAAATGCAAACCCTCAAGCCATACATCAGAGGCTTTGATCCTGACGTGCTGAGTTGGGCCTTGGAATCATCATTTTTTGGATCAGCATCCCAGATGATTCTAATGTAGACCCCACTTTGGAAAATGCTGCTGCAGGTGAGGAGTGTTTACTTAAACAGTGACATGATCATGTCTGCATTTATGGAAGATACTCAGAAGACAGGGAAGGTGGATGGGATGGTCTTTTGAGGCTGGAGGACAGTATAGGCTATTTCAATTATCATGATGAAAAATGATGAAAGTCTGAACAAGGGCAATGAATTTCAAATGGGAAGGGGTAGTTGATTGCCAGAGATATTTAGGCAGTAAAATTGTCAGGCCTTGGTAACCACCTTGGTCCTTGTTCTTATGCCCTTGCTTCTTTTCCCACTGTCATACCTGGGAACTAGTTCTATTGATTGTTTTTCCCAGAACACTTTAAAACACAGAAGTGTTCTTAGTGAGATTTTCCAAAGGAAAGTCGATAGAAAGTTCAGTTCCTAGAGAACCCTTCCTACAACAAAAGCATCTAAAGAAAACCTTACTCTGGTACCACTGGTAAATTCTCTCTTGTATTCCTGATCACAGCTGCACAAAATGGATAGAACCAAAGCGGAGGTGTTCCCGCCTTCCTGGAGCTTCTTGACTGCACTGACTCCTCACTACAGAGATGCCAATCCTTGGCAGCCCACACATTCTGACATGGCATTTATAAGGGCAAATACAAGATTCCATATCTCAAGCTTAAATTGAGCTAAAACTGTGGTTTCCTGTGTCATTCTGCAAAGTTCTCTCTGTAATAGAATTTCTTTCAGAGTAAAATTATTTCTTTCCTCCAATCTTTTACACACACACACACACACACACACACAATTTTTTTTCCCCTCTTGGGCCCTGTCATGGTTTAAATTTTGTCCCCCCAAAAATGTGTGTATCAGTTTGGCTAGGCCATGATTCCGGGTACTGTGTGATTTTCCTGTATGTTGTAAACTTGCCTCTATGATGTTAATGAGGGAGGATGGGTGGCAGTTGTGTTAGTAAGGCAGGACCTGAGCTACAAGACTGGACTGTGTCCTGAGGCAATCTCTTGAGATATAAAAGACAGAAGTGAGCAGTGAGACAGGGGGATCTCATACCATCAAGAAAGCAGTGCCAGGAGCAGAGCACGTCCTTTGGACTGGGGTCCCTGCGCAGAGAAGCTCCTAGTCCGGGGGAACACTGAAGAGAAGAAGGCCGAGAGAGAGAAAGCCTTCCCCTGGAGCTGACACCCTGAACTTAGACTTTTACCCTACTTTAACTGTGAGGAAATAAACTTCTCTTCATTAAAACCATCCACTTGTGGTGTTTCTGTTATAGCGGCACAAGATGACTAAGGCCCTGTGAATATTGACTCCTCAGAATAGAGTAACTGAACTTAGATGAGAAGGACATTCTACCCCTTAGTTAAAAATATAATTAAAGAGCTTGTAAGAAAGAGATAAAGAGGGACAAGTAAAGACAAGACCTGTCTGGCTTAGACCTTTTAATAGAGGAGGGACTAAAGATCTTTGCTCATTCCACAAATATAACATTTTAATTTTTTTTTTTCTTGGTGGACATTCTGACAGCATAACCCAGTCATAGAAAGAGACAAGCTTGTTAAGTGCTGACAAAAATAATGTGCTGACAAAATAATGACTTGAGTTTCAAATGGGTAAAAGCTCAGGTGTTTGAAAAGTATGGGAGAAGTGGTACTTATAAGGACTATGGAACCAGTTGACTATTGATGTGTGTGATAGTTAATTTTATGTGTCAATTGGATTAGGCTATGGTGCCCAGTTGTTTGGTCAAACACTAGTCTAGGAAACACTTCCATGTTCCTGTGAAGGTAGCTGTAGACTTGATTAACATTTACAGTCAGCTGACTTTTAGTAAAGGAGATGGCCCTCGATAATGTGGGTGGGCCTCATCCAAAGTTAAAGGTCTTAAGAGCAAAAACTGAAGTCTCCAGAAGAAGGAATGCTGCCTCAAAAAACAGAAACATAGAATTTCTGCCTGAGTTTCCAGCCTGCTGGCCTGCCCTACAAATTGTATTTGCTAGCCTCCACAATCATATGAGCCAATTCCTTAAAATAAATCTCTTTACACACACACACACTCTCTCTCTCTCATACACTCACACACACACACACACACGTGTATGTATATGTGTTGTGTGTGTGTATAAAATCTCCTCTTGGTTCTGTTTCTCTTGAGAATCCTGACTGTTACATTCGATATTATCGATAAATTTGAAAAAGACAATGAAAGGCAGAGGGATGATTGATCATCAGCTTAAGGCAAAGTGTAATAGTCAGAGGGCCTCCTTGGTCAATGTATAGTTTCTCATTTCCTAGAGCTAGAGGGCAGAAAATGCTGAGGATCAGGACAAGGACTTAATTTTAAGGGTACAGTAGTCCCATAGAAGGTTGACTTCTCAATCCCAGCAAGTTTCCTATATCAAGATCAGGGCCTTGATCAGGAAAGAGTGGAATCTGGAGACTTGGGATAGGGACATCTGGGTCATTGCACTCAAGAACTCTGAAAACACAGATCATCCTGAATCCTCTAGGCCTGCAGAAGGAGACCACCCCTCCTTGCTAAAGGCTAATGTCCCACACCACCACCATGCTTAGAGATAATGCAGGGGCCTCTTCTTGCTAGATCACAAAAGCCTTGCTCAGGATCTATCCCTACTTCCCCTCATGGCCACCAATCCAGTAACTAGGATGCAGGAGATAGCGTAGGAAGCTTGGAAAAAGTAATAGTCGCATTAAATGAGAAGTCCATGACAGACAGTGATGAATCACTCTGAGCCCTCAGATAGTGGTACTGCCCAAGGCCTCACAGGCAGGAAAGGCAAATCTGTGCCCAGAATATGTGTCATCTCTAGTCAAGATGAATTGCTGCCCTTTCCAGGGTAGAAGAGGTCTAATGTAATCAAGTTACCACCATGTGGCCGCCTCATGTGATATGCTCTATTGGAGGCTCAGCTTTGGTCTTTGTTACTGGCAGGCTGGGCATTCTGCAGCAACAGTAACTAGTCAGCACGGTGAGAGGGAGCCCATGCTGTTAGGCCTATATGCCTTCCATTCATGTTACCAAGGCTATGCTATTCATGAGCCTGTTGTACCAGCATCAGAATGGCTGATAACAGAGGCTGACTAATTTTAACTGGCCTAGTCATTCTACTTAGTTGTTTAGTGCCTCTTCAATGATTGACGCTCTCGAGTGGGTGTTAATATGAGATACAAAGATCTTCACACTTGTATTCGCTCCCATGAGTTCATCCAAATGCCTCTTCCCAGACCTCCTTGTCCTGGATCTTAAAATCATTCTCCTAGACACTTGACAAATCATCTGGGCCATTTACCACTGCCCATGAGTCTATTTGTTACTCAGATGATCCACTTAGATGTATTTTGTACCCCTGTGCTCAATTTTTTTTACTTAAAAAAATTTTATTTTGTTGTTATTGTTGAGAATATATACAGCAAAACGTACACCAATTCACTGTTTCCATGTGTATAATTTAGTGACAATGATTACATGCTTCAAGTTGTAAAACCATTCTCACCCTCCTTTTCTGAGTTGTTCCGCTCCCATTAACATAAACCCACTGCCCCCTAAGGTTCCTGTCTAATCTTTTGAGTTGTTGTGGTCACTTCGATCTCATATAGATAGTTTTTAACCCTGCCCAATTCTGAGGAACCCCTGGGTAGTACAAATGGTTAAGCATTCAACTACTAGCCAAAAGATTGGAGGTTAGAACCTACCCAGAGGCACTTTGGAAGACACGCCTGGCAATCTGCTTCTGAAAGCTCACAGCCTTGAAAACTCTATGAAGCAGTTCTACTCTGCATACATGTGGTCACCATGAGTTAGAATTGACTCAGTGGCAACTAACAACAACAACAGCAACAACAACTGCCCAGTTTTGACAGTAAAAAGACATGTGCAGCAGCCATGGCCTGAGAAGTGCATGGTGATCTAGGACCCATATCCCCTAGGGTTGAGGGCATAGATCACTCTACCAATTAAGTTACCTAGATGATCAGAGGTGCTAACCATGAGGGAATCTAGAACAGGTGTCATGGTTTGAATTATGTCCCCCCAAAAATGTGTGTATCAATTTGGGTAGGCCATGATTCCTGGTACTGTGTGATTTTCCTGTATGTTGTAAACCTGCCTCTATGATGTTAATGAGGGAGGATGGGTGGCAGTTGTGTTAGTAAGGCAGGAC
>NW_004443979.1:4579518-4609001 GCF_000243295.1 Trichechus manatus latirostris
TCCCTGTGCTGAGAAGCTCCTAGTCCAGGGGAACACTGATGAGAAGGCCGACAGAGAGAGAAAGACTTCCCCTGGAGTTGACGCCCTGAATTTGGACTTTTAGCCTACTTTGACTGTGAGGAAATAAACTTCTCTTCGTTAAAACCATCCACTTGTGGTATTTCTGTTATGGAAGCACTAGACAACTAAGACCACAGGTAATACAGGAGGAAGACAATTAGTAACAGATGTGGCCTTGAGGCCAGCTGCATCAGCAGGGGCTGTCATTTTTTCTACTAACCTTCCTCTTGGAAGTATACACAAGACATAAGACCAACCAGAATCCTGAAGAAGCTATAACCAGAGTACTTGAACTTGCTATAAGAAATGATTACAAAATGGAAGTAAGAAGAATATGTTTGGAATACAGGAGATTCTTTAGGGCATCTCTTAGTACTACCATGCCCTGTGATTAAAGTCAGTGGAAAACTACCACAACCCAATTCAGATAGGACTAGCAAAGGCCCAAACCCTTCAGGAATGAAAGTCTGGGTCACCCCACCAAGCAAAGAACTATGACCAGCTGAGGTGCTTACTGAGGGCAAAGGGAATATGGAATGGGTAGTGGAAGAAGGTAGTTATAAACACCAGCTATGACCACATAACCAGTTGCAGAAATTAGGACTACAATTGTATTTCTTTCCTGTTTAGATATATGTTTATGTGTGTGTGTGTATTTATATCTATCTATCTATCTATATATATATATATATATATGTATTTGTTGTTGTTGTGTGTCATTGAGTTGATTCCAACTCTGACTTATAGTGACCCTACAGGCCAGAGTAGAACTGCCTCATAGTGTTTCCTAGGCTGAAATCTTTATGGGAGCAGATCACCAGATCTTTTCTTCCATGGAGTCGTTGCTGGGTTTGAACCACCGACATTTTGGTTAGCAGCTAAGTGCTTAATCAGTGTGCTGCCATGGCTTTGAGATATATATATATAAATATTTGTTTACTTCCCTCCCTTATCCCATTGAACCTGTTGCTATTAAGTTGATTCCGACTCAGCGACCCTACAGAACAGAGTAGAGCTGCCCCTTAGAGTTTCCAAGAAGCAGCTGGTGGATTCGAACTGTCAACCTTTTGGTTAACAGTCGAGCTCTTAACCACTGTGTCACTAGGGCTCCTTACTTGTTATAAAATACAAGATGAAAAAGTGGTTAGTGGGTTTTTGGTTGTACATTTGTTAGTTGTATCATGTTAGGTGGAAGTATGACTTTATAGTTGTCTTTGGAGATTATGTGTTGTTTAAGGAGATGTGTATAGGTGCCAGGTTGACAAGGGGTGGACTGTGATGGTTAATTTTATGTGTCAACTTGCCTAATCTATGATTCTCTGTGGTATGACCACACACCAGACTGGTTGCTGTTCTGTAACATAATGCGATGCAATGGGATGCAATGCGAAGCGATGCGATGCAATACAAAGGGACGTGATGTGATGTGATATGATGTAATGTAATCACTTTCCATGATGTGATCTGATGTGTTCAACTAATCAGTTAAAAAGGGAGTTTCCTTGGGGGTGTGGTAGGGATATTCTGGCAGAGCTCTCTCTCTCTCTCTTGCCCCTGTGCTCTTATCACCTGATCTACGGATCTTAGAACTTAAGCCTGCAGAAATCTCTGGCCTGCTGCCTGACCTACAGATCTTAGGACATAAGCCTGAATAAATCTCTGGCCTGCTGCCTGACCTATGTGTTTTGGACCTTCCAGCCCCACAATTATGTGAGCTAATGCCTTGAAGTAAATCTCTCTTTCTATATATATATAAAATCATCCATTTTGTTCCTCTAGAGAACCCAAACTAAGACACAAATGGATCTCAGAAACATACAGATTGGACTATAATGGATGCTACAGTGCGCCACCCAGAGATCTCCTTTCAGCACCAAGATACTCACCCACCCAAGTGCTAGGAGAGTTGCTTGCTGAAGGCTCAAGACTGAGTCCCTCTGGAAATTTCCCTTGGCCAAAGGGAGCTGCTTCACCCAATGTTATGCTCCCTCCCTGGGGGCAGCCTGCATCCAGTGACTAGAGAATGCAGGTTACAAAAGCCTTGCCCTTTGCCTCAACTGGGGACAAGTCTTAAAGACCATCATAGTCCAGGGTTCTCCATAGGATCATCTGAGGCCTCTATTGCAACTGCACTGAAACTCAACTTCTTCCTCTGACAAATCTTGCTTCTCTCACTTCCTTATGCTCCCTCCCCAGTAAATCTCCTGCATGCAATCTCCATCTCAGAGTATTTCCAGAGAAACCTACTTTAGACACTATGCAAAAACAATTATATATCTATTTAAACAGAGTTGATGTTTTTGTCTATACCTAGACCTGCTAGACTGCATGCTCCAAGAATACAGGATCTTTTATTTCCTGTTTATGACTTCCATTACCTACCACATTATATTACATCCAATAGATACTGCATAGATAATTCACAATGAGCTGGATACCTTATTAGCCAACTCTATGCTTGGTTCTCAATGGCCTGTATAGATTCCATGCAGGGTTCCTGATATTTCTGGAAATCTCCATTCTTCTCAGAATGTCTGTAAAAGCTTCAGCTTCACAGAAGCCTTAAAAGTCAAACATAAAGCACTACTACTGGGGAGGGAAGGAGAAGAGAAGAGGGTAGTCCTTTACTTCTGCCAGGTTAAATACTTAGAGAAAGGCTTAAAAACACACTGTCAGTCTCATACCGAAAACAATCTTGAATGAGGGAGTAAGCATATTTATTATCTGAAACCAGAAAGAGAGAGAGATTAAATGCAATTTATATTCATTCTCATTAAACCATGGAAATCACTGAAATTCTCTCAAGTTCTATAGAAATCCCCCCAAATTTATTATGATCCATAATCAAGACAGATTTGTTAAGTTTCCTCATGGGCACGGTATTGTGCTAAAGGTTACAGTGAACAATTTAAGCAAATGTGAACGTAGCTACAATGAAAACCCAAAGGTTTCAAGGCAGTCGATGAGAATACCCTCTCCTTCCTATTTGCTCACTCTGGACCTGCCTCTAGGTTAGAGTCTAGACTAGCATTGCCTATTAGCCCTGTCAAACATCAGCTGCTGGACCCACTGCCACCCTCACCAAGTCTGCAAATAAGTGACAGGTGATCTCCACAGGCTTTTAACTGGCTATCAGGTCACACACAGTACTTTGCTCGGAAAAAACTCACTTATGTATCTCATCACTGATCAAATTCAAGTACTTCATATTTATAGTTTAAAAGCCCAAAATGGTTTAGTTTATCATAGCCCAGCTTCATGACACTGATGTATGCGCTTGTACCGAGTGGCTATGAGCTTGGTGCTCTTTGATTTAAGTGCAGGAAGCTTTTATTTTTTAATTTCTAGCTACTCATGGCAATACATCAAACAATCAGTTTTAATATCTTTAGGGTTAAGTGCACTCTTGTAATTTAGAATTAAATGATTTTTATTAAGCACTTTTACAGACTATCTACATGCAATACAACTCTACTGATTAAGGATCATGGTGACTGGTAAAACAGCAGCCCCCATGAATTAGGAAAGCATTAGTGAAATGCATTTTCTGAATACATCACAAAACGTATTCAGTACTAAGTAACTCAAATGTCACGGGGGAGTCCGAATGAAAAATTCCCTCGACAAAGCAAATATACAGGTGAACCCTGTAGTCTATATTGGGTTCTAATAGTAACATATCCCTGGTTTGTGGTCTTTTCTGCTGCTTCTACCCTAGATTCTCCCCAACTCCATTCTCACCCTAACCGCACCCACAACTCCATCCCTAAGAGGGTTATTTCTCTTTGAGGTTGCTAGGAAAGGGGGCTGGGAGCAGGGGAGCAGTCAACCAACTCAGGCCCATTCCCCCATGTAAAAAATTTGTAGTGTAAATCTGCTTACCAGCAGAGGGCAGCATAAATCTGTTACCTTGCACATGCTCATGGGAACTGGGGGTGTGTCTGGCAGATGCATTGGGACACCATGTGATTGTGTGTGCTGTTGAACCGGACCGTGTCTCCAGTTCGTCACTGCTTGAACAAAAGTGATGAAAGCTTCTCCTACCCACTGTTTCAGCTGGGTGCAGTTGCAACGGCCATGGGGAGACAGCTGGGCTTACTTTAGGATTCTTTGGAGAATCACAGAGGTTCCTCATTATTTTTGGCTCAGAGATTTTTTTTTTTCTTTCTCAAGAAAAGACAAACTAAACCTAAACACCTGAAAGAGGAATTATTCAACGGGAGGCTGTGTGAACTGGCAAACCTTTCTCCTCACTTCCATCATATCTAAAGTCAGAAGAATCTTATTGGAGTTTTTTAATGTAAGCTAGCACCCATTCTCTCAACTAGCTTGTGTAGTTGCTTTTGTAAAACAACCAGGCCTCAGTTGGAAGAGGAAAAATGTTTTTCAGCTCAGTGACGGTAGGGGGTGATGGTAGTGGCGGTCTCTAAAGGTCAAGGCCAAAACCATGTTAATAGGAGAAGTATTCTTTCCTTTATGGAAAATTAGTCTACTAAAAGTAATGATTGTTCTTACAAGTTGCACCTATTTACCTGGTGATACATCTTTCAACAGTGGGGAGACAATACTCATTGATTTTTCTTCAGAGTACTAAAATAGTCCTCTGGGTGCTACAGACTAACAGGAGAACTTCAACGCACATCTAGGTCAAACCTGAAGACTTGCTTAGGTTTGAAAGTTCTGGAAGGAACCAAAGGAAGAAGCTTCCTCCTAAGGAGTGAGGTAGAGTTATTCCCAACTAACAACTAGCTGGGAGACATAAAGAGAGGTCTGGGATGGGGGTTGGTGTGGAGAGCCCAGAGGGAGAAGAGAAAACTCAGGTGGGGAGAGCACTTCTGGCAGAAGTGTGCTGGAGGGTTAGGGAGACACTATCCTTTGGTACTCCTAATTTTAGAAGGCCCTGTCCCTTGGTTGGTACATGGAAACATCTAAGTTCAACTTCCATTTCTCCTTGCAACTATTTACAGCTTTGCCTGATAGTTCAGTACAGAACTTTGTTTTTCTGAATTATACTCTGAAGGGCTTGGTTTTGTGGAGGCTGACAGGCTTGGGGCAGGAGTGGGGAATACTTCCTTGAGAGCTTTCAGAGCAAAGGGCAGGGGGAGCACTGACTGCTTTCTATGGATTACCTTTGCTTATCAGAAGTGCAGGACCAGTGACCCAAGATGGTCACAGACCTGAGAGCCACTAAGACTAATCTTTCTAAATTTCCTATTGCTCCCTGCTTATAATTTCTTTGGGATCCCTTAAAGTTCTGAAACAGAAATTCAGATGTTGTTTCTGACTTTCATTCCAACTCAACTATGTCTTCCCTGAGTGTTTGCCTTTCTGGTTAGGTACCCTTCTTTGTACTTCCACATGCTGTACTCACGCCTATCATAGCATTTATCAACAGTACTGCAATGACCCTTCTAGACTGTGAGCTTCATGAGGGCAAGGATATTGTTAGTTTTTCCAGGGTTCTAGCCCTAGTGCATATTATAGCACCTGCACGAAATAGGTGATCAAGAAATATATGTTCAGTAAGTGCATGAGTAGATTTACTTGCCTTATCAAATATAATCCTTAGATTTATATTTTAAAAAATCGACTGCCATCAAGTTGATTCCTACTCATTACCTCCAATTTAAAAGATGAGAAAATTAAGGCTTAAGCAGTTACTAAAGTTTCTCAAGTTTACATGGGTAGTATATAACTCAGGAAGAGGTGGTATTTGAAATGGGCCTTGAAGAACGAGTAGAATTTCAGCAGGCAAAGATGGGAAGGAGACCTTCCAGATGGAGGTAAGCATATGAATATAGGCATAGAAATAGCAAAGCATAGGGAACTGGTCATTATTTACTTTGGTAGTTATAAAAAGGTATGTGCTAGATGAAGGGATAAACAAAATGCAGTATAGAGCCGTAAAGAAAAATGAATTTCTGATATATGCTACAACATGGATAAACCTTGAAAACATTATGCTGAGTGAAGTCAGTCAGACACAAGGGACAAATACTGTATTATTCCACTTATATGAAACATCTAGAATAGGCAAATGCATAGAGACCAAAGTAGATTAGTGGTTACCAGGGGCTTGGAGAGGGAAGAATGGGAGTTTCTGTTTGGTGTGATGAAAAAATTTTAGAAATAAATAGTGGTGATGGTTGCACAACCTTGTGAATACAATTAATGTCACCGAATTTTACACTTAAAAATGGTTAAAATGGCAAATTTTGTGTTAGATGTATTTTGCCACAATAAAACAAAATTTAAAAAGGTATGTGCAGTGGTGTAGTGGAAGATAAAGCCTGAAACGGAGGTTGGAGTAACAGTAATATAAGCAGATAACATTGACTGAGCACTTAATACATACCAACACTGTTCTATTGAATGAATATACCATGGACTGCCAGAAGAACAAACAAATCTGTCTTGGAAGAAGTACAGCCAGAGTGCTCCTTAGAAGCAAAGAATGGCAAGACTTCATCTCACATACTTTGGACGTGTTATCAGGAGGGACCAGTACCTGGAAAAGGACATCATGCCTGGTAGAGTAGAGGGTCAGCGAAAAAGAGGAAGATCCTCAATGAGATGGATTGACACAGTGGCTGCAACAATGGGCTCAAGCATAGGAAGGATTGTGAGGATGGCGCAGGACCAGGCAGTGTTTCATTCTGTTGTACGTAGGGTTGCTATGAGTCGGAATAAACTGAATGGCACCTAACAACAGAAACAACACTATTCTAAGCACTTATGTAAAAAAAAAAAAAAAAAATTACTTTCATAAATAGTGAATACATGCCCATGGTAAAAACATTTAGAGGAACAAAAGGGTATACAGTGAAAAGACTCTTTTCTATGCCATTATCTTCCTCTACGTCATTTCCCTCCCTGAGGCAACCACTGTCATGGTTTTTTTTTTTTTTAACATCCTTATAGAGATATTCTATGCATATGCAAGCATATATGTATATATTTTTTACACAAATGATCATGTACTAATATACTGTTCTATTCCTTGCTGTTTTCATTTCCATTGTACTGGAGATCAATTCATATGGATATTATGGAGCTGCCTCATTCTTTCTAATTATTTCTTAGAATGTGTTATAATTAAATGGATGTGTTATAATCCATTTAACCAGTCCCCTTCTAGTAGACATTTAAAAACCCACTGCCATCGAGTTGATTTCAACTCATAGCACCCTATAGGACAGAGTAGAACCGCCCCATATGGTTTCCAAGGCTGTAAATCTTTATGGAAGCAGACTGCCGCATCTTTCTCCTGCGGAGTGGGTAGTGGGTTCGAACTGCCTACCTTTTGGTTCGCAGCTGAGCGCTTTAACCACTGCACCACCAGGGCTCCTCAACAGACATTTAGCGTGTTATAAACCTTTTCCTATTACCATCAACTAATTGAATATCCTTATCTAATTTGCTTTGAATTTCATGTCTGAGCATATCTGTGGGCTAATTCCTAGAACTGGAATTGGTGGGTTAAAAGGAATATACATTTTAACTTTCCACAGATATTGTAAAATTGCTCTCCAAAGATGTTATATTACTGTATATTCTTACCCACAATGTATTATCAAACTTTCTGATATTTGCCAGTTTTATAGGTCAAAAATGGACTTTCACTGTAGTTTTAACTTGTATTTCTCCTATTATATATAAAATGAGAATTACTTGATATGTATAAAAGCAATTTCTCCTTTTCTGTGTTTATTCCTGTTTGTATTTGTTTTCTATTTTTAAAATGTTGCCTTGTTGGTCTTTTTCTTACTGATTTGTATGACTTCTTTACATATTAGGGAAATTAGGCCCTCAAGTGTTAATTTTTTAAAATTAATTTGTCATTATTTTTCTGAAGTTTTATTTTTTAAATGTTTTATTCCAGAAAATTTCAAATATACACAAAAGTGAGAGAATAGTTTAATAAACTCTTATATATACAATACCCAGCATTATCAACATACTGACAAACTTATTTCATTTATTACCACCTCTCCCCACTATGGAGCCCTGGTGGCTCAGTGGTTAAGAGCTCAGCTGCTAACCAAAGTTCAGCAGTTCGAATCCACCACCAGCTCCTTGGAAACCCTATGGGGCAGTTCTGCTCTGTCCTGTAGGGTCACTATGAGTTGATTTGAATTCGAATTTGGTTTTGGTTTGGCTCCCCACTACTTCCTTCTCTCTGCCTTGCTGGATTGTTTTAAAGTAAATATATCACTTTCTATCATTTTTGTCTATAATAATTTTAGCCCTGCAGTGATTTTCATTTTCATGTAGTCAGATGTATTAGTCTTTATTTTATGGTTTTTGGTATTTATACCACCTGAAACTCTGTGAGGATATATATAGTCGCAACAAACTTTTGAGGCAAGCAATACCGAGCCATAGAGAAGTAAGCCCTAACTTACTTAAGGTAACACAGCTTCTAAAAAGTAGGATTAAACTCTGGCAACCTAATTCAGGGCTCCATCTCCTGACCATTATACCATACCTCTTCCCTGTGAAGCTTTAACAGCCAAGCTGAGCAAAACTGAGACCTCACAATCCCACTCACGTTCATTCATGGCTGCTCAACAGTGAAGTTGTGCACAGTCTGCTCCACAGCGGCTGCCTTCACATAAACCTTCTAAGGCAGTGTGCTTTGGTGGGAGAAGGGGGCTGTCATAGATCCCCTTGGGAATCTCATGAAAGCTCTTGGATCCTATCCATGGGAAGCATGCATATTTACACACACAGACACACACCAGCTCTAAGTACAGACTCAGGGGACTTGCTTATCTTCATTCTGTCATCTCTGCATTAGGCAAGGAAACAGGCTTTTAGTTGTCATGAATCTGGATACGCTACTTATCAGGGTTTTTTTGCCCTTCAGTTCCCTAGAGAACAGTGCCATTTGATTATATTTGTATTTGTAGGCAGGTGAGGATGACCTATTTAATCAATACATCTAAAGGCTAAGAGGTAAGCTATATTATTCAGGCTCTGTAACAAAGCTTATGCTAATTTAACCTGACATGTAGCATGTTAGGTTAATATGATTTGGATTACATGTATCGTTTTCAGAAATTGATGTTTTTGTTGCTGGTTTCTCCTGACATTTTTGAACTATAATATGGAATACTTCTCCAACAAAGAAAGTAATTCCCACTAGTGAGAATAATTAATGGTTATTTGATCATATTACAGCATAGAAATGATGTTGTTGCCACACAATAGGTTTCCTAATTGCTGATCCTGGGATGACCATGTTCATTTTCTGCCAACAGAGATTTCCTACTGTGCGTGGTATTATCTCTTAGTACTGTGACAGCAGAAGATGATGGTCATAGCCACTAAGAAAATTAATTTACAATGCTTCAACAATCATTATAAAAGACCTAATAATGCTAATTTAGATGTAGGATGAGTCATGTAATTAGTTAATTAAATAGGACCTTGCTGCCAGTTCCCTACAATGGAGCATTCTGTGTTGTAGGTGTTTGATGGAAATGAACAATGACAAGTGAAGGTAAAGGAACACACTGATCCGCACAAATGCATGCGATGTTTACAGTTCTGAAAGCACAAGTAAAAACATCTGCTTTTCTCAAAATCAGAACCATATAAACACATTTTAATCATTGTAATTTTGCTCCTATTTTATGAAGAAAACATTATGCAGGTCTATTTATTAGCTTCACAACCCCCAAAATGTCTTCAAATCTTGATTTGATTTCTGAAGTTCAAAATGCTCTTACAAATTTATTATCTTTTAGTTTTTCTAAAAGAGAAACTATAATAAAATTACCACCATCTGGTTGAAGACTGCCAGTATCTCCATCTATTTAACTTCTATTAGTTGCAGTACTTGCATTTAATTTATAAAACTTGACTGCACATGTAGTCCACAAACAAAAATGGAGGTTAATCATTTTAATCAGATTGTCTAGCTGGTGGTCCCACATAGCCAGGATTCAGAGGTCCCAGTTACTTCTCCCTTTTCAGATTTTATTATTTCAGACTAATAGGTTTTTATATTTTTATTCTGTCTTCATGTGAGAAGCACCCTATTACTTCAGTGAGTTTAGCTGCTTTTCGCTGGGCCTTGTCCCGATTCTTTGCGGGCGGTCGGGGAGTGGGTACTGGGACAACTAGAGCATCACATATTTCTCATTTGAATACAACATAATTGCTCAGAAAGAACATCTATCTTTACCAATAGGGTGAACTATTCCTTTTCTAACTGCTACTCGGAATAACTAATTTAAAAGGTTTTGTATTATAAAGTAGGAAATGGTTTCTTCTCTTCAAAAAGGTATTGAACATGATTACAATAAGAGCTATCTACTGACTGAATGCAAATCCAACATTTTCTTAAGGAGTTTATAAACCACAATAGATTTTCTTTCTGTCAATTCAAATATTCATAGGTCACCCAGTCTGGCCTTCTGCCACAGTGCACCTATAATTCCTTATTTTAAAATGGTAATTAACTTTTAAACATAGGACCTTTAGCTCTGGATACAGTACTGCCTATATGAAGGAAATAACATGACTGAGGCGAAGAATGGTGTTTCTTGGAATAGGTATTGTTTGCCAAGCTGTATCCAAGAGCCCTACAGAAAGTAGAAAAAGACATTATAGAAGAGTGAGCAGACATTTTTACAAGGTCACTTCATTCAGACTGGAAAGTGGCCAGCACAATGTCATTATTTACAACAGGATCTGGGAACACTTGAGGAAATTACAGACCATTTAGTTTTGATTCCATTGTGGGGGGCAAAGTCTTAGGAAGTATTTTAGGAGATTAAATGAGAAACACTGAGAAAAGCACAGCTTGATTAAGGATAGTCAGGGCAGTCTCTGGAATGAAAAAGTCATGCTTCGATAATTTTTTGACTTCTTTAAGGAAGTAAATACCAAGAAAAGCAAATGAATGCCTCAAAATTCTCTATTCTAAATTTCCAGGAGATGTTTGTTAAAGTTTTGCTTGACAAATGTGTATGCACAAAGAAGTGGTTCCTATAATTAGAGAAATGTAGAGGACAAAGATTAATTGTGCATTAAATTGTTTTGATAGTGAAAAGGAATCAGAGAAATATACCTCAGGACCAAAAGAATTTTAGTGGAACAAAGATAGAATAATAGTTAGCTCCGGTGTACTTACCACCAGAATCAGCATCACATTTTTTGTACATTTATTATGTAGTTGGGCAGAACTTTTCCACAAGGCAATGGAAAAATGAGGAAACCTCTGACTTACAAGAGTACATAGTGACAAAACTGATTCAGATATAAATAAGGAGATAGATAACTAGAAAAATATATGACAAAAATTTAATAAGGTGACTGTTAGATTGTTAGTAGTGAGGAAAACATGTTGGTTTTTAAAATTCAGAACAAGCACTCATAGAGCTTCTCTTTGGGCAGTGGAGGCAAACCTGCCATAAAAATTTACAACAAAGCTTAGGTGGAGGGGCAAACCCTGTAGTCATCAAAGGAACCAGCAGGCCAGGGCATTTTCTGGGCACAGGAGGAATCCTGGAACCATGTGGGAGGTCATTCAGGTTCTCTAGTCTGGGAGGGAGGAGGGTGGCCCAAGAAGCGTAATGTGCAACTGCATATGAATAGGAAATTACCCAAAAACGAACAGGGAATAGACCAAAAACGAGCAAATAACATTCAGATGTTGGATTATAAAACCTCCAAATCCTTTCCAACTCTAAAATATTCTGATCTCCTAGAAGAGATATTGCAGGTTTAGTCGGGATAGGAACAGGAAATCCTTTCCAATTAGACAGAAAAGGTTTCCTGAGTAAAGTGATTCAGTGATGTGCAACAGCCTCTAGAAAATAAGATTGCTAATATAATAAAAGGGAAGAGGAGTTGACTATATAGCTCATGGTTATTGAGCACTTACTACACCTCAGGCACTATGCTAAGTATTCTACATGCATCCCTGGGTGGTACAAATGGTTAACTCACTCAGCTACTAACTGAAAAGTTGGCAGTTCAAGTCCACCCAGAAGCGCCTCCAAAGAAAGGCCTCGTGATCCACCTCGGAAAAATCAGCCATTGAAAATAGTAATGAGCACAGCTCTACTCTAACACACATGTGTCACCATGAGTTGGAATCGATTCAATGGCAACTTTTTTTTTTTTCTTTTAATAGTTATTCCCATTTTGCAGTTGAGGAAACTGAAACATAGACGGAAAGTAACTTGCTTAAGATTCACGTAGCCAGTAACTGAAAGCTACTAGAGCCAGTCATTTTAAACCACTATATGAAAGTATCCAATTCATATGGATGATAAGATTTAATTTAGGTTCCTGGTTTAAAAAAAAAAAAAAAAAAGATATTCCAGGGACTTCCCCAGAAGCTTCTAGGAAGTAAATTCTAGGGTGAGGCCCAAGAATACAAATTTTTACAAACACCCAAAGAGATCAGCCCTGTTTGAGACATAGAGCTCTAATACCATAATGCCTCCCAGGAAACCAGGTTTGCTGCATCCCAAATGCCTAGAAAATGCTGGCAGCTGGAAGGCTGTGTGATGGAAGGTGCAGAGTTCCCTCAAAGAGGGCCAGGACCCTAGAGCCCCACAGCAGTATTACCGCATTAGGCTGCAACCTTCTATCTGCCTCCCAGGCACACTCTCGCTCCTCACATGATCCCAGCTAAAGAAACTCTCCTTGGTTTGAAACAGGTCTTCTTCATAAGCCACAGTTCAGAGAACCAGGCTCTAGCATTCTTTTGAAAAGTCTTACATAAGTAAATACACTAAGGAAAATAGACTCATGTGAAATTATCTAGGAAGGGATCCCTCCTGACAAAAAAAGTGGTGGGGGATAGGAATATGAAAGAACAGAGAAGATCCAAAAATATCTAATTTTAGGGTGACTGGAATTGGTTAATACTTTGAACCCCAATTATTTCCCATCTTTGGTGTCTTTGTTAACTAAATACTTAAAAGAGATGCATAGGTCTTTTTTTTTTAATGAACAATGAATACATTATAATGTGCAATTTACCTTCTTGGTACGAGAACTCTAAAAAGACTATATATTTAATTAAATGCACCAGAACTTCAGAGTGCTACAAAGGTAACAACATGCTGTTCAAGGGGATCCATAGAGAAACTACAAATTACACATTCAAATAAACATACCCATTGCAGACTAGGGCTTATTAGTGCTCACACTTTAATCAAATTGACAAACATTTATTGAGGCCCCTACTATATGTTAGGCACTAGGACTATGCTGTATGGGAATACAAAGATGAATATAATAGCCTCTATCTTAAAGAAACGCCCCTGGATGGCGCAAATGGTTTGGGTTCAACTACTAACCTAAAGGTTGGCAATTCAGATCCAGCCAGCAGTGCTGCGGAGGAAAGTCCTGGTGATCTGCTTCTGTAAAGATTACAGCCAAGAAAACCCTATGGAGTAGTTCTACTCTGTAACACATGGGGTCAGAATCAGCTCAATGACAACTGGCTTGGTTTTTTTGGTTTTATATTAAGGAAACTTATAATCTAATAAATGAGATAAAATATGTATACAAACGACTCTAATAAAACTCTAAACATCATTTAAGACTATAAATAAGTGCTCAGGAAGTTCAAATAGCTTCTAGGCTCTGGAAATTCCTCAGGGAGCCAATGACATTTGAGCCAAAATCAGAAGAATGGGCAAGATTTGGTAAAGAGGGCTTACAGAATTCTCCTTTTGTACCTTTATGTTCTCATCTGTAAAACAGAAATGATAATAGTTCCCAATGGCTACTTTGCAGTAATGTTTACAGGGTCAATCCAACTTCATCGCTAGTTTACCAGAAGTAATAGTTACTCCTCAATTGTACGATTGAGGAAGAAAAAAAAAGTACAATTGCTACTACCTATTATTAATTCATTTTTCTGTTGCCAGGGTCACTTTTCAAAGCACATCAGGGTGATAAAGTATAAGCCTGACAGTGGAAAGGTTACGTTTTGTAATCCCCACAAAACTGTACCATAAGGATGAATGTGCTGTGTACCTGTATATAAATCTCTGGTTAAATGTATACTGGCTTGCTATGTGATGTAAGCTTTTTTCTATGAGTAAAGTGTAAAGAATGTGTCATCCTCTTGGCTTGTTGAACAAAATACCTCTCACATATGTTTTGAGTTTTCTTGTCCCACTGCCAACTGCTTTGGTCAGGATCTTATTACTTCATCACTAGAGTAGGACTCACCTCTTGGTGTCTTAGCCTTCCCTCTGCTGTTCTATTACACAAACCACCATCAGATTAATTTTCCTATTAGCGATGCTATGTTCACATTACTTTGCTCAAAAGTACTTCAGTGGCTGTCTCCTGCTCTCCAGAGAGAATCCAAACTCCAGAGCCTGCCATTATGGACTCTTGAAAACCTGGCCCCACTTCTGGGCTACTCTTTCAAGTGGGTCCCAGAAATTCCTGCACTTTTGGAGAAGACTGGAGCAGAAAGCTGAAAGATACACAGTGCATGCTCACAGTGGGACACTGTCAGCCTGACCTGAACTTGCATCACCTGTCCACTACGGCTGTGGCTGTAATCAGATTAGGCTGAGGGGATGCAATGTGAGGCACCAGAGCTTTCTGTTGTAGCATCTGAATTTAACCTGAAGAATTGTTAAATCCCCACTGGCCCTCTGGCCAGCTGTGACTGGATTATAAGGTGATTGGATCTTTGTCAATATCCTAAATAGTTCTCCTAGAGTGCTAATATTTGACTCTTTCCTATTTAAAAACTGTGGCCACTATATCCAGGAGAGCTCAGTCCTAAGGTTACCAGTTTGGATATGGCAAGTTTATTAGATTTTATGATAAATAGCTGATGACATATTAGGAGATGATGGAAAAAATGTAAATTTGGGATGTAGGAAGAAAAAGATAAGTTTATCAATACATTTTGAAAATATTTCAACCAAGATTGGTAGTTTTCCCCTGAATATAGTCTGAATTGATTTGTAGTAGCATCGTAAGTAGTAAAGAAGATAGGTTTTAGGATCAGACAAATGTGGCTCTCACATTAACCGACAGCATGATTTTGGGCAAGTGTATCTGTCAGTTATTGCTACAATAATGCTGTATAACAAATAACTCCCAAATTTCAATGGTTTATGACAATAAGCATTTATTCCTCACTCACTAAGTCTGTGGGAAGGTTATGTTTTTGCTGGGCTCAGCTAGGATTGGTTCAGCTTGGTTCCAGGCTTCAAATTAGGTTTAGGTATACTCCATGTTTCTCCTTATTCTCCTTGGAATGATAGCTATGCGGACAGGTTCTTTTCATGGTGAATAGCAGAAGCACAAGAAAGAAACCAATTCACACAACCACACTTAATCCTTGGTTCACATCACTTCTGCCCATATACCTTTCGTCAAAGTAAGTCACATGGCCAATCTCAACATCAATGAGGTGAGGAAATACACTCTGCCTACTCTTGTGGGAGGTATTGAAAAGTCACATGGCAGAGGAAGGGAGTGAAGAATCGGGAATGACAACCCAGTCTACCCGATCTGTAAAGCAGGTCTTTGCTCAAGAATGACCCTTTTAGCAAGGCCTTCCCTCACCATCCCATGTTAAATAGTGAACTCTCCACCTCCCACCTGGCACTCATTCCCCTTTTGCTTTATTATTCTTCACAACATTCATGACTATAATGCTATATATTTACTTATTTGGTTGTCTTTCTCATCCCAGTAGAACATAAACTTCATTTGGTCAGGAACCTTTAAAAAAAAAACTAATTTGTTTACTGCTAAATCCTCAGCACCTTCAGGTGTCCCCCCACAAAACAAAAGTTGCCATCAAGTAGATTCCAACTCATGGAGACCCCATGTGTGCAGAGTAGAACTGCTCCATAGGGTTTTCATGGTTGTGACCTTTCAGAAGCAGATCACCAGGCCTTTCTTCCGAGGTGCCTCTGGGTGGGTTCAAACCACCAAGCTTTTGGTTAGTAGCACACTGCTTAACTGTATGTGCCGTCCAGGGACTCCTACCCTGCACATAGTAAACCAAATCAAACCTGTTGCTGTCGAGTCGATTCCGACTCACAGAGACCCTATAGGACGGAGTAGAACTGCCCCACAGGGTTTCCAAGGCTGTAATCTTTACGGATGCAGGCTGCCACAGTGAGTGCCAAATCTTTCTCCTGCAGAGCAGCTGGTAGGTTTGACCTGCCAAGCGCTTAACCACTGCACCATCAGTGCTCTTTCTGGCCACTAAAAAATATTTGTTGAGGTAATATTCTTGCCATCTTACATTTATTAACTCATGCTGACTAGTGATCTTTAATAATAACAATAAGAAATTAAAATATAAATAATAATAATGATGTCTACTCCTCAGATATGGAAACTGAGGCACAGAGAGGTTAAGCGCAACCAGGCCATCATAGGAAGCAGGATTTGACCCAGGCCACTTGACCATTCTCCTCACCTCCAGAGCACTAATTCCAGTTAACACATTAAAAGACGTTTATTGATACTAGTTAGGGTTGTTAGAATTCCAAAATATCCACAGTTTAATAATGAAATCTTAGAAAACAAACACCTTCAAATATCAGGTCAATTTTTTAAAGAGTAATATTTCAGGTAGGAGGTGGAGAGAATTATTTTTTGAAGGAAAAAAAAATTGATCGGTGTTTCTCAAATAAGCAGTGGCCTATCTGCCCTGCTTATGGGTACCCAGCAATAGGCACTGAATTAAATGAGGTATAATAGCGATGAAACGTACAATTAGTGCACACTCTTGGTTGCTAGGAATTATGTTAATGTAGCTGGGTGTTACGTCAACCAGTCTCAATGAGAATTATAAAAAAAAAAAAAAAAAAACCCAATAATATACTGAAAAACGTACCTTTAGAGCTAAATTGGACTAGAAACTTTATACGATGTATTGGAATAGAAACTCTGATACTTGGTGAAATAGAGACATAGGACTTGCTAATTATAAGATTATACTATGAACTGAATAATATTAAAGTAATAGAACCCAACTCTAATTGGTTCATGTAAAACAGAGAAGAGGAAGAACTTACCCAACATCTCCCATTATAAAATATAAGGCTCTCTTGGGTCCCGCCTGACTATTTTGTCCGTCTCCGGATTGATCATCATGTCAAAGGAGGAGGAATATAAGAGGCCAACAGTACTCACTTGGTTATGGTCTAGAGTTTGGGGAGAAGTAGTTCCTACAAAAGTAGGTGGGCAGGTAGCCCAGACAGGCCACAGTAAGAACACTATACACCAGGCAACTATCTTAATTTGTGTCTACTATACCAAACCCATTGTCGTCAAGGGGGTTCTGACTCATAGCAACCCTATAGGACAGAGTAGAACTGCCCCATAGGGTTTCCAAGGAGCACCTGGTGGATTTGAACTGCCAACCTTCTGGTTAGCAGCCAAACTCTTAACCACTACACCACCAGGGTTTTTCATTGCTAGGGTAAAACATAGGTACTTAACTGAAAGTATTCCAAAGTGGGAATGTCTTGGCTCTTGGTAAGGGTTAGATGTGGAATATGATCAGCAAACCTTTCCCACTTCCTGAAGTTTAATGATTATGGTTATAGTACTCTACTTGGAAAAGAGTTAAGGTCTAACAATACTTCTGAGATCACTTACTATCCTTAATTTTCTATTAAAGGAAAATATACATTGCTTTGCTATCAATGCACAACACAATAATTAACGTTTTTAGTCGTTCTCTGGTCCTCATGAGTCTTCTTGGTTCAGCCTGGGAAAGAATAAAAAACGCTTGGAATAATTATTGCATGAAGTATAATAGGAAATACACATCAAAGGATTTCTAAGTCATGGTGAAGGCCACCTGAAATTGGATGGCTAAAATCGGAACCAGGCCAAGTCTAATGGCCTTTTCACTCTTTAAATAAATTCACCATATTAAAGGCATAGTACTAATTAATGCATATACATGTATATATATACACACACAAACATATATATGTGTATATATACACACACAAACATATATATGTATATATACACACACACACACCCCAATTGCCTTTGAGTTGATTCCGACTCATGGCAACCCCATGTGTCAGAGTGGAACTCTACTCCATAAGGTTTCCAATGGCTGATTTTCAGAAGTAGATCACCAGGCCTTTCTCTGGAGGTGCCTCTGGGTGAACTTGAACCTCCAACCTTTCAGTTAACAGCCAAGAGTGTTAACCGCTTGCACTACCCAGGGACTGAACGTACACCAGACCTCTTTAAATGTATAACATTTAAATCTATACCAGAACTCTGTCCACATAAAAAATTTCCACTCTTTCTAAATTATGGCCCCAATACCATGGATATTCACACTGTGCTGCCAGGTACTGCATATTTAGAGTTCAGTATATAGATCTTGTTCATACTGAAAATCTAATGTCTACTGAAGCCATTGGTTTATTAATCAGATAATAGCTGATCACTTTACTTCTTAGACTGAAATATCTTATTTTATTCACAATTTAATATTCTAAACTAAACTCTTGACTTTTGCTTTAAAAAATCTCACCCCTACAGGGAAGACAAGAAAGAATTTCATAATAAAGGCTTTCTCTGTCTTTACCAAAAATGTCTTAAAAACTATTCCTTTAATTAAAATTGTACATGTTCTTCGATCCAGCATTTTCACTACCAGGAATAAGCAAATAATCATGGACTTTGAAAAAATTTAGCTACAAGGGTGTTCATTACAGTGTGGTTTATCATAGCAAAAATTGGAAGTAAGCTAAATGTACTATAATAAGAATTTTAAAATAAAGTATGGCATACCCATACACTAGAATATTATATAATCATTAGAAATGATGTTGAAGAAGAATATATAATAATATGGAAATATATTCTAAGCATTTCATAAGATTTGTTTAAAATGCTGTTACAAAATGGTATAATTCCATTATTTAAAATGAATATATGTATAAATATGTAAGTGGATAAAGAATAAGTACGATAGATATCAAAATATTATTAACTGAATCTAGGTAGTAGAATTGTGGATTATTTTCTTTTTGAATCTTATATGCATTTGCTACATTTTCTATAATAAACAAATACTACATTTATGTAAAAAAAGAAATAAAAATTATTATTCATGATTGAAGCTTTAGGTATTAAAAACACTTGAACATTATTGAGTGAGTATAATAAGGAAATGATTGCCATTAGCAGATTACCTGTCTTCTTTTGTGATGGTTTTTCTGTGACTTTTCATACTATCAAGGAGCCCTGGTGGTGCAATGGTTAAAGTGCTCAGCTGCTAACCAAAAAGTCAGCGGTTCGAGCCCACTAGCCGCTCTATGGGAGATAGATGTGGCAGTCCACTTCCGTAAAGATTTACAGCCTTGGAAACTCTACGGGGCAGTTCTACTCTGTCTTATAGGGTCCCTATGAGTCAGAATCCACTGGACGATAATGGGTTTGGGTTTCATACTATCTCACAATTTTGTCTTGGGCTTTATCAAAATCCATGGACATACATGATTTAAACAAAAATTAACATAAATCTTCAAAAGAGCTACTAGGGACTTTACTTTTGTGATTAGATGGTCAGCACCCTGGGGACAGGCACTGTGTCCTACATTTTAGATTCACTCCTGGGCTTTGCACAGAGCTTTGCTCCTCCCAGTGCTCACACATCTATTGATGTATTCAATGTTGAAAGAAGTGGGGGTTCATTGTCTTCAACACCCCACAGGTTTTGCTATGTGATATACAAGAACTGCCAAAATGAGAATCCGAAACTGCCTCTGGGAATCAAAATTAAGGACTCACTGCCTTTGTTTTAAGGAGCCCTGGTGGTGCAGTGGCTAAGAGTTCAGTTGCTCACCAAAAGGTCGGCGGTTCAAACACCATCTGGTGCTATAAAGATTTACAGCTTTGGAAACCCTATGGAGCAGCTCTCTGTCCTATAGGGTCACTATGAGTTGCAATCTACTTGATGGCAGTGGGTTTGGTTTGGTTTTGGTCTTTGCTTTGCTAGCTTAAAATTAGATAAGAAACGGTTGATCCCACACATTCCATTATGTGTGTAAAGAGTTCACATTCACCATATCTTAGCTGGTATTTTGTAATAAGATTTTTAATAGGTCCTCCTTTTTGATCTTCTCATCTGCTATGATTCAATGTGACAACAATAGATTAGCTAAACTGTAAATCTCCTAGACTAATATAGCGGTGCAGAACAATTGTCATCATTTTAAAGTGATATCCTTTTTGCCTAGCCCATTGCCCAACTATATTTCAACTAGTGACATATTTTCTAAATGAAATTTAATTCTCATCTGTTGGATATGCACAGGAGTTCTTATCTTCAGACGTGCTTTTATGCTCGATATCACTTTGGTAATTTGGCTCACCCACACAAGTTCAAGGAAAGCACTGTGAACATAACAAGTCTTTATCCAAGTCCAGTGTATTTTGTTCACCTAGTTTACTGCCTTACCATCTGCCCTTCACTTCTGGAGGACTTTCAATAAAGCAGGAGCCAAAGTAAATGCAGATACCCTACTGCTATCTATTTAACTTTCATTAAGTGAGTTGGTGCCTTCTCAAAACCAGCCCATCATCTAAGAGTATTTACATAAGACTCGTTGCATTATATTCCAACCTCTGCAACACTAGTATTAACTACTGACATCTGCCAAGTCTGACTGGTAAGTGCTTTACAGTATCAATTCATCTCAAGCAAAAAGCATTTCTGAGTGCTGCAGTGCTCTTGTTAATGCCAATAAGAAGTATCAGAGCTCATATGACACCTAGCAGAAATTAGTATCCACATTCAAAGAAAAGTCTTTGTTATTTCCCAGAGTATTATGTGGACTTTATTGAGATGACTGCATCTGACACCTGCTGTAATATAAAATGCAGCTATAATTAGCCAACTGATGCTCACTGCAGTTTAGGTCGAATCCCTTCTGTGGGAATTATGCTTTAAAATATTCAGAACTCCAAGTGGCTCTCATTACATTTAATTTTAACTTAGAATTAGGTGGTCTAGAAAAAAAAATTTAGGATTGTAATAGCCCCCTGCTGAATGCCACACAGCAACGTGAAAACCCATAGGGTTTTTTTCCCCTCTAAATAAAAAAAAAAAAAAAATGAGAACAGCAGACTACACTACAGCCTTCAATTGAAGTCTGGCTTTGCTTAATTGTACTTTTTGCACTCATCAGTCTCTCCTCTTTAGAGCAAGCTACAAAAATTGCCTGAATAGCCAAAGAAAAGTTTCCCACAGTCACTGGCTACAGAAAAACACTATTGTCCTTCCCCACAGTTTGATGGACAACATTTCTATAAATGGGTAGCCAGCCTGTCAATGGTACCCTTGCTGAAAAGGCAAAAGAAGAGAACAGATTCTGCCAATATCTGACAAAGCATGTTAACACATAATCAGGCATTCACTAGTCAGGCAGCTGCCCCTGGGACCTTCATCACACAGGTGCCTTTAAGCCATTTCCTATTCACAGATAAAGGAAACAAGCAGGAGATACCTGGGAAAGGAGCAGTCTATTACGGCTTGCCAAATGTCCATCTTCTGGGCTGCATGTATAAAAGTAGAACAAAGAAAAAGAAAATTGTAGTTTCAACCGAGAAATTATAAAGCAGCCGAACACTTACGAAACCTATAATTTCAACTGTGTTTTCTCCCCTTTCCTTTTCTCTTTGGGTTTTTTTGTTTGTTTGTTTGTTTTTTTGGGTGTTTTTTTTTGTTTTGTTTATATGGCATAGTAGCATTCATATCTCATACAAAGGTCATATTTTTATCAATGGCTTGTCAAATGCGTTTGCCCAAGGCGCCTTCATACACTAAGGCTGAAATAAACACGTACATGGTCCAACTGAGTCACAAAGAATTTACTCTGTCACCGTGACTGTTTCTACACACACACACACACATACACACCATTTCAAGATCTATGATCAATAATGCCAAAGTGTTGATGACTCTCCAGTAAAGCAGAAACTCTGGACTATCTATTGAGGAGCCACCAAAATAAATACTTCTAGAGAATGATTACCATTGTTCATTTTTTCCTAATTGCTGAGACTGAGAACATTGTCTCCACACTGTGTTGATACACCCAGTCAGAGGAAGTATCAGACGTCAATATTCTATTAAGCTAATGACCCCATTAGTATGTGTTTGTAGTGCAAATGGTTAATGAATTCGACTGCTAACTGAAATGCTGGAGGTTTGATATCCATCTAGAGGCACCTCAGAAGAAAGGCCTGGCAATATACTTTCAAAAAAAAATTGTTCATTTGCAAATCATATGGAGCACAGTTCTACTCTGACACACATGGGGTTGCCATGTATGGGAACTGACAGGATGGCAGATAGATATAGATATAGATATTATTAAAACAGCATACTCATTTATGTCTGTTCTATGGATATTTTCAAATTAAAATTTAATCATTACTATCTTAAGGTTGGAGTCTCTGGATGATGTAACACATTAAGTGCTCAACTACTAGCCAAAAGTTTGACTGTTCAAACCCAACCAGAGGTGTCACAGAAGACAGGCAAGGTGATCTGCTTCCAAAACATCACAGTTTTGAAAATCTTATGGAGCAGTTCTACTCTGCAACACATGGGGTCACCATGAATCAGAATCGACTCAGTGGCAACTAAAAATAACAACAACATCTTAAGCTTACTAAATACGAATTTCTATTTTATGTCTTGGTTTTCATTTTACTCATTGCCATCTGTGTTTCATTTTACTCATTACTCATCTCCTGTGTTCAAAGTATGGAGCAGATATGAGAAAAGAACAAGGAAAACAACTTTGGGAAGTAATTAAATCCTTAGGGATCTTAAATTGGCTAAAGTATCATCCTGGGGATACAATTTGAAGATGAACACACTCATAACTATAAATTTTAATCTAAAAGGAAAGGTACTATAAAACTAATGGGGAACAACAAAATCAATACAGTAATCTAAATCAAATGCCATGAGTTAAAATACTACTTTTTCAACTTCTTGAGTACTACTTACTTTGTTTAGCTTCCTCATCTGTAAAATGGAAGTATAATGCTCACCACAGGTTTTGAGTGTAGTCACTGTTGTAAATTTCTGTCCTTGGGGTGGGAAGAGAGAATATCTGCTAAGTGGAACAAAGCCAACCAAGAATCATGAACAATTTAGAAATATAACACTGTATTCTCTGACTTGAACTTTATTTTCTTCTTTTTATCTGTTTTTATAATCAAATAAAAATAAAATTATGAGACTGACTTTAGTTAATAGTTTATAAATCAGGATTTATTAATTTTACTATCCTTACAAATATAAGGAGTCCTGGTGGCACAGTGGTTAAGAGCTATAGCAAGCTATGGCTACTAACCAAAAGGCCAGCAGTTGGAATCCATCAGCCGCTCCTTGGAAACCTTATGGGGAAGTTCTACTCTGTCCTGTAGGGACACCATAGGGTTGTTCTGAGTGGGAATCAACTCGATGGCAACGGGTTTTGTTTTTTTACAAATATAAATACATTAGGAACTTTTTCTTAAATTTAATTCAATTCAATAATGTATAGTAATTGCCTAGATATAATCAGTGCCATATTGCTACTATGTCTATTATTTGCTACTTTATGTTTGTTTTGTTATGTAATACAACAAACCTTCAGGGGATACCATTATTATTCCATTTTACAGATGAGGAAACTGAGGCTCTGGAAGGTAGAATGATTTAACTAGGGCTTTGAACTGATCCTTTCTAGTTTATTCATGGCTGAGGAAGTGACACTGGAACAGACTTGAATTTTTAGAAGTTGGGTGAACCAGAACGGTAACCGGAATGTAACAAATTATAGGTCAAAGCCCTGCTAGAAACTTAATCTCTCTCTTAGAAAACAAGGGCAATGTATGCGTTGCATAGTAACCAAATCTCTTGCTTACCAGATTTTGCGCAGAGTCGGAAACAGTGCTGCCCTGCTCAAAGATGGCAGCCATTAGGGCCACTTTGAATGTGTATTGCTCTCCACAGTCCTGGCAATAATCCAGTCTCACACATCAGGATCCTGAAAGGGCTCACTACGCCTCTTCCAAGTCTGTTATTCCAGGGCTTTGACCTGTAATTTTTCCTGTTCTGGTTACCAGCCGGATCACCCAAATTGTAAAAATTCGAGTTTGTTCTGGTTTTACTTCATTGGTCATGACTGAACTGATTCGAACCAGTTTGAAGCCCTGGATTTAACCCTCTCTCCTTCTCTGGTCTCCAGGTAAAATAACTAAAACTTTTTTCAATAGGTGAAATAGGACTTTATTTTTCTTAACTATTTCTAGAGAAAGAGTTTTCATCAGTGATCAAATTTATACTTGAAAATTTTCACTCAAACACTGCATTTACCTTGAAGACATGATGTATCTCCCCAACCAAACCAAAGACCCATAAGGGCTAAGAGGAATCCTGTGTTCAGCTTCCTCAAGATTTTGTAAAACACAGCCTCTTGGGAATTTCTTCCTTCGGTGTATCCTAAAAGCTACTACAACTTAAAACACTCTTTATTCTGGTTTTGGTTGAATCCACATTTTCTCACAGTTGTCTTAAGTTTAAATGTAAACTTTTCAGCCTGGTGTTTGAATTCATAGAACACTTACCCTGATGTGCTACTTCAGTCTCAACTCCCACCCTTTACTCTTGTTGAGAAAATCTCTTGCTCATTCCCATTTCTGGCCTCTTGGTTGCTGGTTTTCTTACCATCAATCTAAGCCCAATATATCACATCCATTTAATGGTATACCTTCTCCAAGAAAATTTTCTTAACTGACTACACTCAACACTGACCTTTCACTTTATTTTATATGCCTTTATTAGCTGTTTCGTTAACTACATTTCATTAACTGCAATTCTCCTGATTTTTTGTTGTTGTTGTTGACGGCATGTGTTTTCAGTATCGGAATGCATGCTTACAAATTGAGTGTATTTAAATTTTTGGTTGGTAATATGGATTTTGAGAAATATGATCTGGTAATACAAGAGAACAATGAGGCAAGTGGCACTCTGGCACCACCAATCTGTGATATAATAATATACTGATGAGAGCTAGGTAAGTAACTTATAATGGGCACCTTTCCATTAGGTTACGTGGGGAACCTCTGGTTTTCCAAATATGACACAGAAAAACCAAAACAAACTCATCAGGGCTCCCTAACTATCACATAAGAAAGCCATAATTACACTTGTAAGCTTTGTCTCACAGAAATAAAGGGGAAAAAAGGCAAAAGTTTACAAAATTAACACACCCAGGAAACATCACCTGATAGAATGCTCAACCTACACAAGAATGAGGCTCCAATTCTGATCTGCTGAGCTTCATGTATTTCAAAAGGGACCCACCTTGATGCTAAATGCATTAGAACCAGAATAACTCCTTATTTCTGAAGTCCAGAGGCATGAAACGTGGCTGGCATACCATTCATACCAATGGCAATGAAATAGTTCATTTTGTGTCCTACATAATTCACTTAATTGATTATCTGCCTCATCCTCAATTATTATATGGAGCCAAGACCTATATTCTCCACCAAATTATAGCCTCCTTGGGGGCAAAAGAAAGACCATGACTCCACAAAGAAATGATGAATAGTAAAATAGTTGATTTTAATGCTCCATATAATATTCCTTCACACTTAGCCTTTGAAGACAATGATTTATCATCTGTTTATATATTTATATATCACAAATAGAAAAGGAAGGGAGGCGGGGCCAAGATGGCGGAGTAGTCAGATGCTTCCGTTGGACCCTCTTACAACAAAGACCCGAAAAAAAAGTGAATCAATTATATATGACAATCTAGGAGCCCTGAACATCTAAGGTAAAGTTGAGGAACCAGACCTAGTGGCAGGGGGAGGGAGAGATGGTTTGGAAGCAGCGAGGAGTTGCCAGACCTGACCCGGTGAGAGCCTGAGCCCTTCAGGCCTGAGCAGCTCATGGGTGAGCAGTGAGGCAAGCAAGCAGCAGTGCTCAGGAGGTGCGTTTTCCCAGTGACCCAGTGCCAGAGAGTCTACTCGGTCACCCAGAACCAGTGAGAAGCAGCCCACGATCAGCAAAAGATAAGTACTTGCATACAGCATACCGCGTGGATCACAAACACCCCCCCCTTAGGGAAAAACCTCTCTCTCATTTAGCTCCCTGCTCTGCACTGGATCCAGGAACGGCTTCAGCAATTGCTGAGTCCCCTGGGCTGGAAGTAGGATCCGTCACACACCCTGAGCCATTCTCCCTGCCTTGGAGAGTGAACAAATGAGCAAACAGGAAAAAATAAACTGCCAGCTCCTCTAAGCCAGGAACCCAGGGTAAGCACGGCTCCTTTGCCTAGGCACAGGCATAAGGGACCCACGAACTTTGAGTGCCTTTCCTCCTGCAGAGACTTGTGGGGGCTCATTTCAGCAGCATAGGCCCTCACTTCCGCAGTATAACAGGGTATATACCTGAAGTCTAACTTCAACTGTTTCAGCTGTGAAGCGGCAGGTTCGTGACATTTGACATTGCTCTGAACGTTAAGCAGGATCTTCACCTACCCACATCGGGGGCCTGAGGACTGGTGGCTCCACACATGCCACCTAGCCACCTACGATAGGGGCCCAAGAATAAGAGGTGCCCCCCAGTCCTTACAGCCAACAGCATTGGGTGCTCATATTCTGGCTCCAAAACCCACCCACCTATGCACTCTAGGGAACAGGGACATACCTTTCTCCTGGACACTCGGGGGTGGCCGTCAGCCCACTGCCTTGCTCAGAGCGTGTTCCCCTGCTGCAGCCAGATGCCTATGTCTACACCAATCACCCATGCCTGTCTAGGACTGTAAGTGAGAGCCTACACCGCACACTTGGTGGCTAGCTACCTGGGCATCTGAGCTGAGTCCATACATGAGTGGGCAGACTCCTAAGCTCACATACCTAGTAACAGATCTAAACATGTGATGACAGGACATTAGAGCTTCAAAGGTGCCAATAATTAAACTAGCTCATATGAGCAGACTATTTGGGCATATCAAAACAAAACAAGAAGCTAGGACACAGTAAGCAAACATAAAATAAATAAATATAATAACTTATTGATGGCTTGGAGAAAACAGTCAATATCAAATCACGTAAAGAGGCAATCCGTGATGGTTTCGGTAAGCTCTCAAAATAAAGAATCTAGAAATTTTCCAGAGGAGGAAAATTTCTTGGAATTACCGGAGGCTGAATACAAAATATTAATATACAGAACTCTTCAAGAAATTAGGACGGAAATTAAGCAAAATGCAGAACACGCAACAGAGGAAATTAAAAAGATTAGACAAAAGCATAATGACAAATTTAACAGGCTGCAAAAATCCACAGAGAGACAGCAGTCAGAAATCCAGAAGATTAACAATAAAACGTCAGAATTAAACAACTCAACCGAAAGGCATAGGAGAGGAACTGAGGCAATGGAAGTCAGAATTAGTGAGATTGAAGATAAAGCACTTGACACCAATTTATCTGAGGAAAAATCAGATAAAAGGATTTAAAAAATGAAGAAACCCTAAAAATTATGTGGGACCGTATCAAGAGGAATAACCTACGAGTGATTGGAGTACCAGAACAGGGGAGGATAACAAAAAATACAGAGAGAATTGTTGAAGATTTGTTGGCAGAAAACATCCCTGATATCGTGAAAGATGACAAGATATCTATCTAAGATGCTCATCAAACCCCACATAAGATAGATCCCAAAAGAAAGTCACCAAGACATATTATAATCAAACTTGCCAAAACCAAAGATAAAGAGAGAATTTTAAGAGTGGCTAGGGATAAACGAAAAGTCATCTACAAAGGAAAGTCAATAAGAATAAGCTCGGACTACTCAGCAGAAATCACGCAGGCAAGAAGGCAATAGGATGACATACATAAAGACTTGAACGAAAAAAACTGCCAGCCAAGAATTACATATCCAGCAAAACACTCAAATATGATGGCGAAATTAGGGCATTTCCACATAAACAGAAGTTTAGAGATTTGCAAAAACCAAACCAAAATTACAAGAAATAGTAAAGACAGTCCTCTGGTTAGAAAATTAGTAACATCAGATAACAACCCAAGACTAGAACACAGGACAGAGCAACCAGATATCAACCCAGACAGGGAAGTCACAAAAATAAATCAAAGCTAAAACACTGAAAATAAGGAAACAGATGTCAGTATGTAAAATATGACCACATTAAAACAAAAAGGAGGGACTTAAAAAAATGTAGACATAGATTTTTCCTATGGAAAGGAAGTCAAGGCAATATGAAGAAATAAAAGACTGGTATAAACTTAGAAAAACAGGTAAATATTAAGGTAACTACAAAGGAAACTAACAATCCTACAAGTCAAAATAAAAAAACTAGAAAAATATGAAGACTTAGCAAACACAAAATCAACAACAATGAAAAAGATGAAAAGAAAATACATAAAGAAAGATGACTCAGCACAGAAAATTAGGTGGAACAAAGAAACTGTGAACAACACACAAAAAAAGACATCAAAATGATAGCACTAAACTCATACCTATCAATAATGACACTGAATGTAAATGGGCTAAAGGCACCAATAAACAGAGAGTTGCAGACTGGATTAAAAAACATGATCCATTTATATGCTGCCTACAAGAGACACACCTTAGACTTGAATACAGAAACATATTAAAACTCAAAGGATGGAAAAAAATATATCAAGCAAACAACACTCAAAAAACAGCAGGAGTGGCAATATTAATCTCTAAAAAAATAGACTTTAAAGTAAAACCCACCGCAAAAGATAAGGAAGGACACTATATAATGATTAAAAGGTCAATACACCAAGATATATAATAGATATTTATGCACCCAACAACGGGGCTCCAAAATACTTAAAACAAACTCTAACAGCATTGAAAAATGAGATGTATAGCTCCACAATAGTAGTAGTAGACATCAGCACACCACTTTTGGTGAGGGACAGAAGATTCAAAAAGAAGCTCAACAAAGACACGGAAGATCTAAATGCTACAATCAACCAACATGAACTCATAGATATACTGAACACTGCACCCAACAGCAGCCAAGTATACTTTCTTTTCCAATGCACATGGAACATTCTCCATAATAGACCACATATTAGGCCATAAAGCAAGACTTAACAAAATCCAAAGCATCGAAATATTGCAAAGCATCTTTTCTGACCATAAAGCCATAAAAGTAGAAATCGACAACAGAAAAAGCAAGGAAAAAAATAAAACACATGGAAACTGAACAACACTTTGCTCAAAAACTACTGGGTTATAGAAGAAATTAAGGATGGAATAAAGAAATTCATAGAATCAAATGAGAATGAAAACACATCCTATCAGAACCTTTGGAACACAGCAAAAGCAGTGCTCAGAGGTCAGTTAATAGCAATAA
>NW_004443979.1:4613138-4626949 GCF_000243295.1 Trichechus manatus latirostris
AGACAAGCAGCCATCTAAGATGCATCAATTGGTCCCAACCACCTGGAGTAAAGAAGAATGAAGAACACCAAAGACACAAGGAAAGTATTAGCCCAAAAGACAGAAAGGGCCACATAAACCAGAGACTTCATCAGCCTGAAACCAGAAGAACTAGATGGTGCCCAGCTACCACCAATGACCGCCCTGACAGGGAAACAACACAGAGACCCTGATGGAGCAGGAGAAAGGTGGGGTGCAGAACTCAAATTCTAGTAAGAAGACCAGACTTAATGGTGTGAGACTGCAGGAACCCCAGAAAGCATGCCCCCTGGATTCTTTATCAGCCCAGAACTAAAACAATTTCCAAGACCAACTCTTCAGACAGGGATTGGACTGGACTGTGGGACATAAAGTGATACTCGTGAGGAGTGTGCTTCTTAGCTCAATTAGATACAAGAGACTAAATGGGCAGCTTCTGTCCAGAGGTGAGATGAGAAGGTAGAGAGGGTTAGGAGCTGGTTGAATGGACATGGGGAATCAGGGGTGGAAAGGAGAAGCGTGCTGTCACAGTATGGGGAGGGCAATTAGGGTCACAAAACAATGTATGTATAAATTTTTCTATGGGAGACTAACCTGAAATGTAAACTTCATTTAAACTACAACAATAAAACATAAAAAGGAATTCTCACTCAGTTCTGGCTTGAACAGAGAGTAAGTTAGAAGAATTGCCCTTGCCAATCTTTTCTAGGTGGCTGTGGAAGTCCTTAGTTCTGTCCACTAAATATTTCTGGTTTTTCTCCTTCTGGGCACATGAGATTATCCTTCTTGACCTTGTGTCATGTTAGCATGGCCATGAGATTTGCTTAGTCAATTAGTGTGACCAGAAGTGACAAATACCACTTCTAGGGAGAAACTTTAATAGTATGCTATTTGCCATTTTACTTTTTTCTTGTCACAGTAATTGTGGAAGCATGGAGACAGAGCTCCCTCCTCAGCCAGGATCCCTAAATGAGGATAATGTAGATTCCCACTCAACTCCTGATGGGCATTTAACAGGAGCAAGAAACAAACTTACCTTATTTTAAGCCACTAAGGTTTATTACTGCAGCATAGCCTAGCCTATCCTGACTGATATACATCTTACCAACATCATGATGAAACTCAGAACGTTGAGATCTGAGAAGACTGAAAAACAGAATGGCTGGCTAAATTAAAGCATCTTCAACTATAGTCCAGAAGCATATGCAGAAATTCGTCTTTTAAACTGGTGGATGAAGAATCGTGCTCAATACATCCTTCAAACATCTTCTTGTTGAGTTGTTCATAATTTATTTTATTTCTCCTCTATAGTTTCCATTGTCCCTTCAAACTCTGCACATTATTTTGAAATTCTGATCACAGGCTACACTAAAATTTTAGCCACCACAAAATTTACTGGTAGATTTCCATAACTTTTACATATAATATTTCTGATTGAATATTAAAATGCCATTTGTGTCCTCGTAGGTGCAGCTGCTAAATTATATGCACATATTTTCTATATTATTTTGCTGTTGGTATTGTTTAGGGAGTCAAGATAAGAAATCACAGATCTGAAGTAGAGTAAGGATATTGTTGATGTGTTGTGAGATTGTTAACCATTGTCATAGGGCAACATTTGTAGTAACTGCTAAATGGGAGACTATTTTGTCCTGTAAGCCTTCATCTTAAGTGAGAATAACAGCACAATTAGAAGAGCGTAGTCAATGTCACTTAAATGTGTATGTAAAAAAAAAATTTTTGAAATGGCATATCTTTGGCTATGTGTATTTTCACAAAAGAAAAAAAAAAAGTTGAGAATTTAGAGGGTTAAAATGTTGTGGGGTTGTTAACCAATGTCATAAAACAGCATGTGTGTTACTGTTACATGAGATACTATCTGTTCTGTAAGCCTTCACCTGAAGTACAATAAAATATTTAAAAAAAAAAAAAAAAAAAGAAATCACAGATCTGGCCTTACTAATCTACTTAAAAGCTGCTTTTACCTAGTTAACGGCATAAACACACATTGTTTTTTTGTGTTTCAAAAAAATAACGTATATGTAAAATTTCAAATATGAAAAGAACTACTGAGTATGTTTATTTTGTTTTTACTTTCGTTCTTTTTTATATACCAATATGCTGATAGCTACATTCCCCTATGACTACATTCTTCACCACACACAAGTACTATATAGTTATGAATAATGAAATGATTAAAAAGCGTCATGAAAGAATGGCTCAGGCAACTGTTTTTTATTTCTCACTCTTGAGAACTCATTGCAATATTTCCTGTTCCATATTAAGTTTGAGAGCTTCTGAGAAGTATTCTTAGAATTCTGATCTTTTGGAAAGAATAATGATTCAATTAGAGTTTTTTTTTTTTTTAATCATGATGATTACTTTATGATAATGATTTTACACGGCTAAGATGTTGCACTTACACTGCACTTAGATGCAGCATTTCATTTTAACGAATTCCAAGAACCATCTATGACTTTATTATTGTACCTGCTTTTTACAAGTTCTTTCCCCAAGAACCTCTTCATTCTCAGTTGAAATGAGGAGACTGTTTTGATAGAGTATAGCGATACCAGCACATGACAAAATGAGGCAGACAGAACCATTTGAAAGCAAACCAGAAATCCCCATTTGCAGTCTTAAGTAATCTACTTAAGACTGGCGGAGAAACCAGTCTTTCAGAGATATCTGGCAATTCCCTTGAAGATTCATTGCAGAAAATTGAATCTTTAGTAACTCATATCACATTAAGACATTAGTTGCCTCCCACAATAAAGGGAGGGAGCTAAAGCTACATCACCATCAGCATTTCTAACAGTATCTTGCTAGTTAAAGACCAAGGTTAGCCAAAGTTTTGATAACTTCATTCATTTGAGTGGTAAGACATAATTAGAAATGGATTTTTTTAAATGAATTGTTTATTAGAGTGATTATAGAAAAAAAACTTTGTTTTGTAAAAAGAGAACTGTCTTAGTCATATATGCTGCTCCAACAGAAATACCACAAGTGGATGGCTTTAATAAAGAGAAGTTTATTCTCTCACAGTCCAGTAGGTTACAAGTCCAAATTCAGGGCGTCAGCTCCAGGAGAACACTTTCTCTGTCAGCTCTAGAGGAAGGTCCGTATCGTCAATCTTGGGAGCTTCTCTGCGCAGGAACCTCAGGTCCAGAGGATGCGCTTTGCTCCTGGCACTGCTTTCTTGGTGGTATGAGGTTCCCATGTGTCTCTGCTCGCTTCTCTCTTTTATATCTCAAAAGAGATTGGATTAAGACACTATCTCATCTTGTAGACGTCATCAGTATAACCTCATCATAGTGACAGAGTTTACAACACATAAGGAGATCACATATAACCTCATCATAGTGAAAGAGTTTACAACACATAAGGAAATCACATCAGATTACACAATATACAATACTGGGAATCATGACCTAGCCAAGTTGATACACACATTTTTGGGGGGACACAATTCAATGCATGACAAGAACTTTAGTAATTTCTTTTTCTTTTACCACCCTCATTTCAGATATTCAATTTACCATGGCAATTCAACCAGTATTTATTGAGTCCTGACTATGTGAGGGAAATGAAACCCATGGTAATACATGGGAAGTACAAGGCAAGTTAGTATATATGTCATAGAAGCAGCACAGACAATGCTGGCTCTTTTAGGGAAGCTTCCAGTTGAGGTGTGGTGGAAGAGGTGAGTCTCAAGCTGAGGCTTAAGAGATAGGTGGTATTTCAGTTGGTATAGATGAGAGTAATAAAACAAAGGCCAGAATGTATGGAGGCAATATGATGGCAAGGAAATGAGTATACTTAAAGAAGTAAGATGCTTAGCGACAGCAGGGTATGGTAAAGTTGTTGTTGTAAGTGGTGATGGGTTGTATGAGGGTGTGTGTATTTAGTTATAGTGAAGACGTCCCCCTTTAGGAGAGATGAACAAAGTTCAGAGGAAGTAGTAAGAGATAGCATGAGTTTAGCCTTGGAAATGAAAAATACCTCTTCCTTTGAGTTAGGAACCATCCTACTTTACCAAGAAAGAGCATCTGAGAAGGTCACAATATCTATTTTGTGCTTCCTTACTTTCCTTCTCTTCTACCTAAAGTATTTCACCTCTAGACCTGTCTTTTCACTAATATTCATTCATCTCAACATTTGTTGAGCATATACTATAAGCCAGGAACTGTGCTGGGTGTTGTGCATACAAAGATCAATCAGCTACATCAACTTTTTTGCGTCCTGTTGCCTTGCACAGTGCCTGGCACCTGGTTGATACCCAATAATGATTTGCTGCTGTAAGGTAGAGACAAGGGAAAATTAGAAAGCACAAACTAGTTGTCTGTGGATTTCTCAGTAAAGCAGGATGGTTATTATTTGGTGAGAATGGAAAGGGTAAGTAGTGAATTTTATGTGTGAGCAGAGAGAGCTTTGAAGCACCTGCTAAGGGAAGTGTGCTGGGGAATAAACGGGAGCTCAATATCAAGAACGTCAAGCAGCAAGGAGAACCCAGGTGGAGTAGGATAGATTAATTTTGTAGTAGGCCAGGGGTACACGTGGTGTATAGCTTCTTCAAAAAATATTATTTTAACAAAATTCTCTATAGTACAGGAAAAGAATCAGGGGAAACACAGGGATAGAGGGGTGATTAAAGGTGAGGATGGAGATGGCAGAAAGAAAGGGGTTCAATAAATGCAAAATGGAGTTTCATATTTCACTAAAGGCAAGACCTCACTCCTCCAAATAATTTGGTGTTACATATTTTCCTCATATTCTTAACCCATAAAAATAAATTACTGTATTTTAAACTGTTCTATTCTAAAAGTGCATTACAACATGACCTCTGATACAGTTGTATCACCAGTAAACCTGTTTTAGGACTCTTTTATTTATATCAGAATGCCCACAGAAGTGTCTTCTTGTGGTAAACTCCTACCGTAAACTGTCATAAAATTAAACAAAGGTTAAATGCAAGATATTGTAAAAGTAATATTAAGGAAATGAACATTATTTGCTTTTTTCATTGTGAGATTTTGGAAATGTCATACTATAAACCCTATAAATTCCTTTTTTAAAAAAAAATTTTTATTGTACTTTAGGTGAAGGTTTACAGAAAAAAGTTTCTCATTAAACAATTAGTACACATATTGTTTTATGACATTGGTTAACAACCCCATGACATGTCAACACTTTCCCTTCTCAACCTTTGGTTCCCTATTACCAGCTTTCCTGTCCCCTCTTGCCTTCTAGTCCTTGTGCCCAGGCTGTTGTGCCCCAGTAATCTGGTTTCGTTTTATGGACCTGTCTAATCTTTGGCTGAAGGATGAATCTCAGGAGTGACTTCACTACTGAGCTAAAGCGTATCCAGGGGCCATACTCTTGGGGTTTCTCCAGTCTCTGTCAGGCCAGCAAGTCTGGTCTTTTTTTGTGAGTTAGAATTTTGTTCTACATTTTTCTCCAGCTCTGTCTGGGACCCTCTGTTGTGATCCCTGTCAGAGCAGTCGGTGGTGGGAACTGGGCACCATCTAGTTGTACTGGATTCAGTCTGGTGGAGGCCGTGGTAGTTGTGGTCCATTAGTCCATATAAATTATTTTTTTGAATAAAATGGGAGATCCTTCCAGAGGACATTAAACCTATACAAATAAAAGAACGGCCTCCACTGATTCAGCTATCATTTTCATTTATGCTGTTCGTCATCTACATATTCCACGTGTCTGAATATTTGAAATGACTATAAGAAAATATGGCAAATGGCATTAGCTTATTCAAAAATTTGTGATTGAATACATCACGGTGCTAAAACTCTTTACAGCAGAATTAGTATCTTTTATTTTAAACCAATTGTCTGACACCTGGCTTTTCCTCAGTTTAGATTCCTAGTTTTATAGAAAAGGAGCTGACTAATTGTTCTCAGTTCCTATCTCTAGGAAGCCCAGTAGGTGGTCAACGTAAGCTGTTATATAGTGGTCTGGTAAATACCATTCAAAAGTACAAGGACCCAAAAGCTCTTCAAGCATACGAAGTATCTTTTTTCTGGGAAGCCTAAAATTCCCAGGATAGGACTGGGCTCGCATCAGACACTCAAATACTTGTGCAACCCAAGAGTAGGTCTGTGTCAGACTTATTCACAGTTGAATCTTCATTGCCTACCTAAGTGTCAGATACATAATTGGTGAGAGGAGGAAGGAAGGCAGGAGGCTCAGAAATAGCCTCAATTGTAAATAACATTCTCTCAGGCAGTACCTTGAAAGGGTCAGACGCTGAACAAAACATCTGCACTTTAACAACTATCTTAAAAATGGCACATGTTATTAAACACCAAAGAACTTTTGCAACTACTCATGTTAAAAAAATTTAGAAAATTACATTCAAATTAAGGGTAATTTACATATGAAATCACTGGCAGTTGATGTGTTACTTAGTAGGCATACATTTGTTCCTGTAAATTGTGGTATTTTTTTGCCCATGATTTAACTAACTCATCTTTTAGAGAAAATTGTTGTTAAACTATATTTTAAATCCCTTTTTTTTTTTTTGAGGGGGATGATGATGCTGTCTGGATATAAGGATAGGAAGTAAAATCAACTTAAAAGGTTTATTATCATCACTGCAATAGTTCAAAACAATAACATAGTAAAGACAATACAGTCTATTATCTTCAGGGAGATTTTCCAAATGTTTTGGAACCCCATGTGTATTGACAAAAATAAATTAGATCAAATTGAGTGACAAGACAGCTCTCCATGTGAGGGTTCAAAAGATGACTTATATTATCCTTCAGTTATTAATAATAACAATAATTTATCTTACTATTTTAGTTTCCAGTTTACAACATGCTTTCACATACTTTATCTCAAATGATCTGAACAACCTGTAAGTTAAGTTAGGCAGCTAACACTAGCCCATTGATCCCCCCTCCCATTTCTTTGATTATTCAAGCAATTCATAGTCATTGTAGAACATTAAAATACAGAAAAAGATCACTCTAAACTACTCATGGTTAATATTTTTTTCTGAATTTCCTTTCTTTTTTCTATGTATTATTCAAGTATTTAACACTCACCGTTGTTAAGCGATCGGCTGGCAGTTCGAATCCACTATCCGCTCTGTGGAAACCCTATGGGGCAGTTCTACTCTGTCTCCCTATAGGGAGGCTGTAATTCGCAATGGACACGAAGGCAGCAGGTTTTTTTTCTTTTTTAAATAGTTTATTATTACACCTTTCTCTTTTGACATTATAATAAGCATTTTCCCATTTAAATAACTGTATAAGATACTTCTAGTATTTACATATGTATAAATAGAAAGATATTTTGGACATCTTTATGTTCAAACTTTTTTTGTGTGTATCAGAATACTTTCTTAGGATAGATTACAAAATTACATGTACCAAATACTAGAATCAACCCCTGATCAGAAAGGATTTGACATTATGTAGTCCATCTTATTGCCTTTCAGAATAATCCTATTTTTATCTTCCTTAGAAATCTATGGAAATTTTTCCTTGCATCTCACTTAAACGTTAAAAGACCAAAACAAAAAAACAAACCTGTTGCCATCAAGTCAATTCCAACTTACAGCAACCCTACAGGACAGAGTAGAACTGCCCCACAGGGTTTCCAAGGAGTGGCTGGTGGATTCAAACTGTTAACCTTTTGGTTAGCAGCCAAGCTCTTAACCACTGTGCCACAAGGGCTCCAAAATGTCAAACACAGAAGCCCTCAAATCAGAGCGTGCATTCTCTCTTCTCAGTCTCTCCTTATGTTCTCTGGTGAAGGAAGCATCTAGTTGCTATTTTGGTATAATAAGATTTTTAAACTATCATCTATCTATCTGTTTTATCATTCTCTTTTCAAATAATGTTATTTTCTTAAATCTTTCTCCAAATTTTTCCACTGTTTTTGTGGCTTTCCTTGGTACCCTCCCTTCTGCATCATTTATGAAATAAAACAATACTTAAAACTTCCCTATGACAAATATTATGGCTTTATTATTTTAAAATTAAAATTACAAATAGTAAATTCAAGCATTGAAAAATTTAAAAACAGTAAATGTAAACATGAGAACTATAGATGAAGAAGAATAATGATAGTAGCCAACTTTGCTGAGAACCCACTATGTGCCTGGCACAGCGTGCTAGCATTTTACATGCATTAACTCAACAGAGATGTCTGCATGGTTAAGTAAAGAGATGAAAACTAATTACCTCAACAACTAGGAGTGCTGAGCCAACTTATCAGCACAGTAAGTAGGTTTAGCCTTCCCTTAGGTAAACATAGACTATTAAGAAAAACTGCTGCTGGTCAACCAGGACATAGACCAGGAGACATTTTCTGATCTTAAAGAATGGTGTAGAATCTCTACTTAAACCAAAAACCAAACAAGTTACCATTTAGTCAGTTCTGACTCATGGCAACCCCACGTGTGTCAAAGTAGAACTGTGCTCCACAGGGTTTGCAATCACTGATTTTTTGCAGGTAGATTACCAGGCCTTTCTTCTGAGGCACCTCTGGGTGGACTCAAACTTCCAGCCTTTCAGTTAGGAGTGGAGCACATTAACTGTTTGCACCACCAGGGATTCCAGAATCTCTACTTAGAGTCCATTAAAAATGGGAGAAGAAAAAACTGGGAGAAGGAACAAGAGTGTCACGCGCACTTTTCCTTTCTTTCTAAAGTAATAGAAGAGCCGAAAATAGAAGTGGTGAGGATGGAAATACAGATTAGGACCAAAGGAACAAAAATAGCCAAACTTGGAAAAAGTGTTTAACGGGCTTCATAGTTCAATTCATGCATAGGAGACTAATGAGCACACCAGCCCAAAAGCAAAGATGAGAAGACAGGAAGGGACAGAGAAACTGGACGAAAGGAAACAGGGAACCCGGGACAGAGAAGGGGAGAGTGTTGACACATCTGGGGTTGGCAGCCAATGTCACAAAACAATTTGTAAATTAACTTTAATGAGAAACTAATTTTCTCTGTAAACTTTCACCTAAAAAGAACAAAAAACCCAAAACCATTGCCGTCGAGTCGATTCCAACTCATAGCGGCCCTATAGGACAGAGTAGAACTGCCCCATAGAGTTTCCAAGGAGCACCTGGTGGATTCAAACATGCTGACCTTTGGTTAGCAGCTGTAGAGTTTAACACTACGCCACAAGGGTTTCCTTTCACCTCAAGCATAGTAAAAAAAAAAAGTAGATTGTCATAGGTTGAATTGTGTCCCCCAAAAATATCTGTCAATTTGGCTAGGTCATGATTCCCAGTATTGTATGATTGTCTACCTTTTTATCATCTGATGTGATTTCTGTATATGTTGTAAATGCTATCACTGTGACGTAATAAGATGGATTAATGGTAGTTACACTGATGAGGTCTACAAGATTAGATAATGTCTTAAGCTGATCTCTTTTGAGATATAAAAAGCAGAGAAACATGGGAACCTCATACCACCAAGAAAGCAGTGCCGGGAGCAGAACGCATCCTTTGGACCTAAGATTCCTGCACTGAGACGCTCCCAGACCAAGGGAAGACTGATGCATCCTGAAGACCTTCCTCCAGAGCTGACAAAGACAGAATGCCTTCCCCAGGAGCTGATGCCCTGAATTTGGACTTGTTGCCTACTTGACTGTGAGAAAATAAATTTCTCTTTGTTATAGCCATCCACTTGTGGTATTTCTGTTATAACAGCACTAGATGACTAAGACATAGGTTTATTATATATGCCAATCGTGCTAAGAAATTTTTTATATTCTCTAATTTCATATTTGGAGAGAACAATTAAAGTTGTCAAGGGTTTTATTCTACTTGAATCAATAATCAAAATTCATGGAAGAAGCAGTAAAGAGATCAAACAACGTATTGTGTTGGGCAAATCTGCTGCAAAAGACCTTTGTAAAGTTCTGTAAAGAAAATACGTCACTTGGATGACTAAGGCACACCTGAACCAAGCCATGGTCTTTTCAGTTGCCTCATAAGCATGCAAAAGCTGGACAGTGAAAAAAGAAAACAGAAGATGAACTGATGCATTTGAATAGCGGTGTTGGCAAAGATATTGCATATATCATGGACTGCCAGAAGAATGAACAGATCAGTCTTAGAAGAAATACAACCAGAATGCTCCTTAGAATATATATAGGGTTAGTGCTTGGTAACATTATGATGTCAGAAATACCAGAGGCCAATCTTATCTAGGCTAAGCTGAGAAACTATATCTAGGATAGCCATGCATTGCTTTAAACCAGTTCATTCTGGTTCGAGCCCCTGCTGAGAATTTGCATTTCTAACAAGTTCCCTGCTGAGAATTTGCATTTCCACACCCAGATATACTAAATCAGAATTATGTTTTAACAAGATCCCCAGATGATTCTTATGTATAACTTCCAGGGACTTTGTTAGAAATGCAAATTCTCAGCAGGGGTTCAAATCAGAATGAACTGGTTCAAAGTCCTGTACCCATAGTTTCTTATTGGTAATTACAGTCTCTAGAAGCTAATATATTTTATTCACAAAAGATGTTTCGAGACCAAGAAAATCTTAGAATGGTGGAAGCCAGTGGACTTGAAAATAAGTACTTTTGTGTGTGTGTTATTTCACTATAACAGTTTTCAAATTCCTCTTTTAAAATATGGAATTATTTTCATGCCACAAAAAAGATGTGCATCAAAAATGTGAAGATTAAAACCTGTATATTTAAATAATCTGCAGATTCAAAGATGCAAAGGTAAATAAAAAATAATCCATACATTTAGAGAAAAATCAACCTATACTTTTTTAATTGAATTGCCTGTCAGTTCTTGGGTACCACTGCTCGGCCCTCACTGATACTCACCATTAGTTGTGATAATGGGGGAGACCACTAGGGGTCTAGTGGGTGGAAGATAAAATATGCTGAATTGCTAGGTTATATGTAGAAAAGAAGATCAAGAAAACATGCTCTGTAAGAGTGAAGATACCGACTTATGTGCTGTGTTGTATAAGATATGGGGAGAATAGGGCTCTCTTATGGTGACATTTGCCTGTACTAGAGAGGGGCTGGCGAGGTCTGAAATTGATGCTGTCTCTTCAGCTAAGGAGGTCACATCAGGACAAGGGTAAAGTACTGTGCTGGCAGTGTAGGGTTCTCACATAAACCTGTTCATGTGGCTCTAATGTCTTCTGGGCATTCTCAATGATATCTAGAGCCTCAGTCTATGGCTTCAGGAAAGGGAATGGCAGGGCAGGGAGCTTATCACTTTTACTACTTGATAGAAGAACCTCTTCTCTAAGTAGTCATTTACATGCATTCAAAGAGATAATGTACTTATCAGGTTGTTGTTGTTAGTTGCCATGGAGTCGATTCTGACTCCTGGCGACCCCATGTGTGCAGAGTAGAACTGCTCCACAGCGTTTTCAAGGCTGTGACCTTTTGGAAACAGATCGCCAGGCCTGTCTTCTGAGGCACTTCAGAATACAGATGAAAAGCAAATTAAGGAACTGAAAGATAGAACTGAGGACAGCTCCCAGAACACAGTACCAAGATATAAAAAGGCAGAAAATATTTATTAAAAATAAATGTTAAGGACATTTAGGATACATACTTTCAGGAGGAAAGAATAGACAAAATGGTATGTGAGTAATATCTTAAGACAAAATGACTGACAAGTTCCCGGAAATGAAACAACCTGTGTCTTCAGATTAAAAATGTTTCTCAAATGCTGAGAAAATTAATTTAAAAACTTCATATCTAAACTCTTGATGAAACTTGTGAAAAGTAATCATTAAGCTTCCATATCAAAAACACAAAATACTATAAAGAATGAGAAAATATTGCCATCAGATTTCTCATTGGCAACACTGGTTCTACAAAAGAATAGAAAAATACCTTCAAACTATTGAGGAATGATTAAAAAAATAACTTTGAACCTAGTAATCTTTGCCATGTTAAACTATCATTCAAGAGTGATAACAAAATAAAGACATTTTCAGCTCTGTAAGAATACAGAAAGTTTAACACCCACAGATCTTTGGAGAAGTGGATTTTTTATTATATTTCTTGAAGTAAACTTGGTATCAGAATATCCCTTTTAAATGATGTTAAATCAGAGTTTAAGAGGCCCTGGTGGTCCAGTGGTTGACCTTGTTGGGGTGAACTTGTTAGAACAGTGGAAAGTTAGAGGCAGAGAGAATTTCAAGGACACCCGGAAACTGTGAGTTATTTGCCCAACACCTTCTTCCTTATATCCATGAAGATGTGGCCCTGCTGATACATACAAGTGGCTTAGCAAGAGTTTGCCTTCTCAATTCTCGAAGGATATTACATGTGGAGAGTTTCACAACCGTGGCATACTCCATGAGGGAATCAAAGGGACCAATAAAAGCAGTGATAGATCTACACTTCTGACCAATATAGACTTACAGGGTCCATATTTTTTTTCCCACTTAAGCAACTAGGTAAACAAACAAACAAAAACAGAAAAAAGAAGGGGGACTTCTGGGCAACATGGCGCTATAGTCAGAAGCACCACACCATTCCTCCACAGCAAAGAGCAGAAAAACTAAGTCAGAGTCACACATCAATCCTGAAACCCTATGCATCAAATGAAGAGATAAAGAACTCAGCCAAGCACCGAATGGAATAAGAAACTGACCAAGAACAGATAGTGAGGGGAGATACATGCAGAAGTCCCCTATCAGCTACTGCAGCACGGATCTGCCATCTTGGACTCCTATCGGAGATCAGCAAACAGGGGGTACAAGAAAGCAGCTTCACAGAGTTTCCAGCAGAAGACAGAACAACCAGTAATCAGTGATATAGGCTTTCCCACCCCCCACTCTTCTTCACCCCCACTTAGCCTCCTCTGCTTCTTGCAGCCACAGTCTCATGGCCGGGAAGCACACCAGTGTCACTTGGATTCCACCTGCCCCACTTGCTGTCTCTGAGTGCCTTTTGTTGGCTGCTGGTGTTGCTTTTTTCTGCTTCTTTAGATTTCTTCCTTACCTCTCACCACCTCCCCCTCCTTTCTCTCAAGTAGCTGGCTCTGTGTGCCATCTTTGCTTCTTCCGGAAAGGCTGCAAAACACCACTTGACTGTGAAACTGCTTCCCGGCCGGTGCCGCCATGCTGGTAGGACCCCCGGGGATTTTTTGTTTGTTTGTTTGCTCTGATTTGTTCTGTTCTGATTTGTTTGTTTGTTTTCTTTTTCTATTCTAAGCTTGGGAGCCCCTTCTACCTGGGCAGTACCACACAGCTTGGAAGCTACTCCCTTACTCTGCTCAGATGCACAGGGACATCCCTGGTAGCATTTCTTTTTTCTAGTTTTTTTGTTTGTTTTTTGGTTTTTTAATTGCTTTGTTTTCTTCTCTCTTATTGCCTTTTTGTCCTTCTTCATTTCCAGTTTCTCAATTTATTCATTTTTCTCTTTTACCCTTTTTCTTTTTTTTTTTTTCATTTTTGTTTTCCCTCATTTCTCAGTCTCTTATCTCTCCACTTCAATAGCAAGCTCCCTTAGCAGTCTTTTTTGTTTGTGTGTATGTTTTTGGCTCCTGTTCCTTTCTCCTCTCTCTCATCTTTCCCATACCCATCTTAGCTCCACAGATCACAATCTATCCCCTCCTTCCTGCCTACCTGCACCATGTGCTGAACATCACACTCCCAAGCAGCACACTCACGGCCTACTGGAACCTGCCCTGCACTGATTCCTGGTCTGCACTGTCAGCCCTGGTACGTGCCACAAACAACCCATCCCAGCAACCCCCCTTCAGCTGGACCTGCCCTGCTGTACCATACCTGAGTGACTGACCCTGCCCATTGGAGAA
>NW_004443979.1:4627049-4634095 GCF_000243295.1 Trichechus manatus latirostris
GGACCATGGTCTTGGGGAACATCTAGCTCAATTGGCATAGCACAGTTAATAAAGACAATGTTCAACATTCTACCTTGGTGAGTAGCGTCTGGGGTCTTAAAAGCCTGTGAGCAGCCATCTAAGATACTCCACTGGTCTCATCCCGTTGAGAGCAAGGGAGAATGAAGAGAACAAGATACAAGGAAAAGATCTGTCCAAAGGACTAATGGACCACAGCTACCATGGCCTCCACCAGACAGAGTCCAGTACAGCTAGATGGTGCCCAGCTACCACCACTGACTATTCTGACTGGGATCACAATAGAGGGTCCTGGAGAGAGCTGGAAAAGGATATAGAACAAAATTCTAACTCACAAAAAAAAGACCGGATTTACTGGCCTGGCAGACTGGAGAAACCCCAAGAGTATCGCCCCCGGACACCCTTTTAGCTCAGTGGTGAAGTCACTCCCGAAGTTCACCATTCAGCCTGGGATTGGACAGCCCCATAAAACGAAACAAAACTAATGAGGCACAGTAGTCTAGGGACAAGGACTAGAAGGCAGGAGGGTACAGAAAAGCTGGTGATAGGGAACCCAAGGTTGAGAAGGGACAGTATTGACATGTTGTGGGGTTGTTAACCATTGTCATAGGGCAATATGTATACTAACTGTTTAATGAGAAACTATTTGTTCTACAAACTTTCATCTAAGGTACAAAAAAAAAAAAAGAATTATCTATGTGAGATCAAATCAATAACAGCAACTGAAAAGGTTTAATGGGAAGCGTAGGGGGCAGTGAGTTGAAGATAATGGTGATGGAATAATTTGGAAAAGGATAGTGAGAATGGCAGCACAACTGGAAGAATGTAATCGATGTCACTAAATTGTACATGTAGAAACTTTTCAAATGGTGTAACTTTTTTTTCACCAAAAAAAAGTCCTCCAAGGTCGAGAAGGAAGAGTGTTGACATGTCGTGGGGTTGTTAACCAATTTCATAAAACGATATGTGTACTGACTGTTTAATGAGAAACTATTTGTTCTGTGAACCTTCATCTAAAGTACAATAAAAAAAATTTTTTTTTAAACTCTAAAAAAAAGTAGAAAAAAGAAGAAACTGTTTTCAGACATTGGACAATGGCAGTACAGAGCTGTGGTCTGTAAAGAAGGGAAACAAATGGGTTGAGCCCTACAATTGTACCAGTTTACTGCCTATAGGCAGTTTCCAGTCTGCAGCTCAGGCAGGTGGCATGCAAATAAAGCCTGGTGGTCTCACTGTGTTGAGGAGATAGTGATCAGAGTTTAGGGAGGGGGGCCTGTGTAGAGAAAGAGAACTCTGGGGATCTGCATAGCAGTCTCCTCAGGTCTTTGACTGAGTACTGATAAATATGTGTACATGTGAGAAGAAACTACCCAAGACTGGAAAGAGCTCCCAGAGCTCCCAGAGGGGTGGGAATAGTTTGTTTCCACCAGCAAGAGTGGGAAGACCTTGTAATACAAGGGCGTTGATTAGAATACTAAGAAGGGTATCACCTTAGTTGTAGGGCTAAATTAGCCCAGGCCTAATGCTGCTCTGTACATGCCATGATGAAGTTTTAAAAGCAAACCTCAAAAGCATCCAACTGATTATATGTAACTTAATTGAATATCGGAAAAAAATCCTCTTTAAAGCAATGTATCAAAATCCAGAAACAATGTAAAATTTACAATGTCTGGCATTTCAAAAAAATCTGGAAAATATGACCCATAACCAGAAGAAAAATCTTTCAGTAGAAACAGACCTGGAAATAAGAGATGATGTAACTGACTGGCAAAGATATTAAAAGTGTTGTTGTGTGCTGTCTAGTTGATTCTGATTCATACTGACCTTATATGACAGAGTAGAACTGCCCCTTAGGGTTTCGTAGGCTGTAATCTTTATGGAAGCAGACTGCCAGGTCTTTTCTCCCATGGAGCCACTGGGTGGTTTCAAACTGCCCATCTTTTTGTTAGCAGACCTTCTGGTTAGCCGACAAGTGCTCAACCATTGCACCACTAGGTCCTCTTAAAGATATTAAAATGGCTAATCTAAATATGTTCTATATGTTCAATAAAATATCAGAACACATGATCATGATGAAGAGAGAAATGGAAGCTATAATGAAAACTCAAATGGAACTTCTACAGAAGTACAACATCAGAAATGAAAAATACACTGGATGGGATTTAGCGATTATACATTTCAGAAGAAAATATCAGTAAACTTGACATAGCAATAGAAACTATCCAAAATGAAGCACTAAGAGAAAAAGACTGGGGAAAAAATGAATAGAGTATCAATGACATCTTGAACAATACCAAGTAGTCTAATATACGTGTAATTGGAGTTCAAAAAGGAAAAAGAGAGGAGATGACAGAAAAAATAATTCAAGAAATAAAAGTAAAAAAATTTCCAAATTCACTGAATTTGGAAATTCATCACAGGACCAAGACACTACAATAAACCCTAAGCAGAATAAAAATAAAGAAAACTATGCCAAGGGACAGCATAATAAAATTGATGAAAACCAGTGATAAAGAAAAAACTCTTAAAAACAGTGAAAGAAAAAAAGACACATTATACACAGAGGAACAAAGAAAAGAATTACATCAGACTTCTAAAGAAACTATGCAAGTCAAAAGACAATGAAGATGTATCTTTAAAGTAATGAAAGAAAAATACTGTCATCAAAGATTTCTTTGTCCAGAAACATGTATTTCAAATTTGGAAGTTAAAAAAAAAAAATCAGGAAAACAAATACTAAGAGAATTCATTACCAGCAGATCTGTGCTACAGAAAATTAAGGAAGCTCTTCAAGAAAATGGGAAATGAGGTTGGAGGTGGAGCCAACACGGTGCTGTAGACAGAAGCACCATGCCGTCCCTCCACAGTAAAGACCCAAAAAACTAAGTAAAACAGAGACAAAAGTCAATCCTGGAACCCTAAGTGTCAAATGAAGAGATAAAAATCTCAACCAAGCACCAGATGGAATAAGAAACTGACAGAGAACAGAGAGGGAGGAGAGATACGAGTGGAGGTCTCCTATCAGCTAATGCAGCACAGATTCACCATCTCGGACTCCTGTCAGAGATCAGTGGACAGGGAGTACAGGAAAGCAGCTTCACAGAGCCTCCCAGCAGGAGACAAGGAGACACAGCACCCGGTAACCAGCAGTTCACAGTTTACCACCTCCCACCCTTCTTCCCCCTGCTCGGCCTCCACCTGGGAGGCACCAGCTTTGTGCTGCATGGATTTGCTCCACCCACACAGGCTGGCTCCTTCAGTACCATTTCTTTGTTGCTGGTGTGACTTTTTACCACGTCTTTTCATTTCTTCCCTGCCTCTCACCTCCTGCCTCTACTTTCTTTTGAACATCTGGCTCCGTGTGCCATCTCTACTTCTTGACAGGCTGTGAAGTGCTGCTTGGCTGGGGAACTGATTCCCTGGTCTGTGCCACCATGCTGGTGGGATCCCTGGGGCCTTTTGTTTGTTTTCTTTTCCTTTTTGTTTTTCTCCATTTCTTGTCTCTACTTACCTTCTTTTCGTGTCTCCAGAATACCTGGTGCTGTGTGCCCTCTCTGCCCCTTCTAGCCAGGACGTACTGTGCAGCATGGGAGTCACTTCCCTGGTCACGCTGGTGGGACTCCTGGGGGTATTATCTTTTTAATTTTTATTGATTGATTGATTGTCTTTTCTTCTTTTTTCCTTTTTGTTTTTCTTCATTTCTTGGTTTCTCGTCCCTCTAGTCCAACAACAGGCTCCCTCAACACTTTTTTTCTTTTTTTTCTTTTTTGGCTCATGTTTCTCTCTCCTCTCTCTCTTCTTTCCTACACCCAACTTAGCTCCACACATCACAACCTCCCCCCTACCTCCTTCCTACATGCACTGTGCACTGAACGTCACACCCCTAAGCAGCACAGGTACAGCCTACTGGAACCTGCCCCGCACTGACACCCAGCCTGCCCTGTTGTCCCCAGTACATGCCACAAACAATGTATTCCAGCCCCGCCCCTTCAGCTGGACCTGCCCTGCTGCACCATACCTGAGCAATGGGCCCTGCCCATTGGACAAGGAGGTTAAAAGTATTGTGCCCACAGATGAGCAACAACAAAGAATGCATAGCCCGCCTGCTCAGACATAGTCACATACAACAAAAAAGCAGGATGAAACAAAGAAATCTACAATCAATAAATGAAGAAAACAACTACTAAGTGTCCCAAAGACAGCAGACAATATCAAAACACACAAAAAACAGGACAGGATGGTTCCAGTAGGCATCCAAAATAAAACACCAGATGACTTTCCAGTAGAAGAAAAGGCACTGGAACTAACTAATACGGAATCCAAATCTCTAATATTCAGAGCTACCCAAGAGTTGAAGCAAAAGGCAGACTAAAACGAGGAAAAAACAGACAAATTCATGGAAAATACAGACAAACAATAGAATAATGCAGGAAAATAATACAGGAACAAAACATCAAAATAAATTCACAACTAGAAATCAGACAAAAACAACAATTGGAAATCCAGAAGATAAACAACAAGATTTCAGAAATGGACAGTGTCATAGAAGGTCTGAGGAGCAGGTTTGAAACAATGGAAGCCAGGATGAGCAAAATTGAAGACAAACATTTGGATACTACTTTGTTTGAGGAAAAATCAGAAAAAAAGATGAAGAAACATGAAGAAACCTTAAGAATTATGTGGAATACAATCAAAAGCAAAAATATGCAAGTGATCGGAGTTCCAGAACATGGGGAGAAAATGGAAAACACAGAGAGGATCATTGAAGAATTACTGACAGAAAACTTCCCTAATATCATGAAAGATGAAAAGCTGACCACCCAAGAAGCCCAATGAACCCCATATAGGATAGATCCTAAAAGAAAATCACCAAGGCATATCATAATCACATTTGCTAAAACTAAACACAAAGAAAGAATCCGGAGAGCAGCGCGAGAAAAATGAAAAGTCACATACAGAGGAGAAACAATAAGACTAAGCTCTGATTACTCAGCAGAAACCATGCAAGCAAGAAGGCAATGGGATGACATAAAAACTTGAAAGAAAAAAAATTGCCAACCAAGAATAATATATCCTGCAAAACTCTCGTTCAAATATGATGGTGAAATTAGGACATTTCCAGATAAACAGAAATTAAGGGAATATGTAAAAACCAAATCAAACTTACAAGCATTATTAAAGGTAGTCCTTCAGCTTGAGAGCAAACAACATCAGACAACAGCCTGAATCTAGGACACAAGATCACACCAGCCAGATACCAACCTAGGAAATGAACTCTCAAGGACTACTGAAAACCAAAAGATTTACAGCAGGGAACCAGAGAGGTTAATTTGTAAATGACAACAATGTCAGAATGATAAGACAGGGAATAAATGGTGTAGGTATAGAACTTTCTAATGGAGAGGAAGGCAAGACGATAACAATAATAGACTGGTTCAAATCTAGGAAGATAAGGGTAAATTTCAAGGTGACCACAAAGAAAGTTACAAACCTACTTATCAAAATAAAGAAGAAAAACATGAAGTTTCAGTAAATACAAAATCTACAAAAACAAAAGAAATGAAAAAAAATCCACAAACAAAAGGAATTAAGCACAAGACAATAAGAGGAACAAAGAAAATGTCAACACCACAAAAAAAAAGCACTACAAAACAACAGCAATAAATTCACACCTATCAATAACTACACTGAACGAAAATGGCCTAAATGCACCCATAAAGAGACAGAGAGCGACAGAATGGATTAAAAAAACAGGATCCATCAATATGTTGTCTACAAGAGACACACCTTAGTAACAAAGATGTAAATTTATTAAAAATCAAAGGATGGAAAAAATACATCAAGCAAAGAGCTAACAAAAAAGAGCAAGAGTGGCAATAACAATCTCAGATAAAATAGACTATAAAACAGAATCCATCACAAAAAACAAAGAAGGGCACTATATAATGATTAAAGGGATGATCCATTATGAAGACATAACCATAATACACATCTATGCACCCAATGACAGGGATCCAAAATGCACAAAACAAACTCTAACAGCACTGAAAAGAGAAATTGACAGTTCCACAATAATAGTAGGAGCCTTCAACACACCACTTTCGGTAAAGGACAGAACATCTACAAAGAAACTCAACAAAGATACAGAAGATCTAAAGGCCACAATCAGCCAACTTGAACTCATAGACAAACATTGAACACTCCACCCAACAGCTGCAAAGTACACATTCTTTCCCAATGTACATGGAACATTCTCCAGAATAGACCACATCTTAGGCCACAAAGCTACCTTCAACAAAATCTAAAGCACTGAGATAATACAAAATATCTTCTCTGTCCACAACACCATCAAGGTAGAGACAAGGGAAAAAAATCAATTACATGGAAACTGAATAATACCCTTCTTAAAAAACACTGGGTAATGGAAGAAATCAAAGATGGAGCCAAAAAAATTCCTAGAATCAAACAAAAATGAAAACCCATCATACCAAAACCTTTGGGACAGAGCAAAGGCAATGCTCAGAGGTCAATTTATAGCAATAGATGCACACATCAAAAAAGAAGAAAGGGACAAAATCAAAACATTAGCTACACAACTTGAAAAAACAGAAAGAGAACAGCAAAAGAAGCCCACAGCCACAAGAAGAAAGGAAATAATAAAGATCAGAGCAGAAATAAATGAAACAGAGAATAGAAAAACAATAGAAAGAATCAACAAAACCAAAACTTAGTTCTTTGAAAGGATCAACAAAATCAACAAACCACTGGCCAAACTGAGAAAAACAGGAGAGCATGCGAATAACCCAAAAAAGAAATGAAATGGGGGACATTATAACAGACTCAACTGAAATAAAAAGGATCACAACAGAGTATTATGAAAAACTATACTCCAACAAATTTGAAAGTCTAGAGGAAATGGACAAATTTCTAGAAACACACTCCCTACCCAAACTAACACAAAATGATGTTGAAAATCTGAACAGAGCCATAATAAGAGATTGAAAAAGGTAGTTTAAAAAAAAAAAAAA
>NW_004443979.1:4635013-4653541 GCF_000243295.1 Trichechus manatus latirostris
TAACCAGGGATGTAAAAGACCTATACAAAGAAAACTACAAAACACTACTGCAAGAAACCCAAAGAGATCTATATAAATGGAAAAACTTACCATGCTTATGGATAGGTAGACTCCATATCGTGAAAATGACAATTCTACCCAAAGCAATTTACCAATACAATGCAATCCTGATCCAAATACCAACAACCTTCTTTAAAGCAATGGAAAAACTAATCATAAACTTCATATGGAAAGGGAAGAAGCCCTGAATAAGCAAAGCACTACTGAAGAAGAATAAAGTAGGAGGACTCACACTATCTGACCTCAGAACTTACTATACAGCTACGGTAGTCAAAACAGCCTGGTACTGGTACAATGACATACATTGATCAATGGAATAAAATTGAGAACCTAGATGTAAATCCATCCACCTATGGTCACCTGATCTTCAACAAGGGCCCAAAGTCCATCAAATGGGGAAAAGACACTCTTTTTAACAAATGGTGCTGGCAAAACTGGATGCTCATCTGCAAAAATATGAAACAGGACCCATACCTCACACCATACACAAAAACTAATTCAAAATGGATCAAAGACCTAAATATAAAACCAAAAACTTTAAAGATCATAGAAGAAAAAATAGGGTCAAGTCTAGAGGCCCTAATACGCAGTATTAACAGGATACAAACCATAACTAAGAACACACAAACTCCACAAGATAAGCTAGATAACTGGGATCTTCTAAAAATTAAACTCTAATGCTCGTGAAAAGACTACGGACTGGGAAAAAATTATTGGCTATGACATATCCGATAAGGGTCTAATCTCTAAAATCTATAAGATACTGTAAAACCTCAATGACAAACAGACAACCCAATTAAAAAATGGGCAAAGTATATGAACACGTACTTCACCAAAGAAGACATTCAAGTGGCTAACAGACACATCATGAAATGCTCGCAATCACTAGCCATTAGAGAAAGGCAAATCAAAACCACAATAAGATAACATCTCACCCCGGCATTACTGGCAAGAATCAAAAAAACAGAAAATAACAAATGTTGGAGAGGCTGTGGGGAGATTGGAACTCTTATGCACTGCTGGTAGGAATGCAAAATGGTACAACCATTTTTGAAGACAATATGGTACTTCCTTAGTAAAGCCAGAAATAGAAATACCATATGTCCAGCAATCCCACTCCTAGGAATATAACCTAGAGAAATAAGAGCTCTCACACGAACAGACACAGGCACACTGCAGCATGGTTCACAATAGCAAAAAAATGGAAACAACCTACATGCCCATCAATAGATGAATGGATAAACTATGGTACATACACTCAGTAGAGTACTAAACGATAAAGAGCAATGATGAATCTTCGAAGCATCTCACAACATGGATGAATCTGGAGGGCGTTACGCTGAGTCAAATAAGTCAATCACAAAAGGACAAATATTGTATGAGACCACTACTATAAAAACTCATGAAAAGGTTTACACACAGAAAGAAACAGTCTTTGATGGTTACGAGGGAGAGGAGGGGTGGGATGGAAAAACACCAAATAAACAATAGATAAGTGATAACTTTGGTAAACGGTAAGGCAGTACCCAATACTCGGGAAGCCGCACAACTTGTACAAGGTGAAGTCATGGAAGCTCCACAGACACATCCAAACTCCCTGAGGGACTGAATTACTGGGCTGAGGGCTGTGGGGACCATGGTCTCAGGGAACATCTAGCTCAACTGGCGTAACATAGTTTTTAAAGAAAATGTTCTACATTCTACTTTCGTGGGTAGCGCCTGGGGTCTTAAAAGCCTGTGAGTGGCCATCTAAGATATTCCATTGATCTCACCCCTTCAGGAGCAAGGGATAACAAAGAAAATTAAAGGCACAAGGGAAAGATTAGTCCAAAGGACTAATGCACCACAACTACCACAGCCTCCACCAGACTGACTCCAGTACAACTAGATCGTGGCCGGCTACCACCACTGACTGCTCTGACAGGGATCACAATAGAGGGTCCCAGACAGAGCTGGAGAAAAATGTGGAACAAAATTCTAACTCACAAAAAAAGACCAGACTTACTGGCCTGACAGAGACTGGAGAAATCCCAAGAGTATGGCCCCCGGACACCCTTTTAGCTCAGTAATGAAGTCACTCCTGAGGTTCACCCTTCAGCCAAAGATTAGACAGGCCCATAAAACAAAACGAAACTAAAGGGACACAACAGCCCAAAGGCAAGGACTAGAAGACAGGAGGGGACAGGAAAGCTGGTAATAGGGAACCCAAGGTTGAGAAGGGGGGTGTTGACATATCATGGGGTTGTTAACCAGTCATAAAATATGTGTACTAATTATTTAATGAGAAGCTAGTTTGTTCTGTAAACTTCATCTAAGTACAATAAAAAAAAGAAAATGGGAAATGATATCTGCTGAAAATTTGGATCTACACAAAGGAATGAAGAGCACCAGGAATAATGAATATATAGGTAATATAAATTTTTTTTTCATTTTTTTGATTTCTTGAAAAGATAATTGTATATAAGAATAATAATGTATTGTGGGGGTACATAATATATGCATATTTTCCTGACTATTCTTGTTTATTTTTTCATATTAAGTTTAAAATAAACTTTTCCAGCTCCAGAAAAAAATTTCATTGATATTTTTATTAGAATTATATTAAATTTATTCATTAATATGAGAACTGTCATCTTCATGATATTTAGTTTCTAGCCAAGAATGTGAGAGATCTTTTGATTTATTTAAGTCTACTTTGTGTTTCCCAGGGAGCCCTGGTGGCACAGTGGTTAAGAGCTTGGCTGCTAACCAAAAAGTCAGCAGTTCAAATCCACCAATCACTCCTTGGAAACCCTATGAGGCAGTTCTACTCTGTCCTGTAGAGTGGCTATGAGTTGGAACAGACTCGACAACAACAGGTGTTTCCCAGAAGTGTTTTACTGTTTTCTTCACACAGATTTTTCCCATTTATGGAAACTTAGCACTTAAATAGGAACTCTTGATTTCTTAAGCTAAATTAGAAATGAAGATTAACTACTTCTGAGGTTAAAATATGTCAAAGGGGAAAAGTGGGATTGAATTAGTAAAGCTTAATTTATATGATTTTTCAAAGAAAATATTTGTACATTTATAAAACTAAATGAGGTAATTAATAACTAATAAAATGAAAGAAGAAATTTAAAATGTGCCTTCTTTCCCTTGAATTTGAGCCATTTTCTTTTAGTTGATCTATCTTCTACTAAAATTAACAATACACATATTGTCTTTCTACTTTTTATATCAATTACTGAATGTGGGTATTGAAATCTCCAAATATAATTGTGGGTTTGTATATTTCTCCTTTCAGTTTTAGTAGTTTTTGCTTCAAATCTTTTGAAGCTCTCGTTAGGTATATAAACATTTAGTATAGTTCAGTCTTCATAAATAGGCTCTTTTAACGTCACATAATGTTATTCTGAAGCCTACATTGCCTGATATTAAAAGTCATTCCAGTTTTATTTTTATTGGTGTTTGCGTACTATATATTTTCCCATATTTTGACTTTTAACCTATCTCCGTCTTTATATTCAAAATGGGTTTCCTATAGGCGGCATATAAATTAAATCTTAATTTTTAATGCAATCTGGCAATCCTTGTCTTTTAGTTTGTGTGTGTGAATCTTTACATTTAATGTAATTATTGACATGGTTGATTATTTTCTATTTGCTCCATGTATTTTGGGTGTTTTTTCCTTCTTTTGCTGTCTTATTTTGATTTTTTTGATTCCTTCTTTTCTCCATTATTAGCTTATTATTTATATGTTTTTAAAATATTTCAGTAGTTTTCCTGTTGTTGTTAATTGCCGTCGAGTCGATTCTGACTCACAGCAACCCCATGAGTGTGGCATAGAACTACTCCATAGGGTTTTCAAGGCTGTAACCTTTTAGAAGCAGATCACCAGACCTGTTTTCCAAGGCTCCTCCTCTGGGTTGGTTCAAATCCCCAATCTTTCAGCTAGTAGTTGAGCACTTAATTGTCTGCACCACTCAGGGACTCCTGGTAGTATTCCTAGGGTTTACAATATACATCTTTATTACAGTCTATCTGCAAATAATATTATACTGCTCCATGTGCAGGATAAAAACCTTATAACTGTATATTTCCAGTTTTTGTGCTATTGTTGTCATAGGTTCCTTTTATATACGCTATAAACTCACAATAATTTGCCATCATTTTTGCTTTGGTCAATTATCTTTAAAGCAAATAAAAATAAGAAAAAATGTCTCATATCTCACTTTATTTTAACCATTCCTTGAGATCTTCATTTCATTGTGTAGAAACAAGTTTCCTTCTAGTATCAGTCCTTTTGTCTGAACTTTGTCTTAGTTATCCAGTGCTGCTATAACAGAAATACCACTAGCAGATAGCTTTAACAAACTGAAATTTATTTTCTCTCAGTTTAGGAGGCTAGAAGTCCATATCAGAGAGCCTACTCTAGGCAAAGACTTTCACTCTGTCACATCTGGAGGAAGGTCGTTGTCTCTTCAGCTTCTGCTTCCTGGTTCCTTGGATATCTCCATGTCTTGGCGTCTATCTTACCTAATCTCAACTTCCCTTACTTGCTTGTTTAATCTCTTCTATATCTCAAAAGAGATCAATTTAAGACATACCCTACACTAATCCTGTCTCATTAACATAACAAAGACAACCCACTCTAAAATGGGATTATAACCACAGACGTAGAGGTTAGGATTTACAGCACATATTTTGGGGGGACACAATTCAATCCACAACAAATGTTAACCTTTTTTATAGTGTATATCTGCTGGTAATAAATTTCCTTGTTTTCTTAAAAAATTTTACTTCTCTTTCACTTCTGAAATATATTTCTCTGAAGCTCAAGTTCCCTCCCCTTGAGTATGGGCCATACATAGTAACTGTCTTCTAACAAATAGAATCAGTTGGAAATGACTTGAGAGACTAGGTCCTAAAAGATATTTCAGCTTCTGTCTTGCTAGCTTTCTCCAGAGTGGATGACATTACTGATCAAAGCCATTCCTGAATTTCTGATCCACAAACTGTGAGATAAGAAATGTTTGTTGTTTTAAGCTGTTAAATTTGGAATAATTTATTACACAGCACTAGATAACTAACATCGGGCTTCTCTGAGCTTCTTGGATCTGTGGTTTCATTACTTTTGGAAATTCCTCCGTCATTATCTCTTCAAATATTTCTTCCACCCCCTTTCTATCTTTTCATTTTGGGATTTCAATTACATGCATGTTAGACTGATCAATGTTTTCTTATAGTGTTTGGATGCTCTATTTGCAGTTTTTCAACACTTGCCAAATCAGCCTCATCATGAGACATCAACATCAGCCAACCTGCAATTCCATCTCTGTGGGACTCCACAGGGCTGTTCCTCTAAACTCCTAAATTCCACTAATTCCAAACTCTTCCCTTTGCTCTCCCCCTAGGGGTGTTAGCTACTTCTTGAATGTGCTACCTTGGTGATATTTTACTGTTTTCTTGATGCCTTTTCAGTTAATTAACAACTTATCCTAACTACAATTTTTATATTAAATTTTCTCTGTTCATACAATGGGTGTCTTAGTTATCTAGTACTCCTATAAAAGAAATACCACAAGTGGATGGCTTTAACAAAGAAACATTTATTCTCTCACAGTATAGTAGGCTAGAAGTCCAAATTCAGGGCACAGCTCCAGGGGAAGGCTTTCTCTCTCTGTCAGCTCTGGAGGAAGGTCCTTGTCATCAATTTTTCCTCACCCAGGAACTTCTGAGCGCAGGTGTCCTAAGTGCAAAGGACACGCTCTGCTCCTGGCAAGACTTTCTTGGTGGTATGAAGTTCCCAAGTCTCTCTGCTCACTTCTCTCTTTTATATCTCAAAAGAAATTTACTTAAGACACAACCAAATCTTGTAGGTTGAATCCTGCCTCATTAACGTCATAGAGGTAGGATTTATGACACGTAGGAAAATCACATCAGATGACAAAAATTGTGGACAATCACACGATAGCGGGAATCGTGGCCTAGCCAAGTTCACATATTTTGGGGGGACACAATTAATCCATGACTACAGGTATGGTTTCTGTTTCCTGCCTGAACCTTCACTGCTACAGAAATGGATATAGGGAATCCCAGTAATCAAACTCTCAAACATGGGATTTTGAGATTGCTTTAGTTGTGTTCTTGGGCTTGACCATAGTTCTGAGTTCCTTGCTATTAGGAAGTGGGATAGTAGTGATCTATCGCATAAGATGGCATCACAATTAGCCAATTATTACTGCAATGTTTCCCCACCTTATTTGATCATGGAACCTTTTGTTAAAAGAAACATCTTGCAGGACTAGCGTTCTGCAAACTTTGGGAAATGCTGGCTTAGCCACACCACTCTATTCATTGTATTCTCTCTGAACACATCAAGTATGTTCAAGTTGCTGCTCATAATGTGTTCTCTAAACTGAGACTTATTGTTTGAGGCTCAATCCATGTTTTACCACAACTGTTTATAGCTTTTCCTGACACTGAATTGTTACCTCCCTAAAGGTAACAATTGGTTGTATTACTTTATACATACCTCTAATACAGTCATTGTTACATTACATTATAGTTATTTATTTACATATCTGCCTAGATAGCTGTCCTTGTGTTGACTCTGACTCACGGTGACCTTAGGTACAACAGAACGAAATGTTGCTCAGTCCTACATCATCCTCACGATTACCGGCATGTACAAGTCCATCGTTGCTGCCATGTGCAAATCTATCTCACTGAGGGTCTCTCTCACCCTTGCTGCCCATCTACTTCACCAAACATGATGTACTTCTCCAGTGATTCATCCCTCCTCATGACGTGTCCTAAGCAAGTGAGTCAGACAGTGTTCTGCTGTTACCTATAAGTGTTCATTGGCTAATTCTCATAAGCAGATTGCCAGGCTTTTCCTCCTAGTCTGTCTTAGTCTGGAAGCTCCGCTGAACTGGTATTTGAGATACCGGTGGCATAGCTTCCAGCATCACAGCAACACACAAGCTACCACAGTATGACAAACTGACAGATGGGTGGTAGGCATATCTGCCTAGCCCACTAGAAGTGGAGCTCTTTGACGGAAGGTCCTTGTCTGATTCATCTTTGTACTCCCAACACCTGTCTCTAGCATATAGTAGGTACATTAATTTGTTAAATTTATATGGTATCATTCATGAGAACGGTTATGGAGGCTAGCTCTACGCATTTACTTAAACATTTCGGTACTTTGAATTTGCTGCCCCAAAAGAGGATAAAGAGATGTGCTTCATTATTTTAAGTGAATTGTTTATAGCATTCTGACTATATGTTATAATTTTCCCCCAACACTGGAAACTTATTTCCTTTTTTCCATTTACAAATATGTTCACCTTAGATAGGCAAATAAATTCAGTTCAACAAGCATATATAGTGCAATTACTCTGCGCCAGGAACTATGCTAAGTCTTAAGTACAGGAACATGATAATATAAATACTCATAGTTAAATAGGGATACATACTGTACTCAAATAAATTTCAATATCAAAGTGTTAAGTACAATAATGGAAGTATATATGAGTTTCAGGAGTAGTGTAGCAGAGGAAGATACACTCTTTATGAGAAGTATGAGGAAAGAATTCCCAGAGAAGATTTCTGAACTAGAGTTTGAAAACTGGATAGTTTTCCACGCAAACTAGAGGCAAAGGGCATGAATAAAAGAATGGAGGCAAGAAATCATAGGTCTATAAAGAAGTAAGAGCAGTCTGGGGAGCATTAAGTACCAGATGGTTTGTGGCAGAAAATGAAGCTGGAAACTTAGGCAACGGTTAGATCATAAGGATCTTAGATGACATTCTAAGGAACTTGGACTTATTCAGTAGGTGATGGGAAGCCAGAGAAGACAAATACCATTTGTTTTGCTTTTTCTGCATTAGGAAAAATCTGTATTATCACTCATTCAACAAACAACTGTTAAGTGCATACACTGCACTGAATTAAAGTTCATCATAAAGGACATTCTTGTTGAAAAGGTAGACAGCCTAGTTTTCATTTATAATTTCTATCCTCTCCAACTGATTCTTGGCATAAACTCACAGGACAGTATTTCTAACTCTGTAGCTAACACCAATACCAACATTTTTGAATCATTTCTGCCAGGTAGCACATTTTTTAGCAACCCAGTTTCACTCATAAACTGTAATTAGTCTTCTATAAAGAGCAAATTATTTCCTTTATTCCTTTTCTAAATTTCATAGCTTTCATTTTATTTTTGTTACACGTTGATGTCTATAAATTTCTATGTAAGGTTAGGCCAAAGGAATCCACATATTTTCAGCCTACAAACTCTTCTATTTAAAATGGAATTTTCTATTATAAAATAGGAAAATAAAATAAGAGAAAGAAAAATTTCCAAAATGTAGACAATATACCTCAGGAAGGCATAAGAAAGATCTCTAGAAAGAATACAAAAGAGTTAACAAATACCAAGTATTACCTAAGTAAATACTGAGATTAAGGTGGAAGTCTAGATATCAAACAGAATTACATAGAGAACGGAGATAAGACAAACCAAATGGTCATCAATTAATTCTATATTAGGGGTTCAAGGGAACAAGAAAAACTTGAAATTTCAAAATCAGTGATGGCAAAGAAAGGAATGAGCAACACCTTGTTAAAGATGGTATTGTTTTAATGTATAAAACACATTTCCAAATGTGTTTCATACCAGTGTCCTACATATTTGAAAAAATATCTCATATCTAGATAATAAATGACCTAAAACTGGTGGCTGATTTGCTATAGAAACAAAAACTTGTAGTTACTTATTGCAATATTCTCCTTTAACAAGAGGACCAGAGGCAAAGAAAATATTCTGACATTGTAAAGAAATCGTAAATTTGAGTTAGATAAGGAGTGAGAGACTTGAATGAGACAGTTGCTCAGTTTGGGATTAGATACTGTGAAATCTTTTTCTGGATGTCTCTAGACAAAAAGCAGACTATCAGCTGTATATCTAGTCTGCTAACAAGGGAACAGGCAAGATTTCTTAAGATCCTGTCAAGCCTGGTGATCCTACAAGTCTTTGGAAATGAAAGCCTAATTAAGAGGCTCCCTAGGGACAGGTCAAAGGGGTCTTTTATCCCTACTGCCCTTATCCAGTTCCTTGATGCCCTATTCCTCCCCTTTCATTCAGCTTACTCTAAAACTGAATACACATTGTACAAGTTTCCACTACTGTAAATGCATTAGACTATTATAATTAAGAGTTTTAAATCCCTTGTCCCTTATCTTTAAACTGATATTTTTTTTTTTAAAGTGTTTTTGAACATTCTTCTAAAACTTGTTTTTTCAGTTGGACAACAAATTTTTTTTTTAAGTGATAAACTTTGCCTAAAAGATTACAAAGTCCTTCAAGCTTCTTTATGATAAAGCTATCTGATAAGTAACAATTGATCAAAAGTTTAATTCAGTTTTATGTCCTTCTAATTTCAAAGATTGTGTTGCATGGAATTACTTAATTAGATTACATTCCTGTTGGAATCATGTTACGCGTTGCACTTCCTTGAAACAATTTCAGGGTTGAACGTCTCTACTGAATCCCCCAGAAAATAGCAACTGGCGCACGTTTTAAAACCTGATATAAATTATTTGCAGATTTAAAGTCATTATTGTCATTCCTTTGGTAGCAAAACGAAGGTATAATGGAGCACTTTTGTTTTTACATCCTCTTTTCCCCTGCATGAAAAATTAGTGGCGTTAATTTGTGTAACTTTTAAACAAGACTGTAGAGATTGGAGCATTCTATCCAGTTATGATAATTCTGTGTGAGTTATCCAAGGTTTAGAAAGAAGTGTGGACACCGCCCGGCACCTGAACCCGATCTCGCCTCAGACCACTACTTCACACTGGCATGTTAAAATTTCAGCTTTTAATTCTGGGGCTCAAACTCTTAACATTTAACTATAAAGCTCCTCTTACCAACATTCATAAACACCAAGAGTCAAGGTAGGTTTCATGATGCTAACTCTTAACCATGCGTCAATCGTCCCAGATACAATATCCAGCCTCTTTCTGGTCAGCAATTGCCGGCACCCGCTCAGTGCTACAGTGGCTGATCACCTGATTGGTGCCGGTGCGTGCCAGTCACATAGAACTGGCGGGGCCTCAAACACCTCGATCTAAATGAGACGCGGAGTTTTTACGTCATCTTCAAGCGGCAAAAACTGGAGGGAGGGGTTGTGAGCGCGCCTCGGTGGTGGTGGGGGCTGCTGGCGAAGGTGTCATGGCTGCCGCCGCCGTGGAGCTTAGTCGCCAGAGCAGCAGTGACAGGAGCTTGGAGCGGAGCTGCAGCCCTAACCTCTCCCGAGAGGTGCTCTGCGAAACCTTTCGCTCCCTGCGCAACTTGGTTGGACAAGTGAGTAGTGAACTGGGTGAGTAGGGCGTGGGAACCTTCCGGCCCCTCCCCCCTTTTTCCTCTAGTTAAGGTTGCGGGCCGCCGAGCGGGAGTAGCTCAGGCTGGGGGAGGAACCCGGGCCCCTGCCGCCTCCGGTCCGAGAGAGGAGGATGGCTGCACGGACTAAGTTGCAGGGACCGGTTGCAAGCTAGATTTTCTTGCAACTATTCTTCCTGTTCTCTTACAGGTCGCTATGAGTCGGAATCGACTCGAGGGCAGTGGGTTTTATTCTCCCTTAGGAGTGAGGATAGTATAAATGAAAACCTGGTTCCCCGAGAGAATGAATGCGGAAAAGCTTCTCTTAAGGGTTTGGGAGGCGCCTGACGCTGAGTGTTCTTTTTTCTCCAATTCATTTTAGAAATTGGTTGGTCAGTGCGGCCTGAGATTCTGGAAAAGCGCTCTCTACACTTTTTTTTGGTCGATTTGCTCTTATGAGTCAGTTTTTTTTTTTTTTTCTTTCTGCATATCACCTGCATCTATTAGGCTTTCAAACAGGGAGGAAACTAAAAGGAATTAATCGAAAATACAGCATAAAGTTGGATGCGTTGCCCATGGTTGATTTGTGTGCATCAGAACTCTTTTAACTATTAACTAGTTTAACTGATAAATAACTTTAGTGTAAATGTCATTGTAAAATTGGGTTTGAAAGGATGGGCTCCTTACTCTGTTCGGATCAACTCAGTATTTGATTTCATGGTATACAAGTCAAAGGAAATTTTAAATGAAAAACAACCTGAAAAGATGTTTATTTGCCTGCTTTTTAAAAGGAAATATTTTGTATCTTAGATGGAACACTTTCTAGCTATAAAACTTTGTTCAGCGACTGGTAGTAATGTCTGTAGTCAAGTAGACAGAGCAGACATCTGTGTTGAAGATAACGGTTAATTCTTATGAAGATAAAGTATTTGTCCGATTTATGAAAATTATTTTTTAAAGACTTGGGTGTATGGGGAATTAATTTTTTTAAGTTATTTCAATATTAAAAAAAATTCTAGCATGCTTGTCATGACTTACAAATAGCATTACTCTAAACACTTAGCCTGGTATAATGGAACAATTATTAATGGAATCTGCTAAAAGGTAGAATATAGCTTTTAAATTTGGTTGTTTGCCGAGGAATTACCAATGATGTTTTTAGAGACTTGAGGGCTTTTGATTAATTATTGTTAACATTTTAGTCTTAAGGCTCAAGACTTTTAAATGCTTTAAAATTTAGAGAACTTTTTATTTCTATGGTGTGGATATTAGAACTTTAAAGTTTATTCATGTTCTAATGCTAGGATGAAAAAAGTTTATACTGTCCTATTATTTACAGAAGGTGTTTCTGTTTCAGTAATGGAATATTTTTAAAAAATTAAGATTGAGGAATGATTTAAAACATTTCTTTAAATTTTGTGTTCTGAATTTTTCAAACTCATTTAAAAATTATAAACATTCAGGTATTCTGTAGGTACAGGTAGAGGTGTGATTAAAGTCTACTCATGTCATCTATCAAAAATGTTTAGAATAAATATTTGTTAAGTTTACATGACGCAGTGAAGGAATCTTCTATACAAGTATCAAAAATAAAATTGTCTCATCAATTAAACGCTAATCGTTTTGGTAATATTCTTTATATTTTGAGACATATTATTTAAAGATAAGAATAAAAACCAGAGTATTATAATACTTATAAAATCACCTCGGGGGAGATCACTGCTTCCTTTTGCAACAAGTTAGAAGAATTTAAAATATGTGCATAAACTCATTCTGTATAATGCTATTGTATTATTGGCTCTCCTCAATAGAAGCATAAAATTGAATGTTAAAAAGTATTTTCTACCCCAGATTGAAAAATTTATTAATTTTTGCCGATTTTAACCTAAATGATTGCCTCTGGATGGCCCCATTTTACCAAGCTAAAGAATTGTTTATTGTTAGCTTGGATTTTCTTATTAATTTAATGAAGTTTTTACTGAAAATGCATATTTAAATAGTTGATATTAATAAACTAATACAGATTTTTGAGTCAATGGTGTACCACTACAAATTCTATAGGGTAAAAATGTACAGAGAATTTGTTGAACAGATAGTTGAATGTATTAGGGTAGTTTTAATTCATGGCGTTATTATATGGCTTTCTTGAAAGACCAGGTATCCTGTTGCATTTGAAGGCTTTCATAATTGTGTTGAATTGAAATGAGAATATGATCCAAACATTTAGTTTTATTTTCCCTAAGTTACTCTTTTCTCTAGAAAATTTGATGCTTTGCTTCGAATGAGGATTGGCATACTTTATCACCAAATCCTATTCATAAATTTGTTTTACTTGACTATAGATCTCTGTGAGGTCTGTAAAAGTATAGTAGTAGTTTATTTCAATACATAAGTTGTTGTCTAACAAAGTCTTTATAAAAGACATCAAGGTAATACAAATTAAGAGGAATTTATCTTTGCCAGTATAGCCTACATAAAAGTTTATATTTCTTTAAACTTGTCTAACGTGAATGTTAAATGCTTCTGGTCTCATGTTCAAAGGACAATAAATTTCTGTTTCGAAGTTTTCTTTCAGTATACTGTTTTTTATTGGATGCTTTGGATGTCTTTGGTTCCTTGTACAGTAATTTATCATTTTGTTATATTATAATCTCACCTGTTAAGGTCTATATTTGAACTCATGCACTGCTGGTCTTTATTTTGTAGAAAGCATAACTAATTTTTTAATAAATATTTTCTGATAAATTAATATATTTAACTTGATTCTACTACGCATTATATTCTTATATATTGTGCTATATATAAACACATGCCCCCTAGAAAAATTTATGGTGATTCACTTTTATTCACTCAACAGACACTACAGATAGAGGCTCTCATTCTAAAATTTTTTCTTACTTTGATATTAATTTTATACTCATCTTCTTGGTAGTTTTCTGGATATAATTTTATTCTAATAGATCACTCATATCCAATTTATAAGAAATTTTCACATAATGAGCCCTCACACCTTACTAGAAAATAGTATTTAACAAAAGATCTGGACATTCCATCCAGGCCCTGGCCATTAATTTCACTGTTGTGGAAAAGTGTTTGTTATTCATTTTCAGATTTCCACAGCTAAATAATAGTTTATTTTTTATCTGAAGTAGATCAACGTGTTGCCATTTATCCCTAGATTTTATAATGTGTATGAATAATCTTGATTTTAAATTATTTTTAAAAGTTGAAAACAATGAAAATGTGATTCAGAAGACATCAGAGTTATGATATATTTCAGGTATGTATTGTGTACGTATTTATCTAACAGAAGGAAATATGCATATTAGAACTTCAGTAATACAGTTGTACTTCTTCTGTTTAATGCTCTGAGTTAGTTGTAGGATTCTGAATAGAACAAGCGTATCTTGGACCGTATCCAAAGATTTTTAGATATTGAAGTATCAAAAGAACCTTTATCATTCGTGGATGATTTTGCCTCAGAGATGGTCCCAATACACTGACTCAAGAGTAGAATTAGAACAAAATGGCATTCTGATTTGTTATGAAAATCTGCACCTTTCTTGGACTTTATAAAATGATAACTAGGTAGAGTATTTTAGTGTAAGATTAAAAACTTGATAACTTTGAGCAAAATAGGTATGTGTTATTCTATAGAAATCTTATTTTTGTGACAATCCCATATGTACAGCTTAATCATGTAATTTTTGTGATGTTGCTGGTTTGCCCTTTTGAAGCTTAACCTCAGAGATGATGTGGTGAAAATTACAATCGATTGGAACAAACTCCAGAGCCTCTCAGCATTCCAGCCTGCATTGCTTCTTAGTGCACTTGAGCAACACGTTTTATATTTACAGGTAAATTTCTTGTTAGACATGTTAGCTTGATATTGAGAATAGAAATTAATTGTGATTAAATTATTAGCTGGAGTATTTGTCAGTTCTGTCTCAACATTATATGAATAGAGTTATTAATAAAAGGTTACTTACATCCAGATTGGATCCAAATCTGTTAATTTACATAGTGATCAGGACAGTTATAGGAATATAGGCCAATGTGGGTATGAAGATTGAATGAATGCATTTCTATTCAATTCTAGACTTGCATTGAAAATTCAATACAGTTCCATCTATGGTGGGTTATAATTAAGCAATAAGACCCGGCAGGTGTGTGTCATGCTATGATAATGATTCCATGCCTTGGGTGAGTTTGGAGGCTCATGGAGTGCTTTCAGTGGTTCAAGAAGTGGCATTATCCCAGCATGACACATCCTGGAGTGTCTATTGCAATTAAACAGTTTCAGCATAGTTTTTAAAAAGAAAGTAATTTCTGTGACATTAATGTCTCATCTTGGTAAGTAGCCAGTCACTATTTTATCTTTCTTTTGCTTAACAGTTTTAAATAACTCATTCTTTATATCAGAAGTCAACACTGAAGTGTTATTTACAGTGGTATCATATTTTTTTAATATTTCAGTTCAGTAACTAAACAGTATTATGACCTTGCTTGTTTCTAATTGAGCATCTCTGCAGTTATAATTGATGTAAGTTTGCAGTTTATCTCTAATCAAAGTGCAAAATGTGTAATGTCAAAAAAATAAGTGGAAGAACTGTTTGGATTGGTCAGTTTACTGCTTTTAAGGTTTCAGAAGAATATTTGGTATTGCAAACAATGGAAGCAAACTCGTAGGTATAAAAAAAAAATTGGAACATTGATAAGTGTTGGTGTGTTTGATTAATGGAATATACATTAATTTTAAGACACCCTTTCAATGACTTTGGGAAAACGTAACTCTCATGTTAGAAGTAATAGTTAACCTTAGTTTTAAAGGGCAGAAGCAATAAGCTGTAGAACTCAAGTGAGGCCTAATTGTGTGTGTGTGGAGAGGATGAGTAGTATACTTTACATTGTACAACAGGGCTTTTTCCCCCCTCTAGTATAGTGATCCAAAACCAACCAAACCCATTGTCATCACGTCTGTTCCAACTCATAGTGACGCTGTAGGACAGAGTAGAATGCCCCACAGGGTTTCCAAGGCCGTAATCTTTATGGAAGCAGACTGCCACATCTTTCTCTCACAGAGCAGCTGGTAGGTTCGAAACTGCCAACCTTTTGGGTAGCAGCCAAGCACTTAACCACTGCACCACCAGGGCTCCTTAGTATAGAGATAGGCACCTATTTTCAGCTATGCATGTTGGTAGTTTTTTTTTTTTTTTCTCTTGTTCATTTTCTTTTTTAAAATTAAATTTCATGACCCAGAAGATAGCCTGCCATGTCAGGAAAAGCCTGAGTGTTCACTCAGCATAACACCTATATATTTCATGTCTGTGCTCTCTCATTCACTTTGGCCAACTGCAGTTTCAAGTGGAGAATCTCCAGTGATATAGTGATAATGCAGGGCTTTGCTGAGTGAGAGCACTGGCTCTCGTGTTAAGGAGGAAAAATACTAAGCCTTAGTGTTCTGAGGAGGCATTTGAATGACATGTTAATTAAGTGGCATTGGTGCCAGAGGCTGAGCCTTTGATTTGGCACAAAATAAAAGATGAGTGACAGAATGATTCCCTCAAAGAAAATTTAAAATTTCCTCAGGTTTTCTTTCTTTTTTTAAAAACAGATGTATAGCAAATGATAATGGTTACAATAGCAGAGAACAACAAACACTTAATATGTGGTCGATTTATGTATCCTGATATGCCAATTTCTTATATTTAGCAATTGATATTAAATGTTACATTCACTTAGCAGAAATTTCTATAAATATGCTAAATATGTCATTAATTTTGATCAGTTTGAACCCTAGCAGATGGAATTGTGTTCTTCTCAGCCCTTTTTAGCAAAACTTCGGCCTCTAATTAAAGAAGAGAATACAACTGCTGTTGAAGAGATAGGAAAAACAGAAACAGGCAACGAGAATCAAGTAAATGCCAAATTTCCTGTTGGCAACCTGCAAGAGGAAGAAAAGCACAAGGATTGTGATTTAGGAGATGTAAAAAAGATACAGATCCGATTTGATCCAGAAGTAGTTCAAATAAAGGCTGGAAAAGCAGAAGTAAGTTTTTATTGGGGGAAAGTGTAATTTTTTTTAAAAAATCTTAGGATTTTTGAATTGTTAAAACATGCTTCTTTGTTATTTGTAGATTGACAGACGAATATCTGCATTTATTGAAAGAAAACAAGCTGAAATCAATGAAAACAACGTCAGGGAATTTTGCAATGTTATTGATTGTAATCAAGGTAACTCCCTGGAAGTTAACTTTCACAGGATTTTAAGCACAATTTTTACAGTTGCTCTGATCTTTCATTTGTTTTTAAAAAGTGAATAAAATTAACAACACAATTCAGTTTATTTCACAGGTTTATTTAGGAACCAAGGTAGCATTTTTTTTTTCTGTTTAATAGTAGACTGTACTGTAAAAATGGTTATCATTTTGGTTGCATAAAATCAATAAATGTTAATGTAGAAAGGCTAATGTTTACCACAGGGAAAAGATTATTTTAAGTTCCGTTCGAAAATGAAGGTGAAGTATGAGTGGCAGAGTTGTTTGATCTCACTTGTAAGAAGGAACTGAGCTGAATAAATTTCAAGCCCATAAATGTACTTATGAAACTATGATGTTAATACCTAAAATGTACTTAGTAAAGTTAATATTCCTCAAGAGGGAGCAGTTTTCCCACTACTCCTGAGCTGTTTGAAGTGTTTTATGTCATGATAAAACCAATTTTGTCATGAAGACCATGTGTCTTATGGCTCTTTTCCTTCTTTCACAGTGCATGATTTTCATCAGATTCTCCTTTCCCTCTCCACTCAGTGCTGTAGTGCATTTACAGATCTGCAGGTATGCTGCAGAATACAAAATAGTGCAAAACACTGCCATAGATCACACTTGGGCATCATGTTAATAATCAGAACAAGTAGACAAGTAGTTCTTAGAAAAAATCATGGACAAGAGTTCATAATTGGAATGAATGTTTTTCTTGTTTACTCTAAAATCACTTGGCTAATTAATATAAACACAGAATTGTCAGATGAACCTAGATGTGATTCATGCCACATTGGTACACTGATTCTTTTAATAATGAGATAATACAGCCTCAAGCTGAGTCCTACGTTCAGCTTTTTCCACTGTTAATGTTACACATGCATACCTCTAAATTTGGTGTATTTTCCTGTTAGCTTTTTAGAACAGGTGCCACAGTGGCAAAATCTCAGGTACTACAGTCTGACTGCAAGTAACTGATGAGAAAGGGTTTGCTGAGAGAGCAAGCACATTTGTCACTAATGTTATTCCTCTGTTCTCCCTGCTAACTCTATTAAACCACTGGGGATAGGAATTGACAAGAATCTAAATGCTCAGCAGGATTTCTTGGCCGATTCAATCCCTTGCTGGCTCAAAACAGTGCTAGCAAGAATTGCTGTGGAGAGTGACTAGCACTCATACTATCTTCACACCATGCTGAATTTCTCACTGATGGGTCAGTTAATCTATATATTTGGAATATAGCTCTGGTATGGATGATAGCTTCTTTTTTTAACCTTAGCCCCATGAAATGCCAAAAAGAGAATGGTGAAGTGATGGCCCTTTACACATATTTTGAGGTATCTTTATAAGAAAGAAAGAAAATGACTGTTTGGTATCTAGATATAAAAGATAAGTGAATCTGGAGTTTTATTCACAGTTTGATTTGTCAGTAGTACTACTTTGTTAAGGAAACAGACTGAAAAAATACAAATGTATTTTAATGTATTAGTCAGTTTGACCTAAATCTGAACAGTGGAGTGGGAAAAAAAAATCAAATTCTGTAGGGAAAAGAAGAATTTTCTTTCAGTATTGATTTTCCATCCATTTTTATAAAATAATTGAAGGATAATTTTGCAGGAAATTTTTTGCCAGTGCTTAATTTTACTTAATGTTTCTTTAAATATTATAATATTTGTAATGTTTATGTATTATGTCAACATCTTTCCAATCTTCCTCCTTGGTTTAAATTTATTTGTTATTATTAAACTTATTTATTTATTTATTTATTTTTGATTTTCTTTTTTTTTTATTGTACTTCAGGTGAAGGCTTACAGAACAAATAGTTTCTCATGAAAC
>NW_004443979.1:4655324-4672645 GCF_000243295.1 Trichechus manatus latirostris
CCAGTCTGTAGGTTCTCTTTTTACTCTTTTGGTGAAGTCTTTTGAAGAGCATAGGTGTTTGATTTTTAGAAGATCCCAGTTATCTAGCTTATCTATTGGGTTTTGTGCATTGATGATTATGTGTGTATCCTGTTAATGCCATGTATTAAGGGCTAAAGTGTTGGTCCTATTTTTTTCTTCTATGAACTTTATATAAACTTACTTATTGATACCTAATTTGAAAAAACTCACTATTCAGCTTGGGGAAAAAATGGAACAAATTTTCACAACATCTCTTTCCTAAATTGGAGTTTTTTGAAAGGGGTAGGATGGACCGAGGTAGACAGCTTTTGTGGTTAGGGATTTTTTAAGTGACCATTGGAAGTCTAGGTAAAATGGGAAGGTATGTTATAATTGAGGTCTCAAAATATTTTTTGTGTGGAGTTCTGAAATAAAAAGGTACTAAATATGTAGTTTTTGTTAGATGTTCACTGGTTTGATCAGCAAGTAATATCAAAGATGCTGGATTTTTAAAAAAGCTATTTCAGTAAAAATAATGAGTTCTGTTCTAGATGAAGTGAAGTGTATAATGTCTTTGGCTTATAATTAAAATATTCTTATAATATATAAATTATTTTCTCCAGAGGTCAAGATGGTTTTTAGAGATACTGGTTTTCATTAAAAATTAAACGATGTCACTAAATTTCGAGGCTTTCGTGTATGTAATCTGAAAATTAGATAAGAAGATTAGATATAATAAGTTTTAAGAGGGCAGAAGAAGTCACTAAAGTTTATCTTGTAGATGATGACCATTTAATTACTATTACTTAAAATTATATTCTCATATTGTATTATGTTAATATGAACCATTGGAAGTTTATCAAAGTCTCAGTCATGTGAAGTTAAGAATATACTTAAAATTATTATCTAAATTTTCCACAGAAAATAGTTGTGCAAGAACTGATGCCGTTTTTACCCCTTACCCTGGATTTAAAAGTCATGTAAAGGGTAAGTACACAACATGATATCATCATCACTGGCAGAAGCTTATTCTAGATTATTAGCAAAATGGAATAGTTTCTTTTTATTTTAAAACAAAATAAATCTTGCTTTTCTTTATTCCTGGGTTTGTGGTTAGATGGTCTTTATGAAAAGAATACAAAATACTGTTAGGAGCCCTGGTGGTGCAATGGTTAAGTACTTGGCTGCTAGCTGAAAGGTCAGTGGTTTGAACCCACCAGCCGCTCTGTGGGAGAAAAGACCTGGAAATCCTGTGGGGCAGTTCTGCTCTGTCCAGTAGGGTTGTTGTGGGTCGGAATTGACTCTACAGCACAGAACAGCAATAACATTAGGGAGAGAGAATTTCTGATTTTTGAAATGCAAATTTACATAAGCTCAGAAGTTTCTTACCTTAGTTTCTAGAGTTGTGAATACATATGGACCACAGACTAGACCTGAAGGAGTTCAAGGGTCAGGTCATAACCCTAACAGCATGCTTCGCGATTGTGGTAATCAGGCTGTAGAAGAACGACTGCAAAATATTGAGGCTCACTTGCGATTGCAGACAGGTAAGCCAAGTGCTAGGTGGTGCCCCATAATGTACCTTTGCAAGTAGTTAAAGAAACTCCAGTTCATTTAATCACCAAATAGTCATTGAACACCTGTCATGTACAAAACATTGTTTTAGTTGCTATAAAAATGAATAAAACATTGTCCCTGCTTTCAAGGAATTTACAGTTCTTATTTATGCTCTTCTTCCTTTCACTCTCTCTTTCTCAAATTGAGAGAGCACTGTTAGGATGGGAGCGAGTTCCACATAGATCCTGATATTCTCAATGTATTGAATTCACAGTGGAAAACTAACATAGTCTTTTTCCTGTTACCAGTTTCATAACTTACCATGACCACTTCTCATTCTTATCACCCACCCACTGTGCTAGATACAGTGTGTTGAGAAATGTGATCCTAGTCCTCAAGAATGTCTCAGTGAAATTAAGCATATGAATAAATAAATGCTGGAGGTGCAGTGAACTGACATTTATTGAACAATACTAAATGCCAGCCACTCTGAAAGCATTATGCATGTGTCAGCTCACTTAATACTTGGTAATACCCTTCTGAGGTGTTGGTGCTATTATCATTGTACAGATAAACTGAAGTTCACATAGCTCAAGCTACATACCCAAGGTAGTAAGTGACAACTGGAATTCAAACCTTCATCTTAGCTGGCTACAAAATGTGCATCTCCCTTCTGATAGTACCAGGTCCTGTTGATTTTGTCATCTAAATATCTCAGATCTTCCACTTCTGTCTACCTGCACTGCTGCTACTCTAGTGAAGCCACTGTGGTCTCTCCCTTCGACTGATGGAAGGATATTAACTGATCTCTTCAGCACTAGACTTCCTTCTCTATTCTATAGCCAGAGGGGTTTTTCTCAAGCTCAAATCTGATCTCGTTATTACCCAGCTAAAAAGTCTTTAATGGTTTTCTCTTGCCCTTAAATGCCTGCCAAACTTAGTATTTATTCATTTGTTCAACAAATAGATATTAAGCTCCTACTACATAAGCCAGGCATTCTTCTGGTGCTGAGAATACATCTGAACAAAAATTCTAGTTGGGGGAGCCAGGTGGCATAAATAATGAAATTATATGGTATGTTAGAGGAGAAGGGCTGTGGATAGAAGCAGCTTGACCAAGAGCTGGGAAAGGAGATTGGGGTGGGAGGGGGTTGCAATTTTAAATAGCATGACCCATACCTGTAGTTCTAGCCACATCTCTGGGCTTCTTACCTCCCGCTCATTTTGCTGTCTTAGCCTTTACCCATGCTTTTCCTTCCTCATTCCAGACCAGTGGAGGTTCCCCTTTATATAGTCTCATAACACCTGGTACTCTCTGCCCTCCTTTATAACAGTTATCACAGCTCTGTTTTCTCAATGTCTGTCTTCCCTGTAGCTAGTAAGGTCTGTGAGAGTAAGGCCTGTGTCTGTCATGTTCATTACTTTGTGCCCATTGCAGTGCCTGGCACAAAGCAACTGCTCAAATGTTTGTTGAATGAACTGTTGCTCATTTCACCTTTTCAGATATTTGCAAAGTACACTTGAGACACAAAGTTAGGACACAGAGACCTCAGGGAGGTCAAGGGATGGTATGAAATGACATATGAGACCTTGGAGGATTAGTAGTAATTTTCCAGCAGGCAGGAGAAAAACATTCCAAAAAGGGAACAGAATCTGCAAAAAGCACAGGAACACAAAATATGGTTCTGGGAATATCTGAGTCTAGTTTAGCTGGAGTGTTTGCTGGATGGAGTTGGAGGAAGATAAGAGAATGAGTAAGTCTTCAAGGGTAATGAGAGATTAGCACTAAAAATTAATCCCCTCCCCCAGAAGTAGATGAATTTAAAATGTAACTATATAAATCATTTGATTTATTAAGTTTCTAGTAGTATGAAGTAGTTAATTTTTTTGACAAGTATCTGTTGAATGCCTGCTATGTGCCAAGCACTGTTTTAGGTATTAGGGATACTAAAATGATGTAGTTACAGTCTCTGGCTTCAAGGAATTTGTAGTTTAGTAGGCGAGAGAGGCATAGTAATAATGAAGTGACATGTTAAAGGGACTGTGAAGGAAGGGTGTGGTGGGAGGACAAAGGAACTTCCACGTGAAGAGGTTCAGGCAACGCTTCATTGACACAGTGAAGCTTGAACTGGGTCTTAAAAGGTACAGAGATGAGGCAGAGGGCATTCTAGGCAAAGTGCGCAGCAAGAGAAAAGTCAAATGGATAAATTATTCATTTTACCATATTCCAGAACAAGAAAAAACAAGGTCCTGAGATAAAATACACATTCTTAAAAAACTTATTTCTAGAATTTTATATTTAACAAGTCGAGTTGAAACATTTGATAGGAAAATGTGCCCATATTCTTTAATTACATAGTGAGTGTCTAATCATGTATTCAGTCAGTAAATACTGAGTACCTGCCATGTGCCAGGCACTGTAGTCTGTGAACTAACATCTGAATGTCCTAGGTTTGTGCGGTGCCCAAACTGCACAGCCATACCCAACGAACAAATTGGTAAAACTCGCTGTTCTTACATTAGGGTGGGAAAATAGACAATAAATAAAATATATACGGAAGGTCGAGTGGTGGTAATGATATGGAGAAAAATAAGGAGGGCAGGGAGTGCCAGGTGGTAGGACTGGTAAGTTGGAATCAACTCGATGGCAGTGGATTTTAGTCAGAAAAGGCCTTACTGATAAGGTAACTTTTGAGCCAAGACCTGAAGTTGACAACAGCAAGCCTTGGGAATATGGAGGTAGAGGGAGCTGCAAGTGCTAAAGCTTGGCCTAGTCGAGTAACAGAATAGAGTGGCTGGAACAACATGAGTGTGAGGAGAATGTTCAGATTGTGTGGGGCCACATAGACCATTGTAAGAGCTTTGGCTTTTAAGTCTGAGTGAAATGGGAATGTACCGGAAGGTTTTGAGCAGAGAAGTAACATGATCTGACTTAACATTCTAAAAGGATCACTGTCTGCTGCGTTGAGAATAGACTTTGGGAGAAAGGCAGAAGCAAGAAGACCCGTTTGGATGTTGTGATGGTCGTGTGGGAGATGGTGGTCTGGTCCCAAATGGTCACAGTGGTGGTGGTGAGAAATGAAAGGATTCTAGATATAATCATAAACTTGAAATTTGAGTGATCTTAATTTACCATCTGCCTTCCCCCGTCAAAAGCCCTTTTTAACATTTTCCAAGTTGAAGGAAAAGTGAGGCATATGGGGAGAAATATAAGTTGAGGAAAATATGACATATTGCAACCACTGAACTGAATTGTCGGTTGTCACTATGCGTTTTTCTCCTCCCAGGTAACTACCAAAGCCTATCAGAAATACAAATTGTTCTATCTAGGAACGATTTCAATATCTTATAAAATGAATTTAACAGAAAACAAAACGCCTTTCGATATAGGAAGTATAAATGAGGCTTGGGGAGGAGGTATGAGTCGGAATCGACTCTATGGCAACGGGTTTGGTGTTTTTGGTTTTGGGGAGAAGATATAAAATAAATCTGTCCCATAGGGTACAATATGAAAATGTAAACTAATGATTTCATGCAATTTTACTTTTGTTCATTAATTTTCTTAAGTTTAAATATTTTCCATTCCTTTGTGTAAGTGTCTTTGCATGGTATTTTAAGAATAAAAATTGTGAGAGGAAATTATTCAATAGTATCTCAAAATTTCTTTTGTATTTAGGTGGTCCAGTACCAAGAGACATTTATCAGAGAATTAAAAAACTTGAGGATAAAATCCTTGAATTGGAAGGCATCTCTCCAGAATATTTTCAAGCTGTAGTGAGTATAAGTATCTTTAAAATATAAATAAAAATATAGTCTTATTTTAGGAATCTTTATTGTATAACAATTCACTCACTGATCTGTGTGCAAAACACTGCTTTAATAATTCAGAGATGAATGAACACAGTTTCATGCAGGGAGATTACCTGAATATTATATTACATACTCATGATTTTTAAAGTAAGGGTACTGTTGTTATACATTACCCAGATTCTGAAACTTAAGACATTTTCATGGCATAAGTCATCCTGGATAGTGGTCAGTTCTGTCGCTGTGAACTTGCTATCTTGTAACACAAAAGCTTCCTTTGGGACCTTGCTCTGTCAGTTATACCTTCTGTCTCTTTAATCCCTCTCTCTTCACAGACTTCTTCCTTCAGCTCATACACATGTTCACATTTCTCCATACTAAACAAACAAACACCTCCAGCTGCCACCCTACCTTGTCCTTTACCTTAACCACCAGCCTTTTCGAAGACTTCTGTATTTGTCTAATTGCTCAATTCTAGCATTTTATGCATTCATTGATTCATTCTTACCTCTTTTTCTAAGGACATTAAGACACTGTTGTGCTTGGTAATATCTTCTTTGGCACAGCACAGTTTTTAGACAAGCAATCTTGAGCTCCTTGTGTTATTTTCCTCAGTCTTCTGAGGTGATTATATGTAACACCTGCCTTTTCTGAGGTTTCTTTTTTTTTTAGCAATGACATGTTAGAACTATAATGTAAAAGTGAGATTTTACTAAGATTCTTATTTCTGAAAAATTACAGAAAGTTGTTTCCCTGCTCATATTAGCATGGACTTATATAAGTCAACTGGCAAAAATATATATAAAATTCATTTTAGGTATAGCAACAATCTTTCCAAAGTCATAGATTGGTATGATGTACAGAAAAGAAGTATTTCCAGAGGAAGAAGGCAAGTCACATAACAAGTGGGCAGCCAGTCCTAAATATCAGAAACTCCGAGAAAGGGTTTTAGTGATTTACTTCGCTGGTATGTCAAATGAGGCCTTTGAAACTACTAAGGACTGAAGCAAGGATTAAATGAGATAATACTAACCAAGCACTTAGCACAATAAGTAAATAGTAAAGTACTAGCTATTTTCATTTATTTAGTTTCCAAAACCATCTGTGAAATAGCCATATAAATGTAGATAAGTCACTGAATTCCTCTGGCCTTTCAGTTGTCTAATTTTAGAAAATTTGTTGGTTAGACTACATAATTACAAATGTCTTTCCACTTTTAGGATTTTATTAATCTTTGAATGTCTTAGAAAATGTTACAAAAATTTTATGGCTTTTCCTGCAACAATCTAACATTCAGTTTTTCACATTCAAGTTCTTTTCATTAAGTAATCCCTAGGAAAACTTATTTTTGTAGTTAAATTCATACCTTGTTAAATCTCTTTTCTAATTCTAATTTATGAAAGCTTAACATAAAACTATTACTATACTTGATTAACAAAAGAACATGACCTTCAAATCATAATATTATTTTTGGGGGATCTGTTATACATAGGTTAGAGTATTTGGTTAAAAAGATAGTAGTAGTTAGATTTTAGAGGACCTTAAATACTATGCCAAGAAGTTTAAAGTCTACTCTCCAGGCAGGGGGGAACTATTGAAAGCTTTTGAGCAGGGAAAGGACTTGTGAAAGCTGTGTTTAGAAAGATTTGTTTAATACTAGTGTGGGAGATAGACGAAAGGGACAGAGTAAGGACAAGGAGACAATATTATACTAGTGCAGATGTGAAGTGTGATCCTGACCTAGGGGCAGGAGAGTGGGAATAGAAAAGATTAATGCGGGAGACGATAGGAAAGAAAACTGGACAAATATACTGATGACTGATTGGGTATAGAAACTGATAGAGAGCAAGGAGGAGTCTGGTTTCCGGTTGGGAAAATGATACCATTAGATGCCATCATTGACAGAAACAAGAAAATCTGGAGGGAGAGTTGTTTGGGAAGAAATGTGAATTGAAGTCATCGCAGGACATGCAGATAGAAATATCAGAGATACAGGACTTAGACATGAGATAATTGGGAGTGTCTGTGTAGAGGTGATAGTTAAACCTTTACGCGGTAGAGATAGTGGGTAAGAACACTGAGACTGTCAGAGGCCTGATGTCTGAACCTTGGTGACTGCCTAACTTCAGGGACAGGAGGCATTGTAAGTGTAAACAGAGACTCATCCTGGATATATTAGTCATTCATAAAAGGATGGATAATGACAATCTGATAAAACTAGTGCTTTTTTTAAAAGAGTATTTCCAAATCTGTTAAAACTGCTAATGTGTATATGATTAGAAAAATCACTTGTGGATTAGTATTAGAAGTGACATATCCAAATTAATAGTGAGTACAAGGAAGCACAAAACACTGAAAAGGTTTAAACATTCAGACTGACTGTCCTTTAGGTGTATAAATATATATGGCACAGGCCCAAAGGGAACAATTTCGCCCTCACCTTTCCATAATAGAATGATGAGCCATCTCTAGGAGCCATACTCTTCGCTTGGAATGGAGCGATCTCTAGGATTGTCCTTGCACATGAGAGGAATTGAACACACACCCTATAGAGGACATAGCACATTATTCAGCACTATTGCCATCCTCACGTGGTAATGCATAATAGTCGATATCCTTCAGACGTGGACAGGAGAGACTACACATGTAGTATAGTCCTCTAGCTTCTTAAGTTAGGAAGTAAGGGAAAGTTGGGCCCATTAAATTTTTTAAGTATTGAACTTTTGTTGGAAATTGAACTTCTGAACTCTGAAAAGATTTTTGTTAAAATGTGTTTATCCAGATTCACATATACACGAATTGTAAGTATGGCAGAGCTTCTGACAGTTGGGTAGAGATTTATCATCATGGATAACATTGAAGCATAACATGAAAAGGGAAACATTAAAGAAAAAAGATTCAAGTTGTATTTAGTTCATAAAACAAAGCCAGATTAAAATTCTTTTCATTCTGTGAAACAGACATAAAACTCCAAAAAATGTTAATATATATAAAACAGGAATTATGACAGAGGTTAGTAATTGTTGGACCTTTTAATGTATTAGGTTGAAATATCTTCACCCTTAAATTAAACAGAGATTTAAATGTGGTAATGTTTTCAAAATTCATGGACACAGCTTAACAAACCATTTTAAGGATATGATCTTTGTGAGTATTTCCAAATAATTACTTATTTTAAATTACGACACTTGAAAACAGAAAGTGTAACATGCTTCACAAGTGTATTTCCACAGCACTTTGTTCACTTTCTAACACTTATCACTTATAATTATTTGTTTATATATCTGCTTTTCACAGTACATTTTGAACCTGTCAAGGGTAGGAGCTGTGTCTTGTTTACCTTTGAACACACAGAATTTAGTAGGTACCAAATAAATGTGCAGATGAACAGATAGGACTTGGTGGATAGTTAATTCTTGGACTTTTGAACTAACCAGGTGGCATTTTCACTCTAATCTGTAATGGTAACTCCTGGTTCTAAAGAGGATGTAAGGTGGGAGGGAAGCACTGATGGCCAAGTCAACATCATGAGCACAGGCTGTCTGTGTATGAAAGTGCATGGTGGGCCTGAAGCATGAGGTAGAAGGTGGATCAGGCTGGAAAATTAGATTTAAGCACATTTTGAGGACCATGAAAGTCACATTATGCAATTTGTACTTGCAGTGACATCGGAGCACAATTAAGTTTTTGAGGAAGAGAGAAAAACCTGTAATTAAGGTCCCTGTCTAGTAGCAGGCATTATGAAGTCTTGAGTTGGAGAGAAGTTGGAGTCAAGGAAACTAGGAAACATGTCAGTGTCCAAGCCAGAGAGAAACGAAGGCCTGGATTGGGGCACTGGGACTAGAAAGGAAAAAACATTTAAGACACTGCATCCATCGAATCAGTGGCCCTTTGCCACTGATTAGAAGTGAGAAGGGGTTGGCCATGGAAGAGACCTCCTTACTCTCGAGTTTCCTTAAAGCAGGAGTTCCCTGGACCTGTCTGTGTGTTTGTGTGTGTGCATTTTAATTTCCTTTTCATCAGGACACAAATATTATAAATGTAACTATAAATTACATGCTAAAGTAAAATAATGGAAGAGAAATTTTTGAATTTTCTGTCTAGCTGTCCCTTTAGTTTGCTGTGCTTTCAGATTATTTTCTCTCAGTTACCAAAGCTTATTAAAGTTCTTACATTTTATACCGAGATTTCCTTATACTTAAGAAATAAATTTTAAAGCTAGTCCAGTATATCCACAATAGATGTGTCAAAATATCTGTTCAGCCCTACAGTAAACCCCAAAGATCACAGTTTAAGTCATTGATGTCCTTATCCTTCTTATTCTGATATTTCTGTCTTTGGCTTCCTGGTACAGTAAAAATCTGATTGTTCAGTGACATGGAGTATTTTGTAGCTTAAACTGTTAGGAGAACAAGGGGAGTGTATTTTCATCAGGTGTATAAAAAGCCACCTCTTTGGAAAGGAGACTGAGTAGTGACCACATTAAACATTAAGCCCTTCTGCCCATAGGCCCCACCACAGGTATCCAGCAAAGGAAGGAGCATATTTGCCTAAGCTCTTTTTCCATGTTTAAAAATTCAAGACTTAGTGATTTCCCGTTTGTTATAACTTCTGATAAGAGGAATACCTCGATTGTCTTTGAATCACCTTTTGACACAAAGGGAAATGTGAGTTTTAATAAACTCACGTCTCAATGGTCAGAGATGCACATGAGAAAATTCTGCCATCTAGCTTCAGTTTCTGTATCTGATTTATTAGTTTGCTGTTCCAACATTGTGGTGGTGTGAAACTAAGAACACGATCTAGAAAGAGCTCGTTAGATCAAATTTTGAAAGGCCCAGCAGCTTGTCAGTGAGAATGTTGTCAGCCTCAAGTAATAGAAATTTGAGCTCACACTGGCTTAAGCAGTATGGAAATTCTAAAATAGGAAGTCCAACGGCAGGTTCAGTCTTCGGGGTTTATTGATTCATTGGCTAAATCATGGTTGTCAAAGACTTGGGTGCTTTCCTCTCTCAGTTCTGCTTGGTGTTGACTTCTTCCCTAGGCAGATGTCAAGACAGCTACAGCACTCTTAGATGTCCTGTCCATATTCAGCTATGTCCAGAGAAAGGGAAGTGTTCTCTTCTGAGGGCTTTCTCAGGAGTGAGGAAACTTTTTCCAGAAGCTCCCCTCCAGCAGACTTCTTACTAATTAACCAGAATCGGGCTCATGCCCATTCCAGTCACTGATAAGGCCAGTCGTTTGGGATTGGATCAGCATTCCAGTAGCTGCTTGCATAGAAGACCACAATGCCACTGTAGTCTGAGTATGGGAGTGTGTGTGTGTGTTTTCACCGTTTGGTATACCAAATTCTCTTTTCCTTTTTCTATTGCTGCTTCACTTACTCATTATACTAGGATAGTTACAAAAAAAGAAGGAAACTAAAATATTCCCAGAGCACCTGTTTCCACAATCACTCATCCCCATTAGAAGCTGGTAATTAATTGAAAACTACTATACGTATTACCAAGAACAGCATGTTGCTGTAATGTTACTACTACATACATTTATATCATCTTTGGAGTCTGTCAGAACATAAGCAGCTAGATGTCAGTTGAGGCAGTGCTTGGTAAGTTTGTGTGCTTTGTTTCTGTCACCATTCTCAAAAGCTCTCTGTATTTGGTAGTCTATGAAGAAAATTTGATGCTTACATTTTGTAAGCATTGATTACTTAACCATTGTTTTTACTTTTGATCTAGAACTTTTCTGGAAAAAGAAGGAAAGTTCAACCACCTCAAGTAAGTTAAGTTACTGCATTTTTAGTTTGGTTTCTGAAATAGTTTGATAAGTTTTATACCTTTCACATTAATAAAAGTTTCTACTTCAGTTCATACCCTGGATTTAGGACTCAGTAAAAGGACACCGTAAATTAATTTACTTGAATTAGATGCATAATTCTGTTACAAGGATGCAAGACTGTGGAGTGATTCAGATCGGCCAAATAAATGTAAAAGTCTTTACCCTGCTTTAGAATATATCAGTTTCAACAGGCCCATAAAAAATAAATAATACACATAGCTCAGCCATGTGTAGGAGACTAAATGGGCACACCAGCCCAGGGGCAAGGGTGAGAAGGCAGGAGGGGACAGGAAAGCTGGACAAATGGAAATGGGGAACCCAAGGCTGAGAAGGGGAGAATGTTGACATGTTGTCATGAAGTTGGCAACCCGTGTCACAAAATAATATGTGTATTAATTGTTTAATGAGAAACTAATTTGCTCATCTAAAACACAGTAAGAAAAAAGAATGTAGCAATTTCAAAATGCTTAAAAATAATAAGTGCTCAAGTAATACAACCCTTCCCCCCACTTTGCCAACACTACTAATTAGCAGCATCTAAGTAAAAAAAAATGTGTTTGGCAGAAGTTGACTTCAGCCCACCTCTGTCCACAGTACTACACTTTATTACATATTTGAATCTTGATGAAGGAGCCCTGGTGGCACAGTGTTTTAAAGCACTGAGCTGCTAACGGAAAGATTGGCAGTTCAGACCCACCAGTCACTGCACAGGAGAAAAGACCTGGCAACCTGCTTCCATAGAGATTACAGCCTAGGAAACCCTATGAGGGTGTTCTGTCCTGTCCTGTAGGGTCACTATGAGTCAGAATTGACTCAACAGCACACAACAAGAAGTAAAGGAAGTTTCCGTATTTGGCAGAGGTTGACTTCAGCCCACCTCTGTCCAAAGTACTACACTTTATTGAATAATTGAATCTTAATCAGGAGGGTTTTGCTAGCCTTTAATGGTGGTAATGTAAATTTAAAGTTAGTTTAAAAGTTGTCTTGGGCTCGTTTATTGTTTAAGAGTAGTATTTTTTCTTTTTTACTGTAAATTTTTGAGAGCAGCAGTTTTTTCCAGGAGAAGCAATCAATTGAAGTTGGTCCATCAACAAAGAATATCTAGATATTTTAAGCAGTTAAACTAATCTTAAAGTTTAATTTTTTTACTATCAATTTAATAATCAGTTAAAAAAAAGTCTTTGTGATCCTTTCAAATTACAAAAGGTCCAGGAGAGCTTAATTATTAGGAAAGAAAGAAAATGTTTTTGTGCTTTTACATTTAGGATATGGTCATCATATATAGTTGTTCCACCTAAAAATATCCTCATGAGGGGGGAAGAAAACATTTTACCATGCTCTTTGATTGTTTTAAATGTTTATAGTTCATTTAGCACTTTATCTGCATGAAGACACTTCAGAGTCTTATTCAGCAGTTTGTGTTCTTATTATTTACAGCAGAACTATTCACTGGCTGAACTTGATGAGAAGATTAGTGCCCTCAAACAAGCCCTGCTCAGAAAATCAAGAGAAGCAGAGTCCATGGCAACTCACCACCTTCCATGAAAAACTCCTCTCATCCTTGTCATTTTACCCTTTTTATACATCTGTGTAACTTACACTGTAATTAATTATCAATGTAGACTTCCCTGTGAAGTTAAGGTTTATTTTCAGATGAGTTCAACTTGTAGCCAGTAATCTTCAAATATTCCATTGAGTTTAGAAATAGTGAATACACTGAAAATAGCACTACAGAATTTTTTTTTCCCTTCTGTTATAAAGGAGGTATTTTGGAAATTAAAAAACTTAATTTAAAAGTGCTTTTTTTTTTTAATTTGTGGATCACAGAAAGGAAGATTTATTTTGATAGTGACATTTAAAAGGACTTTACATATGTAACCAGCCTACCAATTTATTAGTTTAAATCAGTACCTTGCATGTAATAGTCATTCAAAAAAAAATTACTAACTGAAATGAATTTTAAATGCAAAAACTTTTTTTTTTTAATTTTTCAAATGTCAGACAATTTTAATGTAAACAAACAATAGATTGTTTTGTACATAGATTCCAGTTTTATCCCCTACTGGCTATGTGACCTTGAGTAAGTTATTTAAACTCTTTTTGTGCTTCATTTTCCTTGTCTATATGTGGAGGTGATACTAATAGACCCACTCCATTGGTTATTACAAAGAATAGGTGAATTAATACATGCTCAGCTTTTGCAACACTGTCCCAAAGGAAGTGCTCAGTAAATGTTAGCTATAACTATTGTATAAAACCAGATCTGTCTTTGGGCAGTAGTTAAGATGTTACAAATTATAGTGCCTCTCCTTTGAGAACCTTACCTTTTTCACAATGCCTCAGTGATGTTAGGCAGTATGTATACATACTGCTATAGTGGCAATACTAATTGCAGCTACAGTTTTGTAGCAAATTGTTCATGAAGTAGCTGCTGAGATCAAGAATTATCTGATAGCAAAAATCAGAAATCCACCTAAAATGATTTGTAAAAGGGGAGTTGTTAAAAAAGAATGAGAAGTTTGGAACTTAATTGCAGAAAGTATAGCTGGGCATTGTGGATCTAGAAAGTCACCTGGCAGCTAATCTTTCTCTGTGTCTTTCTTTGTTTGACTGGCTCTGGATCCCTTCCCCCTTTCTGTGTTTAGTTCTGTCCCGGTCCCCTACTCCTTGTTTTCTGTTCTCCCTCTCTGTCTGTATGTCCCTCTTCCTCTTTCCTTACTACATGCACACATCTGTGCATTCACTTTATCTCTCTCTGTGAACTGGTTTCTCTTAAACCACCCCTGCCCACCCACCCAAAAAAAGGCCAAACCAGTTGCCTTCAAGTCTGTTCTGACCCATGGCCTTTTCATTTCTGCCTCCCCACATCATGTGGTTTGTCAACCCTGTATTGCCTATGCATGTTTTTTGCCTTTGAGCTTCCACTGTGCAAACTCTGAACCCACCTCTGTAGAACCTGACAACTCCAGTGACTGCTGTTTACCTCAGTCTTTGTATCTCTTATTTCAAATTCTTCAGAAAGTGAAACTGACTGGGCAGAATGATGAGGCAAGACCTCTTCATAGAATAATGCAATGTACACCTTGCACAACTGTGTGTAGAAGCCTTGAAGATGGGGTCACCTGGTAAAAAGGGGGCTTTGGAATCACTTCCAAGAATTGGATGTGGGGTATGTCATTTCCACTGTCTTACCACTGTATTTCATCTCTGCCCGGTAAACTCATCCTTCAAGGTAGAATTGCCTCAGTGTTGTAGTATTAGATAGGTGCAGCTACAAATGCCCACTCACCAGGCAGTCTCCATCTAATTGAGACATGGTCACCATCTTGCCAGAATCATGTCCTCTAGGTACAATGACACATTTTACTACCAGCACACCAGCAATACAGTAGGAAAAACTTCAATAAAAATTACCAATTAGGAGAGGAGGTTGGCTTGGAGGTAGGAAAGAAACCATGAGTCTGTTTCTTGACTCCCTTGGCAGTAAAATAAGCTCTTATGTCTGGCAGTGTTATGACATGCCCGTTAGGAGGATTTCCTTTTTTCTTTGTCCTTCAGACCTGCTCTTCTGAGGTACTCTCGAGAGGAGTCCTCTCTCCACTTCAGTAAGTACTTACTGTCTGGTGCCAGCATCCTATTCAGTTAAGCCTGGAGCCTGCAGAAGAGGCAAGGACTCCACCATGTTGGTATGAGTTGAGCATAGGTACTTATTCTTAAAGACTAAGCTTCTGGTAATAATGCCCCCAGAACTGTAGTGGGCTTTTAGTCATTGCCTTTATTGAGTATGCCATTGACTACAAGGTGATGCCAGGAATTTTTGTAGGGGTAAGCTTACGTAATCACTAGGCTGTCTAATGATCATTCTTGCAGGATTTTTGTTATTCAGCTCTTACACCCATCGTTTCTTCTTAATGGCTCTGTCCTCAAGAAGAGGACAAGTGACCAGAAAGAGGCTTGCAGGGACAGAAAGCACTTCTTCCCTTATCTGCCTCTATAAATCTCTCCTCCCAGTCCTTTCTCACACAGGTTGCATTCCAATCTAGGAATGTGTTTTACAGTGGTTGGAGTTGGGAGGATGGACGTTCAACAAGCTTGTTCTGTGCAAAAGGGTCAAGCTTCCCAAACTATTCTGGCTACTGCTAGATACCCTCTGTCGTGGATTGAATTGTGTCCCCCAGAAACATCTGTCAACTTGGCTAGGTCATGATTCCCAGTATTGTATGATTGTCTACCATTTTATCATCTAATGTGATTTCTGTATGTGTTGTAAATGCTTTCACTATGATGTAATAAGATGGATTAGTGGCAGTTATACTAATGAGGTCTACAAGATTAGGTAGTGTCTTAAGTCAATCTCTTGAGATATAAAAGAAGCAAGCAAAGAGACATGGGAACCTCATACCACCAAGAAAGCAGTGCCAGGAGCAGAGCATACCCTGTGGACTTGAGGTTCCTGTGTTGAGATGCTCCCAGACCAAGGGAAAACTGATGAATCACAAGGACCTTCCTCCAGAGCTGAAAGAGAAAGCCTTCTCCTGGAGCTGATGCCCTGAATTTGGACTTGTAGCCTACTCAACTGTGAGAAAATAAATTTCTCTTTGTTAAAGCTATCCACTTGTGGTATTCCTGCTATAGCAGTGCTAGATGACTAGATGACAAAGATACCCTCCTTTCAAGTGCTAAGCTCCTATGCTTTTCCAAACTCATGAGTAATATCTGCATCTGGTCTTCAGCAATCTCAGTGGAAAAAAATTTCCCTTTATGGAACATAGCTGTGTAATTTACCTGCTTTTTTAGCCTAACAACCTAAAACAGAAATATATCTCTCTGCCATTGCATTTTAATTACATCCACAGGGAATAAACAGCATATCCCTATATTTTTACATTTGACACCTTTTAAGCCCTCTAAACTTTTGCCTTTTGTTAGACACTTGATTTAGGTTCCAAGAGATTTTAGGCAATTGTTTGTTGTAGGGGAAAAACATCACAAAGTCTAGTAAAGCAAAAAGAAAGTTTTATTCAGCATGTATTCAAAAGGGCAGAAGTGGGAAAACAGACAACCCTGTTGCCACAGCCATGTCTGCCTGAGTCCAAGGAAATATCAGAACAGACAACAGTGGGAAAACGGACAAGCATGTTGCTAGAGCCATGTCTGTCCAAGTACAAAGGATATTACAGAATAGGCAAGAAAGGGAAAACGGACAAGCATGCTGCCACAGCCATGTCTGCCTGAGTCCAAAGACCAGTTACAGAGCCATCAGTATATATTAACATTACAAATGGGCAAAACCATTGAAAGCTTCACCTTTTCAGAGATCGGCTAGAAACTGTGATCCTACATTTTGAATCGTCTTTCTTAACAATCACTGGTACAGGTTTTAGTAATGACAGTCAGGAGGGTCTTCATTGGTCCAACAAATTTCTATTCACTAAATGCTAACAGAAAAAGATAAGAGTAGAAAGTCGTCTGTGTTCTGTTTGATTGGCTTTATTTGAAAGTATCCCTAAAAGATATTTTCCAAGATTATCTTAGCTGTTGTCTTTATACCTCAGGGCCCAGTTGATGTGTCCTTGTGAGTCCTTATGAGCCCAGCTCCACCTGGGTCACATTCTCTATGCTCAAGGACAGGGAATAATAACTCCAATATTATTTCTAAATCATTCCCTCCTTTTGATTGGAGATTGGAGGTAACACATTGATGATCGATACCAGGACTTAGCTGAGCTCCTAGATGGCAGCCATGGCGGGATCTTTAAATTCACGGTGCTGGTTTTCCACCGGATACCATCTGGTTCTTCACCAGGTTATTAAGTAAGAGCGATGTTCTCATCAATGGCATTGCCGGAGTGAGCAGGCTCAATGTACATCAACATTTTAACCCAAGGCCTTCTTTGTCTTCTAGGTGTGTAAGACAATAGAAGATAAATTTTATTATGCTTAATACTATCAGGATGTAGACTAAGAATATTACTATTCCTTGCAATAGTGATTTAGCCCATGCACTTTCTCCTGATGGTAACTAACCAAAAAAATCCGATGTTTGTAAGGGTGTTAACAGTGTGTAACCAAGTAGCTTGCTGGCTAATTCTATGTATATCTTGTCTACAGCACAGACT
>NW_004443979.1:4672745-4675787 GCF_000243295.1 Trichechus manatus latirostris
CTCAGGGCCCAGTTGATGTGTCCTTGTGAGTCCTTATGAGCCCAGCTCCACCTGGGTCACATTCTCTATGCTCAAGGACAGGGAATAATAACTCCAATATTATTTCTAAATCATTCCCTCCTTTTGATTGGAGATTGGAGGTAACACATTGATGATCGATACCAGGACTTAGCTGAGCTCCTAGATGGCAGCCATGGCGGGATCTTTAAATTCACGGTGCTGGTTTTCCACCGGATACCATCTGGTTCTTCACCAGGTTATTAAGTAAGAGCGATGTTCTCATCAATGGCATTGCCGGAGTGAGCAGGCTCAATGTACATCAACATTTTAACCCAAGGCCTTCTTTGTCTTCTAGGTGTGTAAGACAATAGAAGATAAATTTTATTATGCTTAATACTATCAGGATGTAGACTAAGAATATTACTATTCCTTGCAATAGTGATTTAGCCCATGCACTTTCTCCTGATGGTAACTAACCAAAAAAATCCGATGTTTGTAAGGGTGTTAACAGTGTGTAACCAAGTAGCTTGCTGGCTAATTCTATGTATATCTTGTCTACAGCACAGACTACCGCTTATAAAAAAAAATCCAAGGCTATTTTGTTATGTCACCTTGGCTTATGAGATCAGAGATCACTGTTGTGCTTCCATCTCATCTGTTATTTGTCCCATAGTGACTGATAAATTTTCTTAAAAGATTTCTCCACTTCAGATATACCATAAGTAGGAATTAAACCTACCAACCATACCCTGAATGTAGGACCAATGAGTTTTCTTCTGACTTTCATTTTACAGTGTGTAACAAATTAACATTACCTTTCCAATATTTACTAGCATCATTACTATGAATATCTAAAGGTTATCCTAAAGTTTTCAAAGTGCATTGCCCATGCATTTGTCAGGAATCTAAATGACATTGCCCACATAAATTCACTATCAGTTGGAAGGGGATCATCTAAATTAGTGTAGTTGGATCTACCACAAAGATACATATATCCATAAGTAGTACAAAAGTTTGTCTAGAGGAAACAGAAAATATAGAAAAATTCACATGTGATAACAAAGTTTCCATTAGAGAATTCATGATTAGCAAGATAATACAGGATGGACCTTTCCTGTAGGAGGTCTTCAGTTAGTCTGTTTAAAACATACCAAGTGTTCTTCCTCATGGCAAGCTGCCCCTGCTTGGTTTACCTATTAACAGTCATGGGTCACTTTCTCAGAAGCAGAAATGGAACCTAAGACAAAATGGAGTCTGAGCCATGAGGTCGATCTCGTCTGAGAACCTGATTTCTTTAAGATACATAATTTAATTTTCTGCATTGTAAGAGGGCGACAGTTTGATTACAAACATTAGACAGGTATTTCATACGACATTGTCTTAAAGACTGATCAAATGAATTACTTATTTACCTTGAACATAACTCTCAGTCTGATTTTTGAAGTTTCCTAAAACAGACTGAATTCTTCAAAAAAAAAAAAGCACAATGCCTGGAGCAAAATGGTCTTACGAGTTTATCTGGACCATTGTTGACTCAAAGTGGATTTCAGAACCATTTTTTTTCTCAAAGCTCGAGGTTCGAAAGGACACCCAAAGACAATGTCCTGTGTGGGTTGCCTCAACCTCCATGAAAACCAGACAATCTGGATTCCAGGAGAATTACATACAACTCTCTCATCATTCTTTCCTTTGGATCATGATCTTGTTATAGAATCTTTTATCAAAAATGCTCAATAAATGGTAATTGGGCATCATCTGATTTTTAAGATCCCAGGCACCATACAGCAAACTAGGAAATAAAACGGAAACACTAACAATAATATTAGGCCAATTGTCTGAAATAACCAATGAAACCATAACCCTAAGGTCTCTGAACCAAGGAAACAAATCTCATGAGGTGTTTATCCATACATAAGCAGCATCAGTAACTGTTTTTCATGTGCCTCAACAGCAACTATATTCTGCAAAATACTCAGATTGAGTATTAATATAAATACAGCAACATTTATCTATTAAGCCACAAACTGTTTCTTGAGAGACTAACAGTAAAGCTAATACTATTCTATTTTGTAAAATCATAGCTCAAATTTCAGATACTTCTGTGGTTATGATATTTACAACTTTGCTAAGTTTACCAATAGGAACTTCTAATTCAAGCATTACAGTATCTAAACCCATCTGTTAGATAACTTAGGTGAAAGGAAAATGACTTCTTATATCCAGAAAGTAGGACCTTAAAACATCAGCAATATTCCCACATAAAACCCATAGTTTCCTTTTGTTTACTCAGTCTTAGGTAGTTAATTTCTGTTCCATGTGATTCTGGATCAGCAGCAGTCTGTGAACTCATCAACTTTTGAATAAGAGTTCTAGAAATCTTGATTGAGTCTAGGCACGATCTTTTTCACAAGTCCAATATAGTCCATTTTTTTGTTGAGATATTTTGGTCAAACATTTTCAGCAAATCAGCAAAGTTAAAACTTATCTGCAGATGACAAAACTTAATATGGCCATGATTAATTCATAAACATAATATTCTTAATAGTAAAAGACCTGATAGAAATTAATTACAAGCATAATGTAAAGGCCAAACAAAATCAGTTAAAAAAATTTCAGATAAAAATATTTCAAAATATAACCATTAACTGTATTCAAAGAGCTGCAGATATAATACATAATAATTTTGAGACAAAATACCATATAGTCGGGATATACCAAGAATATACCAAGATTATCAAATACCTGAATAGTAATAAAAAAAAAAACTTCATAGGTGAATGATGTGAATTCCCCAATCAAACTATTGGCTTTGATGATGCTAGATTCAAAAAGATAAAGTTGTGACCAAGTTAACAATAATAATATTATAGGTCACTGTGAAACAATACTTAAGTTATTTAACCAAAGATCTTAAAGTAAAAACCTTAGCTTTCTTTTCTAAAAGCCATGTGGTTTAGTATTCAGACTCAGGAATCTTATTCTAATGAGAGGCCAAACCTTTGTCTTCCAGGCAGATTACACAAAGAATAAACTAACCCTTTA
>NW_004443979.1:4675887-4696150 GCF_000243295.1 Trichechus manatus latirostris
CAGGCAGATTACACAAAGAATAAACTAACCCTTTAACTCAGAAATCAAAATTTTATTATTTTAACTGCGAGAAACCCAATTCTTTGCTTTATATGCTACTTAACATTAAAACTCCTAAAAATCTCATAAATTAAACCATTAAACTTTAGTCAGACAGATAAAATTTGACCATATCAAATAAATTTATTTTTAATAAACCTCTTAAACATTGCCTTTGTTGCATATCTTTTATAGTGCATCCCTTTAAATGGCAAAAATGAACCCACTCATTAGCAGACTTATATATATATATATATCCTTTCTCTTGTGGATAAGAAGCCAAGGTATATAAACTTAAATTATGATAAATATCTATTAACTCAATTTGTCATTAATAAGTTACCTAAAATGTGTTTGGAATTATTTTAAGCCTGTATACCATAAAACATAACTGTTGTTGAAAGAAAAATCTATTTAAACATTCTAAGATTTCATTCAACTTTTATTATGTTTCATATTTTTCCCAATCTAATTTTAGCTCTTAAAGATTTTATCAACTGGCTTTGTAAATCACAAAGTCTCTGCTCAAGTGACCAATTCATTGATATGGATATCACCTTAAGTGTCTGGCTAGAACTGGAAACATTTTTCTAGGCCACTTCATGTGTGTCTCATTATGATTTCTATTGTCTGACGCCTTAGGGTTCCCCAATAATAGAGAGAACTTGTTTACAGTTCTATAATCAGGATCCACTCAATTTCTGATAACTATAGCAAAGCAGCAATTTTTCTTATCTTTTGTCTTAAAAGAGTCTCCACCTAGTTGGAAAGGGTCTTTCAAAAGTTTCCCTGGAGCTACACGACCTTGGAGACTGGGGGCTGAGGAGGCCAGATCGTGCCCCACCTTCACTCTCTTGACTCAAGGGAGACATTTACATATGTTTAAATTGATGGAGGCATTTTGAAAGGCTATCTACCCAGTAAATACCAAAGCTCTTTAGCAATTTTGTAAATGAATCCAACAATTCTTGACTAATAAGACTCAGGCTGGGGGTGTCATCCCAATTTGTTTACATATGTTTAAATTGACCTAGGAATTTTGAAGGACAAAAGATAACTAATTTCTTTTTTACTGTTCTGGAATTGCTACTTTTACTTTAAGACAATACTATCCTTTTTCCTTAAATAAAATACATTTAATGTAATATCTAGCATAAATTACTTAGAAAGGTTTCACTTTTAAGATTAACAGTATAAAACATAAAGATCTTAGTGTATTTTTCAAATACACCAATTTATATTAAAGTTTCTCCAAGTAGCTATTAAAATTCTAAATCATAAGACAGACACAAAATGCAGTTTTTTCTGGATGAACAAAGAACTGAGGTTCTATGACCAGCCTTACAAAAAACAGCAATTCTCAGCTATACCCTCCAACCTGATACAAGACAGAAACTTAGACATAACGCTGTAGACCAGAAGCAAGCTCTCAAGACAAAGGGAGACAGAAAGACCACATAAACTCACCAGACAGTACCACACAAAACAAGGATACGGGGATCCTAGTTTCTTAAAGTGTATATAGCAATTTTTGCAACTCAATTCAATGGAAAAAAAAGGTTCTAGATAAAACTTATTGTCAGAGCCTCAGAGAGAGGAATGTTAGACCTTTTGACAAAACCTGAGCATCAAGCAAAGTTCCCTAAAGGAAAGAAAGGACAACACAAAGTGGTCACTGAAATTCCAAATTGCTTCTAGTATATTCAGTTTATAGTGTTTTTAAATATGAACCCCAAACCAGTGTCTCAGTAGTAGGGGTGAAATTCAGGATCATTTATCAAAGATGTTAAGTGATAAGTTTCAAGCTTTTGGTGTCCTTCTTTTTAAACTTAATTCATTCTGCTGGCTAGAGACCTAGTCTCTTATTTTAGACCTTAAATAGACTAGTTCTTCCAAATGGAAAGTACTTTAAAGCTACTGATGATTTTAATTTTAACAGTGTGATTCTTCATTGAAAAACTGTATCATAAAAAAGGTACAGAACTACCACTTCTCCCTCAAATTTCATAACGCAGGTCAGGAGCTGCCACCTCCCCCTGAGAATTTGGCAAAACAGGTCAAGAGCTGCCACCTCTCCCTGTGAATTTGGCAAAACAGAGCACTATTTTCTAGATTTTCTCTGAGCCACAAAAAGTCCTGAATTTTGCAGCTTATAGTGGCTCAAAACTCTTTGAAAATAGAATTACCTCTTTGATATTTCAAATGCCCGAATCCAGACCTAAACTGCAGTTCACTTAAAGAGTTACTAAATGTCTCTCTTAACCAAACAGTCAAGCAAAATTCTGGGAAAGATTGTCCTTAATCAAACAACCGGTTTTTCAAACAAATATGCCAAACAAAATTTAAGAAAACATGAGAAAGAGAACAACAAAGAATAAGCAAAGTCTTGTTTTCCGAGAGCACAAACCCTGTCGGTGTCGAAGGGACATGGAGTGGGAACACGTGGGTCCAGAAGATAGGACCTCTCTTTGCTAGCTTCTACTCCGCAGTCTAGGTCCCCTCAAGGCCGATTGGATTCGTAGCTTCATAATCCTTGATGACTATGCCATTAACTGTTGTAGGGGAAAAACATCACAAAGTCTAGTAAAGCAAAAAGAAAGTTTTATTTGGCATATATTCAAAAGGGCAGAAGTGGAAAAACAGACAACCATGCTGCCAGAGCCATGTCTGCCTTAGTCCAAGGAAATATCACAGAACAGACAAAAGTGGGAAAACAGATAAGCATGTTGCTAGAGCCATGTCTGTCCAAGTCCAAAGAATATCACAGAATAGGCAAGAATGGGAAAACGGACAAGCATGCTGCCACAGCCATGTCTGCCCAAGTCCAAAGAATATCACAGAATAGGCAAGAATGGGAAAACGGACAAGCATGCTGCCACAGCCATGTCTGCCTGAGTCCAAAGACCAGTTACAGAGCCATCAGTATATATTAACATTACAAATGGGCAAAACCATTGAAAGCTTCACCTTTTCAGAGATCGGCTAGAAACTGTGATCCTACATTTTGAATCGTCTTTCTTAACAATCACTGGTACAGGTTTTAGTAATGACAGTCAGGAGGGTCTTCATTGGTCCAACAAATTTCTATTCACTAAATGCTAACAGAAAAAGATAAGAGTAGAAAGTCGTCTGTGTTCTGTTTGATTGGCTTTATTTGAAAGTATCCCTAAAAGATATTTTCCAAGATTATCTTAGCTGTTGTCTTTATACCTCAGGGCCCAGTTGATGTGTCCTTGTGAGTCCTTATGAGCCCAGCTCCACCTGGGTCACATTCTCTATGCTCAAGGACAGGGAATAATAACTCCCAATATTATTTCTAAATCATGTTTAACTAGCTACTTTGCCATCACTGGAAACTCTGATGGCATAGTGGTTAAGTGCTACAGCTGCTAACCAAAAGATTGGCAGTGTGAATCCACCAGGTACTCACTGGAAACTTCATGGTGCAGTTCTACTCTGTCATATAGGGTCTCTGTGAGTTGGAAACCACTCGACTGCAATGGGTTTGTTTGTTTGTTTGTTTGTTTTTGCCATCAATTGTCTCAAACTGCTAGTTTTCCAGGAGATAGGGGAATTCTCTCTGTCCACCCCCACTTCTTATCCCTATCCATCTTTGCCTTGACTTCAGAGCTAGTTTTGTATTTTCACTCAGGAGCAGTTACTTGCAATCCCATTCCTGGAACTAATTTCTGTTTTAGGGATCTGTTGTTTCCAAGAAACAGAAGCTCAATTCTAACTTTAAGTAAAAGGGTATTGTTATAAAGAATCTGATGAATCCAAATTGCAGGAGGTTTAGCCAGGTTATGTCACCTCTCTCTCACTGGCCACATTATCTGGATTCTCCTGCAAAGCTACTTCATTCCCTTTGTAGCCTGGCTTTTCTAGGGATGTCTTCTTTCCTACTTCCTTTCAATTGAGGCTTGCTCAAGGCTTTTGACACTGTGGTGCTGCTAACTCTGACCCCACTCTGGCTCCAATGTCCAGGTTATTGTTTCTTAATATTCAAAATCTGGAAAAAGAAAATCACTCTCAACTTTTCGAGTGTCCACCCCTGGGTTAATTAGCTGTGACTTGAGTGGCAGGATCTTCGAGAACGAAAATATCTATATGCACCCATTGCCTTGGGAAATGAGGGACACTTCCAACAAAGACAACATGGACTGAGAAACTGATTTAGACTAGTTGACCTCTATAAATTTTTCAGTTCTCTAAGAAATGATTTTTTTTTCAGTGACATTAACTGTAAAACTTTTTTATGATCCTTCAGCCCTTGATATACCATCTGAGTGTTTTGGACAAGACTGTAGTTTTGGGATTCTCTTTGAGCAGTTCTAACTATTTGTTAAGATTGATATTTTGTGACTTTTATTCTTTCTTAGATATCCTCCAAAGGACAAAGAGAACATTTACTTTTTAAAAATAGAATAAAACTCATTATAACTTGTAGTTGCCCTACAGGTAAACTGAACTTAAAAATCTAAACTACATTTTGGGATCTTAGTGATTTAATTTTTTCCTATCGTTCTTGAAATATTTTGCTATTTCATCATCCTGTGAATTATTTAATCATTACTAATCAGTTATTCCCAACTATGCCAAAAAAGACTAAAATAAAAGGAAATATAACAATGATAGAATCACCTAGAAGGTGATATAATGCAGTGAAATCTGTAAGAGCCAGAACTTGACAGGACTGCCTTGATTTTCCCGGTCTCGAAAGTTTTCCACCTTTGACAGGGTGCAGTCTTACCATTTTCCTATCGCTTGCTCATTTTAGTGGAAAATACTTGAGCTTTCCTTCTCTGACAGGTTTTCAGCTTACACAGGTTCTGGCTTTCACAGGTTTTACTGTATTAAAACAAATTATCACTATTAAATCATCCTTCAGATTTCATATTGCTTTGCCCGAAGTATTGCATTATCTTTCAAGAAGGTATTAAAAAAATCTGCAGATACCATCTTTGGAGTCTTATTTATTTATTTTTTTGTTTTTTGCTTTCAATGAACACGGTTGAGAATTCAGAATTTTTCACTTTTGCCCATAATGGCCAGTAGAAGAAAATTAATAAAAGAAGTTATTTCACAATTATTAAAGGAATCAGAAGATAAATACAAAGAGACAGCAAGCACCAAATGATGGCAGAGAAATTGATCATTTAAGGAAAATCTCAGACCATGAGTCTTCAGATGGATATCCTATTTATGAGTTTTCTCTAACTCAAGAATTGGTGAGTGAATCATATATTCCTAAGGACAAAAAGGAAATATGGTATTCTCATCCAGTTACTCAACAGGAAGGCCTTTATTATGCCATCTTTTTTGACAAGGATATGAACCATTTAATTTTACTAAATGGATGATATGACAGTATGCTTTCATTTTTTATGATATTTATCCAAAATTTACTTGATATAGTTCATAAATGGACAAATGCTAAAGATAGCTATGTATATAAAGATGATTGGAAATAAATAATGTAGAAATTTAAAAAAATTGGATTGGCCATTTTAATTGGTTCTTATAAATCTGGAAACCCTGGTAGCATAGTGGTTAAGAGCTATGGCTGCTAACCAAAAGGTTGGCAGTTCGAATCCACCAGGCACTCCTTGGAAACTCTATGGGGCAGTTCTCCTCTGTCCTACAGGGTCATATGTGTTAGAATCAACTTGGCGACAGTGGTTTGTTTTTGTTCTGTTTTTTTCCTTATAAATTTAAAAATTAAAATGGTTTGCAATAATCACCATCCCTCTTAAACTAAATTGGGTCAGCAAAATTTTTAAAAGTGTTTCATTTTGATGATGCAAGTGCAAGAATCAGAAGTAACAATAAGATAAAACCTGTTAGAAATGCATTCGAAATCTGGAATTACTGTTTACAAGATGGGTACAGTCTAGGTTCGTGCATGCCAGGTAATTAGCAGTTAGTTACATTCAATGGACCTTGCCGATTTCAAACGCGTATACTCTCGAAGTCAAGAAAAAAAAATGGGTTTGCTATATTTAAATTCTTATAAAATTTTCTAATAAAGTTTTTTATTAAACCATCTGTTTATACGTCTGTAAATTATTTGTAAAATGACTTAAAATATTTTTTAAAAATCATTAAAGATCCATTCAACCCAGATGGTAAATAGTGATGACTATTTTTCCTGGTATACTGAGATTTCAGAGAAGTTTTTAAAATTTAAAGATGCTTGCTAAATTCAAATGCATAACATTAACTTTAAAAATAGAACAAAAGTAAAAATCTATCATACATTTAAGCAAGATTAAATCACTTTCAAAGATTTATTTAAAAAAAAAAAACGGTTCCAAGAAATTTAAATACATGTGAGATCAATTCCAGTACATACTTCCCCAAGGAAACTTTAGTAGAGAAGAATGAAAAAAACTGAGAAAAATCCTTGGATTGCAAAATGTGCATATTTCTGTTTTTAGCTACTGTGCATTTCTCAATTCATTGTAAGTCTACTTTCTCCTCTTTAGATGGACTTTCTAGGATGGTCTTTATCTACACTGCTAAAAATTACTAGTAAAGAGAATTTTTTTCAAAGTTATCTTAAAATTAAAAGTTTGGATATCGATATAATTTTAGACTATCAAACATGGAGCCAAGTTAGTAAGAGACTTCTGCCATTCTAGAACTGAAATTAGGAGTCCATTTAAAAAGAAGTATGAACTATTTCAAATATACCAAAAAACTCGACAGAAAATGTGTCCAACCACCATGGCCCTCTACCCAGATTTAACAGATGTTTAACATTTGCTATATTTGCTTCAGGTTTTTAAAGAAATAGGACCAAGCCAAACCCAACGCTGTCAAGTTGATTACAACTCATGATGATCCCATGTGTTACAGAGTAGAAATGTTTCATTGGGTTTTCTTGGCTATAATCTTTACAGAAGCAGATAGTTAGGCCTTTCTTCCATGGCATGGCTGGGTGGGTTCAAACCATCATGTTTTAAAATCTACCCCCTTTTCTCTCTCTTCAGAGGAATCACAATCCTGAAGTTGGTATGTATCATTCTCATGCATTTTTAAAGTATTGCTTAGTTTTTAACATATTAGTTACGTTATACTTGAAACTTGCTACTTTTCACTCAAACTGTTTTTGAGTTTTAACCGTATTGATTTATATAGCTCTAGTTTATCTATTTTACCTACTTAGTATTTTCGAATGTATGAATATACTAGAGTTTACTTGTTCATTTCCCAAATGAGGGCATCTAATTTATTTCCACTCTTTTTAGTTCTTGGGAGGTATCCTGACCTGTGTGCGATAGCCTCCAGAGTGGGTAGCTTTCCAACTACAATGGTTAAGGTGCGTGTAGCTTCCAACCTTGGAAAACAAGCTACCCCAGAGATTTACTAACATGTAAATTAAAAGAAGGATGTGAATTCATAGGTTATTTATCTATTTCTTACAGATAAAACCTGATATCTCAAGTGGTAGATAAAAAAAAGTATAACCAAGCATAAAATGATGTTCATTTTTTAACTATGGCAATTCTATTTTTTTCCTATTTCACCTCAGTTGATTTAAACAATTAGGGTTTAATAGCGTGGGGATTATGCTTTGAAATTCACTAGGTTGCTAAAGAACTTCAGCCTTCATGTGGCAGTCTGTTAAATAGCCACCGTTCACTACCTTTTTTTTCTTGCTTTCAGAATTCTGATCTTATTTGTCTGTCTCAATAGAAAGACAAGTGGTGGATGAACTCTCATGCTAATTAACGCATCTAGAGAAAAAATATGACTGATGCTTGAAAGGTCATGGCCTCTGGCCTTTATTTACCTTTATAAGGTAAAATCTGGAAAAAGGGAATCAAAGGGCATCTTGTTGACCTTAGTCTGTTACCTGAGGCTGTCAGCCCAATGCTCCACTGTGATAAAAAAGGAATTATGGAAAATTCATTTATTCATTCAACTTATGCTGAATAACAAACACTGTGCTGGGACTGGGTATACAGTGATACATAAAACAGATAGAATTTCTGCCCTCAGGGGCCTTAAAGTTAGTGTTATATTCTCATTTTTGCACTGCAAACAGTCCCAGTTGCTTCTTTTCAAGAAAGCTGGGGGAAGTTAGATATGCCTAAGAAGCATAATTAACATGATCAAGAGAATACATGAGTGAAAATAACCAGAAATGCTAAACATTATTAGGGTTTGTGTATCCATTAGGCTGCTCTTGTGTGCAAATTACAGAAAACTACTCAATTGGCTTAAACAATGAAAGGATTTATTATTACACATAAAGAGAAGTCCAACACAGAAGTTAATTCACCAGCTCAGTAACAGTACTGAGGGCCCAAATTCTTCTCATCTTTCTGCTCTGTCATCTCTAGGCCAGTTTCTTCATGGCGACAAGGTGGCTGCATGCTTCCAGGTGTCACATACAGATAAAATAATATATGATAGCAGAAGAAGCTGTGTTTCTTCCTGTGTCTCTTTTTTATCAGGCTTCCCCTACATCTTATGGGTCAGCTTGTATCACACGCTCCTTCCTAACCAATCACTGGCAAGGGGAATTAAATTTCCATAATTGGCTTAGATTAATTTAACTCAAATCCCAAATATTCTCTACTTAGAACTGAAAAAACAAATACAAACAAACCAGTATGGAGGACAAGCATTGAGTAGAGCTTAGGGATACATAGACATTGAAGTTAATGGGAAATTAATGGAGACGTTAATGGTGCATTAAAAGGATTATATACCATGACCAAGTGGGATTTATTCCAGGAATGCAAAGGTGTTTCAACATCAGAAAAGCAATCAATGTAATGTATCACATTAATAAAATGAAGAAAAAGAACCCCCTGATCATCTCAATTGATGCAGAAAAAGCATTTGGCAAAATCTAACACCCTTTCATAATAAAAATGCTCAACAAACTCGGAATAGAAGGGAAATAGCTCAATATATAAAGGGCATTTATGAAGAACCCACAGATAACATCATACTCAATGGAAAAAGACTGAGAGCTTTCTCCTTAAGATCAGGAACAAGAAAAGAATGCCCACTCTCACCACTATTCAATATTGTACTGGAAGTTCTAGCCAGAACAGACAAAAAAAAAAAAAAAAAAAGGTATCCAAATCAGAAAGGAAGAAGTAAAACTATGTCTATTTGCAGATGAATGTAGCCTAGTGGCACAGATGACATGATCGTATATATAGAAAACCCCAAAGAATCCACAAGAAAGCTACTAGAGCTAATAAATGAATTCAGCAAAGTTGCAGGGTACAACGTCAACATGCAAAAATCAGTTGGGTTTCTATATACTGTCAATTAACATTCTGAAAAGGAAATTAATAAAATAATTCCATTTACAGTAGCATGTAAAAGAATAAAATACCTAGGAATAAATTAAAACAGGGAGGTGAAAGACTTGTGCCCTGAAAACTACAAAACATTGCTGAAAAAAATGAAAGAAGACCTAAATAAATGGAAAGACATACCATGGTCATGAATTGAACGACATAATATTAAGATGTCTATACAACCCTATAGGGTTGCTATGGTCGGAATCCACTCAATGGCAATGGGTTTTTGGTTTACATGACTTGCGAGGAAAACGACTCTACCAACTGCACTATAAAAGAGGCAAGGTGGGCAAATCCTACCTTTGTCACTAACTGCATAGCAAGGATCAGCACAAATCCAATTCCCAGCTGGAAGTGAATCTAGGCCTCATCTTCCAACATTACCATACCTCATCACCAGCCACACTTTCTTGGCAAAAATTCTCTGACCCTAACCACCCAGAGGTAGGCTCTGGGCTCAGCATATGGATTAAATAAGTACGATGAAAGGATACAACCCTGACACACACCCTTTCTGATTTTAAACCACACAGTATTCCCTTGTTCTGTTCTAACGACTGCCTGTTGGTCTATGTACAGGTTCTGCATGAGCACAATTAAGTGTTTTGGTAGTCCCATTCTCCACAATGTTAGTCATAATTTGTTATGACCCACACAGAAATTAAATACAAATCAGAATCACAATGAGATACCATTTTACACCTACTAGGATGGCTATTATCAGAAAAACAGAAAACAAGAGATGTTGGCGAGAGTGTGGAGAAATGTTAACACTCATCCGTTGCTGGTTAGAATGTAAAATGGTTCAGTCACTGTGGAAAACAATTTGACAGTTCTTCAAAAAGTTAAATATAGATAACCATATGACCTATGAATTCCACTCCTAGGCATTTACCGGAAAGACTTAAAAGCAGGGACTCAAATAAATACTTGTACGCCAACGTTCATTGCAGCATTATTCACAATAGTTAAAAGGTGGAAACAACCCAAATATCCAACAACAGGTAAATGGGTAAATAAAATGTAGTATATTCATACAATGGAATGTTATTCAGCCATAAGGAGAAATGAAGTCCTGATACATGCTACAACATGGATGAACCTTAAAAACGTTGTTGTTAGGTGCCGTCGAGTCGGTCCTGCCTCATAGCGACCCTATGTACAACAGAATGAAACACTGCCCATCCAGCACCATCATTGCAATCGTTGTGCTTGAGCCCACTGTTGCAGCCACTGTGTCAATCCATCTCATTGAGGGTCTTCCTCTTCTTCGCTGAGCTTCTACTTTAAAAACATTATGCTGAGCGAAATAAGTCAGACACAAAAGGACATATATTGTATGAGCCGACTTATATGAAATGTCTAGAATAAGCAAATATATAGAGACAAGTTTATTAGTGGTTACTGGGGGTGGGGTGGGAGTGGGAAATGAGAAGTTGTCGCTTACTGAATTTCTGTTAATGATGATGTAAAAAATTTGGAAATAGATGTGATGATGGTTGAACAACACAGTGAATGTAATTAATGTAAGTGAATTGTATATGTAAAAACGGTTGAAATGGCAAATGTTTTGTTATATATATTAACATGATAAAAAAATAGTAATGGATGGGTAACAGGAAACTAAGCAAAGAAACAGGTTCAGAGAAGTTCATTTTTCAACTAAAACTGGAAGGAGGACAAAAATCTCCTTAAAAGAATTGTAACAGCCCATTTTCCCTTTGGGAAAGTTGATTTAAGAGGATATTACAGAAAGTGTAAAATTCGTGTCTTCTGCCCAGACCTCTCTCAAATTCCATGCTCCAATATCTAGCACACGTGTGACATTTCCTCTTAGATGTCTGAGTCATATCAAATTCAGCACATCCAAACTAAACTTCTGATGTTTCCTCTGACTTGCTCCATTCACATCTACCCCATCTCAGTGTATAACAACTCCCCTCCTTCCAGTCCCTTGAGGCCATCTTTCTTTCCTATCTTTCTCTCATATCCACATTCAGTTTGTCAGAAAATTCTGTGTATTCTATATTCAGGATCCAACCATTTCTCATCTCTTCACTGCTACCACCCCAGTCGGAGCTACCATCATACTAATCCCGTGGATTACTGCAAGCACCGCCTATGGTTTCCCTGCTTCTGCCCTTGCCCCTCCGCTATTTTCAACACAGCAGCCAAAGTGGCCCTTTAAAATCGTAAGTCAGTTCACTCTACTTCTTTGCTGAAAACCCTACAGTGGATTCTCAGTTTATTTAAGAGAAAAAAACAAAGTCCTTCCAAATGCCTACAGGGCCCTACATGATCAGCCCACCCTCCCCCCAACACCCGACAAAACCCCCCTCTTTCTCTGACAGTCTCCCCTTCATTCCTCTGCCCCAGCCATACTGGCCTCCTGGCTGCTCAAACACACCAGCCACACTCCACCGCTTAGCCTGGGCTCCAAGTGTCCCTCTGTCTGGAACACTGTCACACATCCCCTTCGTATCTGTGCTCAAATCTCACCTTCTCAGTGCAGCAGGATTGCTGGATAAAACACAGGGCATCAGTTGAATTTTAATTTCAGATAAACAATGAATAATGTTTTAGTGTAAGAAGTTCCAAATATTCCACGGGACACATTTATACTAAAAAAAGATCCATTAATTTATCTGACGTTAAAATTTAACTGGGCGTCCTGTTTTGTTTTGTTTTTCCTTCTAAATCCAGGCAACCCTACAATGGTTTCCACCCTGACACAAGTACATCCTTCCTCCCCACACTCACCCCCTAGGACTTCAGATTCCTCTCACCTGACCTATTTATCCCCCTTCATAACACTCAGCTTTGAACAAACTGCGTAATTTACTTATATACCATGTTTATTGCTTATTGTCTGCCTCCCTCCTCGAGAAAATCATCTCCACGTGAGCAGTTACAGGATAAAAGCAAGTTTTAATTTGTGGTTAAAGGATTTTATTTTTTTAGCATATTTCTTTTCCACTGTTTGGAAGAGTTGCAAGTTTTTCATGAAAACACTTAAGGCAACTTAGGAACTTGTATCTCTCCACCCTTACTATTCTTAAACATCTAATACATTTTGTTATTGTTGTTGGTTACCCTCGGGTTGATTCCAACTTATGGCGACCCCATGTGTGCAAAGTAGAACTGCTCCATATGATTTTCAAAGCTGTGACCTTTTGGAAGCAGACTGCCAGGCCTGTCTTGTGAGGCACCTCTGGGTAGGTTCAAACAGCCAACCTTTTAGCCAGTAGTAGAGCCCTTAACCATTTCAGCCATCCAGAGACATCTAATACATAGACACATAAACTAATCTAATTGATTTCCATTAAAGCTAAACATTTGCAGTACACTGTAGAAAAGAAGTTTGATTAAAAAAAAATACATCATACACTATCTTAGTCATCTAATGCTGCCATAACAGAAATACCACAAGTGGACGGTTTTAACGAAGAGAGATTTATTTCCTCACAGTCAAAGTAGGCTAACAGTCCAAATTCAGGGTGTCAGCTCCTGGGGAAGGCTTTTTCTCTCTGTTGGACTTCTTCTCTTTGGTGTTCCCCTGGACTAGGAGCTTCTCTGTGCGGGGACCCCAGTCCAAAGGACGCGCTCTGCTCCCGGCACTGCTTTCTTGATGGTATGAGGTCCCCTTGTCTCACTGCTCACTTCTATCTTTTGTATCTCAAGAGATTGCCTCAGGACACAATCCAGTCTTGTAGATCAGGTCCTGCCTTACTAACACAACTGCCACCCATCCTCCCTCATTAACATAGAGGCAGGTTTACAACATACAGGAAAATCACACAGTACCAGGAATCATGGCCTAGCCAAACTGATACACACATTTTTGGGGGGACATAATTCAAACCACGACATACACATAACTGACAAAACAGGAAATTGCAATGGGGGAAAAAATGAATAACCTTAAAAAAAAAATCCAAGCATTGTGATTGAATTTCACAATATGTCCTTTCTTTGACAGCAACCAAATACTGATATATATTATTTTAGAAATTAACAGTTGAACTTTTTTCTGCAGCAGCAAAAGGCTATCTGTTGAATTCAGTAGTTCAATAAAAGCTATAGAAAATGTAACCACCTTGTCTCCTTTCTTCATCTATTCATTCAGTGTATTGTCATTGTATCGTTGCCGTGTGTGGAGTGCCGGGAAGGAGAGCCTGTGAGAGATGCCCCTGAGAAGGAAACAGGGCCCAGGTCTGGTAACAAAAAAAAAACTAAACCCATTGTTAGCAAGTCGATTCCATCTCATAGAGACCCTAGGAGACAGGGTAGAACTGCCCCATAGGGTTTCCAGGGAGTGGCTGGTGGATTCAAACTGTCAGCCTTTCCGTTAGCACCCGAGTTCTTAACCACTGTGCCACCAGGGCCCCCCAGTCCTGGCAAGTCCTTGCAAATCAGCTTAAGGAGCCGGGGGATGGCCTGATCAGACTTGCATTTTAGAAAAATCACTCTGATTCCTGGCTACAGTATGGAGACTAGATGACTATGTTTAAGTACATTGTATTTGATTAAGAAGTTATTACTATAAACAAGGTCTTGATTGTAATTTCTGGGTCTTGAAAAGTAAAAATTTCAGAAAAGTGCCCCTTTGAAGAAATCACTGCAGATCTGTTTTAAATACCTTACTACGGTCTGCTTAAATGTAGTTTTTAAAGTTATTACCTGTGTAGTAAACATCGGCAACCCTAAAATGGATGCAATTTAATTCAGTTCTGTGAATTTTCACTGATAAGGTAGAAAAAAATGGAGAAAAGGAAGAAAGAGCTGACAGGAACTTATAATTTTGAGTATTTACTCAATCCTGACAAAGTGTGAAGGCCTTCATGTGTATTATCTCATTTAATCCTTATGATAAATAAAGAGGCTATTGTATTATTATCCCTACTGGATAGTTAAGGGATCCGAGACTCAGAAAAGTGAGGGCCTCTGGCCTCTCTGAGGGGCAGGTTGTTCAGCCTGCCTTCTCCAAAGCCCATGTTCTTGCCTCTACTGTAACCTGCAAATAAATTTACAGTACAGCTAAGGCAGGCGGCTGATGAATAGGGGAAAGGCTGAAGAAACTTTAAACAAAAACAGCATACTAACTGTCTTAGTCATCTAGTGCTGCTGTAACAGAAATACCACAAGTAGATGGCTTTAACAAAGAGAAGTTTATTATCCACAGTCCAGTAGGCTACAAGTCCAAACTCAGGGCATCAGCTCCAGGGGAAGGCATTCTCTGTCGACTCTGGAGGAAGGTCCGTGTCATCAATCCTCCCCTGGTCTGAGAGCTTCTCTGTGCAGGAACCTCAGGTCCAAAGGATACAATCTGCTCCCGGCACTGCTTCTTGGTGGTATGAGTTTCCCACGTGTCTCTGCTCGCCTCTCTCTTTTGTATCTCAGAAGAGATTGGCTTAAGACACTATCCAATCTTGTATACCTCATCAGTATAACTACCACTAATCCATCTTATTAGATCATAGTGGTTGAATTTACAACACATAAAGAAATCACATCAGATTACAAAATGGTACACAATTATACAATACTGGGAATCATGACCCAGCCAAGTTGACAGGTATTTTGGGGGGGCACAATTCAATCCATGCCACCAACTAAGCCAAATAGTTGCTGTGGAGTTGCTTCTGACTCATGGTGACCCCATGTGTGTCAGAGTAGAACTGCATTCTATAGAATTTTCAAGGCTGTGACCTTTCAGAAGCAGATTTCTAGGCCTTTTTTCTGAGGCACCTCTGGGTGGGCTCAAGGAGAAAAAAATGGTCAGCTAAAGCAAAGGGAAAATAATTAATTGGCTATATAAAATTATGAGGAATTACTCTTTTGATGAGAACAAAAGGCAATTTGCTTCCTAAATGAAGAGATATGGAAACATTCCAGTCCCCCTGAACACCACAAGTACAACCAAAAACATAGTTTCTACTGAACTACAGAATTCAAGAGATAGCCTTCTTGCTGAGGTACTAATATTAAAGATGAAATGCTATAGAAAAGAAATCCACTTATTATTTAATATAACCTCTCTCACATACCCTGCTATTTAGCATTGGCCAGGGAGGCTGAATCAGCATTTAGATCTCTGAAAGCCAGATGCTTTTAGTAGATTTGGCCACCTGGTAGGGCCATGCTCCTTGATACAGAGAACAGAGGGTCTCCCCACCCAAAGGAAATTTCATCCACGTTTGTGTCTAAAAATCGGGAATACAGACCCTTTTAGGAGAGAGATTCAGTCACCTTATTTCCTGTCTTTTCCAAGACACAGTCAATCCAGGGCCAGTTGGATGGCAAATGGTCACCACATGTTGAGATTTGAGGAGCACAGGAAATATCTTCTTCCTGAAAATAGCCTCCCTGCTAAGGTAGTGATCTTGGATTAATACGTGTGGTTGAGTCATTATCCCATTCACCTCACTAACCAGGCAATCAGCTCCCAAAACCTAGAGGGAGTGCAACACAGAACGGGAGGGTTGAGGGAGAATGCTGGACCAGGATCACCTGCCTCAATGAGAAGGCCATGTAGCCAGGAAGCAGGTGCATTTATTTAGGTAAGGACAGGAGCTGTATACCCAGCATACTACAGAGTGCTGTGTACGTAGTCAGTGCTCAATAAAAGTTTCTTGACTAAATGTTGCAGTGTTATAAGAAGTAGGGGTTGGGAGGCAGTCCTCAGACTAAAGGTAACTTAACAAGTTTTCACTGTATGTATCCGAACAGGCAAGAAACTACTTACTTGAACAAATTCAAAAAACCAAACCAGTTGCCATGGAGTCGATTCTAACGCATGGCGACCCAGAGTGTGTGAGAATAGAACCGCATTCCACAGGGCTTTCAAGGCTATGACCTTCCAGAAGCAGATTGCCAGGCCTATCTTCTAAGGTGTCTCTGGGGGTTTGAATCATCAACCTTCAGGCTAGTAGTTGAGTGCTTAACCATTTGCACCACCCAGGGACTCCTTTAGTTTGAGCAAGGTGGTGGTGAAGTGAACGTTATATATCCTCTTCATGAGACATAGTGTGTGCCATGTGTGAGCTTTTATTTTCCAAGTATGGGTGGATATTTATATGCCTTAATTATCATCAACAAAACAGCAGAGAGAGAGAAGAGGAGGAGGAGGAGGAGAGAGGCAAGACCAAAACTTAGTGATTCTCCTAGCCCCAGACTGGCCTCTTTGAGGCTTGTATGCAGCATGGCTTAGGCAGGCAGTTCAACTGTAAATCGGTACACCCTTGTCCCCTGAGGTGGCTCTTATTAAGGAATACATTTTTGCTGAGAGACTTAAAGTCTAATTGGCATTAGCTACCTAGAAATGGAAGGACGAAGTCTTTGAAATTTCCTATTCAATAAGCCAGCAGCTAGTACACTGGATGAGAACAGGAGGAGGAAAGCGAAGCATGCTATTGCCAGAGCATTTTGCAGATAATTAAAGCAAAGACTTTGACTCGTGGCAGCAGGGCAATTTTAGCATGCCTGACATGGGGCCTGACTAGAGTTCTCTCAAGGTCTCTGCCAGTGCAGTTATGCAATTAGCTTCCAGAATATCTTACGTGGGGGGAAAATACTTTTCTTCAAAGCTGTTCCATTTTTCAATTACTAAAGAGCTTTGAGTTTAAAAGTTCACCAAAAAACCCATCATGCTCCCATCTCCAACATACCCTTCATCTAATGGGTAGTAACAAGATCACTCGTTCAGACAGTAGAATCCACATTACTTAAACATCTAGCTGCTCTATTTTATGCTTGCAATAAACCTATTTGATCTTTCCTTTATTGTCAGTTTCAGGAATGTATGCAGCATTTTCTTCTTTGCTATAGGAACAGATTTCTTCTTTGTAGTGTAGGAAGCGATTCATCTCTAGGAGGCTAATTTCTTATAGTTGAGTACAGGATCTTAATAAATAAACCAAAAAGTGAAGTGCTATTTTGAACAGCCCTCACACCAGCAGGAAGAATCAGTGAATGAGGAACCATGGAAGACTGTTCACTAACATACCCATTTACTCCAAAATATTATTTGGATCAGCATTGGATATTTTTTAATAAATTATAAGTGAGTCTTCTTTCTGTATTAATTAAGAATTTACACTACCCCTCAAGTGTTTTAAATCCCCCAGTGCCAAGTGTAAATCCCCTGGATTAATCCTGATGCATGAAGAGCTGTAAAAACATAACAATGGTAAGCAAAAACCCCGAGTGATTAAGAAATCAAAATGTGTGCAGGTGCTGGCAAAAAACAGGAAGAGGTGGCAAAGGGCAATTAGAGAGACTGCCAAGGCATACTGTCAGAACAAGCTAAAAATTTAAAACTTGGAATCTGCTGGATTTGTATCACTTCTCGTTTTAGAAGAAAGATCAAACGTGGGAAGGAGAAAGGGAAGGAAGAATATGAAAGATGCAAAGCCCCTAGCAGAAGGCCTGGCACAGAGTAAGTGCTCAATAAAAGGTGGCATGAAACAAAAAAATAGTGACAAAAGATAGGGATGGAAAGAAAGTTTTTCCCTGCCCATTTCATATGGTAGAATGGAAGCACTGGACGGGGAGGCACTGAATATTATGTCTAGACTCTTGATATCTGATGAGATATCCAGGGTATGACTATCAATTTAGGCAGCTTTTTCAGTTTAAGCAATAGTGCAATCAAATCATTCTTCCTAGGCCAACAGAATACTCTCTGTAATACAAGCCTGTTTCTTCATGTTTTCTCAGTTTGGAGAACTTGTGGCCAATGACTTTCTTCAAAGCCATTAAGAGAGAAAGGCCACTGGGATTTCCTGCTCAGATCCTGTAAATAGGAGGCTTCTTTGATGGGGCAGGGGGCAACCAAACACATTGAAGTATCTCGTCTCAATGAGAAATGGAAAACCAGGACCAGAAACCCAGTCCTGGGGGCTCCCTACAAGGATTTCCCCAACAGTCTGATGATTAGAAAAGTAATTTCATTAAGTATTTTATGGGATAAGAACAGCATTTAAAAAGCTAAAACTTACAGATTTTGCTTGACTTTATTCCAATATGCAAGTTTTCTTCATTGATGGGTTTTACATGGCAGTGATAAATAATCTGATAATATTTTCTTGACAAATGCCCAAAAGAAAGCATAAACAATGTTTCCTTTGGTCTTTCTCAAGGAAAGTCCCTGCCCACAGATTCAGTACTGATTTCTTCAAACTAAATACATACTGACTTTAGCCCCGTTGGCACAGTGGTTAAGAGGTTGGCTGGTAACCAAAAGTTTGGCAATTCAAATCCGCCAGCTGTTCCTTGGAGACCATATGGGGCAGTTGTACTCTGTCCTATAGGGTTGCTATGATTCTGAATCGACTCAACGGTAACAGGTTTTACACCTAGGACAATCAATGTGCATTTGGAATTTTTAGTTTGAGTTATGGAGTGAGAAAAATATGAGCTAATTTCATGGAATAATCTCTCTAGGAAGGAACTAACCATATCAAAACAATCCCCTTTATAGACCTTCAATTAAACTATGCTGTGTCATGGACAAAATACTCATTATAACCGGGAATAGAAAGATATTGTTTCAAACCTATTATGTACAGATCATCAAATTTTTCAAGGTTAATGAGTCTAATTTACCCATCTTTGGTTACTGAAGGGGTTATATATGATGAACAAAATTTAAGAGTTTTTCCATTTTATTTCTGTTGTTGATTCACCCACATTTATTTGGCTTTTATGTTCATGTAATTGATTTGTATAATTCTGTCCAAAGCAGATGGGCAGCTGCTCATGACCACTTGCAAATCATTTATTATTGTACTGATGTTTATTCAAGGCCAAATGGAGAGAACGTAAAAGGTGTGATGTTCAGCTTAGCATAACAATATTATAAAAAGTCTATTTGGTCCCAGCAGTGAAATAGATTCTCTCTACCAATCAGTTTTATGTTGTTGTTAGGTGTCATTGAGTTGGTTCCAACTCATAGTGACCCTACATACAACAGAATGAAACACTGCCTGGTCCTGTGCCATTCTCACAACTCTTGCTATGTTTGAGCTCACTGTTGCAGCCACTGTGTCAATCCATCTCGTTGAGGGTCTTCCTCTTTTTTGCTGTCCCTCTACCAAGCATTATGTCCTTCTTCAGGGACTGATCCCTACAGATAACATGTCCAAAGTATATGAGATAACGTCTCATCATCCTTGCTTCTAAGGAATATTGTGGCTGTACTTCATCAGTTTTACAAGTGCAGATAAATTGCTGGACTAGCTACCCAAATTAATTATGGCATCATTTTCTAGTTCCACAATATATTGCAAACTATCCAAGAGCAAAATAAAAGAACAGTCATCGCTAATGCTACTTGATGCTAAAATTCACATTAAAGACTTACATTATACATTTCCTCATACTTTTGAATCAGAGGATAAAAAATTATACTCATCTGTTAAAAATAAGTAAATGCATACATGTTTGATAATGCAGAGAGCCATAGTCTACACAAATAGTTCACTGATAGCACTGACTCTATTTTTTTCAATGAATAGATTTTTAAAAAACTTAGTAATATACTATGTTGAACATCACACTTGTGCAGTCTTGCTTTGAATTATAGTTAGTACCATTGAAATAGTACAGGGTCTATATAGAAACTTTCAGTTTTCTCTTTTTGCAAATTTACTACACAAATTTTTTTTTTTTTAATTGTACTTCAGGTGAAGGTTTACAGAACAAACAGTTCTCATTAAATAGTACTACACATGTTGTTTTATGACATTGGTTAACAACCCCACAACATGTCAACCCTCTCCCTTCTCAACCTTTTTTTTTTTTTTTTTTTGGTGAAAATACACATAGCCAAAGATATACCATTTCAAAAATTTATACATGCACCATTCAGTGACATCGACCACGCTCTTCCAATT